>NC_081848.1:57229293-57881893 GCF_963259705.1 Myotis daubentonii | reverse complement strand
GTTTTCATTTTATTTAATTTTCATTAATTTAAATTTAAATACCTGCAGTGGCTTATGGCTACTGTATTGAGCAGCCCAGCTCCAAGGTAATAAAGGAGGCCTTCTTGAACCTCTGGCCCCAGTTCTGACACCTGAATGAGTTGCTGCTTCAAGAAAAAAACACACTTTCAAGAGATTCATTAATTGAAGCGAAGTCTGGCTCCGCTTCCTGGGGTTAAAGACCAGGTGCAGTGCCACCTCCGAGAGATAAATATATAAGCCCATCCCTCACATCTCCACCGCTCCTACTAGTTTACAAAGTTCTCCCCCAGACGTTACCTCACTGGCAATTCATAATACCCCAAGAAACAAGTGGGACATGGCCCAGGGTCATGAAGTTGGTCACAGCCATGCTGCGACTGGAATCCAGGTCCAAGGCCAGAGCCCAGGCTCTTATTCAATTTTACTGGAGAAAAACAGGGTGGGGGTTAGGGGAAGAGGAACTGCCTCTTTGAAAACAGCAAATTTTCTTAGAAGAATCCAAGCAGCACAGTGACCCCAATTTTGATTCCACAGCAGCTCATTCTATTCTCTCCCAGAGCCTGTGTCTACTAAGCTCAGGCGCTGCTGCTTAAACCAGCAGTGATTGCCCATCACCTGCTCTCCGCAGGCCGGCAAACCCAGCGCCCTGACAGCAGCTCAGAGCCTTTCCCTTTCATTCACTCTGTCTGTGGGCACTGAGCATTCCTACGCACCAGCGCTCAACACAGAATGTCTCCTGCCTGCTTCTCAACCTGATGAAAGACCCGCACCCACCCAGGCTCAGAACATCCTCTTCTGGGATGCTTTCCCAGAAACATACACTCATGCATTCATGCATGTCATGTGCACACACACACACACCTCCAACCCCCAGCAGAAATATTTGCAATCCTTACAATCTTCTATATTATCTTTTCTCACACTGCATATACTTTGTATAAATACCTCTCTATATGCTACTCAACTGAGTGCTTTTCATTACTTCATTTATTTAACAAATACTGTCCCAATTGCTAGGATATAGTGGTTGAACACCACAAAGAACCTAAATTCATGGAGCTTATACCTCGCATGGAAGATCAACTTTGAACAAATTCACATATGAATATAAACTATAATTCCTGATGGTTCCAATTCAGAGCATTGCGTGCTGCCTAGATAACAATAGCTTCAGTACATACTTGATTTTTTTCCACTTTGAATTTTTACACTTGGACTATTTATCATGGACTGTTTTAAAGCAATACATGGAAATAATATTAATAACAATGTTAGTCATGATTGACACGTATTGAACCTTACATGCCAATCACTCACTAATCTCTCCATAGGACTTCTATTTCTTAATCTTTACAACAGTTCTATGAACTGGATACTAGTGCCTCCCTGTTTTACTGCTGGGAAAATTGAGATTTTTTTAACAAAGAAGTTAAAGAATTTGTTCACAGTCATAAGTCATAGTCTTTTGAGCATTATCAGATATTATTGCAATCCTCCTCCTTCTAGCCTCATCTAACTGCCTCTCTCCAGAATTGGAAGCTTACTCTGGCCACCGGTTCCAGGGGCTCCAGCTCTCTCCTCCTCTTTCATTCAGCTTCAACCAACAGCCCAGTAAACCCAATCGAATGATGTCCCCATGTGGTTCAATCTGCACAACAGAATCTCAGCAGCTCATCGCCCAGGGGCTGTGAGCCGTGCAAGCCTGGCAGCTCATCACAGTGGGAAAGGACTCACAGAGCATCTGAGCCCCGGGTGCTCCCGTGGAGGTGCAGACCGCCTCGGGGAACAGCAAAGCTAAGTGGCGTGGCTGTCGAGTGCCCCTGCTGGGCCTGCAGCTGAGGACACCAGACAACCCAGGCCTGGACACACCAATGAACTCACCACTGGCCTTCGGACATCAGGAGACTTTCATGTGTTTAGAACCACAGAGAAAAAACTGTGACCAAAGGAAGTGTTGTAAGGTCTCTGTGTCCTTCCCCTGATTTCAGACAAAACCACTCACAGCAGATCCCACTCTGACTGCTCAGGAGATTTAACACCTCCTGTTCAGTTCCCCACTCTGAACGCAGGAAGGTCCTCCCTAGGTGTGCACCGCACTCCTCACGCAGCCACGCACCGGCTCTTGTCTCTGTGGACACAGGGACACCAGCCCACCGTCACCCTCATTACGCACATTCAGGGACCCACAGGCAGGCCACCCTCAGACGGCTGCTCTCCAGGCCGAGGAGCCCACGGCTCAGGCTTCGCCCTGCAGCACTGACTTTCTGTTCCAAGCAGCTTCCACACAGCACTGCTGGACACAAATCAGAGCTGGGGGAATGCGCCCACCACTGCTTGCCTCAGTTTCCCCTTCCCAATGCTGTGGGAACACACCATGGCAAAGTGGGCCAAGCATTTGGTTTATGGTCAAAGAGGTCTGGGTTCAAATACAGATTCTGCCACGTAACGTCTCTGGGTCTTAGTTTTCTAATCTGAGAACTATGGCTGCTGTGAGGATGAAATGCAGTAAGTAGAGTGCCTAAGTGTGTGAGGGACTGCATACATTTTTGAGAATATAATCGATCAATAGACCCTTTCACCAGAGAAATGCATATGATTTGCATGAATTTCAGGTGGTCCACAGAGTCAACAAAGCTCATCCATGAACTCCAAGTTGAGATCGTGGAGGTATAACAGGTCCCTCCTAGCTGAGCACGATGATAGTTAGCTATTACTATTCATGAGATAATATTATTAATAATCTTTTACATGTATGCGTATCTTCCAACTACACTGTCACCTGCTAGAAGATAGGAGGCGTAACATGGACCTGCCTGTAATTCAGTTCCTTCACAGTGTCTTGCCGTTTCTGAGCCAACAGGCCCTTGGATGGTTTGGTTCCATGAGGAGACCACGCCAAAGGTCCCATGGAATTCAGAGAGGCCAGGGGTCCTCCTTGGAAATCCCTTTTCTCCCTGCATTTCAGAGCTGCTGCCAGTACACTGCAGCTCAAGCCAGAGATGGAACAGCTGCCTTCCTCTTCCCTTGGCCTGGACAACCTCAGTCCTTCCAGCTATCACACGTCCCGTGTGCATCCAATTTCCTCCCCGTCGGCTCAGCTCCACAGACAGTTCGCCTTCCCAACCTCCACAGCAGACGAAGCATAAAGTCAGGAGAAAAGGCAACTCACAGTTCTTCTCTCCCAGTGCCCCATTCTCCTGTGAGAGGTGCCCAGCACAGCACAGCACAGCACCAGATATAAGGGAAGCCTTCAGTAAATGGCAAGCACAGAGATGATGATGATGATGATGATGATGATGATGATGATGATGATGTGTGTGTGTGTGTGTGTGTGTGTGTGTGTGTGGTGGATTGATGAAAATGAGCTGAAACTGAACTGGAGATCAGTTCATATCAAGATACCTCAGAACTAAGGATGCTTCAGAAGACATGGATTCTAGTTTCCATTCTGCAACTAAAGAAATCGTTTTCCCCACTGGGCATCAGTTTCCTCACCCTTAACGGAGAAAATGAGACTAAAAGGGTGATTATGTTTATAAGACACACCAGATGCACACACTTTGGATTTCAGGCCAGGGAGGGCCCTCGGGGGCCACTTGCACTATCCCTATGGCAATGCAGCCGGCGGCAGCCACTGCCACCAACCACTGCAGACTCACAGTCTGCCTTGCAGGCTGCTCCGTTACTCTTGTTGCTCACATTGACACTCCAAGAGTTCCTTGCCTCCTTTCACGCCACGCCATCATCTCCTGTTCTGGGGCTTCACAGGATGTCACAGGACTCATGTGGCATCCGTCTGGGCAACAGAGAAGTCTGGGAACACAGGCTTCACGAAGGGAACTGGACCCAGAGCCATTAGGAGTCCACAGATACATTCTTCTCTCCTCCTCTGACTGCATGGACTGTTCGGAGATGCAGTGACTATAGATGACCTCCAGGAACACATCCTGAGAGACTGGACACCCCTTGTCAGGAAAGGTGTGCCCCGATTAGCAATGACCTCCCTCTCATATTTTTTCTCCCTCTTTCTCTGCTTCAGCCCCCATTTTCCTGACTCTGGCTTCTTAGACTTGTACTCTCCAGTAAATTATTAGTGCAGAAAGTGATTATCTTGTATTTATTGCACACTCACGGTACGTCTGAGACTGTGTATCACCTAGGCTAACTGCAACTACAATTAAAACAATTCTCATTTATTGAGCATCTTCTACGAGCCAGGCAATGGTGTTAAGTGTTTTACATCATTACATCCTTTTTAACAATCTTACAAAAAACACACTAGTATCTCTGCCAGGGTCCTGCCCCAGCGGGTCCAGGGGTCCCCAAAGGCGTGGACGGAGTCGGCGAAGAAGGAAGGACACGGAGACAGCGTTCAGTTGATCAGCAACCTAGCCAGGATCTCTAGCCCGGATCTCCAGAGAGGTTCTGCTTCGGATTTCCAGCGAGGTTCTGTAGCCATGTTCCCTCGCTAGGTTCTCCAGCCAGGTTCTGTCCAGGCTCTCCAGTCAGGTTCAGTGTCCAGGTTCCAGTCAGGTTCTCCTGCCAATCTCTGTAGTCAGGTTCAGTCCAGGATCCCTTGCCATGTTCTCCCACTAGGCTCTGTCTCTAGGCTCCGAGGCCAGTCCCGGTCCAGGATCCTCTGGCATGCTCTCGCCAGCGAAGTTCTTCTGTCTCTAGGCTCCGTGTAGGTTCTGTCTTCTGAATTCTGTCTCCTGAGTTCTGAGTGTTTCTGTCTTGTTACAACTGTATTTATACCAGTTGATTCAATCCTATCAATCTCTATTACAAAGGTTAGGGCGTTTCTTATCTCCATTCCAGGGAGAAAAGATTATGTAGTTTAAGCATGATTGTTCGTAGTTAAAGGGATTAATTACCCGCCTGGCACTTAGTTGAGGGGTTTTATTCCCTCCCTAACTTCAGGGGAAAATCCCTACCTGGGGATTCAACCTTTCTCGGAGAGGTGACCTTGGTTAAAACACAGCGCCAAGAAGGTGAGCAAACATATTAAGAACCGTATGCCATATATGCCAGGTCCCTTGAAACAGCAAGGATGGACTGGCTCCCGGCATATCTCTATTTCACAGATGAGGAAACTGGATCATGTATAAGTTAAGTACCTTGTCCAAGGTTTCACAGTTACCACGTGGGCAGATGAAATACCCAAAACATTCCTGTTAGGTGGGTGATACTGCTATCCCCTTTGACAGATGAGAAACAGACTGAGAGAGGTCAAGTAACTGAACAAAAGTCACCCAGCTACTAAGTGGGAGAGCTGCAACCTGAAGTTCTGGAATACAAAGCTTAATATGCCCCCGCCAAGGATTCTTACATGTTAACCTGTTAAATCTCTGATAAAGGAGATTCTGGCACTAACTCCAGTTAAATCTCAGTGCCAAGGCCAAAGTCCTTCTCTTCACCCCTGTCTAGTCTTCCCACCTGCCTAGTCCCAAGGGGTCAACTTCAGTCCATCATCTCTCTGAAGTTTTCTAGAAATACTCAGTCTATTGTGCTAGCTGTAATCACACTCACAAATTTTTCCTGCCCCCTCCCCACCACTCAGCTAATGGAGAATTGTACTCTCTATCTCCTTTGACTTGAAGCTTGGCTATATGACTTACTTTGGCCAAGTAAACTTGAGCAGAAGTGACACATCTCACTTCTCACCCATAGCTTAAAGAGCTAGTGGCTGCTCTCCCTTTCTTTTTCCCTTTGTCACAGCACTGGTCAGACCACTGGTAGACTTGGCACTGAGTCTAAAGAGAGAAAAATGTGAATGAGTGAGGTAGCTCGTCTCTGATGGACAAGTGGCATGAGCAAGAAATAAACTCTTGATGCTGTAAATCATTAGGATTAATGGTTGTTTATTGCCACAACACCCAGCCTTCTTGTCAATACATAAGTTGCTACAAGAATTGGGATGCTACCATAATAATACAACAATAAACTAAAAATATTTGGCATCAGCTTATGGCAGGGGACAGAAGGAAACTGTTATTAGATGCTGGGAAGATGTTTATTCACTGGAATAGATGGCAAAGCTGTCATCTGAAATAAACTGGAAGAGAAAAATATGCCTAGTTCAGTGAGCTTGAAAAACAACAGGTTATATGTGTCTTCTTGTGTTCTGCAATGAATTACATTCCCCAAAATTCACATGTTAAAGTGGACATATTTGAAGTTAAAGATCATTACAAAGCCAACAAGTTAATATGAGGTCTTTAGGGTGAGCCTTAATCCAATACAATTGTTGCCCTTGTAAAAAGGGGAAATTAGACATAGAAATGCACATAGAGAGAAAATAATGTAAGAAGACAGAGAGAAAACAGCCATCTACAAGTCAAGGCAAGGGGCATGGAACAGGGCCTTCTTTTGCAGACCTCAGGAAAAGAAATAACTCTGCCATCACCTTGATTTTACACTTCTAGCCTCCAGAACTGTGAGACAATACATTTCTGTTGCTTTATCACTCAGTCTGTGTTACTTTGTTATAGCAACTCTAGCAAACTAATACAAGGGTTGGGCGGGGGGGGGGGGGGGGAGAATTGGCCATCTTGTAGCTTAAAATAAAAGGGAACAGAGTCCAGAAATTCTAGAACTTGTAGAGTTGAAAGAGATAAGTTTTTCTATCTCCAAACAATAAAAAAGATAAAACTGAGGAATACTTTCAGCAGGCCAATCAAAACTCAGCCTGAGGCAAGGATCAAATCAAGGGTTCGGATGCTCTACCCCTTGTTAAAACATCTGCACAAATTAAGGTCATGCCAGTGCATCCTCTCAGCTGGAAAAAAAAAAAATGGCTCAGGCTCTGGCTCATCCATGAGAAGCTGATAGGTTCCAGGTGATCAAAATTAATTGTGAGGGTGGCTCTTGGTACATTACACTGACCAGAATTAAATCAATGAGAAAATGACTCAGTATTATCCTTGCTTTATAGGCAAGAAGCCATACTATCCTTCCTATATAATAAAAAACTAATATGCAAATCGACCGAATGGGGGAATGCTCAATGCAGGAGCTGCCCCATGGTGGTCAGTGCACTCCCACAGGGGACATGCCACTCAGCCAGAAGCCAGGCTCACAGCTGGTGAGCGCAGAGGCAGTGGCGGAAGCCTCTCCCACCTCCATAACAGCACTGAGGATGTCCAACTGCCGGAAGCAGGCCTAAGGATGACCGACTGTGGGGAGTGGACCAAAGCCATCAGTCAGTCATCCCCCAAGGGCTCCTGGGCTGAGAGAGGGCACAGGCCGGACTGAGGGAACACCCCTCCCTCCCGAGTGCATGAGTTCTGTGCACCAGGCCTCCAGTCTTAGATAAAAGAGACCATGACTTTTCTGGAAACAAAACAACACCAGGGCCCCCCACCTTCTATGGGGAAGAAGTTGATTGAAAAGGCTTTTCAGCCGCCAAAGAGGATCATGGGAGAGAAGGTGAAACCAAGAGCCATGGGAAACAACAGACTGGAAATCTATATCCAGGGAGCAAAAGAACATGCCCACTCCCTAAGGGCTCTTGCAACAGCTCTCTCATTAAATCGCCAAAGCGCTGTGATTGTGTATCTTCCATTCTTCCCCTTTCTAAAAAGATTTAAGTTATTCTAGCCCTGTTATAACATTGTATATTGGGTAAATGAGAAGCAGATCACTTGCCTTTTTAGTTCATGGGCACCTGAAACAAGAGGGGACAAAGGAGCATTCAGATGTAAAGACCCAGCCCACAATCCTTGGCCATTCAGTCCACGGCAGTGACCGGATCGGATTTCTATATGGTCTCCCGAGACAGAGGCAGGGGTGTGAGTGTGTTTTGTAAGCTGAAAGGGACTGAACCAAATATTTGTGATGAGAAGGGAAGATGATAATAAACTGTATTAACATTCACAAATATTTGCTGCTGTTCCCTGGGGAAGGCCGCTTCCTTGCTTGGTCATGGAGGTTGCTTTGAAAAGTGACATGCAGAAGCTTTTGAGGCCAGCGTGGGCTTTGCGTGCTCTCCTTCCCCCTGTCACACCCGGCCGTGTTCTGCACAAGGATGCTCGTCAGCCTGTTCACAGGCCCCAGACATCCCTTGAGTGGTTCTCAACCTGTGGGTCACAACCATTGGAAAACACATATAGCATATCAGATATTTACATTACGATTCATAACAGTAGCAAAATTACAGTTATGAAGTAGCAGCAAAAATAATTTTATGGTTGGGGGTCACCACAACATGAGGAACTGTATTAAAGGGGTCGTGGCATTAGGAAGGTTGAGAACCACTGATAGAGAGACACCAGCTCTTGCTGTTATTAGTCACAGTGAAATCCAGCCACACTGAGTGACACAGCCATAAATTTCCTCTGCCTGGAAGGGTCCAAGCCAATATTCCCTCAACCTCAGAAACATTTGGCTCCTCATTCTTCTCCTCCTACTGGGGCTGAGTTCCAGAGTCTCAAGTTCTAAACTCTGGATAACTGACCAAGAGTACAGATGAACAAAGGACTGAGCAGCCCTGGCCAGTGTGGCTGGGTTGGTTTGAGCGTTATTCCATGAACCGGAAGGTCGCAGGTTTGGGTTCGATTTCTGGTCAGGGCACATACCTAGGTTGCAAGTTCAATCCACAGTTGGAGTGCATACAGGAGACAACTGATTGATGTATCTCTCTCACATCAATGCTTCTCTTTCTCTTTCTCTCTCTCTCTCTTCCCTTCCTCCCTCCCTCTCTAAACTCAATTTAAAAAAATAAATAAATAAAGAGGGGGCCAGGCAGAGAAATCCAATTTGAAGACTCATAATACATTTTGCCAGGAAATAAAGTCCATGGCTTATCTTGACACGCATGCAGGTTTGACACTATTACACAACAAATAAGACTATGTAACTGATTTCCTGGACCACCATGCTTCAGGCAGTCGTTCCTACTTGGGGAGGGAGGACTGGGTTACATCACAGGAAGTGGAGGCCTTTAGAAGAGGCAGGAAACCTCCCCACCAAAGTGGAACTTTCACCAGGCTTCTCCCCAGCTCCTTCTCAGGAAGGGCACTTACTCTCCCCTGGACCAGATTCTTAAGCCTGACTGCCAATCAGAGTCACCAGTGGAGTTCTTACATGACTATCGAAGTCCAATGTGGGCCCCACATTAGATGCAAGGACCCCTAATCTCTTAAAGGTTGGTCCTCAGCATCAGAATTTTTAAACTTTCCTGAGTGATTCTAATATGAGAGCAGGGCTGGGACCAGGACCCCAGGTAGGAAACCCCTTGA
This sequence comes from Myotis daubentonii, assembly GCF_963259705.1. Classification (NCBI taxonomy): domain Eukaryota; kingdom Metazoa; phylum Chordata; class Mammalia; order Chiroptera; family Vespertilionidae; genus Myotis; species Myotis daubentonii. The sequence goes on along the minus strand of NC_081848.1, from coordinate 57,872,633 downwards.
GAGCAGGGCCATGACTGCCTCCTTCACAGCTGTGTCTCTAGCACCTAGTACCGTGCCTAGAACATAGGTGATTCTCCACGAGAAAAAAATGTAAAAGAAAATCTATTAAATAAGGAAAAGAAAAAATTAAATAAATAAAAAGCACTGAGTACATGAATCCTGGCCCCGGACAGGCCATTCTCACCCCTTGTTTGCCTCCTCCTATATTCTATACACACAACTTCATCTTTTAAAACTATGATATGTTTTCTCTAGAACTGCACTTCCAATAGAGTGTCCCTTAGGTACATGTAGCTACTTAAATTTAAAATGCATAAAATTAAATAAAATTTAAAATTCAGTATCTCCATTACACAAGCCATAATTCAGGTGCTCAAGTCACCTGTGGCTGGTGGCTACAGTGCTGCAGGGTTGCTATAGAACAGTGATGGCGAACCTTTTGAGCTCGGCGTGTCAGCATTTTGAAAAACCCTAACTTAACTCTGGTGCAGTGTCACATATAGAAATTTTTTGATATTTGCAACCATAGTAAAACAAAGACTTATATTTTTGATATTTATTTTATATATTTAAATGCCATTTAACAAAGAAAAATCAACCAAAAAAATGAGTTCACGTGTCACCTCTGACACGCATGTCATAGGTTCTCCATCACTGCTATAGAACATCCTCATAATCACAGAAGTTCTACTGGACAGTGCTATTCTGAAATAACCAAAATCATTTATTTAAATATATTTTATTGATTTTTTACAAAGAGGAAGGGAGAGGGATAGAGAGTTAGAAACATCGATGGAAGAGAAACATCGATCAGCTGCCTCCTGCACACTCCCTACTGGGGATGTGCCCGCAACCAAGGTACATGCCCTTGACTGGAATCGAACCTGGGACCCTTGAGTCCGCAGGCCGACGCTCTATTCACTGAGCCAAACCAGTTAGGGCCAACATCATTTTTAAGAGCTGCAAGTGGCCTTGGTGATGTAAGCCAACCCTGTCCCTTTATAGATAGTAATGAAGCTTAACGGTAATGAACATAAGGACATAAATGTGGGTACAAAAACAACAACTGCATAAGATTTAAAAAGGGGAGAAGTCAGAGCTTAGCAATAACATGTAAAAATGACATACAAACAAACCTCTGTGGGATCGTGGTCCACATAAGTTTAATAAGAATTAAGTATGTGATGGGGCTGGACAAATGGCCAGGCATTTGAACAGAGAAAATAATGTCAGAAATCTGAACCAAGCCAGGTTTCCATCAATAGGCAAATGGATGAATACAGAGTTATGTTTGAACTGTTATGCAGCAGTTCAAACTAATAAACTAGATGTATATGTCCTCAGAGGCATAATGGTGAGTGAAAGGCTAAGTTTCACAAAGATCCATACTGTATGATACTATTTATATATTTTTTAAACCATGCAAAGCAATAGCTAATATGCACTGAATGTTCACTGTATTTCCAATAATACACTGGAAATACATTATATATGAATCAACTCTCTTAATCCAGAGAACAATCCTATAAAACAGATGATTTATAATGTTTATATCACACATGGGAAAAAGGAGCGGTTAAAGAAATTGCCCAAGGTTACACAGCCAGTAAGACTTCGAGCTGGGATTTGAATCTAGGCAGTCTGGCCCCAAAGGCTGCCCAGTCAGTCACTATACCTATGCCCTTTCTCTTCTGCCTCTTCTATATGCACACATAAACATTTACATGTGGTAATGTATAAGTGCACACACACACACATTCACATTAACTGAATATTCATCAACTATGTTAGTGATGGCCTTTATGGAGGTTGGGAGAGGAAAGGATCTGGGAGGGGAAAATAGGGATTTCAACTTATTCTGTACTTTTTTTTAAGGTTCTAAGCAAATAGGATGAAATGTTAACATTTGTCGATTCTCGGGAACAGCCACAGCATTGTTCCTTCTGTAATCCTCTGTGCTTGTCTGTATTTGCCTTTTGCTTTGCAAAGTAATTCCTTCTCAAGCTAAAAAATTCTGACTTTAAAGACCTGAGGCCCAGAGAAGTTAGGTAATATACCCCGAAGTCAACCGTGAAGACGGAGATAGAACCTGGGTCCCCAGGCCCACGGCCCCAAGCCAGCTCTGTAACCCTGTGCTGCCTTACTTGTTAACAAACTGTAGGCATGAGAACTGAGCCAGCCTAGCTTATCCGGACATCTTGGCTCCACTTCATGCATTGGCTGCGTTCATGAGAAGTTGTATTTAAATAAAACATTTGCATATCAAATCATATTATTCCACTTATTTGCATTATAATTTTAGAGATGTGTCCCCACAGAAAAGAATTTATTCCCAATGTGTTAAAATAAATCCCAATTAAGAATCACAGCATTCATCAAAGAGCATCACAGTCGATGCCGATCCAACTCTCCCACAATGCTCTCTCAAGAAAACCCCGGTCAGCTGGCCACAGAGACTACATCTCCAATGGATACATATTAAAGTGTAGCCCTATGTATTAATTCTGATTTTCTGGCATGCTCTCTCTAGGCAGCCAAACAGATTACCAGGTATTCATCCACAGGTATTCAGCAGGCCCCTCCAGGGGAAAGAATCATAAAATTCTATTAAACGGAATTCACCAGCTGACAAGACGCCATCTGTCCTGGCTGATTTAAAATACCTGCCAAGAGATATTTGGCCAGCTGTCCGTCGGTTACTCTCAGAGAAGCTACATCTCTATCACATTGCCCGTATTTATTCATTCCCACTCTCCTGAGTTAGGAAAACAACCGTGAGGTGGCGTGGGGCAAAGGCAGGCTAAACTCCTGAGTTCAAACCCGAAGTTTGCTTCCACTGACAGTGTGAGTGAGTGAAACTCCCTGGGTCTCCAATTTCCTCATCGGTACAATGGATAGGAAACTAGTGCATACACAGGCATGTTAGTGGAAGAATTAAAAGGCAAGTAAATTTTAAAAGTTGAGATAATCCTCCTTTTAAAAAAAATCCAGTTTAGACAAGTTATCCATTCTCATGAGGGATTAAGTATAGCGGTAATTGCAAGTGTATATATACTCCTTTAGAAAAAACAAAACAGAAAGTTTCCTGAACTTATATACATAAGTTTTTTTGAGTTATCTAAACTAACTTTACACTTATTTATTTGCTTATTGTCTGTTTCCACCTTAAGAGCCAGACTTTGCCTGATTTGCTCATTGCTTATATTCCTTGTGCTTGAAAGAGTGCCTAGCACACTGTAGGTACCCACTAAATATTTATTTAATGGGAAAAACTGTATTCTTTCTGAATAATACTCTTAATAATAATGATTAGCATTTAAATTTCATTTTTATCACTTACAATCTACAGACAGTCGTCGGGTTACATCAGACTCGATGTACGTGGTTTCGTGGTTACATCACCATCTCCCATTTATTTATAAAAAAAAAGTTCCATCATTTTGATGTATGTACATATGTGCTTTATGTTTTTTATTATTTATTTACCACAAGTAACGGTCAGGAATTGTTATCTTTCTTTAAAATTTTTTTACTGTTTCACTTCATTACTGCTGTGTATGTGCTCCATGTGAATGACGTGGGTGCTTATGTAGGTGGGTTCAGAATTATGGCAAAAATCACGTTACATGGCGCTGTAGGAATGGATCTCCGACATAACCCAAGGACCTACTGTATCCTATCTAATAACAGACAAATATGGCAATTAACCGTACCTCCGACATGCTTCCCATTGGCTAATCAGGGCGATATGCAAATTAACTGCCAACCAAGATGGTGGCTGGCAGCCAGGAAGCTGAAGCGAACAGGAGGCTTGCTTGCTCCAGTGAAGGAGGAAGCCAAGGTTCCCCGCCTGCCGCTGCTGGGCTCTGAGCTTGCACTCTAAGAAACAATGTTGCAGTTACAGAAGCTAAACAAACCCCATGCTTTCAGCCAGCCGGCTGAGCTAGAGTTGCAACAGTGTTTCAATTATAGAAGCCAAACAAACCCAGATACCTGCTTTCAGCAGCCGAGGTCTCAGAGCTGGACCTGAGCCTCAGAGCTAAAGCTGGCTCTCAGTTCCAGTGACAGCCATAGAAGGTTAATAAATCCCAGAAGAAGAAAAAAGAAGAAGAAAAGGAGAGGTTGGGAGCTTCAGTCACCCGCCAGCCTGAAAACGGCCCTAAGCCCCTCACCCAGACTGGCCAGGCACCCCAGTGGGGACCCCCACCATGAAGGGGGTGTGACCAGCTGCAAACAGCCATCATCCCCTCACCCAGGCTGGCCAGGCACCCCAGTGGGGACCCCCACCCTGATCCAGGACACCCTTCAGGGCAAACCAGCTGTCCCCACCCATGCACCAGGCCTCGATCCTATATAGTAAAAGGGTAATATGCCTCCCAGCACCGGGATCAGCGGAGCCGCGAGGCCTCCCGGCACCGGGATCAGCGTGACAGGGGACAGCGCCCAAACCCCCTGATCGCCCTGCGGCTCTGTGTAAGACAGGGGGTGGGGCCACAACCTCCCTATCTACCCTGCTGTGTCGTGAGAGGGGAAGTCGCCCCAACCCCCTGATCAGCCCTGCTCTGTGCCTGATAGGGGGAGCTCCCCAACCCCCTGATCGCCCTGCGGCTCTGTGTGTGACAGGGTGCGGCACCCCAACCCCCTGATCGGCCCTGCCTTGTGTGTGACTGGGGGCAGCGCCCCAACCCCCTGATCGGCCCTGCTCTGTGTGTGACGGGGTAGAGCCATAACCTCCCCATCGGCCCTGCCCTGAGTGTGAGAGTGGCGGCGCCCCAACCCCCTGATCGGCCCTGCTCTGTGGGTGATAGAGGGCAGCGCCCCAACCCCCACCCCACGGGCCCTGCTCTGTGTGTGATGGGGTAGAGCCATAACCTCCCCATTGGCCTTGCCCTGAGTGTGACAGTGGCGGCGCCCCAACCCCCTGATCGGCCCTGCTCTGTGGGTGATAAAGGGCGGCGCCCCAACCCCCTGATTGGCCCTGCTCTGTGCGTGACAGGGGGTGGCGCCACAACCTCCCCATTGACCCCGCCTTGAGTGTGACAGGGGACAGTGCCCCAACCCCCCAATTGGCCCTACCCTGAGCGTGACTGAGGGTGGCATCGCAACCTCCCAATCCGCCCTGCTCTGTGCATGACAGGGGGTGGCGCCCCAACTTCCCAATCGGTCCTGCTCTGAGCCCGACCAGGGGCTGCACCTAGGGTTTGGGCCTGCCCTCTGACACCCGGGAGCAGACCTAAGGCAGCAGGTCGTTATCTCCCGAGGGGTCCCAGACTGCGAGAGGGCACAGGTAGGGCTGAGGGACCCCTCCTCCCCCCCGAGTGCACAAATTTTTGTGCACCGGGCCTCTATTATATATATAAAAGCCTAAGCAACTGAGTGCACCGGGCCTCTAGTATATATATCAAAGCCTAAGCAACTGAATGACCAAACAACCAAATGACCAGTCAATCAGTTGCTATGACACACATTGACCACCATGGGACAGAAGCTCAATGCACAGAACTGGGCTTCCTCCTGTCTGGATTGGGCCTGCAGGGATCGGTCTCCCCCTGTCTGGATTGGGCCTGCAGGGATCGGTCTCCCCCCTGTCTGGATTCGGCCTGTGGGGATCGGGCCCAAACTGGCTATCCAACATCCCCCGAGGGGTCCCAGGTTGTGAGAGGGCACAGGCCAGGCCGAGGGACCCCACCAGTGCACAAATCTGCGCACCAGGCCTCTAGTCTAATATATATATATATGCCTAAGTGACCGTTCAACTCTTCAACCATTTGACCGGTAGCTATGATGCACACTGACCACCAGGGGGCAGATGCTCAATGCACAGGAATGGAAACATGGAACAGACTGATGAATCTCAGAGGGAAATGGGGAGGAAGGAGGAAGAGAAGAGATTAACCAAAGATCTTATATGCATACTAGAGGCCCTGGCCTGTAGGGTTCAGGCTGAATCTGTGCAGTGGGCCTCCAACATCCCCCGAGGGGTCTTGAATTGTGAGAGGGCACAGGCCAGGCTGAGGGACCCCGCTGGTGCACTAATCCGTTCACCAGGCTGCTAGTAAATTTATATTTTCAAAATTAATCCTTAAAAATGTCTTGTATCACAGATATTACATTATTACCCAATATAAGGGGTAATAATGTTTGAAGAGGAAACAAAGTCTAAGAAGTGATTTTCCAGTGATCAATTTGTTAGTATGAAATTGGCTCATATACCTAACAGTTTCTAAAAGAATGCTTATTTTTTTATATTCTCTGCTGTCTCTCTCCATCTCTGCTTTCTTTACTGCGCTATTTGATGGAGAAGGAGAACGACTGAGAAAATAGACTCAGTGCAGATGTTAGAAGTGCTCAGATTTGGGAAATAAATACAGAGTTTATTTGCTCTATGATATACACTTAGTCACATAACCACTTAATGATTTTCCAAAACATGCCAGCGCAGGTGTTAATTTGCCCGAGAGAGGGACTTGAAAGCCCACTTCACTCCGGCAGCCTGCTCGAGTTTTATTTTGGCAAGAGCAAAAATACCTATATTTGGGAGATGCTGGTATGTGAATTGAATCACCCCACTAATTGATTAAATGCAAAGTTGCACTAAATCACTCCACTCAAAGTGAGGTTGACTCATAAATGCTCCCAGAGGTAATTAGCAACGAAGCGCATCCAATCAACAGGAAAAACAATTCAGACTTGAGCAACGGTGGGTGGCAGGAAATCTGGAAGATCAGCATTAAAGGAACCCTTTGGGTAGCTCCATCTTACTCAAATTTCCAAGCATTAAGAGCGATAGCTCAAGCTTCAAACATCGCTTTGTGAAAATGATTACACATGGGCAGTGCTCCTGTGCAACAGAAGCCACATATTTAATTCCCATCATCTTTCAAGGCCTCGTTATGGTGCCTCCTCCCTCAAGGAGCCTTCCCTGGGTTATCCAGAGAGAAGAAATTACATACTCGGGACTTTACCCATACCCCACTGCAAGCCAATTCTATTCTCCTCCGCATTAGAGTGTCCGAGGGCATGCAGTGTCTGCCCTTCTAGACCCGAACCTCACTGAGGTCAAGATCTTCACTTTATTCACCTGTGTCTTACACAATATCTAGCTTAAAAGCCTAGCATGCCAACAGGTGCTAAAAATCTCAATATTCTCCTGGAAGTATCCCACATTAGCCTTTGTTCTATCTTGTCACATAAAACAAGTTACTTGAAAGATACTATCTAATTTTTTTCTCTTTAGAAAATCCTAAAATAGAACTCCTGAAAGGTGGAGGAAAATAATCAACACAAAGGATTTGCACTCATGCATATCCTAATTCGCTTTTAGAAATGAAACACCAATAGACAGACACATCCTCCCAACTACGTGACAGTAAGGCACTGTTAGTCAAGAAGTACTGCTCCAAACCCTCAGATCTTCTGGGTCCCAGTCAAGGCAAAGCAGAAGTATTCCAAAATGATTTTTAAAACTCTAATGCTGGGTTGGGGGAGGAATGGAGAAAAAAATCTCATGAACATGAACAACAGTATGGTGATTGTGAGGGAGGAGGAGAGGGGAGGAGGGTATTGTGAGGATAAATGGTGATGGATGGAGATTTGACTTGGAGTGTTAAACAGTACAGTTACATATGATTTAAAAAACTCTAATACTGGTATTTAGGATTTTTTTAGCTTACAGAAGATGGATACCAGTCTTAAACACAGCCATTCATTCTCCCTACCCCTGCCCCTAATCCCTAATACAACATAATTTGTTTCAGGCAAGAAAAAAATAAAAATCTTATTTAATTTTGTGCACTATACAAGGACAGCAATAACAAAGACAACCTTAAAATGCTGGCTACCCCAAAGTAAATCCTATCAAACTTTGGAGTTTGGGTTAGAGGAGTGTTTCCAGTTAAGTGAGCTTTCTACTTAAATTTATCAATATTATTAATAGGCTACTATTGAAACAAAGGGTTACACTCTCAATATATGTCAGCTCTGAGCTGGACTTACATAATGAAATATGAGAAGAAATAAAAATTAATGAAGGAAAGAATAATAAATTTGTTTGTTACACTTTATACTTTTCAAAGTGCTTTCTCATTCACTGTCATTTACTTATTGCAATCAGTCAGCATATTCTTCCCATTTCCGGATGAGAAAACTGATGCTTGTAGACATTAAAGAGACATGTCCACTGGCAACCCTAAGTACTCCTTCAAAGTATTTTCATTTACCCATTGATAAAAGGCAGCAATAATAGTACTTATCTTATATGGCTATAGTGAGGATGAAATAAAATAATACATATAAAAGGACTGAGCCCCAATCTTCTGCCCACTCTCCAAACCTCTGCATTCCCCACTATTTCAATCTATCTCTGCAGGTTAAAATCTGACATTACTAACACACTAGACCAGTGATGGCGAACCTTTAGAGCTCAGCGTGTCAGCATTTTGAAAAACCCTAACTTAACTCTGGTGCCGTTTCACATATAGAAATTTTTTGATATTTGCAACCATAGTAAAACAAAGACTTATATTTTTGATATTTATTTTATATATTTAAATGCCATTTAACAAAGAAAAATCAACCAAAAAAATGAGTTCGCGTGTCACCTCTGACACGCGTGTCATAGGTTCGCCATCACTGCACTAGACAGTTGATACCCCTAAGAGAAGTAGGCCAACGTTATAACCTATAACTTAAAAATGTATGGACTCACATTTAATGAGTTAGGGTTGGGATTAGTACTGTTGTAACACTTCATATGTATTAATTTATTTCACCCTCACTATAACCACATACAGTAGGTATTATTACTACCCCATTATCAATGAGTTAATGGTGGTAAAGAGCTTAGGTAGCTTGCTAGTTGTTATGACATATTAACATTGAAAGACAGGATTGTGTAGCCTGCACATATTAACTGAGTAGTGGTAAAACAATACAATCTGTGAGTTTCTCTGGACCTGTGCTGTCCAATATGGTAACCCCTAGCCACATATGTCAATTGAGCACCTGAAATATGACTCGTGTGGCTGAGGAAATAAATTTGAATTTGAATTAATTTGAATTTAAATGTAAAATGCATATTCAATGAGACAGCAGTTTTCAAGACACTGGATATGAGTCAATGAAGGGCAGTGATCTCTGAGAGACGGAAAACAAAAGAGATGAGCCTTACAATTACCCAAGCTTACCGCTCTGATAGAGTTCCCAGACTGTGGAATGGGGAGAAGGAAATGAGGTAGAGTCCAGTAATCTCCCTGAATTGAAGTGAGGAAGCTGAGAATCTGGGGAGACCAAGGCACCAAGATTTCACAGGACAGGATTCATAAGAGGAGACTGAAAGGGCGAGTCGTCTCGGGGCCTGACCACGCTGCTGGCGGCCTCGGGCACTGACTCCCCAGCCCACGGCGGGAGCCCGGCGCAGGCTGCCACCCGCCCGCCGCCCCCGGACCAGACCCACGCGGCAGCAGCGGCGGCGGGGCGGGGCGCGTGCCCTCGCCCGAGGAGATGGAGGAGGAGGCGATCGCCGACGCCCCCGGAACGAGACGGAGGACGTGGACTTACTGCCTGGGCTGGAACTGGTCGATCTACTGGACCCCCAGCAACCGGACTGGCCCCTGGAGCCCAGGCTCAGCTCGCCCTGGGGGGGGCTAGGACTGCGCCCTCCATCTTGCCCTGGGTCCTCCATTTTTGGGGCGGCTGCCATGTGCTCAGGAGAGTGCCTTCTTCCCCGAAGCCCAGGCCCCTGCTGGCCACGCCCAGGACAAGGGACGTGCGCACCATAGAGATGACCCGACTCGCGCCTGGCCAATCAGCGGGGCCCACAGTCCCCTCTCCTGCCCTCACTCCACCCCCCCTTTAAAACCCCCTGTCCCATCAGGCCTCTCTCTCTCCGCCACTGGAGCTTACCGTTGCATCGGTGAGTGTGGCAGGGGAGCCAAACCCGGGTTTGAAATAGATGACTCTTTGCTTTTGCATCGGACTGACTGGCTCCCTGGGGGTCTTGGGAACTTTGAAACTGGGCACAACAGAGACCCCAGCACAGAGAAGAAAAATATGGATCTTTCCCACAATCAGTATTCAGTGGAGTACTGCTAAGTGCATGCGTGTGAGAAAATGTCTCAAGAACAAAGAACCACCATCTAAAAGGTAACAGTGCGCAGTATATATTCAGGTCTGAGAACAGTACCTATTCCCACCAGTTAAACTTGAAATCTCATGATTTTGAGGGATTGGGTAGCGTATAGAAGGATGGAAAATAATTGGCTCTATTCTAGCTATTGGCATAGCATTGCCCTTGGTCATCTAAGAAATATTGAAAGTATGATCCAAAAAGATCAAATTGTTTTCCAGTAACTTAACTGTGTCCTAGAGCAAAAGCCAATAATATCTATAAGAATACAAAAATATCCAGCACCAATACACAGAGAGAAAGGAGAATGTTTTAACTGAACCAAGTATCACTGAGCTGTGGAACAACTTCAAGCAGCCTACGATATATGTAATTGGAGTTCCTAAAGAAGAAGGGGGGGCAAAAAAATTTGAAGATATAATGGCCAATTTGTTTTCTAACTTTGATGAGGCTTAAAAGATCACACACACAAGGAATATGATGAAAACCCACACCAAAATACATTATAATCAAATTGTTTAAGTCAGTGAAAAAGAGAAAGTCTTAAAAGCAGAGGGAAAAGTTGCATTACCTACAGAGGAACAAAGATAGGATGACAAAAAATTTCTCTTCAGAAACAACACAAGTGAGAAGACACTGGATCAACCTCTTCAAAGAATTGGGGAGGAAACTGACAACCCAGTATTCTATACCCAGCACAAATATATTTCAAAAATGAAAACAAAATAGACTTTGTTAGACATACAAAATCTGAAAGAATTTGTCACCAGTAGACTTGCACTCTAGTAAATGTTAAAGGAAGTCCTTCAGGCCAAATGAAAATGATACCAGATGAAAATGTGAATTAACATAATGGACTAAAGAACACAGAAAATGATAACTACATGAGCAATTATGTGACTGATTTGTTATTAGCTATAGCTGTTCAAATGATAATTGAGTTATTACATAAAAAGAACAACAATGTATGTAGTATGGGGTTTGTAACATAAGTAAAAATAAAGTGTATGCCAATGATAGAACGATGGTCAGGAAGAGAGAAGTAAACTATTAAAATGTTCTTATAATATAGATAAAGTTGTATACTATCACTTTAAGGTAGACATTGTTAATTTAAAGATATAAACTATAAGCTCTAAAGCAACTACTAAAATAATGAAACAGAAAGTTATACATAGCCCACCCGATGTGGCTCAGTGGTTCAGCATTGACCTATGAATCAGGAGTTCACAGTTGGATTCCCAGTCAGGTACATGCCTGGGTTGCGGGCTCGATCCCCAGTAGGGTGCATGCAGGAGGCAGCCAATCCATGAGTCTCTCTCATCACTGATGTTTCTTTCTCTCTCTCCCTCTCCCTTCCTCTCTGAAATTAAGAGGGGGAAAAAAGGTATATATTTTAAAAATTATTAATTTGTATACTTCAAATATGAACAATATATTATAAGTCAATTATACCTCAATAAAGCTACTTAATCTTTAAAATCTGATAATTAAGTATGTATGCAATAACATGGCAAATAAACTTTTCAAGCTTAAATTTTATTAAATCTAATATAGTGCAATTATTTCAGGTGAAAATTTTGCTTCCAAATTAACATACATTGTAAATATAATATATAAACTAGATGTTAAAGACTGTAAAAAATTGTAAAATATATATTAATAACTTTTGTGGCCATATTTGGACATGATAATATGTTTTATACACTGGGTTAAATAAAATTAATTATATAGGCCCACCCAGATAATTTAATTTAATTTCACCTGTTTATTTTTACTTATTTAACATAGTTACTAGAAAAATTAAAATTACAGGTACAGGTCACATTATATTTCTATTGGACTGTGCTATGCTGCAACGTAGAACTTATTTGGAATACCCTGGAAACATGATAGTGTTCATATTTCTGCCCAATAGTGGGTAACCATCCTATGGTAAACACAATTATGCACCTCAATAAAAAAAATGTCCACATCTTAATCCCAAGGAGCTATAAATGTTTACCCTTACTTGGGAACCAGGGTGGGGGCAGGGGAGAGACTTTGTAATGTAATTAAGCTGTAGATCTTGAGATGAGATTACCCTGAGTTATCTGTGTGGGTCCAGTATAATTGAAGCGTCCTTAGAAGGAAAGAAAAGGGGGCAGAAGAGTCAGTTCCAGAGACGACAATCTGACTACAGAAGCAGAGGTCAGACAGCCGTAGGCAGGAGCCAAGGAGTGTGGCAGCCTCAGGACGCTGGAAAAGGCAATCAACTGATTATCCTGTGGAGGCTCCAGAAGGGACGCAGCTCGGCCAACACCTCGATTTTACCCCCTACAGCCCACTTTAGACTTCTGACGCCCAGAACTGTAAGATAATAAGTATGCTTTGTTTTAAGCCACTAATTCGTGGTCATTTGTTATAGCAACAATAGGAAACTGATACAGATTTTGGTATCTGGAAGTGGCTCTGTGGAGTAATACGAGACGGAAACATTTTTGAAGACCAGGGTAGAAAAGCCTAACGGCCTTGAACATACTGTTAGTAGAAATCTGGGTGATCAGTGAGGACTCGGAATGAAGTACAGAGCGTGGCCTAAAAAAGAACCCCCCTATTTTCTTAGAGAACATCTAAGTCATTGTCTACAGGCTATTAGAAATATGAACATTAAACATAATGCTTATAAAAATAACACTGCCTGTGAGGGCTAAAAGGGAAATGAGGAACATATTACTGGGATTGGAAACTGGAAGACACAGGATCCTGGTTACATAGTGGCAAAAAACTTAGCCAAATTGTGTCCTGTTTTTATAAGGGAAGCAAAACTTATAGAAGATGAATTTGGACAATTGCCAGAGGGACTTCCAAGCAAAGTGCTGAAGGTGCCGCGTGGGTTCATCTGGCTGTTATAATGAGTTGAGACTTTTGGAGACATTAGGAGGCACCAGACATGAATTTAGGGGGACCAGAGGGCAGACTTTGTGATAAGCAAAATAATGATGCCCCAAAGACGTCCACATCCTCACATTGTGTTTCCTGCGTAGACCAATTCCAGCATGCCATAATTTCAAGAGTTTCATCAAAAGGTTGATGAAACTTGGGGACTCAACAGGGTTGAGTCACACATGTAGTCACCTATTGGGAATGGCTAAAGGCATTTCCCCAAACCTGAATAGTAAACTGATTGTGGCTGCCAGACAGCCACAAGGCTTCTTAATCTACATGTTATTGCCTCCTACTGGCCAAACACCTGAACAGCCGTAGGCTATTCCCCAAACTGACAATGCTTTGTACCCTTTGAAACCTTACCCTTTGAAGTGTATTATCTCCACCTTGCCTTAGGACAAATTGTGTTAATAAAAGCAAGAGTCCTAGACAAGGAGGGAGTCTTCAGTTCCTTTAGCTGAAGGTCCTCTGACCCCCAATGCCTTTCAAAATTATTATCTCGTCTCCGGACTTTATTAGTCTCTGGATTCCTATGTCATCTACGCGCAGTGCCTTTTCCAGATTGCTGAACCCTTCTTGATGCTGGGACATGAACCCCGGCAGTTTCCTTACATGGCCAAAAGGGACCTCAGCCTATGTGATTAAATTATCCTGAGCTGGAGAGATTATCCTGGTTTACCGTAACCAGGTAGGCACAATGTAATCACAACGGTCCTTACGAGGACCTCAGTCAAATTCTCATAAGGAAGTTACTCTTCCCACCAAAGCAGCCGAGATCCCATCCCTGTGGCTGGAGCCTGGTAGGTATCCCAGAGGCAGTTTCCAAAGCCGAGAACACAACAATTAGAGAGCAGAGTTCTAGCCCACGACGCCCACACTTGTGGGATAAATAAATGAGTGAATAGTGAGGAAAGCAGGCAAATATCCTCTTATAGAGCTCACTGGACAGAAGACATTTCTTCTTCATTTCGTAGTTAACTGCATTATGATAAGAAGTTTTAATTCAACTCCAAATGTCTATGTGCCACGCCGAATACAGGCCCTGGAGATGAAGGGGGAACTGGAGAGGCACGACCTCTGCCCTCACAAAGCTCACAGACAGGCCCGGCTCCCACAGAAACCCTGTGGACCGAGTGTCAGCAACTGCCCTGGCGAAGAATGTCAAGGTCACGAAACAACACCTGCGCAGATCCACAACGAAGAGGAAAGGATTCGTCTGTATTCTCTTCACCACACTCAGCGTACCTCCTTCAATTCCTCAGTAAGACTAAGTGGAAATGAAATACCTGTCATCTTCTCTTTTTTTAATTTTTTTCTTTATTGATTAAGGTATTACATATGTGTCCTTATCACCCCATTGCCACCACCTCCCACTCATGCCCTCGCCACACCCCGCCCCCCCGCCATGTCTGTGTCCACTGGTTAGGCATATATGCATGCATACAAGTCCTTTGGCTGCTCTCTCCCCCTTACCCCCACCCTCCCCTACCTTCCCTCTGAGGTTTGATGGTCTGATCGATGGTTCTCTGTCTCTGGATCTGTTTTTGTTCATCAGTTTATGTTGTTCATTATATTCCATAAATGAGTGAGACCATGCGATATTTATCTTTCTGTGACTGGCTTATTTCACTTAGCATAATACTCCCCAGTTCCATCCATGCTGTTGCAAAAGGCAAGAGTTCCTTTTTTTTTTTTTAACCTCAGCATAGTATTCCACTGTGTAGATGTACCACAGTTTTTTATTCCACTCATCTGCTGATGGGCACTTAGACTGTTTCCAAATCTTTCTAGGAATATATCCCAAGAAACTAGAAACACCAATCAGAAAGGATATATGCACCTGTCATCTTCTTATGTGTCATCACGTAATAACTGAACGCTTAGCTATCTGCACAGTAAATATGTAAATCTCACCCCATCATGCCGGCTCAGTCACGCTAAAACAATCCTTTTGTTATCTTCACAAAAGGCTCAGAAAACATAAAAACACCCTGGCAGGCATTTTCACAGAGGAATATCCAGGCTGCCCGATCGGGTCACTCCCTGCTCCAGCCTCCACAAAGCCCCGCCCCCCCACCACCACCCCACCACCCCCTACCCCCCACCCCCAGCTCTGAGAGTAAAGTACAAAACCACTAACCTGGCCTCCAGGCTGGAGTAATATTTACAACAGTCAATAACAAAATCATCCCCACCCGCCTATCAGAATGACACTGCGCCTATCAATCATCCCCACACCCATGGCTATCAGCTAAATACCAGTTCTGCCCACAGGGCCCAGTGCGACCCCAGCCCCTGCCTACCTCTCCAGCCACTCACCACCCTCAGCCCTGCTACTCGGCTTTCTGCCTTGAGACCTTCACACATACTAGTTTCTCTCCCACAGTGCTCTGAGCCCCACCCCTTCCTACACCAGGTCTTCTATTCATTTTTCAAGGGACATAGCACTTTTTGAGGATACCTTTCCCTGACCACTACCCTCTCCCCACGCCAGTTAAACTAAGTCTGACTGCCACTCTTACTTGACAGTCTCTACATCCCTTCACTGTTAAGTATAAACCACTGGAATTCAAGAATCCCTGTGTAATGACTGTTTTCCTCACTCTGTTTAGAGCAGGGGCTGTACCTCGCCTATGACTCTTGCTGGTAACCCTATTAGCATGTTGCCTGGTTCGCAGTAGGAGTCCTATAATAATAGCGAGTACTTACTGAGGGGTTCCTACGTGCCAGCACTGTTTTAACCACTTCGCTTGATTCGCTTCTTGCAACAGCCTCACGATTCTTTCAGATGAGGACACAAGCAGAGTCAGGCTAAGTAACTGCCCCAAATCTCCAAGCCTGTAAGTGGAAGGCTAGGAATCTGATCCCAGGCAGTCAAGCTCTGGAGACCATGCATTTAAGAAGCGCATGATACTGCCTTTGAATGCTTGTGGGATGATTTAGTGAACTGCAGTCAGATGTAGTGGGCATAACCAACTACACAGCACCCCCAAGAGAACGGAGCCATGAAACACCCTCTGTGCTCATGATCTGTCCATTGGATGGGAGATGCGGGAATAGGTGTAGTTGTAGGTAAATATGCAGATAATAAAGAAAAATATGGCTGGCAATGGCTTTCAAGGACTTTGCAGATTCATTCCACTTTACATCCTCACCAAAATCCCCAGAGAGCCCAGCTGCTGTGGCTCAGTGGTTAAGCGTCACCCCATGAACCAGGTCAAGGGCACATGCCTGGGTTGCGGGCTCGATCCCCAGTGAGGGGCATGCAAGAGGCAACTGATCAATGATCCTCTCTCATCATTGATGTTTCTATCTCTCTCTTCTTCTCCCTTCCTCTCTCTGAAACCAATAAAAACATTTTTTAAATCCCCAAAGAAATTTTTCACTGCAAACCAACTATTTCACCACCATGTCCTGTAGTGCCCCCTCGCACCATCAGAACACCCCTGGGATATCTTGAACACCCTCAGCATTTCTGAGCATTCCTTATGACAATAACACAAGAGACACAGATGATCTTCCAACAAGTACACGCCAGGTGAGCACCCCCTAGGCGGCCCTCTTCCCCACACTGCCCTGTGCCAAGGAAAAAGCGCCTTTACCTTGAAATAAAAATGCTTTGCTGGCATTGTGCAGTCCGGACACCTGCGTGACGCCCAGGGTAGTGTTCACGAGGTCAAGTTCAGTGATAATATCCATCTGAAGGTCGGGATCCATCCCAGAGCCCAGCACTGAAAAAGAAACAAAGAGCTGTCTTGACTTGAAATGCAGACGGCTGCAGAAACGTGGAACAGAAATCAGAGAAGCCAGGAGTGGCCGGGAATATGAGGAAGCCATGATGGTGCTTGGGGTGCTCTTGCTGGGCGGAAAAGAAGGCACCTCTGCTCCATTATCCCCCTGACATTATGGTTTCTTGGTCCCTTTTCCCACCCAAACCCCCATTTGTTAAAGACTGATAATCCCTTCTCCTAAACCCTAAGGGCCTAATATAGTTCAGATTCACAATGTATCATACATTAGAAAGGTAATATAATGCTACATGTTATGTAACATCTTCAGCAAAACCTGAATCAGTACCCCATAATCAAAAACAGTATTTCTGGAGCAAAAAGTGTGACATTTTCCTCTAATTGGCTAAATAAAGACTATAAATAGCCTCATGTCCATTGAGGTCAAGTTTCACCACCAAATGAGCACAGCTCAGGGTAGGTTTTGCTGTCAGGTGAGTTATGGAGAAACACTGGGATTCTTTTGTTTTTAATATATTTTTATTGATTTCAGAGAGGAAGGGAGAGGGGGAGAGATAGATAGAAACATCAATGATGAAAAAGAATCATTGATCGGCTGCCTCCTGCACGCCCCCACACTGGAGATCGAGCCTGCAACCCGGGCATGTGCCCTTGACTGATTAGAACCCAGGACCCTTCAGTCCACAGGTCGATGCTCTATCCACTGAGCAAACCGGCTAGGGTGAAACTTTGGGTTTTTGAGCTTTTTCAGATCTAGGGTCTGTGGATACAGAATTGCAGCCCTAAGAATCGTGGCCTCAGAGACAGATACAGCAGCGAAATCTGACGCCCTGTCACCAGTGAAAGCTCAGCAGAGCGAGCCCTATTCATCGGGCTCAACCACCTGTGTAAAGAGGGCAATGGAGAGAGATCTGTCCCTGGCGGAGAAGCAGGGCAGAGGGACTGGCCAAAAAAGAGGATCCCTGGGACAACAAACATACAACCCCCTCCAGGGGACTCCTGACTGGCAGGTTAGACACTGACTACTGTTGGAGAACTTCAGTGCACAGAAACATGGCCCTGAGTCCCCTATTGCCCCAGCTAAGAAATGGCAAATCTCTAAGGCTTTCTCAGAGCCACCCCTACCATCATCCCCCTCCCCCGGGGGAGGGCAGTTCTGCAGAATGATACACGCATGGCTGCCAAGTGACTCCCAATTATATACATGAATAAGGCCACATTAATACATTAATAAAGTCACTCGAAGGGACTGTGTTTAAGACATTCATAAAGGCTGTGTCTGTCTACGCTTAGCATCTCAATAGTGCGATTCTCCTTCCACAGTTGGGAATATTTTAATCAGCAGCAGCTGTCAACTTTTGTCTTAATGGTAATGCAGTCGCTGAGGCAAGATTTGGAGAGCCTGAGCCCCATGTGTCCCAGAGAGCCTCAGTGGATGTTCCTGGGGACAGCATGAGCCATTACAGCCTCGTCTGTCCTCCCTCCCTCAGCCCGTGCCCCACAGATCTGGGGAGGAAATCTACCCTCTTTGCTCTTCCCATGAGCAGCAATCAGGGCTTCTGTCAACAGAAGGTGGGTCAGCGAAGGGCCTCTGGAGCTAAAGCCTGTCACGGCCAAAGCAGACCAAGGGTTAAGTTAAAGGCACAGTGCATATAACTGCCTGCTCAGCTTGTGTCAGGCTTCCCCTTGTCCTCTGCCCTGAAGATTAAAGGTTTCCCCTTGGCAATGCAGCAGATATAAGACCAGTCTACCCAGAGACCCCTCTTCCATCCATCCATTCATTCCGCATTCATTCATTCATTCAATACTTTTTCAACAGGTGTTACTGGGGCTTACTGTGTAACACACACATTGCTAGGCCCTGGCGATGCCCTCACTGAGCGTGCATTCCTGGGGCAGAGGGTGAGGAGCGGGCAAGAAAGAAAGAAGATAATCTGAGGTAGCAGTAAATGCTAGCAGAAAGCAAAACAGAGTAATGAAAGAGAAAGCAATTTGCATGGGGCTTCAGAAAGGATGGTCAGGGAAGGCTCTTCTGAGCTGAAACTAAATGATGAGAAGGAACCGGTGATGGGAAACCTGGGGGGCAAGCTCTCCAGGTTGAGAGAACAGCAAGTGCAAATGGAACAAAGCCGGCATGTTCAAGGACCAGAGAAAAGCCTCGTGTGGCTGGAGAGGAGTGGGATGGTGGAGGGAAGAGTGGTAGAAAATGAGGCCGAAAATAGGACCTGCCTTGTGAGCCCTGCAATGGGGTGTCATTGGAGAGCTTTAAGGGGCAGAGGAGTGGTATATGCTGATTTACAGTATGGTCTCATTAAGTGTCCATCCTGCCTGTCTGAACCTGCTCATCCCTCACCAGACTCAATTCCCAAAGACTGACTGAGTACCTACTGTGTGCAAAGAAGCACTGAGCTAAATGGGTGTCTACCCTCCACCCAGAAAGGGTTGTGGAGACAACACTAAACTGAGAGCAGCATGGGCCTCCTGTTGAGAGTGGTGATGCTTTTCTCCAAGTGAGCTGTTAGCAGCAGTTCTGTAAGCGCCTTGAAAAGGCCGGAAAGGAGCTAATATTTCAGTTTGACCTATCGTGTTCCACACCTATATGGCAGCAATTAAATCAAGAGTGATCTCAGCGGACCTCCATGCTGGTCTTCCTCTGGACAGGAGTTTGGAATGGATCCTTAGCAGGACATGAGAAGAAGGACGCATCCCTGTAGCCCTAGCGCCTTGCCCAGGGCCTGACATGGCAGGCCCTGAATTTAGGACCCAATTAATTAACTGATAAGCTGATGCACGATCACCGCTCTGGATGCAATGACCTCAGAGAAATATGCGTATCTGGGGAAACCACGGGAGGACGGGATGGCATTCGGGCCAAGGAAACTTTCTAAAAGGGCCGTGGTTGACTAAATTATTGGCTTCAAATCTCTACCCCTCCCCTATTCACAGCCTTAGCTGTGTGGCTTTGCTGTTCCCTCCACTAGGGTGGGAGTGAAGTCCCCACCCTTTGACTTTGAGCCTGGCCGTGTGGCTTGCAGGGTCACTGGGAAGCTAGCGATGTCACACAGCGGAGGCGTGAGTGTTCTCCTGTGCCTCTGCGCAAAGATGAGAGCACGTGGCCCTGCTGGTCCCCTGGCCCAGAGAGACCGAGGCAGCAGGGGCAGACACCCTTCCTGAGTCTGAAACCACGCCCAGCCAAAGCTGGCCTAGATCAGCCAACAGCACACCAACCTACAGACACGTGAACCAAATTAAATGCTTTAGGCCACTGGGTCTTTGGTAGCTTGTTATGCACATGATTGTGGTGACAGACGGCATGCAGGGACTAACGACCCACCATTTTGGTCATCCTTACGATGCCCAAATCTCTGAGACTAGGAGCCCTGCTGCTGGACAAGCCCAAGAGGCACCCAAACCAATTCTGTGAAACTGACAGAAGACCCCAGTGGGTGCCCGTGGATCCCTGTCCCCAAATGAGAACACAGCACCCTCAGCCCAGTAAGTGTTGTGGCGACAACACTAAACGTGTCAACCCTATCTCATCCCCCTACTAACTCTGTGCCCTTGGAAAAAATCCCTTCGCCTCTCAGAGCCTCAGTTCCCTCCTCCATAAAATGGGATGATCACACCTGCCTCCCAGCCTCGTAGGTTTCCGTGATAACTACGTGAACACTCCCAGCACCTCTGGCACGTGCTGCATGTGTCTTTCATAAGCCCAGCTCTGCAGGCCTTTCCAGCTCCCTGGACCCACACTCCATGGACACGTCCAAAAGGTGCAGGTGGCCCCTTCCTCCCAACCCCTCCACTTGCCTAGCGACCTAGGAAGGCTCTCGCTCTGGCTTCACTTTGTAAAATCTATACATCAAACCTATATTCCCTCCTCCCCTACAGCCTTTAAGTGAAGGAGCTTCCCTGGCTTAAGATAATTCCATTGCTCTTGCCATGAAAACACCCCACAAAAACAGAACAAGAGAAATCAGTAAAGCTCCCAGATACGGTTCTCTTCTCTTCCTTTAATTGGTCCCCCTCAGGATGGAAATGCCTCGTGCCGACAGCAGCATGTGTAAAAGGCAGCCCTTTGCACACTGCCTGAGAAATCAGAAAATGTATTAATGAGATAGCATTTGCAAGGCCTCTCCTGGACCTGGCGTAGCCTGAGTGTGGGTCCCATGAAAAATAATTCTACTTTAATGTTTCTGCGTCTTGTCCGAGCATGGAGCTGCTGCCCTTTTCCAAGGAAACTCTATTAAAGTTTTCCACTTTGGCTGTAAGTGCTCTACAAATGGCTGAAGCTAAGAATTGGCATTAAGCAGGATAAAAAAAACCTTCTGTGGGAGAAACACGTTTTAAAAGCTGGAAGGCAGAGTGTCAATGTCTCAGAGGCACTTGGGGCCCGGCTCTGGGATTCAGGACGTCCCCCCTAACCTCCCTAATCTCCCAGGACACCTGCTGCTGCTATTGGCCCAGCCCCAGCCCTGCCCAGGGAGTACTCAGGGTCAGAACCTACTCAGTCCACTTCCAGGGTAACAGGCCTAAACTCCCAAGCAAATCCTCCTGGGTCTGGCTCACTTCAAATCTAATCTGGCTCATTGTCCATGATGGCAGCTGTTCTCCCCTGGTCCACGCGGAGGGATATGATACTGCAGAGACGCTCCAAGACCTCCCTTTACAGCAGGATCTCACAACCACCTGATAGAACGCGGGTCCCCGGACTCCTACAGAAGTCGTTAATACCCCCAAAGGCAATATTCTTACAGAATATGCTCTAGGCCGGTTCCAATCAGCCAATATTTCACATGCTCACTGGAGGCTGAGGGCTCTGTCCACAGCTCCATTCAGCTCATAGTTCATCAGCAGCATAGGTGTTTCAGGAAGGAATCTCTCCTTTCCGGCCGGCGGCCCCTGGTCCACCTCCGCCCCCTGCCTGGCAACTAAAACACGCTGGAAAGCCAAGGGGGAGCAATCACGGAGTTGATGTCATTCACACTTGCAAGCCATTGGAGGAAACTCGTGGACATGATGTGGTATTAGTGCTATGATTTTAGCCTTTGAATTCTTCATTATTAATAATGTACCTGGAAGTCCCAGAATTCGCTTTCACCCGCAAAACACTGGAGAACAGCACCTCCTACCCTGACTCCACTTTACTCTGTAAAACAAGTTCTCTGAACAATGGGCAGTTCCAGCAGCTTCCGGGGACACCTATCATGACATTTTCTCCTGTGTAACTGCGACTGCACTGCAGCGCTGCTTTTAATTAAAATGTGCTTGATATCATCTACTCATTTCCATTAAAAGGCAGGGACATCTGAGCAGCTCCCTAAATGGCCCACATGTTTATTTCATCTTGGACTGTTAACAGCCCAGACAACAATTGTCCCACTTGACAAATAAACTTCCCAGGCGCCTGTTTGGATCCTGATAAAGTAATCACAAGCCAGCCTCTGCTACCTCGGAGGATGGATGTGTGAAGCAGAATTGATGGTCAGGGCAAAATCAAAGAGGCTGCCCCCAGAAAGCTGCTAAGCAAACCCCCTCAAGCAACAATAAGTTCTAGTGAAAGAATTGAGATCTAATTTCCTTCCCTCCCCCTCCCCGCCCGCTTCTCTGATTCTTCAGATGATTTTTGCAGAAGACGTGGCCTCTGGTGTTGGAGTGGTGCCAAGTGCCACTGGAAGCCAGGCTCCCTCAGCAACTGCCATGACCACAGGAGCAGACCCTGCCATGCTCCCCTGCCTCTGCACAGCTGTGCCCTCTGCCTGGAATGCTTTTCCCACTTTGTCGACCTGCCCCTACAGAGCCTACAAGACCACTCTCAATTGTCACCTCCTTATTACAGCCTTCCCTGACCACCAACCACCCCTCCCCAGAATCCATTCCTACGCTCCCTCCTCTGTATTTCCTCAAGACAAACTTATACTCCCACCACCTTCCTAGCCTCCTCCATCAAACTGTAGAATAAGAATAAAATACTTTGGGGGGATGAGAGGATAAAGGGAGTCAAACATATAGTGATGGAAGAAGGCTAGGCTTTGGGTGGTGCAATATACAGACAATGCAATATACAGATCATGTATTGTAGAATTGATACCTATATGATGTTAACCAATGTTACCCCAATAAATTTATTTTTTTAAAGCTTTCCAGTTTCTATTTGGATTCTCAGCTAAATTGTAAGTTCCTGAAAGTCCAGGACCAAGTTGTTTCCTCTTCCAGTGGTTCTCAACCTTCTGGCCCTTTAAATACAGTTCCTCATGTTGTGATCCAACCATAAAATTATTTTCGTTGCTACTTCATAACTGTAATGTTGCTACTGTTATGAATCGTCATGTAAATATCTGATATGCAGGATGGTCTTAGGCGACCCCTGTGAAAGGGTCGTTCAACCGCCAAAGGGGTCGCGACCCACAGGTTGAGAACCACCGAAGCAATCCTGGCGGCCAGCAAGACACTCAACTGTTTCGGGAATGAGTAATCTTCCCTACAACAGAATGTTTACAAGATGTGAAGGAGTTGGTGTGAGGAAGGGGGGAAGACCTGGTCTGAAAGATCTAACCCCTGCCCTAGCTGGTTTGTCTCAATGGATAGAGTGTCAGCCTGCGGGCTGAAGGGTCCCAGGTTTGATTCTCGCCAACGGCACATGCCTGGGTTGTGGGCTCGACCCCCAGTAGGGGGCGTGCAGCAGGCAGCCAATCAATGAATCTCTCTCATCATTGATGTTTCTATCTCTCCCTCTCCCGTCCTCTCTAAAATCAATAAAATATATTTTTTTTAAATAAGATCTAACCCTGGAGGCACAGTCCACCTCCCAAAGGAGGCACTTTTTGCAGACTTTTCGAAGGAGTAATGAGAACAAAGGAGTTAGGCATGTTCGGCGGGGATGTGCACCTGTGGATGTGAAATGAGCGGTGGGTGCCCGCCCCCGCCTGGTTCCTCCCAGGGGCTCCTCTGTAAGATGCCCAGCAGCACCAGGTTCTCTGCGCCCAGGGCTGGGATCCCACACTCTGCACTAGCCTCTGCGGTCCGGATCTTTCAGGGGCGCATTTCTCCCAGTTTGTTGCGGATTTTTTTTTTTTAGACGAACGCAGCCTGATGGGGCCTGAACTCAACAAGCAGCTATTCTAGGCGAGATCGAGCCTTGGCGCCTCCGAAGCCTGGGGCCAGCGGATGCAGACAGGAAAGGGATGGAAACTGCCTGTCCGCGAATAAGTCCACACACGACTCTTCGGTTAAGCAAAAGGGAACCTGCTGCCGGGTCTGTCCTGGCAAGAAGAGCCGGCGGGAATCTCCTAGACGCCCAACTCCAGTCTCCCCGGGAGGGCGAGCTGACTGCCAGAGGGGGGCGCCGGGGGGCAGGAGGAGGGAACTTTTGAGCCAACCAAGACCAGGCCCCTCTCCCAGCCCCTCCGGATAAACTTGCGGTCTAGCCTGGGAAGCAGGCCATGCCTCCAGGGGAGGGGACGAAGAGCGGTACAAGAGGAAAAGATGAACGGACAGGGAATGGCTCCCCACCAGTTCTGGGGCGCAAAATCGGCAGCGCGTACCCAGGTCGGCTGGGGTGGGAATAAACACTCGCCACACAGACACACACACACACACACACACTCACCCGAGAGCCCTAATTTAGCCAATTTCCTACTCCATCCTACCCCATCCCCATCTTTCCACACCTACTAGCCTCTGGGAGAAGGCGGCTGCCAGCCGGTCTCCAAACCCCAGGGGGGCCGAGTGGAAGCTGAAGGATGGAGGTGCCCTTCGAGTCCTCACAACTACGTGTCTGGAGGCAGAACGAAGTAAGGACTTCAGAAAATTACGCCAATTAGCCTAGCTCCCACCCCACCCCTCCACAACCTCCAACCGCAATTACAGCGAAGGGAAAGCTGGTGTGGAGCCTGAGAACATCGCCCCGATTGTCCCCGCCGCTCCAAATCCCCAAGAATCGTACGTCCAGCACTTGGGCACAGGGGCAGGGGGAGGGCGGGGTAAAAGGCTCCTGAAGTTCCCCGGGGGAGAGCGAGGAGGGGGGCAGAGGAGAGCGCGGAAACGCGGGTTCACACGCAGCCCGCAGCCCGGGCCGCGCCCTCCGGGGCCCCCGCAGCGCCCGCCGGCCGGAAGCGCTCCCTCTGCGGGTGCGACTCCCGGGGCTGCCCCTTCTCGGCCGGCGGGCGCAGATAGAGTGGTTTCCAGCGCACCTTCCAAGTTCTGGGGTGCGGGCTCGCGGGCCGGCCCTGCGGTGGGTTTCCATCCGGAAGCCGGTTCCCAGCAGCAGAAGGGTGCGCTCCCGCGGCCGCGCCCCTCGCTCCGGCGTCCGCGAGGCTGCGTCCCCCTGGAAAGGGGCGCTCCTCAGGGGCATCTTCCAACATGGGGGTCCCACTTCCCGCCCCTCCACCTGGCGCAGGACAGCGAGGTCTGAGGGACCTGTCCATGCTGCACCGCCCTGACCCGGAGCAGCGCGGGGGTCGGCTCCAGGTCTCCCGGCGCTCGTGTGGGCGCGGGGCACAGCGGAGGGGCTCCCCCCCTTTGCCTGTATTCTTGCGAGCGCCCAGCCGTTCTTACCTGTCCTGGCGGTGCACACACAGAACCACACAACTAAGATCACATCCATCGGCATCGCTCCCGAGGGTCCCCGAAACCGGGCGTGCGGAAGGCAGGAGAAAAGCGCCTGCATCCCGAGGCGCGCAGGGCTCGGAGCGGCCAAACTTGCTAGCGGGCGGCGGGGGAGGTGGCTCGGCTGCGCCGGGTGCTGCGCTCGGGGATCGCGCCCAGGAAGGCGGCCCCGGCCGCCCCGCCCCCAGACCGCCCCCCCACGGCGGGCGGCGACGGTGCGGGGCTCCGACAGTCCCCGCTGCGGCTGCGCCCGCCTCGGAGCCGGCTCGGCCACTCCGGCAGGTTGCCCTCCGCGCGGGGATCGGGCTGTCCTCCTGCGCCCGCTCAGCTGCAGGCGCAGCCGCCGCTGCTCCCGGGAGCCCGGGCGCCGGAGTCCCAGGACCTGCGGCCCAAGGGGAGGCGGGAGGCGCCTGGCGCCCTCGGTTTCACAGGCTCCAGCCCAGGCGAGCTGGCCTCGCCGCCGTCGCCGCCTCCGTCTCGGCGCTGCGGTGGGGGCTCCCGAAGTTGCCACAGATCATCCCGGCCGAGAAGAACCGCGGAGCCCTCGCGCGTGGGCTTTTCTCCGGGCAGAACCCTGACGGAGCAGGTGCCACGGAGCGCGCCCAGCGCCTCCCGGGAAACAATTAGTCGGGATTCGCTCCGGCAACTGGGTGGGGAGAGGCGCGTCGGGACCTGCGCGGGAGGATGGCTGAGTCTTGGCTCCCCACGTGCACCTCCCTGTCTGTTCTCTCCCCGGGCCTTCAGACCCGGCGCACGTGAGGGAGGCAGGGGGAGGGGTGGGGTGGGGGGAGAGGGCGCTGTGGCAGCGGGTGTAGAAAACAGGTTCCGGAGCCCGAGCGAGCTGCGGATGGGGTCTGGGGAACCTCTCTGCAAGCCTTCCGGTTCTGCAGGGCAAATGCTGCCACATAGGGGAAATTCCTAATCATTTTATTTCCCTTGGATGCCTTTCTGGGTGGTTTTGTCAAAAGCTCTCTTCTGCGTTCATAGTCCCATTTCGGGCCTTTCCACGGTTTCTCCAGGACCCTTCCCCACCCACCCCCATCCCAACCCCATTCTCTTAAGAGAAAAGCTGGGCTTTGTGTTCTACGCGTGCTTGCAGGGAGAGAAGTCCCCCTCCCTCTCTGTGACCCCCCTCCAGACCCCGGCCTTCTCAGCACAGATCTCCGGGTTGTCTCACTTCCATCCAGGAATGCTATTTATAACTAGATGCAAAGTCATGAAATCAGATGGTGGAACCTCTGGTTTATAGCAAAGGAGCCCCGCAGGCTGTGACGCCCCCCCGTGTGCCCACACTCTCTCTCTGAGAGCCCACAGCGCCCCTTCCATACACTCAACAGGGGTCCCAAAGGAGAAGAGGGGAACTTCCTGGAACAGCCCTGGCTCAGGTCCTGGGAGCCAAAGTTCCAGAACCCACTTCCCTGATAAGGATCGTCTGCCCTTGTCACCTCGTGCAGCCCCTCTCACCTCCCATAGTCCTAACCCCAGGAGTCCCCACTGGAAGCCATCAACGGGCTAGCACTGCTTATTAGGAGAGAGCACTTTACCTGCTTGTTCTGGTCTCTGCCCTATTTTTCTGGATATTTCTGTGTGCAAGCTACTGTCCCACTTGGCCCTTTCCAGTGTGGTCCTGGGGACGATGAGAGAGAATGAGAACAAGCAGGTCAATTCCAGCTCAGGCAGCCGAGGTCGAAAGAAGGAAACAGACCAAGAAGCAGGCTGCCCACTCCAGAAGCTGAGCTGAGAGAGTAAGAGATAAACTGATGTCCGCCTGAAAGGATTCTCCACGTCTCCTGGGGTTCAACTCAAGCCCAGGAGGATCGGTCTGCCTTGATTCTGTGTTTTCACCACAGCGTGGGCACTTTTTCCCAGGCACTTTCCTGGAGCCTATTACATTTACAGCTAACAGTAACATCACGCATCTTGAGGGAAATGGGCATGCCCCTCCCTCTGCAGTTTTTTTAAAATATATTTTTATTGATTTCAGCGAGGAAGGGAGAGGGAGCTAGAGATAGAAATGATGAGAGAGTACCATCGATCAGCTACCTCCTGCATGCCCCCTCGTGGGGATGGAGCCCACAACGCTGGCATGTGCCCTGATTGGAATCGAACCTCCTGGTTCATGGGATGATGCTCAACCACTGAGCCACACATGGCTGGCTCCTCCGCAGTTTTTTAAATAAACCTCAGCAGGAGCAGCTTTTAGTCGCTTTGAACAGTTTATTGATCTCAGACATCCAGGATCCCTAGACATCCCAGTGACCCCACAACAGGAAAAAGTGGTCCGGGTAAGACCCTTAGAGCTCTATCTTAAAGTCTCTGTATAATTAGTTGGTCCTGTGGGATGGGGCTTTTAGCATGTTCCATTAAAAAAATAAAGCAAGACATATGTCCCGTCACAGCTTTGCTGCATCGCACCCATTAGCAGTAACAAGGGCTAACCTCAGCAAGGTTGTAAACTTCCCAGATAACTGAGCGCTTCAATCTTCCTCCTCTAAGTGCATTTCTTGAGTGGGGGCTTTGAATGTGTCAACCTGTTAGGCTAAGGTCACCTTCATAGAGTTGGCCCAGCAACGAAGGGACTACATGACTGTGGTCATTGTTGGGATGTTGTAATGGGACCTGTACTCGGTGGAAGCAGCAATGAGACTTGGTTTACCCAATGCCTTATCCCATGTCTGCCCTGCCCTTCTGAATGGCCTTCCTCCACAGGGGAGCCTGGAGCTCCTTTGATCATCCCTGTGTCTCTGTGCCCTCTCCACTAAATGTTGGAGAGCCTTGGGGCTCAGCCCCCCCTGTCTCCCAGCCACACTCACTCCTAGGTGTTCTCAACCAGCCTAATGGTTTCAGCTACTGTCTGTATGGATGATTCTCAACTGTGTGTCTGCAGCCCAGCCTCTCATTTGGAGCCCAGGCTTACATACCCAACTTTTTTTTGGGGGGGGGGGCATCTTAAGTGTAATATGGACACATGATCAAAATTAAAGACATCTGCACTTCAAAGGACACCACAGGAAGTGAAGACAACACACAGAACCAAAAAAAAAAGTGTGCAAGTCATATAACTAATTGAAATTTGTACTTATAAAACTTGTACTTATATAACATGTAAGTTATAAAAACAATTATAACTTAATAATAAAAGACAAATATAGCCTAATTTTAAAATGGGTAAAATCTCTGAGTAGACTTTTCTCCAAAGAAAAATATACAAGCAGCCAATAAATATACGAAAAGATGTTCAACTTCATTAGCCACCTGGGAAATGCAAATCAAAACCATAGTGAGCCTGGCGTGGCTCAGTGGTTGAGCATTGATCTATGAACCAGGAGGTCACAGTTCGATTCTCAGTCAGGGCACATTCCCAGGTTGCAAGCTCAATCCCTAGTGGGGGGCATGCAGGAGGCAGCCAATCAATGATGCTCTTTCATCATTGATGATTCTCTCTCCCCCTCTCCCTTCCTCTCTGAAATCAATAAAAATATATATATTTTTAAAAATCATAATGACAAATCACTTCCACCTACTATGGGTAGCTAAAATAAAAAGGACATAATAAACATTGAGAAGGAAGTGGAGAATTTAGAACCCTCATGTACTGCTAGTGAGAATGTGAAATGGCTCTTCAGACAAAGTTACCATGTGATCCAGCAATTCTATTCCTGGGTACATATATGAGAGAAATGAAAACATTTATCTGTACACTAAGTTGTACATAAATGTTCACAGCAGCATCGTTCATAATAGCCAAAAAGGAAAAACAGCCCAAATATCCATCAACTGATGAATGCATAAATAAAAGGTGGTATATTATACAATAGAATGTTTTTCAGCAATAAAGAAAAATGAAGTTCTGATACATGCTACAACATAGAGGAACCTTGAAAACATTATGTTAAGTGGCCGAAGCCAGTCACAAAGGACCACGTAGTACCATATTATTCCATTTACATGAAATGTCCAGAATAGGCATATCTATCAAGACACAACGTGCTTGCCTGGGGCTGGGGAATGAAGGATTAGCAGGTGAGGGCTAACGAGTGCAGGGTTTATTTTGGGGGTAATGAAAATGTGCTAAAATTGATTATGGCGACGGATGCAAAACTCATGGATAATCACAACATACTAAAAGCCATTGACTCCTACACTTTAAATAGGTGAACTGTATGATATGTGAATTGTATCTCAATAAAACTTTCTCAAAAACTTCCTCAATGATCATGAAAAAATATCTGATATGACTAAATAAGGACTCTTGATTTTTCCCTCCTCCCAAACTCTCTCCTAAGGGTGCCAGGCTTCAGCAGGTGCTCTAACCAAATAACCTAGGGCCTAGCCCTAGGGCCATCCTAGACTTGCTTTGCCGATACCCCATGTCTGAGCCGTCAAGCCCTTAAGAAAACCTTCAAGAAAAATCCCAAATCAACCACTTCTCACCAGCCCTCACTACTCCTGCCTTCCTCCACTCCATCAGTGTCTCTTCCTGGGTTACTGCCCTAGATTCCCATTGTTCTCTCTGCCTCTACTCTTGCCCTTGACAATGTAGACACACACACACACACACACACACACACACACACACACACACACACACCAGGAGCCATAGTCTCCATTTTAAAACATCTATCAGACCACATTCCCTTGCTCAAAATTCCTTCTGCACTTTTCCATCATATTTTTTAAAAAATCCAAACATCAAACAAGGCCTTTGCCCACCTGCCCACCTTTCGCGCGCCCCCCCCCCCCCCGCCCACTGCTCACCCTAGATCAGATTTCTCGTCCTCAAACATTGCAAGTTCATACCATCCTCACTGTCTTTACACTCACTGTCTCCCCTCCCTGGAACATTCTTTCCATAATCTTTGTGTGGTTCACTTCTGACATGACTCAGATCTCTGCTAAAGTGTCAGCGCCTCTAGGAGGCCCTGCCTAAAGAAGCCTCTCACGTCACCCTGTCACTCTGCCCGCTTCCCCTGCTTTAGTTTGTGTAGAGCTCACGAGTATCAGCAATGATTTACTCATTGACACTGATCCCGTCTCCCCCGATAGAAGGTAAGCCCCGCAAGAGAGGATTTTTGTCCTTCTGCTTCTCCACCTAGAACAGGAGCTGGCACATTGTAGGTGCTCCCTGATGTTTGGGGAATGAATCCATGCATGCCATGCTCTCCCAGGAGGCAGCTTGGAGATCTTCTTGTCCCACTGGCCTCCAGCTGTTGCATTGCTGACTCTATGTGAGGCAGCAAATTCCACAGAGGAAAAGCAAATAAAAAAAGAAAAGCCTCCGTTTTTGGACCCAAACCAACTTCATAAGCGAGAGGCTGTTCCAAGGCTGAGCAACGCCCCATCTCACTCAGTGAATCCAGTCCCCTTTTCTAAGCCACTCCCTTTCGTCCACATAACTTCTCAACTGCCTTCACACTGTGGGCACACAACTAGTTTCCTTGTAAAACTGGGGCGGGGGAGAGGGGTGAGAGGACAGCGAGTGCTATTATGGATCAGATTGTGTCCCAAAAAAAATATATGTTGAAGTTTTCACTCGCAGTCCTGACTTAACTTGGAAATTGGGTGTTTACAGATGTAGGCAGACTAAGATGGGGTCATTAGTGGGCCCTAATTTCAGCAGGACTGGTGTCCTTACGAGAAGAGGAAAATGCCATATGAGGACAGAGACCTGTGCCGGGGTCCAACCCCAGTGGGTCCAGGGGTCCCCAAAGGCGTAGACGGAGTCGGCGAAGAAGGAATGACACAGAGACAGCGTTCAGTTGATCAGCAGCCTAGCCAGGATCTCTAGCCCGGATCTCCAGCCAAGTTCTGGTCTGGATCTCCAGAGAGGTTCTGCTTCGGATCTCCAGCCAGGTTCTGTGGCCATGTTCCCCCGCTAGGTTCTCCAGCCAGGTTCTGTCTGAGATCTCCAGCCAGGTTCGGTCACCATGTTCTAGTCAGGTTCTCTTGCCAATTTCTGTAGTCAGGTTCAGTCCAGGATCTTTTGCCATGTTCTCTCGCTAGGTTCTGTCTCTAGGTTCTGAGGCCAGTTTCTGTCCAAGATCTTTTGCCATGTTCTCTCCAGCGAAGTTCTTCTGTCTCTAGAGAACGTTCTGTGTAGGTTCTGTGCCTAGGTTCTGAGTGTAGGTTCTGTGTTCTGAGTTCTGTCTCTTTCTGTCTTGTTACAACTGTATTTATACCAGTTGATTCAATCCTATCAATCTCTATTACAAAGGTTAGGGCTTTTCTTATCTCCATTCCAGGGAGTAAAGATTATGTAGCTTAAGCATGATTGTTCGTAGTTAAAGTGATTAATTACCCACCTGGCATTTAGTTGAGGGGTTTTATTCCCTCCCTAACTTCAGGGGAAAATCCCTACCTGGGGAAACAACCTTTCTCAGAGAGGAGACCTTGGTTAAAACACATAGTGCCAAGAAGGTGAGCAAACACTTTAAGAACAGTATGCCATATATGCCAGGTCCTTTGAAACAGCAAGGATGGACCGGCTCCCGGCAGACCTGCAGGGGGAACACCTGTGACACCCAGGGTGGACGTGAAGTGCTACAGTGGGAGGCCAAGGAAGGCCTGGGCCCTGCCAGCACCTTCATCTCAGACTTCTAATCTCCAGATCTGTGAGAGACTCAATTCCTGTTGTTTTAAGCCTTCTGGTTTGTAGTGCTTTGTTATGGCAGCTCTAGGAAACTAATAAAAGAGCAAATTTACTGGCAGAGCAGCCCCAATGGTCTTGGAACTGTGCACGCCTGACCTGGGGGCGGGGGTTCATCTCCTGGAATCTGCGTGCAATCAATCATAAGGAGGGGCGAATGAGTATATCCGTGTGTGTACCTCTGTTTTTATATGAATGGATGGGTGAACTCTACCGGGAAAATGGATTCTCAACTCTAATCAACTTCAATGGCATCCAAATCAGAGTGGTCCATGCTTTTGCTAAGTTAACAACTGTCCTTCTCTCTTGTAGCTTCAAACACTTTTTTAGAACAAAGCTAGGTATAAATATGTAGGAAGGCAAATAGAAAAATCTGCAAACATATAGATAAAGGCATCTCATAATTCTTTGGATGAAACTTTCCTAACCCATAGCATCTATAATCTCAGATGCGTTTCCAGTTTCTGATGACAAGAACCAAGGTGTGCACGTGCCAGGTTTTGTTAAGTGTTATGTGCGCACATGTTGTCCATTGCTATAGACCCTCAAACCGGACTCAGCTCAGCCAGGCTGTCCTCAGCGGGGCATTTGTGCTTCAGGCCAGTGTGGCTGAGCCGATGCCACTTCTCACAGCTGGTCTGTGTGTCAGTTGAGCGACTCTCTCTGACTTGTCTTTCCTCTTCTTTGGAACAGGGCCCAGTGAGGACAAGTTCTTCTCATGGCACAAAGAGGCACAACTGAGCAAGTGAAAATAGGCCAAGTGCCAAGCCTCGCTACAGTCAGAGGTGTTCCCGAGAAGGAGAAATCCAGTCTCTACAACTCTCCCTCTCTGCAAAATGCCAGTACTGGCCAGTGCAAGTCCATTGTAATTCTTCCCCTCACCTCAAGACACCGGCTGTATAGATTTATGAAGTACTCGCAAGAAGGCAAGAAAGGAGAGAGAATGTGCATTGAGAATGCGTGGGCCCTCCACTTCTGAGCAGGGGGACAGAGTGATTTTTTTTAATATGGTCTATCTCAAAGCTCTCAGTCAAGAAAAAGCAAATTCATGCAACCTTAAAGGTAGGGCCCAAAGCTCTCCTTGTGTGTGTCTCCCCAGTACCAGCATGGGGTGCAGATGGCAGGCAGTAGGAAGGCAAAATATACAAATTGAGTATCCCTCAGAAATAACCACAGAACCCCTCAGCCTCTGCTTTCTGAAAGGACAAGGCAGAGGAACCAAGTAATGGGATACAAATACCGAAGCTGAGCCCCCTGAGCCCCACCTGCCCCAGCACGTCCTCTGAACTCTGAGACTTTGCAGAGATCCACAAACATGGCAGCCCCTGCAGGACAAGGGTCTCCAATGAGTGCTCCAACCTCACTGCGTGTCCTTTCCTATTAGCTGGTGCCACTTCCATACATACTGCTTAACTTTTAAATATATATTTTTATTCATTTCAGAGAGGAAAGAAGAGGGAGATAGAAACATAAATGATGAGAGAGAATCATTGATCAGCTCTCTCCTGCACATCCCCTGTTGGAGATCGAGCCCATAACCCAGGCATATGCCCTAACCTGGAATTGAACTGTGACCTCCTAGTTCATAGGTCACTGAGCCACACTGGCTGGACACATCTAGCCTTTTAAAAAGGCTGGTTTCTTGCACAATCGAACCAGCGTTCTTACTTCAAGTGTCTCCCCACTATGATTCGTCCTTGGCACTGCGACCTGGTCAGTATTCCAAATGGACAGGTCTGGCTCTAATGGAAAATACCCAACATTTATCTGCATACTAATTTCTGTGCAATCCTCCTGGCAGCTGTGTGAGGTGGGCATCATAGTCCCAGCTCTATCAAGGAGAAAACCGAGAGTGTGTTCCTGAGAAACGAAGCTGGAACGCGAACCTAGCGCCTTGTGTCTGACACCCTCGCTGCCTCCACCAGGAAACCTTCTCCACTTGGTTCCCTGAGGCCTGTCAGGCAGCGTCTGAACTCTTCC
The DNA here is from genome assembly GCF_963259705.1 of Myotis daubentonii. Classification (NCBI taxonomy): domain Eukaryota; kingdom Metazoa; phylum Chordata; class Mammalia; order Chiroptera; family Vespertilionidae; genus Myotis; species Myotis daubentonii. The sequence goes on along the minus strand of NC_081848.1, from coordinate 57,838,600 downwards.
TGTTGGCACTGAAGGTCTTTGACCATCAGGTTCTAAACTACATTTTCAGCCTTCGTTCTCACTCCCACAAGCATATACTCTACCCTCTAATTCTGTCCATCCCTCTTTCTTGAGATGGCCTGTCTCACCCCCATGCCAACACTTACTTGCTCTCATTCACCTGTAAGGCTCACCTGGTAGTTAAAGTCCTCCGTGTCACTATGTCACAATGTCCTGCCTAATCCTCCGCAGAAGACCTTCTCCCTCTGCACCCCCTTTATATGTTCCTGTCCTAAGTCCTCCTGTGGCCCTCGGTACTTTCCACCGTGTGTACCTCTGTCTGAAAATCCCCCTCACTCTGAGAACCTGGAGGGAGATACCTGGTCTTACTCATGTTTTTCTTGCACATTATAACATTCAGCTCTGCTCGCTGTACAGAGCTGATACTCAATATTTGCTCATTCAATTTAAAAGTGCATTTATTGAGTATCTACTATGTGTCACAAACTGTTAGGTAATAAAAACATATAAATAATTAAGACACTGAGTAGAGCATAAGAATAAATAAACGAGTGAATGGATCAATGAATGGTGAAAATGTGGATCTAAACTATATTCTAGTCATTGTTTTCTTTTCATACTACACATATCTGAAGAAGTTTCCTGGGAAGTGGAATAGCAGTGAGTCAAATGACTTGCAGTATCAAAATGCTCCTAAAATTACAGATTGCACCAAAAGGCAAGAAAGGAGTGGCCCCAGCCACATACCAGCTCTGTTTTACAGAGAAGAATGTGAAAATCAGAGGCGTGAACCCAATTTTTGTAAAGCTGAGCTACTTTAAAGGCACAAGAGGAGTTCTCTGTTGTCAAGATCCCCCAGGGTGCCGCTTTTAGACAGTTATTACTCATCTCACATGCATCCCTTTGTAAATCAGGCTCCCACAAAACAAGCTGTTATGGAAGAGTCTGCGTTCCAGACATGCTGGAGTGAAAGACGTTGGACCTCTGGGCAACTGTGAGGTTCTGAGTCTCTGGTTCCAGGAGGGACATCTGGGCAGAAGGAGGGAGGAAGCATAAACAAAAGCAGAGGAGAATCAAAGGCAGCAAGAGTAACTCAGTAAGAAAATCATTGCCCAAATGAAAACCAGATGAAAGATTGGACGGCAGAAGTCAGGGGAGTCATCAGAGCAAACGCCACATGACAGGCCCCGAACCCCTCTTTACCTGCCCAGAGTAGGTTGGTCCTGCTAGTGATATGTGAGCTCAAAACTTCCCACATTTTGTCAATGTCCTCACTTAGGGAAGGACTATCCAAAAGGGGTATAAAAAATACATGTGTTGCCCTGACTGGTTTGGCTCAGGCGATGGAGCGTCAGCCTGCGGACTGAAGGGTCCCGGGTTCGATTCCGGTCGGGGGCATGTACCTTGGTTGCAGGCACATCCCCATTGGGGGGTGTGCAGGAGGCAGCTGATTGATGTTTCTCTCTCATCGATGTTTCTAACTGTCTATCCCTCTCCCTTCCTCTCTTTTAAAAAATCAATAAAATATATTTAAAAAAAATACATGTGTGATGTGAAGTACAGCACAGGGAAGAGAGTAATATTGTGATCACTATGTGTGGTGTCTCATGGGTACTAGACTTATCAGGGGATCACTTTGTGTGTATACAAATGTCTAACCATTTTGCTATTCACCTGAAACTAATATAACATTGAATGTCAACTATAATTGAAAAAATTTTAAAATAATTTTAAAAATCAACAGGTAAGAGATATGAAGAGAAACACACACATAACAGAGCATTTTTAAGTGAAATTCTGTGATATCTGGGATCTACTGGCATACACTCCAAAGAAACGAAGTCTCAGTTCAGCATGGGGAGAGGGCACATGAAATAAACTAGGACAAAAGTTGATCATGGTTGAAACTGAGTAATTTGGGCGTGGGAGTTTATCACTCTCTCTCCGCTTGTGTGGATGCTTGAGTTTTCCAAATAAAACATTAAAAGAAAATACAACTGAGCAAAGGGACCTCAGGGCGGAAATTGAGGATGATGAGCCGGATCTGAACTCTGGGCCCACAGGGCGAACTTCTGCCTCTTTCAGTGTAAGGTTGCGCTGTTTGGTATTTGCTGCTCAGTCTGCCTGTTGAAGGGCGGTGTATGGACAAGCCTTGGCGTGTGTGCAAGTCCCATTTCCACAGAATGGACACGGGGGCTCTTGGTGCATGGTTTACAACATCAGAGGGGAGGGCATTTATTTTCCCACTAAAGGCAGCCCTGCTCATCCTGCCATCTGGGAAGCAGAAGATGGGGGGTTGAGGGGGCGGGGAGTGTGCCATGTTCATTTGAGAACAGCAGAGACAAGCTTCATGGTTGACAGAATGAAATAGGAATGCCCAGCAGCCAGTCTCTACACAAGACACTGAGGTTCGGAGCTCATCTCTGGGCAGGAAACCAGGGTCTCCACCCACTTAAAAGAGGAGAGATGGCATTGACTGATTTGTATGTTTGTTTAAAATGTGTAGCCTTGCCCAGGCCGTGTTTCTAAGTGGTTAGAGCATCGGCTCATGTACTGGAGGGTTTCAGGTTCAATCCCCGGCCCAGGTCGGGGCACTTGCGGGAGGCAACAAATCAATGTCTCTCTCTCACATTGATGTTTCTCTCTCTCTTCCTCCTCCCTTTCTCTCTTCCACTTTTTCTAAAAATCAGTGGAAAAAATATCCTCAGGCGAGGATTAACAACAACAAAAAAATGTATATGAGTGGTCTTATTACTAGTCTCTGAGTCCCTTGAGATCTGGGGCTGTTTTGTTTTTTATTCAGTTTTGCCTAGGGTCTAATTCAGTGCGGGAACTGTGCACATGCTTGCTGAAGTAAAGTGGAATTGAAGATGGACAGTATGATCATTAACACACACCTATTAACACACTGCCCAGTCCCTCTGCTCAGGTTCACTCTGACTCTCCCTACCTCTTTGACCTTCCCTAGAAGGGGTAATGAATAATTCAGCAAACAATAGCGTATTCTGGTGGTTACGAATATGACAATTTAATTAATATGTGTTTCTTCAATAGTGCCAATCTCATTTACGCAGGAGAGCAGTTTTCCATTTCTGTTCCAGGTTTCTCCCAATAAAAGAGATCAATCCTGCAGTTACCTGAAGGCCATTGATTAAGAAAGGATGTGGGTTTGTGACACAATACTGTGATCATCATGTTTTAAACACGGACATTTATTTAGGGTTTTGTGAACTCATACATTATTAGGATAAATTCTAATTTATATCAGTATATAATAAGCAAATATAGAATACAATAAATTGCATTTGTGTACATAAATACAAACTTTGAGGTAGGGCCTCAAGAATAATGACTTCTTAAATGAATAGTACACAGTATCTAATATGTACTCTACAAGATATATATATATGGTGCATCATTTGTAACATAATATATTTTCTTCATGTACAGTTAATGAAAAAATAGGACCTGATTAGCGAACATATCTTTATTTATAGGCAACAGTACTACATTTAGGACATTAGCCAAGTATGCAATTTAAGAATAAACCTATTCCATGATAGGTCCATAATAAAGTGCAAAAAAAGACCCCAAAAATGAGAGACAAAACGGTTCCTATCAATTAGTAAGTATCATCCTAACAATAAAATACACCTATAAGGCAAATGGTTACCTGAAGATGTATTTAAGCCGGCAGGTAAATCAGACCACTGCTTGCTTTTCAGTCCATCTGAACACACTTTCTCTTTGGCTGCAGGTTGCTCAGAAATGACCGAGCAGAGACCACAATTCAAAACTACTCGGTCTTCCTGTGCAACTGAAGCAAAATCTGGGAAAGCTGGGAAGCTTCACCTTCACTAATCCTAGGGCCACTTTGGGAAGAAATTAGTACCAGGATTAAATCACCCAAAGCTTTGCTCCCAGCCTGGAAGTTTTGCTCATTCATTGACCCTGAACTTTTTTCCTTGTAAGACAACCTGCCGCACAGCATGCCCTCATGCAAGTCATCTGCCATGAAGAAGTGTGTCCCAAGCCCAAACATGGGTGTGACAGCAGTGGTATGATCTTGCCATCACACAAATGTTAAGCAATAGTTAGTGCCCAAGTCTCTGGGAAGAGGACAATGGCCGATGGCCAAGGGGACAAACAGGAAAGAAAGTTCTCAACTTCAGGCATGGGACAACCATGCTGACAGGTGGAGGTTGTCAGGAAGCACTGAGGCACATGTAGATAACAGATCTTAGAGGAAAACTCAACTCCAATCAGCAGAGAGACAACCCAACTCTGGTATCTATTTAACGCTCACTGTGTCAAATGTTTTTTAAAGTGCTGCTCACTGGAATACACGTTGATTACACTTCTTACATATTAAAAACACATGGGAAATTTCAAAGACATTGAGGTCATTGATTTGCATTGACCACAGATTTCATGCAATAAATAAATAGAAAGGAAAAAGGAACAAAGACCAGCTTGGACACATTGATACACGACAAACACATAGCCCTAAAGACTAAGTTACTAATATGCTAGACAAGTATTTGCAGAAGTAGCCACAACACCAATAGTTAAGACATATACATGTTTTTCTCCTTTAAGGATATTACAGGGTTACTGTTTTTAACATATGGCTTTTTTTTTTTTAACTCAGAATGGACTTCTGGCATTTGTTGGTGTTAGGAAATAATCTCACCGGTGGAAAATACCCCACATTCTGCACAGCAAACCAATAAAGTCTTTTCTTGGCAACTTGGCTTTCTCCTCGGTTTTCAGGGAAACTCTTGAGTGGCAGTTTACAACACTGTTCATTTTCTCTTTATTCATTCAATATTTTTTTCTTCCAATTGACTGCATTTTAACACAGCATGGAAACACCCCTCTGGTCACATGCATCTCCCAGCCCTCAGCGTTCCAGCCAAGTCTGCGGGAGGGTAGGTGTGCCATGACTGGGGGTAGCTCAGACACTGGACACATCTGGCAAAGAGAGCCTCGAAGTGGAACATAACTACAGAAATGGGCAAAACCACCTCTCCAAGGTAACCATTTCCAGATAATTTCAGAACCCTTCGCCTTTAAGGAAAGTGTATATAAAACTTGGAAGTTGCAGAGGAAAGGAAAAAAAAAAACATGCAGTTGCTCAGGGGCCAGCTACTGGGTCCCAACTGGACAAATGGTAATTAACACCAATGCGGCTGCTCCGAGCTGCAGAACACCCTGCCTGGGGAGGAGACCCACTCTCACCAGATGTTCACCTTCAGTTTGCACAAAGCAGATATGGCAGCATCCAGATTCTTTTCATCACAACATCAATAATTAGCTGAAATGGGGTTGGCACCCAACACAAGACTCAAGCTTTAGCCAAGAAGCGAGAGAGAAAATCCAAACACCATTCATCCTGACGCAAACATACAGATCTCACGAGAGAATGCCAACTCATTTCAGCTCTTTTCTTCAACCTTCAAGTTGGAAAGGCTGCAGATAATTTCCAAGCCTAAGTTATTCCTCCCTCTCCCATTCCACCAGGTGTCAATGGCAGAGGCGGATGTTGGATACCACTCAGCATGATCTACTCCCATAATGGGGGCCGCTTGTCAGTATGGCTTTCTGTGGAAAGTAGTGTTCATGGCAGACAGGCCACTACGGGAAACACTGGGGCAGGTGAGGCCACAGCTCAGCTTCCTAACACTAAGTCCAGGGGGAGCTCAGTGTTTAGTCTCTGTGAGAGGGTCTAGTAAGTTCTAGCTTTGGGAGCTAGACAGAAAGAGAGACCAGGGAACAGGGAGAACAAACATGCATTGCAGACCAAAGAGATGGAAACCTCCAGTTCAAAACCCATCTTTGTTTCCTTTTCTAAACCTTTCCTCAGGGTGCTCTTGAAAACTGGAAGTTCGCATCTGTGTTTGGCACATGACAATGATATTTGCCCTAGAAAGGGGGACAGCTCAGTAAAATGACTTGAGACTTTTTCTTTTAACAAATGAAGTCCTTTTTTAACCAATGTTACATTAAGGTCTGGTGTTGGGTCCCGTTGCTGTTGAACGGATAAAAATGTCACGTCAATATACAAGATTTGAACTGAGAACTTTGCCTGAGACCCTGTAACATGAAGACAAATAAGAAAATGATTGAAATGATCTCCCCGAAAGGGAACAATTTGAGGTTTTGAAATTCTTACCATCAGAAAACAGAAACCCAGGCTACACTATTCTAAACTCACTTTCTCTACAATGATTTCCAAGATATTTTTAAGGACAGAAAACATCACTAGGGGTACACACTCTATGTGACCACATATCACATTTGAAAAGTTTCATCTACACACATTGAGGATACAAGAATTTAATGAAGTTACAGCTTCACCAACCTCTACAGACACGTGATTCACTCTCATTAGAGTGTGGTTATGAGTACTGTGAATTGGGAACTCTTAAAATTGAATTAGCTAAATGTAGTCTTAAAGGCTATACTTAATTGGCACACTCACTACTTACCTAAACTGTATTTATCAGGAATTTCTGTAAATACTGTGACCTAAAAGCACAGTGAATATCATGGTTGTTTTCTATTAAACTCTTCATCTCCTTGGTTTCTCTGTAACTACATTTGGAATTGACTGTGAATGAAAAAGTTGAGAGTAAAAATTGAGAAGTTATCTGTCTTTTAAGAGTTTGTTTCTTATATATAGAATTTATAGACGGACCAGGGTAAGTCTCATTGTCCCAAAGGCTGAGAGGCAAGGTATCTGCCGCTTATAGAAGGACATGTAGAAAAGAAGAAACACTGGACCATGACATTGAACCATGGTGCTAAATGTCATGTAGAAACTGGAATGGAGCTCTACTATGAACATACAAAATTAGGCACAAATTATAGGATGGCTTCTTGTGGAGGAGTTGAGGAAATGACCAAAGAACTCACAAATTGGGTTATTTTTTAAAAGACAGCAGGAGGAAGGGAGCTGACTCTTCGTTGAGGTCCATGTGCAGAGTGAAGTATCTGTGTCCCCGCACACTTGAGACAGTTGTTCCACATGAAGGAAACATCCCCAATTGTGAATCAAAATAGAAACTTAACCACCTTGATGGTGCCCAAACCCGCTGGCCTTGTCTTGCTCTAATGCATGTCCTGACCACCGCTGATCCTCAAAGTGTACCATGCCCTGGTCTTTCTGTGTCTGAATGAAAGCTCTGTACTGCTCAGCTCATCCCTATGACACCCATGAGTCTAGTTAATGGTCCTGTGATTCTGCCATTCGGTAGATGCTTTATGGGCACCACGGAAAACACACAGCATATATTTTTCCATTGGCCAAATGACACATTCCTCCTGTGACATCACCAGAAAGTGCTCACCTAGCTGATCCGCTCCTGTGGGGTAAAGTGCGTGCTAGCAGACCAACCCTACTGCCAACGGACACCACGGAGACAGACGAACAGCGCTTGAGGAGGTCCGTCTAGCTCTTCACTACAGCATGCGACACTAGGTCCTACGGAACCACTCTCATGCACAGATACGAACTGAGAAGTGGGGACAAAGCAGCAGCAAAATGGGAAGAAAGCTGGGGAAACCAGTAGGGGGAGGCAGAGAGGGAAAGCAGGATCAAGTCTGGGCCATCTCATGCCATCAGACTAGCACTGGGTGCCCAGTTCCAAATCCTTCACTGGCATTTTGAGTCCCAGGGAGGAGGTTCCCAAGGGGTCGATCATGTTCTTGTAACGCTCCCCACGGTGCTTAGCTAAGAATGGGCCCCAGTCCGGCTGCGGCGAACACACCAACTTTAGCCTCTGCAAAGAAGCCAAAGACACACAGGGTCACAGAAGTACTGCACCGTCTTCCCCAAGGTACCACCCCGCACCCCCAAACTGTGTGCAGTCACATTTTCCAGGTCCCCTCTTGAGCCAAGAGGTCCCCTACCAGGAGAAGCAGGTGGACAGCTCAGCCATTATTTAACCAAGCCACGGTCTCATTAAAGAGGAGACTTAGTTTGGTTCACTTGAAATTATTTACATCACCCTGAAAGCAATATTACAATTGCTTAGGATTTGCCTTGTGCAAGATTAATAGAGGAAAAAGGACCCAGATTTTAATTACACATTTTTCCCTCCAAATGAACAGAACCCGCATACTTCTCTCGACACAGCCAAACGCAATTTGCAAGGGACACGTGTGCTCTATTACTTTTGCTCTTTAGTTCCAACAGTGGGCTGCTACATCAAAATAATTGGATTTTGTTGAGCATATTTCCCCAAAGTATATAAATGGCCAGAAAAAAACTATCCCAGCCCCAAAGAGACATTGCCAAGAGTGAGCAAAGATTTTAATTATCTGTTGACAAAAATATATGCTTCTGACTTGGTTCAGCAGGGTTGGGCTCTTGCAGTCAAGCTGCAAATAATAGGGTGTCTCTAGTCCTTCAACTGAACTTCTCACCCAAAACATAATCTCACTGAAACATATTTTAGAAAGGGGGAGGAAAGAAAACATATTTCTCACTACATAAGAGGGAACAATTATATGTTTATTAACTATTAAAGTGAAGCTGCCTCTTATAGCTGTTAGTTTAATCTCTCCTTAATTATCCGTTTGCAACCTCTGTGTCCCAAATCAACCATAATAAATTTATATAGCCAACTCATCAGTTTAGAGAATTTCAGTCTGACACAAAAATAGTAGTGCTAAGCCATCTTTTGTTCAGGGGGAAAGAGATTTCTTGGTCAGCTGGTGGAGAAGTTCTTCAGGGACACCAGCAAGCTTCCTGGCGGTCAAGGAGGCCTTGGTACTAACCTCCAGGGGACAACGAATAGCATTTCCTGAGGACAAAAACTGGAGATCTGCCTGAGTAAGCAGACTCCGACCTCTCCCTTCGCCCACTCTACCTCCTCCTTTAGTCCAGCGAAAACCAAGGCTACCTCACAGCACGTGGACGTCTGGCTACACATTTACGCACAGGCTCTATTCCCTTCTCGCTTCTCCCCTCCGGGGCCTCCGTGGACATCCCAGAGACCTCTCTCCTTCTATTCTCAGCCTGGCTGACCCAGAGAAAGGCCCCAACAGCTGCTCAGCACTGCGCTCTGTCTGCAGGCGTTTCTGACCCTTGCTCTAATCCATTGGTTCTCAACCTTGGCTGCACATTAGAATCGCCTGGGAATCTTTTTAAAATCCTGATTTCTGAGCCTCATCCTCTGGATATTCTATTTCTTTGTTATGGGGTGGGGCCACAACATTAGTAACAAAGAAACAGAATTTCTGGAGGATGAGGCCCAGAAATCAGGATTTTAAAAAGATTCCTAGGTGATTCTAATGTGCAGCCAAGATTGAGAACCACTGCTCTAATCCAATGCCCCTCACACGTGAGTGCACATTAGAGTCACCTGGGGAGCTTGTTAACTTGTAGACTCCAGGGCAGGGGTCCTCAAACTATGGCCCACGGGCCACATGCGGCCCGCGGAAAACATGTATCCGGCCCGCCGGGTGTTTTTGCCGCCGCTGCGTGCATAGGAATTTGTTCATAGTTTTTTTTTTTAAACTATAGTCCAGCCCTCCAACGGTCTGAGGGACAGTGAGCTGGCCCCCTGTTTAAAAAGTTTGAGGACCCCTGCCCCAGGGTCTCACTTCCCCAAGACTCTGGTTCAGTGGAGCCACGCTGCAGTCTCATCATCTGCATCTCCAAGGAGCTGGTCCCTGGGCCAAACCCTAAGGAGCACGGGTCTGGTCCAAAATGCCAGGCCTCTGGCTCTCCAAGACAGAGTCCGAGCTGCCCTATTCCCAGCATGTCTGAGCAAGTGACTTGTCATAAAGAACAGCAGCCTGGCCACACTTATCTGATGGCCCAACAAGTGGCAGTCAGCCCCCTTCCCATCCACTCTGGAGTGAGCGTGTGGGGATTTTTATTTTTGTTTTGCATTGTAATTAAGAAATTTATCTCATCTCTACCAGCCATGCTCTGGACCTCTTGTTACATTCTATGGGACAGTGACATTTTAACCAGCCTGGACCCCAGCCATCCCTAACCCAGGCACAATGGAAGGGCAGTGATTTTTAATTTAATGGTAATAGATGCTTGGAGGGAAGAGCCTTAAACAGAGGGGAACATTGGGAAGAGGGAATCTGATGTGTGGTTAAAAGCCAAGCACTGGGCTTTAAACCATGGGTGAGAGGGGAGGAGGCACTTCTATCACTCATTCCCCAGAGCTGTCAACACGCTGAGCGATAGCATAATAACAGCTCAGCCTGCGGATTGGCTCAGCGCCTCCATTAGAGGAATAATACATAATAAAAATGGCTTTAATAGAAACGCTGGCAACTGTAATCACTTAATCATCAAGTCTCCCTCTAGAATCAGTTTGCCGAATCTCTTGTTTCTAACGCACAGGGCTCTCGGGGCTTCTCCCTTGAGAGGGGATGCCAGGAGAGAGTAGCGGGCACACTCACCTCAATAAATCGGCCAGGAGCCAGATGCATTTTTATCACAAACATAATTGGGATCCATATAACGGAACAGGCCAGCATTAGCCATCCGAGCACCATGGACCAGTTAGGGTAGCGATAAGAGCCATAGGTCATGGGCTCCCACTGGTAAAAGCTGAAGCAGAGGATAAACTAGGAGGAAAAGAGAAACACAGGCATCAGGGTGGTGAGGTATCCATTCATCCCACAGACACATGTTGAACCCCTGCTCTGAGCTGGATGCTTACATATCTATGATGTCATTTTATACCCAAACAACCCTGAAAGGGAAGTGTGAGTAATCCATTTTCCAAATGAAGAAACTGAATCTCCAAGAGGTGAGGAGAACTTGCCTAGCTGCTGACCCTGGGTTTGGCCTCTCCCATAGTAACGTAGGAACGGAGCATCGCACCTGCAGGTGTGGGCACAGACAGGCTGAGAAGACAAGTTCAGAGGGCATACAGTAAGGCGACTGGTGGGTGGAGGTGGCTGGGGGTGTTTTTAAGGGGTTGTCTGTACTTTCTATAATGGGTCATCAGCCATCAGCTTTTGTTAAAAGAAATAAACCTGTTAAGTTTATGTATTTTGTTTTTTAATAATTTTACATATATATATATATATATATATATATATATATATATATATATATGAGACAGAGAGAGAGAGAGAGAGAGAGAGAGAGAGAGAGAGAGAGAGAAACATCAATGTGATAGAGAAACGTTGATTGGTTGCCTCCACAGGTGCCCTGAGCAGGGATCAAATACACAATTAAACCTGCAACCTGGGTATGTGTCCTGACCGGGAATCGAACCTGCCACCCTTTGGTGTACGGAACGATGCCCCAACCAACTGAGCCACACTGGCAGGGCTGTATTTTAATTTTTAAAACATGAATTGAATCACTACTTCTTCTTATTGAACGGGGAATGCCTGCATCCAGGAGCTGGCTATAAAGCTGGCTGAAGCCCTGAGTGGTCCCCACGCAGTGCCTGCGTCAGAAGCCTGGTCCGATAATGAGCTGTGGGACAGAGAATGGATGCACAGCTGCCCTTTCAACTGACTCAAGGTGAAGGGCCTCGTCACTGAATGGTGGGCTGAGAGCCAGGAGACCAAGAGGCTAATCTCAGCTTTCCCACTAATTAACTGAGGGACCTGCTATAAAACGGATATATTTCACACCCTATGCAACACGGGAGTTTTCTGGGGATGATAGTCTGGTATTTACTCTAGAGTTCCCCCTTATTTTAAGAGCGGTCAAGATGTATTTTCTGCCCACTATCTCCTATCCTGCACGCTTCCGCTGGCAATGGCAGGGAGAACCCTCTGAAGACTGGTTAGTGCTGCTGAAAAGGAACGAGGGGAGATGTGTGCTGAGAAAAAAAGCACCAAGAAGACAGAACAGGGGCCCCAGCTGCTCTGGCCAAGCCTTTGGGGACACTGCCCTGAGAAACGCGTGTTATTCCCTGGATTCGTCCTGCATCAGCCTGGAGTCACGTACATGATGATAATGACTAAGTTCTCCCTTCCTCCCCACCTTTCTTCTTCTATCTTAAGCAGTAAAATAACTGCCCCAAAATGATTGGAGCGAATTATGTCAGGAAAGAAAACATATGGAAGTGTTTTGGGGAAATCATGAAACACTGTACAAATGTGAGGCATCTATATGATTGCTGCAAAGCCCAGGCTGCTAGGGCATGTGAGTATTTCAATGCAATAATAATTCAATATTTCTATTTGGAGCAACATGAGCCTGAAGACAACTGTTGAAAGAAACTGCTCTTATGGAAAGAGATGCTTTACTCTAGGCCCCCTTTTAAACATTCGCCCCTAGAGTTATAAGCTTTATTAACCCGTCTATTGGAAGTGCGGCCTAATGTATTTATGGTAAGTTGCTCCATTTCATTTACTATATAAACAGCAATACATCCGCTTATGTGTGCACATAATTCAGTGACGTGATCTGACTATGTATACAATGATTGCAATGGAAAGTATTTATATAGCCCTATAAATCCAGGAAGGCACATATAAAAATGATCCATTTTATTTCAGGAGTTTTGAAGTAATTTAAACCCATAATCTTAGCTCGTCTCAGCACACCACAAATATCCATTTTATAGAAGGGCAAAATATAAGAAGTGTTAGGCTTGGTCCTTCGACACCCATTTCCAGTTGGACAAATATCATATCAAAGTTATTTGCAATAAACTCCCCTGGGCCAAGTCAGCTTTGATAAAATGCTGCCCTCGAGTGAGGCTGGCCCTCAGAGATGGTAATGTAGCCACGGCGTCAGGCCTGCCCTGAGCTTTGCTGATATCAGCCCCAGACGGCCAGCAGAGGGCTTGTGGTTGGTGATGATGGCATTGACCACGTCTGTTTGTCTGTCGCTTCCCCAGAAGGGGACTCTGGTTCAGGGTATTTTCAGGACCTCTCCACAGGTCTCTGACAGGGGCTTTATAATGGAAATCAAGTAAAGCACAGCATAGTTGAGGGACTTCCTCAAAAAACACAGCAAGTTCCTAGAATTCCTGTTCCCTAACATTCTGCTCACACAAAAAAAGACTTCTAAAATCCCAAACTGGGATTAAAAGTTGCCGGGAGCCGGTCCATCCTTGCTGTTTCAAGGGACCTGGCATATATGGCATACTGTTCTTAATATGTTTGCTCACCTTCTTGGCGCTGTGTTTTAACCAAGGTCACCTCTCCGAGAAAGGTTGTTTCCCCACGTAGGAATTTTTCCCTGAAGTCAGGGAGGGGATGCCTCTCCTAGAAAGGTTGTTTCCCCAGGTAGGAATTTTTCCCTGAAGTCAGGGAGGGGACGAAACTCCTTAACTAAGTGCCAGGCGGGTAGTTAATCACTACAAACAATCATGCTTAAGCTACATAATCTTTACTCCCTGGAATGGAGATAACCTTTGTAATAGAGATTGATAGGATTGAATCAACTGGTATAAATACAGATGTAACCAGACAGAGAGACAGAACTCAGAACACAGAACTAAGGACACAGGGCTTGGAAGACAGGAGCAAGAGAGACAGAGCTTAGAACAGAATTCAGAAGACAGAACCTACATGGAGCCTGGAGACAGAAGAACTTCGCAGGAGAGAACATGGCAAAAGATCCTGGACTGAACCTGACTATAGAACATGGCAAGAGAACCTGACCAGGACCTGGCCACAGAACCTGGCTGGAGATCCGAAGCAGAACCTCTCTGGAGATCGAGACCATTCCTTCTTTGCCGACTCCGTCCACACCTTTGGGGACCCCTGGACCCGCTGGGGTTGGACCCCGGCAAAAAGTGTGAAAAGCACTGGGCGTTTAGAATGTATCCGTGTGGCCTAGACAGCCCTGAATTCAATGCTTAGCTCTGCCCCTGCAAGCACTGGGGCCTTGGACAAGCACCTTCACCTCCCCATGCCTCAGTGCACACAGGTGCAACAGGGGAAAGAATCACCCCCAAGCGGGGTGGGCAGGAGCTTCAGAGATGGTGTTTGTGCAGTGCCTGCCTCTCATTGACCTCCACAGATAGCATGCTAACTGTTATGATGTGGTGTTTCTGCAGAATATAATCAAATTCTTTGACACTTAATCTCTTCTGGGACTGGAGAGAGAGGTAAGGAGAATCTAGAGCAGATTCTAACTTGATTTCGCCCAAGAATAAGTCATGTACAGCAGTTACTGGGGCAGAGTGGGGGGCGAGGGAGCAAAGGCAACAGAGAGGAAAATGCCAGAGGCAGGAGAGTGTTGCTCTTTCCTCCCACCAATTAGGTAAGTCCGAGTTCTTCACACACATTTCGGTCCTGAATTCAAGAGACTGGAAATTCTATCTTACTGCTTTTCAATTCTCATGCCCCAAGTCTACTGGGACTTTTCAGGCAGATAATAGCCTCTAAAATGTGAGTACAGATGGGGCCCCAGAATGCTACCTGTGTCCGTCCATGCAGAGGGAGATAAATACTGAATAGTTTTTCTGCGTAAGCGTCTGTCTTTTTAAAAGGAAGTTGAGGTGTTTTGATTAAAACTCGGTGACGTTATTTTTAAAAAGGGAAAGCATATTTTTCTTTACAGTTTTACTTCCATCCTGGCTTGTTTTCCTTGAGAGAGGTTGGTACTGTGGAGTAAAAGAAGGGTCTTAATCTGGTTTCTACTGCCACCTGCTGGGTACAGGCGGAACTACATCTGGCTTCCTGCCGCCTTGCTGAGTAGACACCCACCTGCCTTAGGCCAGGGAGAAGGGGGAAATGCAAGGTCTCCGTGTAAATGTGCCTGCAGCCTATGGCACAGTAAAAGAGGTGACGGGACATGCACGTAGTCCCTATGCAGATTTACTGATACATGAAGAGCTCTGATCTTTCAGATGAATATCAGATGATCTCAAAATGTCATCACCACACTTGAGGAAGACAAAAGAGCTCTCAGAGCGATAAAAAGGAACAATTGAGTGTCTGTATTGAGTAGTGGTTAGGACTAAGCGTTTTGCAGCCAGACTGCCTGGATTCGAACCCAGGCTGTTGCTGATTGTTGGTGTGCAATGCTAGGCAAGTCACAACACCTCTGGGCGTCGGTTTCCTCACCTGTAAAATGGAGAGGATTTAATGCCAACCCCACAGAGCTGCTCTGGGAGAGCTGAGGTGAAACACACAAAGCCCCTTGAACAGAGCCTGGACCTTAGTTAGCAGTGGGGACTGTGACTGTTAGTGCACGAGGCAGACTGCTACCGTGGGAAACACTCCATAAGGATGCCCCAAACTGTGCATGAGTCCAGCTCTGCACCCAACTGGCTAAGCACCTTTAAGCAAGTTGCTTCACCTCTTTTCCACATCTGAAAGGCAAGACAATTAATACCCATCCTACCAGCTTCCCAGGCTCTTAAGTAGGCCTAGTCCTTGTTTACGCACAAAGCA
This sequence comes from Myotis daubentonii, assembly GCF_963259705.1. Taxonomy (NCBI): domain Eukaryota; kingdom Metazoa; phylum Chordata; class Mammalia; order Chiroptera; family Vespertilionidae; genus Myotis; species Myotis daubentonii. Next base: position 57,823,249 of record NC_081848.1, on the reverse strand, counting down.
CCACATACAAGGTCCCATCTGCACAATACAGCATGCGGTCCTTACAGTTAAAATGGTTGGAGTCACAAATGCCCAGCAGACTTTCCAGAAAATGTTTGGCTGAAATCCGATCATCATCTCTATGTCTTCGCAGAATCTCTGCAAGCCTGCGAACAGACAGGTGGAGGCCGAGCATGAGGTGTGGTGGCAGTATGGGGGAGGGGCAGCGCTAGAGCCCCTCCCTTGGGTGCCCTTGGCCAGGGACAGCCCCAGCCTGGTGTCAACATGACCCCTATTATGTAGGAAACTATCAGACAAATGTTGCTGGAATGCAAGGGACTGTGGCTTCTTGATCACTGATCAACTGAAGCAACATGCAGAGGAGACACTGGTCTCATGGCCACACATAACCCCCATCCCCACACACTCTTGGTTTAGGAGGGCTTCTACACCACTCCTTGAAAGAAAAAGCCATCGAGAATGTTTTCAAATCAAGCAATTTCTTGCATTGTTTCCTGAGCTCATCAGAAACAGGTTTCTCAGACCCGTGGGCTCGCTGAGCTGAAGGGTCCTGCATGACTATGAAGCTCCCTTACAGTCGGCCGTTCTAACAAGTGGACTGGCAGCCTCAGCTTCATTCTTCTCAGTCCTTCATCCTCTGGGTCATTTATGTGGAAAGTGGCACCTCTGCCGTCCCCCCTGCAAAGCGCAGGCTTCTTCCCCGAGACCTCGACCACATGCTCCTCCTGCTTCCCAGCTCATCCAGCCCCCTTGGATTTCTGGGTCGTTAATCCCTAACGAATGGGGAATTTAGAGTCTGGGGGCTCCTCTCCAGCCTTCACTCACCATCTCTCACCCTTTGCTACCACCTCCCTGTGTACCACCTGCACCAGCTGCCTCCCCCTGACCAGAGCTCCCAGCTCCCAGCCCAGACTCCCCCTTCTGGTCCTGCGTCCTCGGCGCCTGCTCTCTGCTACAAGAAAGGGGAGAATGATGCAATATGAGAAGACAACCTCTTGCTGGGGTAGAAAGCAGAGAGGTGGTATTCCTTCAGGGAACAGAACAGTTCATTATGTTATGGCAAAAAGTCCAATGGAGCCGCCACAGACAAAATAATGGATCCTGAGACTGGTACTGGCCCTCAGGTCCATGCCAAGCTCAGACCCAGAATGCTGCCAAGCCCATGGCCTGTGCTGAGAACAGTGTGGGGGCTCACCGAAGGCCTTTCCAACTCACTCTAACAGTTCTCAGGTTGCAGTGAGCTGCCTGCTCTACTTCAAGGTCAACTATAATGCTGCAGAGGGAAGCACCTGACCAGCAGTTAGGGACCAGAGTTGAACACTGTTCAGCCTCTAATTCCCTGTGAAGCCTTAGGGACAGCATTCCCCTTTCTGAGCTTTGCTGAGGGGACTGGGCCCCAGAAACTCTTAGGGCCCTTCTAGGGACGTCAGTCCATGGTGAGGAGAGGTTCCAAGTTTCTTCTTTGTGTCCACAAGCAAGAAGTGTATGCTTTGAGCAGCGGTCCTGCCCATCTGTGGATGGTAGGTTGTGTATGTCCTTTAATGCTATTAATACCTTCATTGAATGGCCTCCTTATGCTAGAACAGTGGTTCCCAACATGGGGCACATGCCTCACAGGGGGGCAATTTGTTTTTTAAGGGGGGCTATTCGAGAATGAGTTATTAACAGTGGATTTTTGCATTTCTTATCATTCTTATGGTTTTGGGGGCCTCATATGCAGTATATAAATATATATTGTGATATATTTGCGTATTTAAGTTCTCTATGTTTTGAAACTTTATTTGCTATTTTTTCATATCACTTCATATTATTATTATTAACAATTTCTTAGTGATTTCTTCCTCAGTACTTCAACTGTCCTTTCATTCTTTTATTTTTCTCTTTCATGGATACCATGTTCTTTGGAAGCTTGTGTAGAGCAAGGCAGGAGCCTTTTAGGCTTTCTCCACATGAATAGGAGTTCACTTTTTAAATAAGAATTATATGTCATGGGTGGGGGAGTATCAGGATTTTAGAGATGCTTAAGTGGGGTGTGACCAAAAAAAGGTTGGAAACCACTGTGCTAGACCCTCTGGGCATATGGGAGGGGTGAAAACCAAAGGAGTAGAAGTTAAAGCTGTTTCTCTATTAACCCTGCCTCACAGAGGTCCTGAGACAAGCTCGGAATAAAGATGCTGCTTTCCTACATCTCTTAGGTAGCAGCAAGTAAGCCCTTTCATGGTCTTATTAAATACTAGAGGCCTGGTGCACAAAATTCATGCACTGGGGGGTGTCCCTCAGCCCAGCCTGCACCCTTTCCAATCTGGGACCCCTCGGGGGATCTCCTAAACCAGCAGTCAGACATCCCTCTCACAATCCAGGACCACTGGCTCCCAACCACTCACCTGCCTGCCTGTTTGCCCCTAACCGCTTCTGCCTGCCAGCCTGATAGCTCCCTAACCACTCCCCTGCCAGCCTGATCAAAGCCTAACTGTTCCCCTGCTGGCCCAGTCGTCCCCAACTGCCCTCCCCTGCTGGCCTAATCACCCACAACTGCCTTCCCCTGCCAGCCATCATATGGTGGCCATCTTGTGACCACATGGGGGTGGCCATCTTGTGCGAGGGTGTGATGGTCAATTTGCATATTACCTCTTCATTATATAGGATGAAAACCTGCTTATCTACACTAAGTTCTACCACAGCAGCAGGCATATTTGTTCCCTTACCGTACACATAGGAGATCCCCACAAGCTCAAAAATGGCAATGATGACGAGGGCATAGGAAGCAGCGTATGTGTCCACCAGCTGAAACATGTAAATCCCACCCTAGCAGGGAAGAGAAACAATTGGAATCAATGGGCCTGGCTTTAGGCTCTGTCCCATTTCTAACAGGAGTCAAAGGATCTTCCCTCCCTAAAGCTGATCCAGCATGCAAGCTGGAGGCCTTGCCATGTTGGCAAAGCCGCCCCAAAGAGACTTGAAGCCCATCAACAGAAAAAGCACAGAAAATGACCTAACATCTTACTCTAAGAAGGCCAAGATCGGCATCGGAAGATGTGCATGTGAGAGCAGCCAGATCGTTTTGTTTTTGCTTTAAGCAATAGATGAACATTTCTACCCATACATCTGCATTTGATTGACCTTCATATAACCTTGAGGCATCTTTGGGCATTTCTCCTGCATCCCCCTGCATCTTGATCTCACTCTGTAAATCTCTCTACAATCGATGAGGCTGAAAGATCATCTCATTCCAAGCCATCATTTTACAGATGAAGAAACTAAGGCCCAAAGTGGTGACTCGCTCAAGGTCACACAGAGAGCAAAAGCAATAGTATACTGAGTGAGCTAACACTCCATTTACCAAGACCCTCAGGCTAGAATGACCTCAAGTGGCTGAAGACACTTGTTTATGAGGAGTAAGCAACTGGACATTTCTCTGGTCAGTAAATTTGGATTTTCTTAAAGTAGGACACACCTGCCTCGTTGGCTTAAGAAGGCTACATCTCAATTAAGAAGATGTAAGAAGTGCCATGAGTAGCCAAGGTGACATATTTCCCTCTGTGGTCAGAATCCCCAATAGCCTGGGGCCATATGCACAGAAATGCCAGTGGCTTGGCTACTGTTATGAGATCTGAGCACTAAGGGTGAAAGGACAGACAGCCACACAGTCCCCACCCCCAATTACCTGAGTGATCATCGGAAAGCCCATGATGAAGAAACAAATGCAGCAGCCCAAAGTGAAGACCGGCTTGTGGGTACGCAGGTACTTGGGGAACTCGTCCGAGATGGAGGTCACTATGGTCTCGATGGTGGCAAACTGGAATGGGGCCAAGGAAAAAGGCGTCTGAGATAGACCACACCATCCTGAAGGCTCCAAAACACCCCCTGTGCTTCCCACAGGGACCATGGTTCTTGTATCAGGTTTGGCTTTTAGGACTGCCTTCCCTTGATGGGCCTCAAAGGCCTTGTTGGGTCCAGTCCACAAGGCCAGCGAGGGAATGCAAGCAGGATGTGAGCTTTAGAAATTACCTGCAGCCCCCCAGAGCCTGCACTCATACTCACCCATCAGGGTAGCTGAAGCTGCACTTTGTATTCATGAGATGAAAATCCTCCTCCAGTTTACCTGCATTTGATCTTCTACTTTAGGAAAAGCCCTCTTTGCGCCCAACTCCTAAACTCTGAGCGCCTGTCAGCATGATGGGTAGTAGCTTCAGCCTCAGAGCAATTCTCCTAAAAGTGACTTGATATTATTCTCCCTTATCCTGCCCCACAGAATTTGCTTTGGCAAAATGACACCAAAGTGGTAAATACACTGGCTAAATCATGCACAGAAAATGGAGCAAGGAATAAAGGAAGAGAGGGCCGCTCCCTGGCACCATCTCATGAGTCCCTCACAAATGCAAGGTTATCCTGAGTCCTGGGACAGGTGATTCACCATCTCTACATAGCTTGAGAGAAAAATGCAGGTACCACTGCAGGCAGGATGCAGGACCCAGGAGGAGGGGGTCTTCAGAAGGACCCTGGGGCAGGGGTGGAAGAGAGGGGCTCACCATGGTGTCAAGTCCAAGAGTGAGGAGCATCAGGAAAAAGATGATGGCCCAGAATGGAGAAAGGGGCAGCCTGGTTAAGGCTTCCGGGTAAACCACAAATGCAATGCCTGGCCCTGGAAAGAACAAGACAAATGATTGCAGACAGGCCCCCTCTTCCTGGAAGCCCACCGGGCCTTCTCTCTATGGAAATCCTGAATTGTTACTTACATGCTGCTCCCACTGTTTTTTGCTTGTTTGGTTGGTTGGTTTTCTTTACTCATTTCTACCTGTTTCCCCAGTTAGATCTTAAGCTCCTTGAGGGGAAGAACCAGGGGAATTAGATCCATATCTTGGGGAGCTGAGCGGAGAGGCCCCCAAATAATGCCAAGACAGAGACTCAGACCCCAAGGCGAGGCCGTGTCCCATGAAAATAACATGAAAACCCATCTTTGTGTGGACGAGCAGGGGAAGAATATAATAATTATCCTCTAGAACAGTGGTTCTCAACAAGGGGTGATTTTGCCCCCAGGGGACATTTGGCAACGGCTGGAGACATTTTTTTAATTTCACAGTGGGGAGAGTGGAGGATGATTACTGGCATTAGTGGGCTGAGGCCAGGGATGCTGTTAAGCATCCTTCACTTCATGGGGCAGTCCCCACAGAAAGAATTATCCAGCCCAAGTGCCAATAGGGCTAAGGTTGAGAACCCTGTTCTAAAGGCTAGAACACGCCCAGAATGGCTTCATTTCAGGAGAAGCCATTTACATAAAATGTAAATCCACCTAACACAGTTCAGATCTTGCCCTACAAAGGCTTGGGAATGATGGGGGTATGTCAGTCCACGGAGCATCAGCTGGGGGAAAGGGGGGGCTGAAGCACAGTGTGTGTTAAGAAAGTTTGGGTTCTAATGGTCAGGCAGATCTGGGTCCAAATTCACACTCCATGACTTACCAGCTGTGCAACCCTAGACAAGTCATTTCATTTTTATGAGCCTCAGTTTTTCCCATCTGTGCAATGGGAATAGCAATAGTACCTCACAGGGTGGTTCCCAGGAACCGATGAGAAAATGCAAGTAAAGCACGGGGACCAATGCCTCACTTGGAGAACATTAGCTTCCATTATGAGTGAACAATGACCTTGGAAATCAGCATTTCCAATTCAGGTTTTCCCAAGAATACCACATGCTCTTGGTGGAGGACTCTGAGCTGCAGTTTTCTCTACATCATAAAGCCCTGCCAGGGGTTCCTATCTGCCTCAGCCTCGCTGGGAGCATTACTGTAACCCAGGATGGCTAATGATCAGCAGTTGTGAATTTCCTTGTCAGTAGAAAAATAAATGATGATGGGCAGAGACAACGCCGGGTAACACACAGCCCACACACGTCTAGGAACCAGAAGTCACAGCACCTGGAGTTTTTACAACTCAAGCCTAACAGCACTTTTAAACTGGAATTTATCAGGTTGCTTGTTCCGAATGATGCCGAGGGCCTTGGGGTATTTAAAGCATAAAGCCCCGAATGCCTCAGATACCCCCTGCTTTATGCATTTATTGAACACACAGCAGAGCCAGCCTCAGAAGGCTCCCTGTATGAACCATAAAAGAAAAGGCTGTATTAAACTTCAGCTCCAAATAGGTCTCGAATGCCGAACACTGAGGAAGCAGCAGCGCTCCGGCGACAGCTGGGCCCATAAAGTGGGCAAGAGGTCTTAAATGGCCACTTGGAGGACTGGGGCTGATGGCTGTGGCAGGATGCAGCCTTGGGGCTTTACTGCTCTTTCAGGATGAAAATGATTTCATGTGTGGCCTGCTTCTGTCTCAGCTGCCTCCCTAAAGTACAAGTGAAGCATCATTTTCAGCGAACTCTGTTCTTCCAAGAGGGCAGGGGAGTGGGTTTTAAAAATACATTGTTTATATTACTTTGTAAAGTTCAGGGTTTTTTTTCTCGAAAGATGGATTGTCTGAGCCACAGTGGAGTTTCCCCAGATGAGGCCCATAGGGCTGATAGAGGCCCCGGCATCTCTCCAGTCCCAGGGGAGCCAGTGCTGCCCGATAGTGGGGTGCAGGCTCCACAGCCCCGTGGGTTGGAAAGTGGGACTTGGTGAGATTTGTTCTCTCTGCACAAACCTTATCGATGGCATGAAGATAACAGTACCTACCCTCATCAGGTTTCTGTAAGAATTAAATGCACAGATATAAGTAAAGGGCTCAGAACAATGGACACTGAGAACTCAGCAAGCATCAACCATTACTGGTCTTCCTATAAGAGGGGATCAGGGGCTCTGTGTGCCAGCAACGCCCAGAGACCTACAGCAATGGCATCCTTTATCCTAGAGTCACTTAAGACACAGCCAGGGGCCCTGGTCACACAGGGAATGGCTGCTCTGCTGGGAAACCTATTAGGATGGATGAGTTCTTAGAAGGGTAAGTCCTGGCGCCCAGGTGATAGTCAGATGACTGCTGGGCAGGCCTGTTTGAGGGTGCTCATTTTGATGAGCCAGGTCTCTGAAGTATTAGGGGTGAGGAAGCGATTCCTGGTGGTCTGGTGACCTGGCAGTTCCCACTGAACTTGGAAAGTCTAAATACTCGCATTTGTGTCCGTCTGCTCTGGTCTGGCCCTGGCTTCCTGCTGTGGGAGGAGCATCTTGGTCAGCCCGAGGCTGAATTCTCACCAGGAGTCAACTCCACAGTCAGCCATGGAGATGGTGCTAACAGGCTGGCTCCCCAGGATGCTGCTTTGGTGGAGTAGACGCCTGAGAAGGACGTGTCCCTTCCCTGTGCTCACTGCGAAAGGAGAGCCCAGCACGGTCTCATCACCAATCCCACCTCCAGGCCCCAAAACTCCCATGTGGCTGAGATTTGGGGAAATGTCCATGACAAAAATGCCTCCCTCAGAAGGCAAAACAGAGTGTTGTTAGGTCACTAAAAAGAACCTAGTTTTGACTAAAAACCTAAACATAGTTACTAACATTGGGTCGGCAAAAATGTACTGCATGTCTATATGCCAATCCTGCCCAGCGAGGAGGGAGTGGCCAGCATTCAGTATGGGCCCGACCCCAGATCTCTGACCTGTGTCCATAGAACAGCCGTGGGCAAACTACGGCCCGCGGGCCAGATCCGGCCTGTTTGAAATGAATAAAACTAAAAAGAAAAAAAAGACCGTACCCTTTTATGTAATGATGTTTACTTTGAATTTATATTAGTTCACACAAACACTCCATCCATGCTTTTGTTCCGGCCCTCCGGTCCAGTTTAAGAACCCATTGTGGCCCTCGAGTCAAAAAGTTTGCCCACCCCTGCCATAGAACCTCTCCTGTACAGGAGAAGCCAGACAAGCCTGCAAACCACACAGAAGCAAGCCATTCAGACGAGCAGGGCCAACTGCCCACGGCTCAGGGAGAAGTCCTAGGGGCCACTGCCCCTCCCCGGGGGGAATGAGGCCCACTGTCCCTGTGCCCAGGATCAACACACGTCAGAGCAGGCTACAAGGGCTCTTGTTGTTAAAATCAGAGGGCATGAAAACAACCCGGAAAGGGGAAGTTTCAGAGAGAAACCTGGGCAATTGTCTGATGTAAAGGAAAAGCAGAATTCCATTTGGGTTTCAGCAACACGTACCCCCAAATTCCTTTCCTGGAGCAGAAAAGAGCTCAGATGTGTTAACTAGTGTGGCTTGGCCACTGGCCACAATGAGCACGATAATGTCACAAAAATAACAAAATATACCAGGTCTGCCAGAGGGTGGGGCAGGACCCTCCCTGCCCCAGCTGCTCTGCTGGGAGAGAATGAGGACAGCTGGGGTGGCACAGGCACCCCTGAGGACAGAGCCCTCTCTGCCTCTCTCTTGCCCTCCCTGCTCTCCAGGGAGCTGCAGATTTTCCACCAATAGAGGCCTGGCTCAGCTCAAACCCAGGGCACTGCTGCAGAACCAAAAACCTGCTCTCCAGGGAGAGATCATTACCCCCTGGAGCAGGCCCCCTTTTTAACTCTTTGAGGCCCGCAATGAACCATCAGTGCCAAGGAAGCATTAATTAATTACCCTTTGGGAGCCAGGAAAGATGGGCAGCCCACCAAGAAGGTGACACTTCCAGGGCTTAGTTCTCTCAGTGCTGGCACCTGAGCCATTCGCTGAGAACTGCAGTGAGCTCCTTGAAGAAAGGTAAATGCGTGGCGAAGCCTCTCTGGATTATCTAGGGCCACAGTCATGTCCCTATAGCCCCTGGCATGGCCCCACACTGAGGCATCCCCTAAACGTCCGATTAGAGAATGGTCATAATGATAAGCAATAGCCACAACTAAGTCCCTTAATCCCAAAAACCTACCAAACACCCGAATTCTTTGGAGAACAAGGCTGGATGGAAATCAAGAGTTAAATAAAAATATTAAGCACTCTCTCTCTCTCTCTGCAAAATGCTGTGCTAGGAATAAGGATTAAATGAGATAAAAATGTAAGCTCTCTGCAAACTCCGAAGTGCCACACCAATGTTAGTCATGAACATAGGATGACGTGGGTGGAGAGTCAACATTTATTCTACATCCCTCCCACCACCACCATCCAACCTTTCCTCCCACTGGGGAAAACTGCAGGTCTGTCTTGCTGACTAAGCAGAAATCCCTGAGAGCACATGTGACCCAACAACCAGGAAAGTGCTTCGTCAGGAAAAGGCTGCTCTGAAGGCAATGCTCTTGTGAAGCCAGCACTCAGGTCCTAGCGTCCTCTGCAAGGGACACATCCTGCAGCCACCCGTGTGCACCTCAGCACTGCTGCCTTGCCTAATGACTCCTCTACCCACACCCATCAGGTGTGACAGGGGCAACCTTCCTTAGGCTGGAGCTGAGGTAAGAGGGGAAAGGAAAAATGGAGCAGAGGAGAGGGGAGCAAGACAGGGGCTTTTATAGCGACCCCTCTGACAAAGGCCCAGCCAGCTCTGACCCTGTGTGAGCTTCTACTGGGGATATATCTCTGTCCCTCCGCAAAGGGGAACCGAGGTGCCCAACCCTCCGTCCTGTTCCAGAGGCCAACTTCCTAGCAGAGCATAACTTAGGGTCTTGTGAGGCGAGCTCGGCACCTGCCCTGCAACAGCAGGGTGACAGCGACACTGTACCTTGGTCCGCCACGTTCTCAATGTTGACCTTGCGCTCGTTGGCCATGAAGCCAATAACTGAGAAGATGACGAAGCCGGCAAAGATGCTCGTGGCACTGTTGGTGCAGGTGACAATTAGAGTGTCCCTGGAGAAGAGATGAGAGGTGGTGGTTAGATGTGCCTGGTGGGCAGGAAGAGACAAGGGGAAGGACACAGCGTGTGCACACATGTGTCTATGTGTACATGCTATTTCCATACATGCATTTGCTGCAGGCTGGCCTTGTTTTCTTTATTCACAAGGACAGAAACAACCAGTCCTGACCACAGACTCCCTTGGGCTGAACTTATAACCACCAAAGGCGCAAACAGATCTCCCCTAACTGCCCTGTCCTGGGGCCTCTGGCTCCACATGCTGTGAACTGACAGAGGCAAGTCTGTCCATCAGAACAGAAATTGAGGGGGTGGGGCCTTTGGGGCACAGGAACCATGGATGAGAGAAGAGAAGAAAGTGGGACCATGAAATGCCATCCAAGTATGAGGACACCTTGGATTGGGGCACCCAGCTGAAAAGGGCAAGGGGGAGCAGAGAGGAGAGAGACCAGCGCCCTCTGCTGGCAACAGGCTGCAGTTTCCCAGCCTGCCCTGTCCAGCCGTCCTAGACTCAAGAGAGGTCACAGCCAGATGGAGCCTCAGGGCAAGTCACTTCTTCCCACTCTGCTTTTAAATGGTGGCAATGGCCCTGCCTCCCTCACAAATGTACACAAATGTGCAGCTGTTGTGAGGACAGAAGGAGATGATTTCTGCACAGCATAGAGGCGGGCACAGACAACTGCTCAGTAAACAACCCACCTTGTCCGGCCCCTTAGTTTACTGATGAGGAAAGTGAAGCCCAGGAAAAGGTAATGGCTAATTAAGGGTAGGTCAGGATTTGAATCCAGACTTCCTGCCTCACTGTCCGTGTTCCTTCTGCTACACCACACTACCTCATTTCTAACAAAGCACAGAGCAATGCTTCCCCCTTGGACGGTGTTCAGACTGATTCTCGGTTACAAGTTAGTGAGCAGCAGTGGCCAAAGAAGTCCGTACACCATAGTCTGACACCACAGTTATGGGCTGGACTATGTGCCCCTAATATTCATATGTTGAATTCCTAACCCCCAGTTCCTTAGAATGTGACTGTATTTGGAGACAGGGTCTTTAAACAAGCAATGAAGTTAAAAAGAAGTCATTAGGGTGGGCCCTAGTGCAGTGTGACTGGTGCCCTTATAAGATTAGGACACATATACACAGGGGGAGGACCATGCGAAGACACAGGGAGAGGTCTACAAACCAAGGGGAGAGGTCTCAGTCTTGTCAACACCTTGATCTTAGACTGCCAGCCTCCAGAACTATGAGAAAATTCTGTTGTTGATGTCACCCACTTTCAGTATTTGCTGTGGCAGCCCCAGCAGACTAATTCCAAAGGCTCTCTCCAGCCCTCTGGGCACATAGCATCAGCTCCAATCCCACTGCTCCTGCCCCATGTCCCTGTCACTCATTCCCACTCATCTCTACCGCTAGCTGTCCTTGCTACCTGCAAACATTTCCTCCTGCCTACACCTGTTGAAATTTGGCCCAGTCTAGATCTCATTCCTGTGAGGCCGTCCCAACCATCCTAGGCCATAGCTTAACTACTAGTATAGTCGTTTCTTCTGGGTTCACAAAATATCCCATACTTTATTAAAAACTAGAGGCCCAGTGCATGAAATTCATGCACAGTGGGTGGGGAGGGGGGGAGGATCCTTCAGCCCAGCCTGCACCCTCTCGCCATCCTGGACATCCCTCTCACGATCCGGGACCACTGGCTTCTAACAGCTCGCTGCCTGCCTGCCTGATTGCCCCTAACCACTCTGCCTGCCTGCCTCATCACTCCTAACCACTCACCTGCCTGCCTGATCACCTCTAACTGCTCACCTGCCTGCCTGATCACCCCTAACCGCCTCTGCCTCAGCCCCCGCCACCAAGGCTTCATCCGGAAGAACATCTGGTCTAATTAGCATATTATGTTTTTATTGTTATAGATAATAATAATGGCAACTGCCATTTAGTGAGCACCTACTATGTGCACAACATTGCTCTGAAAACTTTGCATACATCATCTCTTACCACTCAACAAAATATAATCGAATTTTATAGATGAGACAGCAAAGGCTCAGAGAAGTGGTGTACCTTGCCCACATCTTGGAGTTTTAGTAAATGGTGAAGCAAACTTAAATACAAGTCTATCTGACTCCAAGATACATCCTTCACTCCATCCTTCCTTCCTTCCTCCCTTCCTTCCTCCCTTCTGCCCCTTCTCCCTCCCTCCCTCCCTTTCTTCTCCTACCTCTCCCTCCCTCACTTATTTTCTCCCTTCTATTCTTTTTTCCTCCTCCTTTCTTTCTTCCTTTTTTCCTTTTTGTATCAGCTCCCCAAGAGAATGGGCCTTATTTTCCTATTGCTTGTCATAACATGTCTAACTTTCAATATCATCTCCTGCAAGAACTGGTCAGGCTCTCTCGGGGTCTTTGGGTTCCACAGCATCCCTAACATCACACTATCCAAACGTCACCGTCCTTGACTCCCCTGAGGATCTTGCCTGGATCTGTAGGTTCCTGAGCCTGCCCACCTCCAGACATTCTGATGAATAGATCTGGGAGGGGAACTCAACATTTGCATTTTTTTGTCAGCTTTACTGAAGTATAGGTGACAGATAAAATTGTATTATATTTAAAGTGTACATGATGATTGGATATATGTAGACATCGTGACAGGATCCCTATCATCGAGTTAATTAACACACCTATCACCAAGGTGCTCTTTTCTTATAGGGTCTCTAGAAAAACATCTGTAGAGTGACTGAATGACCAGACTTCATCAGTGACTCCCATACGACTGGACCTAGGGACTGGGCGGCTGATGGAACAACCATCCCAGGACACAGCTCCCTGCACACAACCTACAGAGGAGCTCGGCTCCATCCCAGGTGCCAGGGTCAGCAGTGCAGTCGGGTACAGGCCACCGGAAGCCAGCAGCCAGGCCTGAGCAGGGTTCACCTGTGCCAGGGCAACTCTCTGGCTCTACTAAGGTGCAGTGGGAGGGTGTGGGGTCAGTCCATTTTCTGTCCCCAGACCCTATTCCCCCTCGCCAGCTGCCAATGGGACTTGAAAGGCTACAACGTACCTGTAGCAGTTGTTGTGGAATTTGTTGTAAGAAGAGAGCGTGATCAGGCCTCCCCAGGCAGCAGATAAAGAGAAGAAAATCTGAGTGGCAGCGTCTTTCCACACCTAGCAGGCAAAAGGGGAGAGGGGTCAAGGTCACTGAGAGCAGCTGACCCAGGCAGGGGAGTCTGCCAGGCCCCTGGCCTCACCCCTGCCCCAGGCAAAGGCGGTCAGAGATGAGATAAATTTGGCATTGATGCAATGAGAAATATCCTTTGTGCCAGATGCCAAAAAGGCAGTGAATTACCTGGCAGATTTCAGCTCCATTCTAACCAAAGGAGAGGAACTCAATAAACTACGTACACATTTCATCTTCCATTTCCTACCATGGAGAACTATACAGAAGGGAGAGCCCCTTCTTTAGCTGCAATCACTCTCAAAAAACAATTTGCAACAGCAAGGTATGTTGGTGGATCCAAAATATCAACCTTTTAAAATTAACATTTCTACAGATTACAACTGCAATTAAAAATCTGAAACTCTATGGCCTCCTTTTGTAGCAAAGCTGCCTCTGCCACAGCGGAGGGGCCTTTATAAGCCACGTGCTTCTTGAACTTGGCTGACATCGCCTCTGTTCTCTTGGTGATTTCTCTTAATTGTCCCCATAAAGCTCCAGAAGGCCACTCAAGAGTGTGAGCTGGAGATTCATATGACTCATACGATGGACCTGCCATCATTTTTGTAAAATTGTGCTTACAATATGCAAAGAGAAAGTTCAAAGCTGTGGTTTTATTTAAAGGCAGCCATTTGTCCAGCTAAAGAACCACCTCCCAGCATCAAGGGGATATGCAGCTAGAAGAGGATAATTATAGTATTTAGTGTCCGGCCAAGGGTGTGAGAATCAAGTGTGATGTGGGACTTCTGGGGTTTCCGTACTTTTAAAGAGTGAGGGTGCCTACCTCTACCCCTTTTCTCACCCCTTTGTGCTACCTGGAATGCTGCTATGATGGCTGGAGCTCTGGCAGCCACATGGAAGCTATTCCCTAAAGATGGGGAGGCAGAAAGACAGGAGCCTGGGCCCCTGAAGACACCTGCAGCTACCCAGCCAGTGCTTGACTATATACCATTGAGCTGCTTTAGCGCATGCAAGTGAAGTCAACTCTTACCTGGGGGTTTCTATTATGTGCAAACTCAATCCTAGCTGTGTGTTCTTAACATATTCTGGAAAAGCACATATTTCTTTAAGGTGAGAAAACTCAATTCTTATTACACAGACACCCCTCATTTGGAGGTTTGTTCTGGGAATTTTAAAGTAAGAGGTGCCTGTGCAGAATATGCAAAGAGAAGGTGCAAGCGTGTGCTAACCCTGTGGCATGTGCTGGAAGTATTCAAATGCGTCTGGGCCCTTTAAAATAGAATTGCCTAAGTGCTATTATTTTCCAACCAGCAAAACTCCATCTCCAACGCACTATAATTAGTAACAGATAAGTGGTGTGAAGTGGCCCAAAGCTATTAAGGGGATTTCATTCTTCATTCCAGCCTCTGCTGCTACCCCAAATGTAGGACAACCATTCCCGGAATCTAAAAACCCCCAGTTGCCCACTTCTCATTAAAGATTTCCTGAGTGCGTACCATTCCCAGATTAGCAGGATCTTGTAAAGGGGACAGTGAGATGCCCTGTGGGAGGAGGTCTGACCCCTTCTGTCAAAGTGTCCTGGCGTGGGTCCCCTCCCCATGTGCCGTCCTCCCAGCCCCCATGTACGTCATAAATGAAACTGTAAGCTCACCGTGGCATCAGTGAGCTTCTCCCACTTAGGTGTGATGAAGTACCAGATCCCATCGCCAGCTCCGGGCAGGGTGACCCCTCGGATGAGCAGGATCACGAGCACGACATACGGGAACGTGGCCGTGAAGTACACCACCTGGAAAAGCCATGCAGCAGAGGGCTGGGTGGGGCGGGCCTGCAGCGGGTGCCTGAGGAGCATCAGCAGAGGCAGGATGGGACCTGCCCCTGGACACGGGTGCCCAATGGAGAGGGCATCAGGTAGTTTTCCCAAACTCTTCTAGGGCTGGGGACACGGGAAAGGCACTGGGACCAAAGGTGATCCAGAGTGAGTCAGCCCCCACAGAGTATGGCTATGGGAGATCTCACCCCACCCAGCAGCTGAATGGACAGCTGCCTTCCTAACTCCTACCCTACCCTCTGCTTGAGGACCCAGATTCCACCATTAGAGATTAATCCTTTTAGCTTAAGCTTCCCATCCTTGTTCTTAGATACCCTATCAGGTGAAAGACCCTGATCTGACGATCTGACACATGTACTTCAAATGGAATAGCATCACTGGCGATGCTATTCTGAGGAGCCATGAGAGACTGGACAAGCTATTGAGCCTCCTTAATCTCTGTTTCTGCCTCTGTAATAGGGACAAGGGCATCTTTTTAAAAAAATAAGTCATTGTGAGGACCAAATGAACCTCTAGCATAGTGTCTGATTTATAATAGATGGTCATTAAAACAACTAAGTTCAATGAGCATTTACTAAGGGCCTACATGAGCCGGGCACTATGCCAGACATTAGATGCATGAGGATTCAGGGACTCATGACCTGGAAGACTCAGAGACAGCGTCTGAATAATGGGCTAAACCATACGCCCAGGACATGGTGATGTCCGGGGAGGGCACGGTGCTCCACCTGGGAGTTTACTAAAAGGTTCATGGAGATGATGCAGGAGCTGGATTGGAGAGGCCAGTGAGGCGAGGAGAGGGGGGAAGGCAAAGGAAGTGAGTGGGCAGGCAGATGTTTGAGGGCAAAGCTCTAATCACTGTTAGGACAAAATAAAAGGTTGAGGCTAAGAGTGATGAACTCCTATGTTCTTGCTTCCCATGCCCCTCCAAGGACCATGTGATCACTCCACCTCACAGGAGGCCTTGAATAGCAGCTGAAGGATGTTCCCAGATTCTGGAGGAGAGGGAGGGGCCAGAGTCAAGAAGCATTTGAGGAGTAATATGAGCAGAACGTGGGGGCTGTGGTTGGATAGGGATGGGGATGCGTGGGAGGTGCTTTCCTTCCTTAACTGTCAATCAAACCTGGGGATGGAGGAAGGGCCTGGGATCAGGACTTGGGATCAGACTAGAGAAGAGCAGGTGGTGAGGTTCTGCAGTCCCACGGGCCTAAGTTCAAATCCCATCTCCCTGACTTATGAGCTGGGCCGCCTGGAGAAGTGACTTAACCTCTCTGAGTCTCGGTTTCCACACCTGCAAGTGGTGATAACAGCAGCATATTCCTCACCGGGCTGCAGGAAGAGAACAATGGGACAATCCATTCCAAGTGGCACAGGCCTGGGGGCCCTGGAAATAGAAGTGCCACTTGGTCTTGCCTGGGTCTCACCAGTCTTGATAATACTGACAACCTTCAGCTCACAGGCCAGTTGCAACCCAAACATGCATTAAAAAACACCATGTTTTTAATGCATTAAAAACCTGCATTAAAAAACAGGATGAGGTTAAGCTCCCATCCTGGCCCATCAAACCCTCTCTGAACCATGGGATGGGCATGTACAACCGCTGAGTGAGCACTGTTGGCTCAGAGCCACTCCAGTCTCATCTGCACCTTCCATCCTGGGCATCTGCCTTGGGAGGGAGACATAGACCCCACCATGCACTGGCTGCACAGGCTCTCGGCCTGGCGAGGGGGCTCCAGGGTGGCAGGAACTGGAAGACACTGGGATCTCAGGGATGAGGACTGATTTGGGAAGTTGCAGGGAATGGGTTGCAGGGGGTGAGATTAAGACATAACTCTTGGGATCACTTCATTAAACATGTGGGGTAAACACAACAAAGACCCCTACCCTCAAATAGCTTACGTTCCAGATGGGGAGACTGGCAACCAGTAGTAATCATAACATCATCCGTGGCATGTTAGAAGGTGATGTGTGGGAAAGGGAAAAGTAGAGCAAAGCCAAGGGGGTGGGACATGCACGGGAGGCCTCACTGAAAAGCCCAGATTTGAAGGACGTGAGAGAGACACTGGCATCTGGGAGAACACTGGAGCCTGGAACAGCTGGAGAGGCCCTGAGAAGGGCTGCACCTGACCCAGGAACAGCCAGGAGGCCAGAGTGGCTGGGGCAGAGCGCAGCAGGAGAGGCAGGCAGAGGGCAGATCCTGCAGAGCTTTTACTCAGTGGGGAGTGGGAGCTGCAGTAGGAATTGGGGCAGAGGAGTGAGGTGCTCTAACACTTGAACCACACCCGGTGGCTAGGTGGGAATACACCGCTGACACCAGGGCAGAAGCAGGGGCCACTGTTGGAGGCCATGGCTGCAATCCAGGCAGGGGAGGGTGACGGTTCCAGCCAGGGTGTTTCGCAGGAGCTAGGAGAAATGCTTTGCAGGACGAGCCAACAGGATTTTTTGACCCATTTACTAATAATGTGGAATGAGGGGTGGGAAGGAGGGAGGCGAGGATGACCCCAAAATTTTTGGCCTCAGCAACTGAAAGGGTGGTGTTGCCATTAGCAGAAATGGGGCAGGGTGCAGGTTAAGGAAAATGAGTTGTTTCTTCCTCCAAACCCAGTTACTCATCAAGGCCAACCTCTTTCGTTCTGGCTAGACCGGGAATGGGCTGGTCTCCTTTCTCTGCACAGCTACCTTTCCTAGCAGGGACCTCTTCCCTCCCTCCCCTCTATTCCCACCCCACTCTCCACAGAAGTCACCCCTCCATCCTGCCTAGAAGCTCAGGGGTTGCTAGGGGCTTGGGGGAGGCAGGCCTCCCTCCTATTCCTGCCAAACTGCTTCTCTCCTTCCACTTAAGGAAGCCCTTCTACACAGAAGTTGTTATGAAACCAAAGGCATCTGACATCTCAGGGGAAGGCTGCCTGCCCCAGGCTACCCGGGCTGTTCCCCCAGCTGTCAGACGGGGCTGGGAGAGGAGATGCTACAGGGTGGGGCAGAGCCCTGACCAGTCTGACCACCCCACCCCACCAAAACAGCAGGGGTCACCTCCTGACCACATGGGCTGGTGGGAAGTGAGGATGGAGGAGGCAAAGGAGAGGACATGACCCAGACAGCAGGTGGCAGGAAGAAAACCCCAAGGATGGTACCGGTCTAACCGGCAGAGACAACGCTTCCCATTTCACTACTGGAGACTGTACAAACATGACCCCCTCTGTGACCGGCTATTAGTAGTCCCATTTTGCTCAAGAGGAAACTGAGGCTCAGGTTCTGTCTCAAAAGGGGTTAAATATCTCACTCAAGGTCTCCCAGCTGGAGCCAAGATACAAACTTGAAGCTTAATAACTCCTATGTTCTTCTTTCCCATTAAGGCCCCTCCATGGACCACAAGATCAGAAATGTCTGAGGCAGGGCCAGGGTTAGGAAGAAGCAAGGTGAGTGAGGCACTGACAATTCTTGGGGGGAAGGGGGTGTGGCGGGTGCGGGAAGAGATTGGACAAAAATCTTACACCTATGGATGAGGACAGTGGCGGGGGGTAAGGGCATGGGGTGGGGTGGGAACCAGGTGGAGGGGAGCTATGGGGGGAAAAAAGAGGAACATCTGTAATAATCTGAACAATAAAGATTTATTAATTTTTTTTAAAAAAGGAAGCAGCAAGGTGAGTGAGGTGCTGAGAGTCGAAAATTTAAGGAGCCACCCACTCTCAGGGTCCAACTGGCACCTGCAGGAACCTGAGAGTGAGAGCCGCCTTACATTTCACACCCTAAGCACTTGCTTGCCTCACCCAGTTCTGGGCCCATGGTGTGTGGATCGTGATCTTGCTGAACTAAAAGGGCCCACAGTTTGGCTTATAAATCCTGGGCACACCTAAGTGTGAGTCAGGTGTGCGAGGGGGCTTTGTGCCCATTGGTCCCCTGTGCCAGGGCAGCTTCAGGATGCACCTGTTTCAGAAAGCACTGTCAGAGGAATTAAACTTGAACAGTAATGAATTACACTTGGCAGGAGTGGCAATGACTGGCTGGTCTGAGCCTGCTGGCCCAACACCTGACATCTGGCCGCAGCCTCCTCACTGAGGAGCCCTGAACAGGTGGTCAGGTGAGGCCCCACCAGCCTGGGCTAACTAATTAGTTAGCTCCTGAGGAGAAGGAGACATCACCGCTTAGAGATGGCAGCGTTCATGGAATTTCAGTCACAAAGGAGCTTGGGCTGCATTTGACCTTCAGGCTGCCTGTTGGTCACCCCTGCCTCTGGAATTCTAGCTGCTCAAAAGGGAGTGTGAGCCCTGGCTCAGCGGTGGCCCAGGTGGTTGAGCTGTGTCCCATGCACTAAAAGGTCACTGGTTAGATTAACAGGCAGGGCACATGCCCAGGCTGCAAGCTCAATCCCCAGTAGGGGGTGGGCATGCAGGACACAGCCAATCAATGTTTCTCTCTCATCCACGTTTCTTTCTTTCTCTCTCTCTCTCTCTCTCTCTCTCTCTTTCTCTCTCTCTCTCTCTCCCTTCCTCTATCTCTAAAATCAATAAAAATATATTTTTAAAAAATAAAAGGAAGAGTGAGATCTCATAGGAAGCAATGAGCCAGTCTTGTCTCCAGGGCACTGAGCAAGAGGAACTGAGCTTATTTCCCTGCAGGAGGAGGACATCGCTGCTTAGAAATGGCAGTGGAATTTGAGTCACAAAGGAGCCCGGGATAATAAGAGGCCTCAGCCACCATTCACCCAGGCTTCCAAACCACGCTCCATGATTAATGTCTGCACGCTCGAGGGCAGTGTCATCATTTTTGGTGGTATTTCTCATTTTAAGAAAACTAATCATCAATTCCTAGTTGGCAACCTATCTCAATGAAGCAGATCTAAAAGAAAAATCTGCTCAAAAAGCCCATACAATCTACCCCCAAGGGCTACATTCTAAACTGAGGGAGGCAGTGGCTATAATGCCGTCCTAAACCATCACAAAGAACAGTGTGACCCTCCGGCCGTACCCAGCGTGGCCTGAGGGTCCAGACTCCTTGTCTTCATGCCCTGAGCTTGGGGTGGGAATCCCATCACCTCCAAAGGGCCAGCCGAGCGACGGCTCAGCAAGTCACCAAGTATCTGCTCAACCCAGATCCCACTGTGGGACTGTCAGTGTTGGTGCTGGGGGCACATGGGGCACATGGGTTGGGGGTTGGAAGAAAGGCATGAAAGGCTGAGAGTGTGGTGGTCGGGGTTGAGAAGAAGGGATTGCTTCACAATTTTTATCCTTTTCCAGCATCGTGGTAGCAGCAGTCACAGCCTGGCAGCCAGACCAAGAGGCAAAAGGCCAGCAGCACTCATCTAGTTCAGGAGGGTGACTGAGCCATGTCAGGGAGGGCCACCAGCTGAACGGAGTGGTAGCCGACAGAAAGGAAGGAAACTAACCGTAGTGGCCCCAGGAGCTCTGTGCACATCTGTCTCATTTAAGCCGTAAAAAGCCCTGAACGTCAGTGTTATTATCCCATTTCACAGACAGGAGTGAAGTCACTCCCGAGGCCCACAGCTGCCCGGGGCCAGAATCTGAACAGCACCCACCTCTCGGGACTCTCCTTCCAGTGCCCTTTAACCTGCTCGTGACACAATCACCCCTGGGTATCCCAGAGCTTTCTCATAGGTAAACCCAGTTTCTTACTTTTCCTGAAGACTTGATTCCTTTTGCCAGAGACGCGTACACAATGACCCAAGCCAGGAATAGGCAGAAGGCTAGCGGCCACCTGATCTCCCCAGGATATTCAATCCCCGCAGAAATCTTCAGCACAAAGTACCTGTGAGTGGGCAAGAGAAAGGAGGGAGGGGTGAGAGTCTTCGGGATCTAATCTCCCAACAGAGTCAGCAGCCTCAAGCCAACTTGGCCACCTCACCTCCCATCAGGGACCTGACCAGATCGGGTTGTGAGGGGTTGTCTGCAGAGACCAATGGGACCGACCCTATTGTTATTATGTGCTGGGGAGGCCCCGTATGGCCCCAGGCAGGCTCCATACAAGACTATGTCAGCTCCACTGTCACCATGAGATGCCCCAAGAGAAGGGCAACAAATCCCACGGCATTCAGGGGTCCCAGCACAGCCCCTGCACGGCCTTACCAAGGGTGATGTCTTTACAGAAGGCCACATCACAAACAGAAACTCTAAACTGTCCAGAATGGCTTTGGTGTGTTTTCTCTGTTGTTCTACTTTTTCATGAGAGTGCATTCCAATAGTGTTTGCCTAGATTTAAATGTAAAAATCAGTCCAGGGTCTGTGTGTGCTGAAGAAGTCACCACCTGCCTGGAGATCCCACGTCCCTGGCAGTAGCTGGGAGCCTGGCCAAAGGTGAGCAAACAGCTTCCCTCCTGGGGATGGGAGGCAGCTATAGGACAGTGAGTTCTAGTAAGAGTCTTACCATCCCTGCAACTCCAAAGCAATCCTGTCACGCCTCCTGGATGAAGGGCAGGGTTGGTGGTTTTCTGTGACCTGAACAAAGGCCCAGCCAGAACCCAGATTCTACGGGACTGCAGACATGACAGCCCAGAGCTTTCTGAAGGCAGCAGCACCGCCCCCCACTTTCCCTCAGCCAGCTAGTGAGTGATCACCTGATAGTCTGTTTTGCAAAGCCTGGCCACACTTTTCTGAACAGGGGTGGCCATGCTCTGGGGTGACAGAGCCTGTTTCAGTCTCAACGTCTGAGGCAACCTGTGCTCAAGAGCTTAGGGGAAGTGACCAAGGGCTGAAGTGAACTGGGCTCCCAGACCTTCCCTGAGCAATGAAAGGACCTCCCCATGTTCAAGGGTAAAGCACTTAATTCCACTGCACCTCAGCCACCTCCCTTTAAAAAGGGCTCTTGGATGAAGCTCCTAATATTTCCTCTTGGAAATGAAGGCTGGTCCCAGAGGACTAGTGAAAACCACAGAAAGCTGATTCACAAATATTTAACAACACACTCAACCCCGTGGATTATGTGGTCAGACCTCCTCTAACCACCAGTCAGACTCAGTTTCTCAGTGCTCAGGGTGAGTCCACACATACCCTCACTGCTCCTATATCATCTTCAAAGGGATTATTTCATCTCTCGGCCTCATTCCCCCTTCTGTCTGCAGGGACAACCATGTCCCCTCTGAGTCTGCACAGAAGAGAAATCTGACACAGAAATGGACGGCAACCAGACAACTAGTAGAGATATTAGTGACCACTTTTTATCACAACCCAGGGCCCCACTGATACTGCATTTTATTTTATTTTATTTTATTTTATTCCGTTTGCTAACATTTAAAGTGGGAGACACATAACAATTCAGATTTTACCTCTGACTTCACCTGTAACATGGAAGCTTAGCTGCACTGCCCACACTCCCACAGACAGGGATGTGACGCCGAGCACCAGCAGCCGCCCTTGCTCTTGGCTGACATCCTCTCCAGCTGGCCGTAGTCCCCACCCTTCTCTACAATCCTGCTCCTCTGTACTTTGCTCATTAGCCTGGCGAGCAGGCAAACGCCCCTGCCAAGGCCCTGAGCACACTAGTGGACAACCCCCAACTGGAGGCCTAACTAGAGAACATTCTTCATGTACCCTCTGCGGGGATGCTGCCTACACTGACCTCCCATGAACTTGACTAAATCGTTCTGTGGGGGCCGAGGATTTTCCAGTGTCCCTGGACGTCAATCTTCAGCATCTCTCAATACTGATGTAGAAAGTACAAAACTGGGTGAAACTGTTCTTTAAAAGTGATTTCGTTTCTTTACATCCTTGACCATGACTTGGCTTCTGACGTTTTGCCTCTTTCCTTCTCAAATGCAGAAGAAAAAACAACAACAACAACTAGTCAACAGAAGGTCTGCTTAGATCACAATGCGTGCAGGTTTTGCAAAGTGTTTGTCACAACATCATGAATTATAGCAGCAGCGATTCTGTCCCCACCAGCACTCTGCCAACTCTCACCTCCAGGCCCAGAGGCACAACAATCTGCTCTCAGAAGCCAAACCGGGGACTGTCTCTTCCTCAGTGATCACTTGAAGAGGCAGGGAGGGTGCAGAGGGAGGCAACCCACCCCTCGGGCCACCACACCTCCTCCTTCTGCAAGTCGAGGGTTCATGACCTCACTGGGCTTCTCTGAGAAAGTAACACAGAGCCATCTTACTTGAAGTACTCTTCACTCCCGCTGACAAACGTCTTATTGGCCTGGCTGGTGAAGTTAATCATGGTCAAGTTGGGATAGGCAGTCATACAGAAGGTCGAGTTCTTGATCTGGATTTTGGGATGGTCAGTGATGACGCAGGAATCTGTAGGAGAGGACAGGATGGAAACACGATGGCATCTATGCAGAAAATATACCCAGGAGTCTTAGCAATTGAAAACCAAAAGCCAAAAAGATTTGCCAGGCATTGAAGAGTAACTTCGGGAAAGTGTTAGCTGAACCAGCCTAGATGGAGATGAACCGCAGAATTACCTTTTATGTGTCACGGACCCCAGAGCCCTGAGTCGTACAGATAACAGTGGTTCTCCTTTATAGACACTCTCCGTGAGGTTCATGCTGCACTGAGCACTTCATATGCAGGCATTATCTCACTTAACGATCACAACAGCCTATGCAGTGGGTACTATTACCACTGTTTTTAAATTGAGGGAAAAGGCTCAAAGAGGTTAAGTAACTCCTGAAATCATACAGCTAATGAGGAAGAGAATTGGGACTCAAACCCAAGTCCTCAGAACTCCACAGAAAGTAAATGGCTTGCAGAGATGAATTTAATTAGAGCTACTGCCACAGAAGGCTTCCTTGTACGTTCACCTTGAATCCACAGCCTGGCAGTAAGAATGACACATAGTACGTACATATGACATTGTTTCCTACACACCCACACAGGCTAGTGGAGGCAGCAACCATGCGGTGTGCTTGTGAGCTCTGCAGCAGGACCTAACCCAGGGGTTCCCTGGGGATGAATTTGTTAGTGCCAAATGTCTCCTGCAAAAGCTCCTGGGGCTGAGAACCACTGCTCTTAGCGTCCTCAAAATGCCTTCTTATTCACTGTTTTGTTCTTTAGTCTAATCAAATAACAGAGAGTTCCGGGAGGACTCCGAACTGATAACTATCAAACACCGAGGAAGCATCTGTTTCCCCGCAGCAGCGACCTGAATGCAGACACTTAAAGCACCATCCACATCCCTTTTCTCTCCCTAAACACAGTATTTATCTCTTGCCCTCCCGCCCAAAAGTACGTCCACCCCCTAAGACTGAAAAGATCCCTAACATGCGGGCAAATGCCAAACTGCTTGTCCCCCAAACTGCCATTGTGAAGCACAAGCACGAAGGCAGCTGCGTGTCTGGGTCACTGCTGCCTGCAGAACCAGGTCACGCGCTCCTGCGGCACTGCAGCAGGGCTCCCGGCAGCCTCCTGCAATACCCCTTCTCGCCGCCAGATGGCAGAAGCGTGCTTCCGCGCCGTCAGGTCGGGCCTGCCGAGTCATCAGAGAGCTCTGCGGCCCAGCAACCCTGAACAAAGAGCGGCGATAATGATCATTCTAAATTGGAAGCTGTTTGAAAGGGATTCTCTTTACTCGGGCAATTATTAATAAATGAAAGCAATGAAAGGCTAGGGAGAAAAGGAGTCATTTAATTAAAGTTCTAATGAAAATTAAGCCATTCCAGAAATAGAAATGGTATTCATGTGGTTTCCGTTTTAAATGGCCCAGCTAAGCTCCTAATTTCACAGAACAGTCACTGGTCTCACTTGGCAGGGCATGGATTATCCGTGTTCCAATACAGATACCTGGGTGGTGGAGTCCCCCTGAGGAAGAGTCTTTCTTACAGAATACTAGTACACCTTAGAGAGGATGTGTGGCAAATGGCTTCTACCCATGAACTAGGGGAGGGCTTGTCTCTGGGGCTGGTGTGGGTACCTGGTCCCAGCATCTGGATGGTGAGGCAGGGCTCCTGGGGAGTAGGTCCCTAGCAATTCTGAGAAGGACCTGAATTAAATACCTCCCTGCCATGGTTGAAGGTCAGAACGGCAGCGATTCATCCCCTTCTCTCCTGGGACTAACTGCCTGCTATCACAGGGTAGGGTGATTATAGGGTTGTGAAGGAGAGGGTGAGCTTGGGAGGTTATTTGTGGAACACTGCATCGGGGAAGGAGTGGTTCTGTTTTCTCTCTCAGAGTGGCCCTTTGGGAGAGAGCCTGAGATACCCTTTGTCTGGATTCCCGACTTGTCCATCAGAGCAGTGGGGCTCTGAAGCCGCCTGTGTCTCCGCAAGTCAGACCATCATCACCTTTCTACGACACCCCAGGACCCCAAAGGACCAATACTACTTCCGCCTGGCCCTTGTAAGGGAACATGCACGTGTGTAGAGAACAAAGAACAGAGAGGGGGTGTGCGCGCGTGCACACACACACACACATTTGCTTTTTAACAAACAAATGAAAATATTTAAAAATGAGATAAGATCTGCCTAGCCTGTCCATACGTTCCCAGGGTGGGAAATGTCCATTGTCTCTCTGTTGAGAGCTTGCCTAGCTTTTCTGGTTTGTACCAGTCCACTAGGAGCTTAGCTGTGCAGTGTCTTTACTCTGCCTTTAAAGCTTCCTGGGTACTGTGAGCCAGACTGGAAACTCCACAAACCCAGAGGTACCATTCACGTGCCCGGCCTAGTTTATGTGCTCAGCTTGCTTTAAAAAAATAACAAAACACATGCATACACATACAGAACTATAAAATAAATACATGTCCATAACAGATAATGTAGAAAAGAATGGCCCCAAATTGCCAGTGAAAAGATTGTGTATCATCTTCCTATATGTCTTCTATCCATGCATATTTTCTTAAGAATAATAAAAGTACACTATAAGTCTGTATCTTGTTTTTACATTTAACACAATATGGTGAGGATTTCTCCATATTTTATGAATATTCATTTTTAATGACTATAGAAAACTTCATCGTATAGATGCACTACAATTTATTAGAACCATGGAATTATCCAGTAATTACTGAATTTTTATCACATGTGTGTTTCTGATATTTTTCCAAGACTGGAAATGTGGCTGCAATGAACAATCATGTATAGTCCTTAACTGTGTCTCTGACTCAGACAAGCTTCCCTTTTATCCCAACTCAGCCACAAATAGGTAGGGAACACCTGGGCTGAGGTCACCCTGCAGGACTGAGGGGGTAGAAACTGCTGGGACTCTTCGGGGGCCCTGGCTGAGCAGATAAGCAGGAGTCATGAGACCCAAACCCTATTGCTGGCTGTACCTTGTGACTCAGCCTGACACTCCCACTCTCTGAGCCTTTGAGCCCACTTTCTCACCTGCAAAACAGAGGTCATGTTACCTGCCCCTTGGAACTCTTGGGCACTTATTTGGAATAGCAGGGCCATCATTTATGAAGCTACTTTGTAGATTGGGAAGCATTTAGCATGGTAGTTAGGACCAGGGTCTTGGGAGGAGGGTACTTGGGTTCAAATCCCAGATCTACCACAGAGCTATCTCTATGACCTTGAGCTCCAGTTTTTATCACCTGTAAAGTGAAAATAATATTGCAAGCCATATGTTGGTTTATTGTTCATGTTGACACTGGTAATATGAGTAAAAGGGTTTAACATGGCTCTTGGCATGTAGTAAGTGATGCTGGGTATTATTATTAAGTGTTAAGGTGCCGCACAAATATTGGTGGATGTTGTTAGTAGAAGAGAATGGTGTTGCTGAACTACTATCCCTCCCGGGGGACAGCTGCAGGCACTGATCACTATGACCCACATGGTCCCTGAGGGAAGTCCCCAGGGAAGCTCCCACAGACACTGAATCAAGGCAGCAGCCCTCCTCCAGCAGGCACTCCCCTGAAAAGCGACTCCCCTCCCTGGCACAATCTGGAATGAACAAGCTGGGCTCTGGAATGATGTTGAGGTATTTCTCCATTCCAGGCCCCACATCCTGGGAGATGCCCTTTGCCTACCATGGCCACCATCTTCAGAGAGCCATCTGGCAGGTGGTTTTCAGTTGTACATCTGGGGACAGCTGCCCAGTGGGGTTCTCTCTACAGCAGCTTTGCAGAGGTGACCACCAGGATGTGGGCAAACTGCACCCTAGTGCCTCCTACCCTTGGGTGAACCTGGGGAACCTTAACAATACAGACTCCTAGGCTCCATCCCCAGATTATCTGAATGCATTGGTCTGGCATGGACACTAGTGACGGTTCAATTTGTTAGTTCCCCGGGTGAATTTTATTTATTGGTATATTCCAAACACCTGGAGTCGTGCCTGGTACACAGTAGGTATACAGCCGATATGCAGCAGCTTGGGTAGAAAACCACTGCTCAAACCTAAGAATATGTCAACATGGAGATTACATAGATGAGGACACTGAGACCCAGAGAATCTAAGAGACACTTACTCCTGCTCATACCACTAGTGAGCCCCACACCTGGGAACTGCCACAAATCCCCATCCCCATTCCTGAGCACATCCAGGTGCACAGGGTTTGAACTATGGGCATGTGTCCCTAGTTTTAACTCTTCTCCAGTCTTACTCAAAGCCTCTGCCAGGGGAACTTGGTCAGGTAAGTATGTACGTGATCATGTGTGTGAAAATACTCCAGTGTGAACGACTGTATGTGCCTGTCTCTGGGGGCGTGGGAGGGAAGGACACACCTTTCTCTCTTAAACACACCCCAAGGGTTAAATAATGTCTGAGTTCTGCCAAGGCAAAAGAGCTGATTTGGGGGCCAGCAATAAGAGCCAGTCTGTAGAGATCACAGGATTCTGCCCTCAACACAGCCCAGCTTAAGGGAAATTACAGATCGCCTGGGGAGAAGACACCACTTGCATATGGGGCCTGTTAAAAGGACCAGAGCCTTGGAAGGTGACTGATAGAATTAGCACCTTCCATTTGTAGAGCTTTATACTTTTTTTCCCAGCTGCCATCATCATATCCTTTCATTTCTTTTCTCCTTGCAGCAATCCCATGAGGTGAGCAGGATGAAGGACATTGTTGCTGTTTCTATTTTGCAAATGAGGGAAACTCAGACTCAGAGGAGAGAAGTTACATGACACAGATACACGTGTCCTTGGGGCTGGGATGTTTTATGGACCAAGAAGCCTTGCCCACGAACCAGCCTGTGTCTCCTCACATTTACGACTCGCCCTTGACCCAACAAGCTGACACTTCTCCCAAGTCCTCATGTGCCCGTGGATTTCAGGTCTGAAACCCCAAGAAACACTCCCTTGTCTCCCAGGCAGAATTCCTCTCTTCTACTATTACATTGTGCACATTTCTACCAAGGGCTTTAGTTGAAGTGCCTGTTCTCATATGAGCAGTATTTTGAAGTGTAGACCCAGAATCACTTGTACCCCTCCCCCAGACTCTAGGACCTCATTGCTTTTCAAATTGTACTATGCATATGAGTCACCTGGGGACCTTGCTAAAATGCAAATTTCCCAACCCTCCCTACCCCAAATCTAATAAATCAGACTCTGGTGAGCCAGCAAATCTGCATTTTTTAAAAACAAACACTCCAGCTATTCCTGAGCACACAAAAATTTTATGACCCCTTTCTGGGCCATGAGCTCCTTAAATATTAGAATTAAGTATAGTTGGTGTTGTTGTTTTAAATCTCTGTGCCCCCAACACCTAGCATAAGGCAGGCAAACACAATATGTGCTCAATTAATCTTCATTGAATGAATGAATGAATGAATGAATGAATGAGTACTTCTCCTAATGTAGGTATATCCAAACTTACCTAATAAAAGTCTGGTTTTATCTTTGCAGTCTGGCGTGTTCCAAGGGTTGTTGCAGGAGCCCCAGGGCAGCACAGCCACAAAGGAGGCAAACAGGTAGAAAAGTGTGTAGCAAATAATCACGTTGTAGTATATGGCTATTAGGACAGAGATGATCAGCATTGCAATGCCACAGCCTGTGGAAGCAAAATTTCCAGGGATTTATTTCATCCCAAATCCTATGGATTTCTTACAGTGGGGCTGGGTGGGGACAGGTCTTGGTTCTCTTGTACAGAGGGATACACTAATAGTGGTGACCTGTGTGTTTACAAAGGGCATCGAGGCATTCTGCCAGGAATGGAATGTGCCAGAAGTGGTCATGGGTCATACTTTAGTGGGACCCAGAGGTGAAGTTGATCAAATAAAGAAGGAAGGAGTGAGTTCTACTGATCACCAAAGCAGGTCTCCCTCCCTGTGGCCGGAGGGAGCAATGTGAGTCTGAGGGGGCTGAGAGGCAGGGGGACTCACCTTGCAGGGCTGGGATGGCCTTCCACACGGACACTGGCCCCTGGCTGGCAAACTGACCCAGCGACACTTCTAAGAAGAAGATGGGCAACCCAGCCAGAGCCAGCATCATCAGGTAGGGGATGAGGAAAGCACCTTGGGAAGAGAGAATGGGAGTGAGAGCCCTGGGAGGCCAAGGCCGGGCTTGGGCCCACTTTCCCTTTCCTTTACAGAGAGCTTTTGATGGTCCCGCTCAACCACAGGCACCCAGGGACATTGAAGACATTTCACGCTTATAAAAAACACAAGGGTTCCCTGCGAACATACTCCTTTTCTCAACCCCCACTGGATGAGCTGCTAGGATTGTGTGCTGGCTGGGTTTTAGTCTTCTTTTTTTAATTGTAGTACTTCCGTGTCCCAAAATTAAGTTCTTCCTGTGTTCCACAAGTCCATGCCTTTGACTCATTGCTGGAGTCAGATTTGGTGAAATCTCATCATCTCTACAGCACCCCCACCCTCCAAGGACTTAACATTTGGGAAGCGAGACTTTGGGAGCCCTCCTTGGCTTACAACCCAAGTTACCTGGTTACCTGCACACCTTCTACCAGCCAAGGGGGTCTGCTCTGACAGACAGGTGGCCAGGCACCCATTCCTCTCCCACCACTGCAGCCATTACAGACTTCTCAACTTCCCTCTCCACATAAGAAGTCCCTTCCATTCCTCAAGGTCAACTCAAATACCTCCTCCTCCAAGAAGTCTCCCTGTCTCTCCCCCCAGGCCCTGAGCACTTGACAATATTTATGTGGGTATCTCATCTAGACTATGGCTTTCTTTCCCTTGGAAGATTCTGTAGGGGTTTTTTGAAGGCTTGGGGAATAGCCATGTTCTCTGAAAAGGTTTGGGCCAGGAAGCGCTGCAATATGGGTCAGGCCAATTCCAGGACTAGTGGTGACAGAGCCCAGAACACTGTGCCCAATGGAATGAAGCTGATCTTTCCTAGGGTACTCTTTCTGTTCACCCTCCTCCCAACTTCCTGTCTGGAGGAGAGAACTTTCCTGTGGGTGGGGGGGGAGTTGGAGTGGGGGGGGGGGGCGGGTCACCTAGAGACTCTCCAGGCCAGGAAGGCTTGGTGGCAGGCAGCAGCACTGGGCTGCAGAGGAGTAAAATTAGGGGTCATGATGTGGTTTGTGCAATCCTCTTCTGCTCCTAGGAAGGAGGTGGTGAGCTCTCCACCCCACGCTGAGGGCTTCAGAGCCTGGGAGCCGCAGTGCAGAAAAGTGGGGCTCTCCTCCAGGGCCTGGCTGGGTGCGCAGCTCTGCAGCAGCTCTGGAACCTGGGCATGTGCACTGCCCCGCAGTTTGCAGATCCCAGGCTAACAAAGCCAGGGCACTTTCACTGATCAAACTGGCTTGACTGGAACTCATCCCTTTGTGATCCTGTGTACCTACTGCCCTTCCTGTCACTGAAAGCTTTATTAGAGCACCTTCCTTCCCCCAGTTCCTGCACCCTGGTCTAGGGACTCCCTGAGGAAAACAGCAGAAACCTGGAAACCCGGCTGTGGTGCCCTTATTTGGGTGGCCACACATTTTTTTAGTTTCCAGGGCACCCAGATTGCAAATGCTCTGTAATCCTCATAAGTACTTGTCAACTTGTCCTAATTTGGAATTGGGAGGAGGGGCATTAACATATTTTTCCCTTTCAATTGTCCTGTGGTGCAGTATGTGTCCATTGTCCCTTTGCACCAAATTCCGCCTGGAGCTCATCCAAGAGACAAAAACAAAACAAAACAAAACAAAACCCCAAAAAACAAACAAAAAAACAGAACAAAACAAAACTTAAGCTGCCTAACCTGATGGGGTGAGAGGCAAGTTTAACAGCTGTGGGAGGGAGTTCCAGGTGCAAATTCCTATTATAACAACCAGCAGGGGGGCAGCCACTGGCCCTGGGCACCTCAACATCGAGAGGGCCAGCCAGGGTCCCTCCTTCAAGGGCACAGAGAGGTTCAGCAGAGCCTAGAGGCCTGGCAGCTGGTGCTTGCTCACTGGTGTCCTCACCGTTTCAGAAATGCTTGTCTTTCAAAAGCATTTCTTCCACCCAGTTAGGGCAAATGAAAGGAAACACACTTTGACTAAAGGATTTTGCTGTGCCGCTGGTGTCCAAGGGGATGTATGTGTGGGGATACTTCTGAGAGGGTTTTCAGAGCACAGCTCCTAGCCCCTCTCTGCTCACACCTGGTTTGCCAGCAGTCAGCATTCAGCACCACCCAAGTGCCCATTCCCAAGGTCTCCCGTGTAGGCTGGGATTTCCAAGTCATACTCTTAAAGTATCCTGAATTTGGTGTCCAGCACCACACAGAGTCTGGACTTCCCTGCATCAATGCCCACTTGGCTCAGGACCCAGACCCCCCCTCCCCACAGAACCAGGGGGGATCGAGGGCCCACCTCTTCCCCAAACTCTCTCCAGGTAAAAGCCTCTTGGATCTAGGGTGAAACAGTTACTGAAGCTCCTGCCCTCTGGCTTAGCCCTGTTGCCTCAGGGGATGGGGCTGGAGTGTGAGGAGGTTGTTCTAAGCCTCCCCTTGGGGCCCATCCTAGGGCTCTGGGTCCCTCCCCCAACCCCCAAGTGCCCACCCCACAGCGCCACAGGCGGAAAGACCGGAAAAGCCATACCTCCCCCGTTCTGGAAGGCCAGGTAGGGAAACCTCCAGACATTGCCCAGCCCTACTGCATACCCCACCATGGACAGGATGAAGTCCAGTTTGCTGGACCAGTTCCCTCGGGCCTTATTCTCATCCCCTTGCTCGTCCTCCTGGGGGCGGAAAAGCACATTGTCGGATAACAGCCCCAGGTTGGTCAGCAAGCAGGTCCCCTTCCAGCCCCCCATCCCTGCTGAGGGTCTTTCCCAGCAAGCAGGCCCCCACTTTTCAACCGAGGATGCATCAGCAAGCAGGACCCCAATTCTGAAGAGGGAATGCACCTACAAGCAGGAACCTCACCCCTCAACTCTACACTGAGACTCTTTCGGCAAGCAGGCTCCCAGCCCTGATCTGAGATCCACCTTAAACAACCCCTGAGCCCCTCTTGCCCAAATCCTGCAGTCAGGACACACCAGCAAGCAGCTTTCCCCAAACCTTGAACCAGTTGGTTGATCGCAAGCAGGTCCCTCCATCCCCAAACCCCTGACCAAGAGTTTATTAGGCAAGCAGGCCCCCAATGTCATGCCCAGAGTCTCCAGCAAGCAGGTCCCTAACCAACCCACCCCTCCCCACCCCAAACCTCTCAACACACCCCTTCCTCAGCTCTTTCTCCCTCTGGAGCTTGTGCTAAGGCCAGAGAGAGAACTGCAATGCCTGAAGCCAGCCAGAGCCCCTGCCTCCCTTTCTCTGCCAAAGCCTGCAGGCAGAATCTGCCTGGTTGGTTAATTTAGGGGAGGGGATACTTTCAGCATGGGGGTAAGGGAAATGGGTAGGAGGGAGATGTGTGGGTTAAAAAGGGGGGATAATAGAGAAGTGGATATGGCAAGAGATAGGACACCTAACACCTTGAATTCTGATCTAAATATCACCATTAGCCAGCTATATAGTCCCCCAGGCCACTTGCTCTATCTGAGCCTCTGTGTTCCCATCTGTAAAATGAAGGGCTTAGAACAGCTATGCCCTGAGCACCTTCCAGCTCCAGCTTTGGGGCTCACCTCTGCAAACTCACACTAAGATGCTTTTGGGAGGGCCATACATGATTCTGGAATGTCTAACTACTAAACAGAAAAGCCACCTGAACTAAAACTCTGAAAATGTTCAGGACACCAGGCACCCCATAAAGCTTCTAGGACCCAGCCTCTGCATGGCTTTCATCTCCTCAGTCACCTTCCACCTCTATCCTAGCAACCCAGGATGTCCCACCCTGGTCCACAGGCCGAGGAGGATGAAAAAGCAGCTGTCAGGAGGAGAGGAAGTGGTGGGGAGAAAGGCAGGTAGGTGTCAGAAAGGCAACAACAAAAAGATGGGCAGAGCTAAAAATAGGCAAATGCAGGGCTTGATCTACACTGAACATCTTTAGCATCCCCCTACATTCCTTCCCACATGTACTAGCCCCACCCCCACCTCCCGTTCTTCCAGAGCTGGAAGGGTGGGAGTTCCAGCGGCTTTTGCCGCAGTGCGGAGGTTAAGAAGACACGAGAAACAAAATTCTGCCTCCATCTGGGGTTACACTGGTGGGCACATGCTGTCAGAAGCAGTTAATACACACAGACGAACACTCCAGAAGTGGCCCCCCAAAACAAGGACAGGGTGGAAGAGCCAAAGTGTCTGTTCGTTTCTAATTACTCTAACAGCTGAGCTGCTGCATGGGTCTGTGGATAACTGTGTGTGTGTGTGTGTGTGTGTGAGAGAGAGAGAGAGAGAGAGAGAGAGAGAGAGAGAGAGAGAGAGAGAGAGAGAGAGAAGGAGAGAGAGAGAGTGAGAGAACACGAACGAGAACAAACACTAGAGTGACTACAAACAGAAGGGTTATATAAATCCAAAATCTCACCCAGGTGGATGTTCTGGTTTAGGCACCCACCACTGCATACATGCCTAGCCCTTGAGCCCAGGGAGGAGAGGAGATAGTGGAAAGGCAGGAAGGGACAAGCTGAAGCGGGTGGAATGGGACAGAGGAAAGAAGAGATCAGAGGAAGGAGAGAGACTGGGGGAAACTGGAAGAAGATGAAGCCTGTGTGGGAGAAGGGGCCACCGGGAATAGTTGCTTATCTTTCACCCAGGATTGGGGTTTGCTCTGTGGGGTTTTCATGCCTCTGGTTGAGCATAAAGGATCAAATGCAGAGCTGGTTTCAGGTTTGTGGAGCCCGAAGCTTATACAATTGAGGGTGGGGGGACCCATACAAAATTATGATGACAAAATTAGGTACCAGATTTTTTCTTTTTTTTAAATTTATTTTTGGAAAACCCCTGAAACTTAACTTTCAGCAGCAGGCTCCTGTGAACCCAGCTCTCATCAAATGAGTTCTCATGTGATAAATGGTAACTCACAGTGAAAAGGCTACAAAACTTAAACGAATATTTATTTCCTCTGGGTTTTTCTTCCTTTTTTTAATTAAGAAAAGTAATTAAAGACCCAGTTATTGGCAAGTGAGGGTTGTGTCTTCGTAAGGGGGTAGGAACACACATGCCTCAATTGCTTAATCAGGCTGCGCCCGGTTTCTGCTCCCACTGAGGCTGGGAAGAGACAGGGAGCGGCAGGTCCTGAGGTCGATCCCTCGGGCGGGGCAGGGTCACCACAGCCCTCCTGCCCTGAACTGGAGACCCCAGCGCAGTGCGAGCTTCAAAGCCCCAAAGCTGCTGTCAGCACCCATTACCTGACACTGCCAACCAGTCTCCGCATCAGCACACGTGCACCCGCCACTGCCCGCTCCCCTCACGCGCCTGGGGAGCAGGAGACTGCGCGGGCCGAGAGCGACCTGCTTACCTGGGCGGCAGTGGTCGCCACGCTGCCAGGCAGCACAGACGTGATTCCATCCGTGCCCAGCACTACGGTGCTCTGGCTCATATTCACCCAGCCCACGGCTGGGGTATTGTTCCGCTCCAGGGTGCCCTTGCCCACACTCACGTCCGCATCCTCCTCCGGGCCCCGAAGGGCCGGAATCTTACAATGCATCGCGTTGCCTGGCCCTGCGCCCCCAGAAGGGGCAGCCTGTGCGCCATGAGTCTCGCTCAAATCCCGCAGAGCCGCGGAGGGGGCCGGCGGCCTTGGTCTCGGGCAAGCCCCCAACCCCAGGCGTTCAGCCTCACAGGCTCGGGGGTCGAGGGACTGGAAAGTTTGGGCGCCGGTGGAAGCCGACCTGGGCACACTGGGCGGCGTGGCCGAGGCTGCGGGAAGGTCCTGCTCCGGGCTGGTCCTGGGCGCGCATGAACCCTCGTGGTGGCCCAGCACCACCGCCGCCTCCAGGCTGTTGGCTGGTTGTTTATTCATTTCCCTGGGAGCACCGCAATCCTGCACATACAACGTGAAATAGGTGCAAAAAAAAAATCAAGGCAGCTTTGAAATTAACCTGTGTCTACATATAGAGCTATGTTCACAGCTCAGGTCCAAACACAATATCTAGGGAACAAATTGAAATCTGGATTTTTCTTTCCTTTTCCAGGAAAAACTGCAGTCAGTATTTTTCAATTTGCCTGTCTGCTCAATAACCAGATGACATAAGGAAGCTAACGTTCTCCTCCCTGACGGAGTGGAACTGAGAAAAGAGGCAGAAATGGTTTTTTGGAGCAGTAAAGGGGAGGGTGAGAATAGCCCTACAGCCATGAGCTCTCCACTCTCTTTGGATTTCACATCACGGCTGTAGGGTGCCCATGTCCCCATCGCCATTGTAGAAAGATTCTTTAATTTTCCGCCCCATTTCCTTTGTCATTCAACAATGCACATTGCCTCTTTTTTTTCTCCCCATAAGCGATAGACAAGCTGCGGCCACAAAGCTGATGCCCTGGCACCTGCGAGGATTTCAGGCGAAATCGTTGGTGCGAATCCCAGTGATCCAAAATCCAGCCCTGCCCGCCAGGTAGCAAAGGCAGGGATAGCAGCAACAACCCAACAACAATGATAAAGCACACTTAAAACACTGCACAGTAACCAGGTTTGTTATCTTACACAATCTACATTCACTCCCAGATTCCCAGATATGTAAAAGAACATGCCAAGTGCCCGCCTCCAACCCAGAATACATTCACAGAAGTCTGATATCCTTCATGGACCAAAACTCATGACTAATTTTCATTTGATTTCTCCCAATTGAGGTTCAAATTAAAAAAACTACCAGCGGTGGTTTTTCCGTCCGCTTTCTTCCTTCTCGTTATCTTTCAAGGTTTCCTAAACATTAGTACCAATAATTACTATTATACTGTGAGAATAACCATATTGCCTTCAGCTCATCCACACACCACTCATCAAATCTTCTTGCACAAGTGCACATAGCAGAACTCCTTAATTTGCACCAATCTAAGTACCTTGACTCCAGCAAGCATTCTTATCTCATCCTCTAGGACCCAGAGCCACTAAGGCTCCTATGGGCATCTGATTTCAGCACCGAGGACAGTGCTAAGAATCCGCAGGGTAGGTGCTAAGAATCTGCAGGGTAGGTGACCCGCCAACCTCTCAGCTCCATACCTTCAGAAACCTCTTTTGGACCTCAGGTGATGTTCACAAGTGCAAATACTACGGCTGTGACGACTGTCCTCCCTCCTTCTTCCAAAATGTACAGAACATTTCAAAAAGAAGTATTCAAAACGAATCTGCTCCTCCTAACCCCGAAGCCCCCTCTCTGAAAAGAACAACAAAAAAGCAAACACTCACCATGTCTGACACCGGCAGCAGACTGAATAGGTAGAGAGAGTGAAACCAGCTATTGACAAGACTGGGTTCGGCTCCAGCAAGAGAGGCAGGCGCTTTCTATATCTCCTTAGGAAAGGCGAGGTTTGCGTCAGTGCAAAGCAAGGTGCCCTTCGTTTGACATTTTCTTGATAATACAAGTTTGATAAATCATTACCCCCATGGATTCGAGTTTTAAAGGGACAACAGCCGTGAGTACGCTGGCCCGCTGTTGTCACTCGGGAGGGAGGGGGGCTGCGTGTTCAGCGTGACTCATGTGGGTCTGATTACTAAACCGAAGCCGGCGGCGGCAGGAGATGACAGAAGTTTGCCTCTCCCTAATTACGGAAAACATGGGAAGGACACGTCCCACTGCACCCAAGGCAAGGCGCAGAGCGGATGGGGCTGCCGAGGTGGGCGCGAGGGAAGGAGTTAAATCACCCTCATGTTTCTGTCTTTCTCTGCTACTACATCCGTAGCTGCCTCTCCAAATCTGCAAGCAGTGGATTCCACAATATTACCCCCCAAACGATCGGGGGTCGGCTCGTACTGCCACAGCTCTGCGATGGCTGCCGCACAGGGGTGCTGCTTGGATAAGGGTGTTGTAGCCACCTGCGTGTACGGGGACTTAGATTCTCACAGCCCTACAACCAGTGTTAGAGGGATCCTGGACTTTCGCTTAAAATTTGAGGTCTAACATTTGCATTCCTATTTTATCTCTATTGACACAACAGAAATTCCTGGGTAAAATTACGATTGCTCTCAGTGTATTTGTTAAGCTCCTCTGAACATATTTTAAAGAAATAAAAAGGAAAATATCTTCAACACCGACCTGGTTCTTAGTCACTTTCAAAGTCAAAGGAGACTCATGTTTTCTTCTAAGCCCTCTCAATAAAAACTCACCGCAGCTAGGCCTGGTTTGGAAGCGTGACCCTCCCCCCCTCCCCCTCTCCCCCCCCCCCCCCCCCCCCCCCGCAGCCAGGTGGCAGGGCTGGCTGTCCTGGAAGCCGTGGGAAGATGTGCCGCCCTACTCCAGCTGGGTGGGGGTGGCCGTGGCGGTAAAAAGAGGGACTTTACTTTGGGTGTAAAGCAATGGCTATCATCAAAACAGGGAAAACACCTTTACAAATAAGGTCTAGTTTGGAGACTAGAAGGGATTTGTAGGTAAACCGCTTCCCCTCCCTCCTTCCTGGGGGCCTGGTTCGGGAAACCCCTCCCCCCCCCCCATGGGGAGCTACAGAAAGCACTCAGTCCCTTTCCCGTGGCCACGCCAGCATCCCCACCCGCCGCCTTAGGGTTGGCACGGTTGCACCGGCTGGACCGCCCCCACGCAGCGGAGGGCAATGCCGCGGGGCCCCGGGCGAAGCTGCAGCGGCAGATTGTGGTGGGTGCCTGGGGCGCCGTGGAGGCCCCTCCCGCCACCTTCCAGTGGCTCTCTGGCGTTCCCACGCCTCTGCTCCCAGACTCGCCCGCTGGGCCCGCTGATGGAAGAGGGCTGGGGATCCAAGGTCCGCACTGATATTGAGGGAAGGAAGACAGGTTCCCTGAAGAGACCCTCCTGGAGAGCTGCCTTGCGCGTTCCAGACCGCGTTTACTGTAGTGTTGAGTTAAAATGTACTAAGTTCTCAACATGGAACCACTGCGCAAGAGCTTTCCATGAATTATCTCATTTAGCATTGACAACCTTTGGGAAACTCCCAGTTTTAAAGCCGGGGAAACGGAAAATCATAAAATCTCCTTTGACCCTAGAAAATCTCCCAGCCCCTTTCACAGGGCCGGGCAGGGCGGGGAGAGAAGCTCCTAATTCTCCCCGGAGGCCCGCTCCGCTCCGAAGGAAACCAGGCTCGTGAAGGAGACAGGGGTGGGTCTGGTGGGCTTTGGCTGAGTGTGGTCGGGAGAGCAAGCGGAGCCCAGAAGCCTGGGGCGCGAGCTTGGACTCGGTGGGCGCTGGCAAACACCCTGGACTCTGGGAGCCGCGGGGAGACCTGGGGAGAGGGGCCTGTCCGGCGCTTCATTCAGAACAGATCCCAGTTTTCATGGAGCCAAACCAGGATGCGAGCACTTGAAGGGGCGGCCCAGCAGCCCTGGCTTCTGCACCACAAGGCGCCCCCCCAGCCTCCTCCAAGGCTCCGCGGGCCCTGGGCCAACTTCCACCAGTCACGACTACGAAAAGTTCTGGCCAGTTCCCTCAATTTGCATTTGAGCCACTCCCGCAAAATGCCGCGTGATCGTCGTGCTTCCACCCAGCACGTCCACGTTCTGGGCGCACAGATGTCCCAGGCCAGCGCCCCCGGAGCAGGGAGAACGCCCCCAGCAGCGACGCTGGGCCGAGTGACGCCAATCCCCACTCGGTCCGCAGGCCTGACGTTTAGCCGGCGGGCCCTCCCCAGCCAAGTGCGCACTCGGGTTCCTGCGCGAGGCCCGCGGTGCTTCTGGCCCGTCAGAGGTAGTTGACGCAGGAGGAATGCAGCCGCCTGGGGAGGGGAGGGCTTTGGCAGGAGCTCAGCTTTGGCTCCCTACCTCCCCCCCTTCCCGCCGCAAGATTCTAGAAAGGAGGGGCCACATGGAGACTGGTGGGAGGGTCCAGCAGCCCCAGAAAGGTCGTTCTGAATCCCAAGTGGGGGCGGAGTGACGGGCACCAGCCGGCCGCAGGGTATGTTTGGCGGGCTGGAGTGGGCGTGCTGGGGCGGGAGGCCAGGGACAGCTTGTGCACCGGGCTGTGAGTCCGTGCTCGGTAAGTGCCAAGGACAGAGCCTCCGTGTTAAAGAAAAGAATTAGAATAAAAGGCTCAAGTCCTCGGGATGCGGGCCTCCGCCCCGCCCTCCACGGCCGCCTGTTTGGAGTGATAATCAGCCCGGTCGGTGCAACGCTGCCACTGCCGCCGAGCAGGCCGTAAATCCGCATCCATCACGGCGCAGCCATTCGGGCGGAATTAGCAGTCACTATGGCCTTAATTACTTTGTCAAAGATGAAAAATAGTAATTGATTTTGCCCTCGATCATTTTGCCCCCCCTTTGTAGATAAGCAAATAAATAGCTATTTTTCAAAACCCATGTCCACTCCGCAGTATGGAGGAGGAAGAGGTAGTCTATTGAAAAACAGGCCATCAGTGGCAGCCCTGATGCCAGTGTCTGTCCCAAGACTGGAGAGGAGAGCCGTAAGAGGCGGGGAGCAGGAGAGGGCCTGAAGGGCAGACTTTCGCATTCAAGATGCTGCCCTCCTCCGCACTAGGGAAGGGGAGAGGAAGGAGAGGAAAAGGTATCTGACCCACTCCTGCTCTGGTGTGAGTGGGTGCTTGCAGCAGGCGAGAAAGAGCTGCAGGGCCAGGTTGACAGAAAAGCGAGGAAACCTGCTTAAGGTCAGCCCCCAGAGTCAGGATTTGAGGGACTCCATTCCACCCCACCCAGCGGATTTAACGTGCGCACCTGTGCGGGTGCTCAGATGGTTTTGATGTGGGAACCATAAACACCGAAAACCTCTACAGCTAATGGATGCAAGGCCTCTGTGTGGGTTTAGGGTGGCATTGCCAAGAAGCCATGCAGTATTTCTGTCCCACTTGCCCACCACTGCCCAGTGCCACTGCAGTGTCATTTCCTACTGAGAACGTGGGTTCTGCAGCACACCACCTCCTAGCTCTGCACCCACAGGGGACATTCTTGATCTATAAAATGAGGATAATAAGATTAACCTACCTCAAGTGTTGTTCAAGGATTAGATGAGATATGTATGTATGTAAAATGCCTAGACTGAGGCTAGCTGCCTGCCTAGTATGCTTTCCATAAGCAATCGTTGTTATTCAGTCTGGGAGAATCATCTGTTCGAAGCTCCTCTAATTTAGCAAATAAAACAGTTCTTTCTCCTTGGTTCAGAGGGTTTAATATGGGGAGACATGAACAGAATAGAAAGCCTTACCAAGTGGATACTCATTGTGCAACATTTCTCCTCCTTGTTCAGTGGTTTAGTCAGGCAATAATCAAGTATGCATCTTCATTAAAAGAAACTTGGGAGCATTCTGGAAAAGTGCTCAAACACAGGCTTCTATGAATGTTTCTCAGGAACCTTTTGTTTAGATTAAGGTAAACCTCAACATAAACGACAGAAGCTTGGAGCTTTGCAATCAGCTGCATTTTCCATTTCTCATCTGGACCCTGGTGTCAGGGAGACAAGCTAATCAAGGCAAGCTTCCCTCATCATAGCATTTCAGAAGAGTTCATACTTAGAAATCAGTGATTCAGCTTAGTACCTAGTCTGCGTGCAGAAAATGTACATCCAAAATTCCGAGAGTGAGACAGGCAGGATGCGTGTCCCTGAGTCAGCAGTAGTGATGATCCTCACTTCACTGCAGCAAAACACAGAACAGTGAGTGCAGGCGCAGAAGCAGAGAAGTGTAGAATAAGCTGTGAAGGACAGTCAAGGTCACCTGCTTTAGGAGTGAGAAAACAGAGGTCCAGAGAGGGAAACTGAGTCTGCAAGGGCACTTGTAAGTTAGAAACAGTCGCATCTCTTCTTTAAAAAGGAAAGAGAGAAAAGAACGACGCTATCCTTTGATCCAGCAGTCCCACCTTTAGGAATCTACCCGTGGCACAGTGCAAGAATGTTTATTATGGCAAAGTTGATAAATGAAAGCCTAGGTAAAAGAATATCCATATTCGGTCAATAGTATATCTAAAGCATGGGATAATCTGCAGCTGCTAAAAGAATAATTTAGAGCAGGGGTGGTCTGGCCCTGCCAAGGCATTAGGGGTGAGTAAATTAAATGTTTGACAAATACAGCAGGCTAATGTTTAAGTTGATAATTTTGTAAGACCCGTGAATGATGTTATAAATATCCAAATGGCCCTTGGCAGAAAAAAAGGGTTTCCTACCCCTGATTTAGAGCCACACAGTTGGCTTGGACAGATTTTCATGAAATATTGAATAAGAAAAGCCAGATGCATGAAAGTGTGTAGAATATTATTCCAGTGGGTGTGTGTATGCTGTGTGTGTGAGAGAGGTCCAATAAAGAGTGGAAGCACACACAGTAGGTAGCACCTGGGATTACTGGTGGGCAGTATGGGCATTGATATGGGCGGAGAGGAAAGCTGAGGAAGGAGAAGATCTAAATGAAAAAAGAAAAAGAGAGGGAAAGACTGTACTTTAAAAATGATTGTAATTGTCATATTTATAAATTTATGTAAAACAAATAAAAAGAAAAAATTTAGTACTAGAATCTACTACTTTACTTAATGAGGCTATTCACCAAACAGAGTAGTTTAATTAGGAAGTCTTTCTCTGAAGAGTAGAGGTCAGGAAAAAAAAAAGTCAGTTAATTAAGGATTCAAGTTCCCAATATTTGGCTAACCTGCTTTCTAAAGCCTCGGTGTTTCTGTCTCCAAGCTCTGCTGGGCTGCAACCAGGGCCTGATCAAGACCTTTACAGGACAAAGGCTTGAAAATATGACCATGCTCTGCTCCCCCATCCCCATTCTTGTTATATGCATTAAACTATAAAATGAACTAAGATTATACTAAACTGAAAATTTCTGATTTCCAATTTTTCCATAATGAGAACATTGATGCTTTTCTGATAAACAACA
Source organism: Myotis daubentonii (assembly GCF_963259705.1). NCBI lineage: Eukaryota > Metazoa > Chordata > Mammalia > Chiroptera > Vespertilionidae > Myotis > Myotis daubentonii. The sequence goes on along the minus strand of NC_081848.1, from coordinate 57,781,407 downwards.
CATTCACCTCTTTCCTCTGCTTTCTTTTCTTATCATTCTTTGGGTAGCTCTGCTTTACCAGTTGCAAACGTTAGGCATAACTACTTAGTAAGCTCTTTCTATGTTTAAGTCTTCTGTGTTTGTGCATCTGCTCAAATTTCCCAAACCCCAATGGGAGATACTAACTCTGAAAGAGAAATTAGGTCTCAAATATATTCCTTATTGGAAATAAGAGATTTCTAATACATGGGGTATAAGGAAATTGATATTTTATGTCTACAATGTTCATAAAGGAGATTCCCTCCTTTTTTTTCTTAAATGCCCCTTTCCCCCTGGCTTTCTAATACTGAGTTCAACGTCATGCAAACCTAGCAGAAATTCCCACAAGTAGAGCAGAACAGATGTGGGAAGCTTCAGTATATAAGCAGTTGATGGAGTTAACCAATGCTATTGAGTCAGATCTGAACAGGGTTCAAAAAAACACAGTGATGAGGACAATGATCCAGGAAGTGGGACCTTGAAAATTCAAGACCCTTTATACCAGTAGGAACTGCCAGGCAGCACAGATAAATTTCAGGATCTTAGGATTTTGTCACAGGGTGATACCCTTATAAATTGGGCCTAAGGGGCTATGGACATTGACACCAAATTTGGTACTGTTGGTTCTAGTCATCTGCAGCATTCAATTCAGAATGAAACCATATCAAGCAATGGCTAGCCCACTCTATCATCTTTGATAGACAACCTAGAGTTAACTAATCATGATGATAGCTGTCTCCTGAGATGTAAACATTAGAGCTTAGAAATATTTTAACATCATCTATTAGAGTCTGCATTCTATTTCAGAGTGTTTTCGTTTTCGGTGTAAATATCTTCCTGGGTGCAGGTAACATGAAATAGTGGAAATAGGACTTTTAAATTAGACATAAGTAGTAAGAGTTTGGATGCAAGTTCTGCAACTTATTAGCAGTGTTTTGGAGCTTTTACTTATCCCACCACTCCAGAACATATCCTATTAACATTTTGGTATAAGGCCTTCTAGATGTTCATGTGCACAGAGATGTAGTTTTTGTTTTTACAAAATGAATATCATGCTGCTCATAGTCATTTGTAATCTGCATTTTCCGCTTATATTGTTGATACAGCTCTGCCCGATTGCCCTGAAACCTGCATTATGTTTAACTGCTGCACAGATTTTCATAGTAGAAATACTCCACAATTTAACCAATAAACAATTATTTTACATTTGGATTGTTTCAAGTATTTCTTATAAATAGTTCTGCATTACAGGTCTACACCTATCTATATTTGTCTTTGGCCGCATCTCTAATTTGGATTCTTAGCAAAGGTTCCTAAATATGGAATTAGTATTTAAAGGAATTGCACATTTTTGAGAATTGGGTCCATTTTATCTGGACCTGTTTTCTTTTTATGTCTGCCTGAAACGCAGACATGGAGCTGTACGTGAAGATGCACCCAAACTCTGAGCCGAGGCTGCCAGCGCTCTGTGCTTTGTTTCCATCCCTCCTTCCAACGATGCCCAGCAATCTGTGAATGCCTCTGGCTATAAAAAGCCACGAGAACAAATACGTTTCCATAAAGGCTAAATCTGTTTTCTCTTTAGCATAAAGGAATTTTTTTAGTGAAAGAATATTATTTGGTAAATACAAATATTTGTAAATGTCACTATGCACAATATCCAAATTTTCCAACTATTAGGACCAAACAAATAAGCTCTTCTGTTTACACAGGATTTAATTAAACAGTTGTGAGAAATAATGCAAACACTGTCGAAATGTGTGCGGGATTTGTAAATGATTCCTCTGCAGTGGCAACACCTGATTCAGGGTGCTCTCTGGTTTCTGCCGATTATATGGATGATGACATGTTTTTCCAAGTCATTAACTTGGGCACAGCTTTGGGGCCAAATGAGAAGCTACATTCAAACTATTCTATGAGTCTGGGTGATTGGTGGAGCTGACAAAGGCAAGACCCTCTGTCATGCACCACTGTGGGAGCATTTGGAGAGTGTGATTATCTGTGACGACTCATGGTTCAATGATCCCATTGTTTCCTGAAGGCCTGGTTTCACTGATATTAAGAGAAAAAGGTGCACTGTGCCCCCGCATTGGCTATTCAAGGTGACACTATTAAAGACATTTCCAATGTTGTTGTTTTTTCCTTTAGAACATTATTCTGTCATATTTGGCATTAAAATGTTGTTTTTTCTTTATAGAAAAATATAAGCAAAAAGAAGAAAATAAACATCATCCCACCAGGACTCTTTCAATTGCAATGGACAGAAACTCAACTCAAAATTAGCTAAAACTCAAGGTATCAAGTAATGGCTAGGTCAAGGTCAAATGAAGCTAACCTCAAGGTGGGCTGAAGCCAGGCTGTCCACAGCATCAAGATGCTATCTCCGAGTCTAAGGCACTGTCTGTCCATTTGTCACATGTTTTCAGATTCTCATGTTGTAGAAGTCATGCCACTCAGAGTTTTGGGTTCCCATGCTCATCATTATCATCCTAGGGGAAAGAGATACCACTTCAGTTTGGGGAGTTTTGGGAAAGGACTTTAATAGGCCATACTCTGAGATAAGGCCTTCAATTCAGATAGATTATTTGGGAAGGGGTCTCAACTGAGGAAGTGAGAAAAGTGAGAAAAGTGAGACAGGGACAGGAGCAGAATCAATAAAGAGACTGTTTATGAGTGAGCTCCACTGTGGGCAATCTGAGTTCAGGCCCCCGCGGGTCCCTCTGAGGTACCATGTAGAGAACATGTCAGAATTCTTCTACCACCCTCTTTGAAATTCCACCAATTCAAAATTCATTTAGTATCACAACCAAGTTTTTTTAAAACGAACAAACAACATACTCCTCAAATAACTAATTACACATTAGCACCCTGGTGTAAAGTTTATTATATTGCTTTCCTCCCTATATCTAGAAGAAACTTTCAGTATCCAGAAATGAGAAGCCTAGTTAGTGAAGAAAGGAAGACAGTGCTATACCACAGGCTATTGTGGTGTAGAGATCTGCATTGCCAGAAGAGAACAGGACATTTCTGGACTTTGGAGAGGTCAGAAGAGAAAAACCAGACACTGCAAAGATCCCTGAAGAAAGTCAACTTTCTTAATTTTCAACTATTTTCAATCACTATTTCCCAAGAATCACGAATAAGACTGAATAAATTTGTTCCAATTGAATTAAGTTCCAATTTCCAGTTTTTCCCCCTTTGGATTTAGATCAAGCCTGTCAAACTCAAAGGCTAACATGGGCCAAATAAACAAGGTTTAAGTTTATGTGGGCTGCAAAAAAACAAAAGCTTCAATTTTCATAGAAACATAGGCTTATTTTGATAGAGACATTCTGAATACAAAGGGCTGAAATAAATGAGTAATCATTAACATAAAATAATAGAACATTTTACTATTATTATTATTAGTTAAGGTATTACAAATGTGTCCCCATCCCCCTCATTAATCCCCAACCTCCCCCCCCTCCGCCCCGCACACTCACGATCCCATCCCCCTGTTGTCCATGTCCATTGGTTTGGCTTATATACATGTATACAAGTCCTTCGGTTGATCTCTTCCCCTTACCCCCGCCCTCCCCTACTTTCCTTCTGGGGATTGATAGCCTGATTGCTGTTTCTCAGTCTTTGGATCTGTTCCTTTTCATCAGTCTATATTGTTCTCTATAATCCACAAATGAGTGAGATCATGTGGTATTTATCTTTCTCTGACTGGCTTATTTCACTTAGCATAATGCTCTCCATTTCCATCCACGCTGTTGCAAAAGGCAAGAGTTCCTTTTTTTTTTTTTTTTACTGCAGCATAGTATTCCATTGTGTAGATGTACCACAGTTTTCTAATCCACTCATCTGTTGATGGGCACTTAGGCTGTTTCCAAATCTTAGCTATGGTGAATTGTGCTGCTATGAACATAGGGGTGCATATATCCTTTCTGATTGGCGTTTCTGGTTTCTTGGGATATATTCCTAGTAGTGGGATCACTGGGTCAAATGGGAGTTCCATTTTTAGTCTTTTGAGGTAGCTCCATACTGTTCTCCACAGTGGCTGCACCAGTCTGCATTCCCACCAGCAATGCAGAAGGGTTCCTTTTTCTCCACATCCTCTCCAACACTTGTTGTTTGTTGATTTGTTGATGATAGCCATTCTGACAGGTCTGAGATGATACCGCATTGTCGTTTTGATTTGCATCTCTCGTGTAATTAGTGACTTTGAGCATGTTTTCATATGTCTTTCGGCCTTCTGTATGTCCTCTTTTGAAAAGTGTCTATCTAGGTCCGTTGCCCATTTTTCTATTGGATTGTTTATCTTCCTTTTGTTAAGTTTCATGAGATCCCTGTAAATGTTGGAAATTAAACCCTTATCGGTGGTATCATTGGCAAATATGTTCTCCCATGTAGTGGGTCTTCTTGTTGTTTTGTTGATGGTTTCCTTTGCTGTGCAAAAGCTTTTTATTTTGATGTAGTCCCATTTGTTTATTTTCTCTTTAGTTTCCATTGCCCTAGGAGCATTATCAGAGAAGAAATTCCTTCGGCATATGTTTGCAATTTTGCTGCCTGTGGATTCCTCTAGTATTTTTATGGTTTCCCATCTTACCTTTAAGTCTTTTATCCATTTTGAGTTTATTTTTGTGTATGGTGTGAATTGGTGGTCTCATCTTTTTGCATGTATCTGTCTAATTTTCCCAACACCATTTATTGAAGAGACTGTCTTGACTCCATTGTATGCTCTTGCCTCCTTTGTTGAATATTAATTGGGCTTAGTGGTTTGGGTTGATTTCTGGGGTCTCTATTCTATTCCATTGATCTATATGTCTGTTCTTGTGCCAGTACCAAGCTGTTTTAAGAACAGTGGCTTTGTAATACAGTTTGATATCTGGTATTGAGATCCCACCTACTTTGTTCTTTCTCAGGATTGCTGCAGCTATTCGGGGTCTTTTTTTATTCCAGATGAATTTTTGGAACGTTCGTTCTAGATTTGTGAAATATGCCGTTGGTAATTGAATGGGGATTGCATTGAATCTATAGATTGCTTTGGGTAGTATGGACATTTTGATGATGTTGAGTCTACCAATCCATGAACACGGTATGTTCTTCCATCTGTTTATGTCTTCCTCTATCTCTTTTTTCAGTGTCCTGTAGTTTTTGGCATATAAGTCTTTTACCTCCTTAGTTAAGTTTATTCCTAGGTATTTTAATTTTTTTGGTGCAATGGTAAATGGGATTGCTTCTGTAGTTTCACTTTCTGTAAGTTCACTATTGGTGTAAAGAAATGCCATGGATTTCTTAGCATTAATTTTGTATCCTGCTACATTGCCGAATTCATTTATTAAGTCAAATAATTTTTTGATGGAGTCTTTAGGGTTCTCTATGTACAGTATCATGTCATCTGCAAATAAGGACAGTTTTACTTCTTCTTTTCCAATCTGGATGCCTTTTATTTCTTCTTCTTGTCTGATCGCAACGGCTAGTACTTCCAGTACTATGTTGAACAGGAGTGGTGAGAGGGGGCATCCCTGTCTTGTTCCTGTTTTTAGGGGGAATGGTTTTAGTTTTTGCCCATTGAGTATGATGTTGGCTGTGGGTTTGTCATATATGGCTTTTATTATGTTGAGGTATGATCCCTCAATTCCTATCTTGCTGAGAGTTTTTATCAAGAAAGGGTGTTGGATTTTGTCAAATGCTTTCTCCGCATCAATTGATATGACTATGTGGTTTTTTTCTCTCAATTTGTTTATGTGATGTATCACATTTATTGATTTGCGGATATTGTACCATCCTTGCATCCCTGGGATAAATCCTACTTGGTCATGGTGTATGATCTTTTTGATGTACTGCTGGATCCGATTTGCTAGGATTTTGTTGAGGATTTTGGCATCTATGTTCATGAGGGATATTGGCCTATAATTCTCTTTCATTGTATTGTCTTTATCTGGTTTTGGGATTAGGGTGATGTTGGCTTCATAGAATGAGCTGGGAAGTGTTCCTTCCTCTTGGATCTTTTGACATAGTCTGAGGAGGATAGGTTTTAGTTCTTCCTTGAATGTTTGGTAAAACTCCCCTGTGAAGCCATCTGGCCCCGGGCTTTTGTTTGCTGGAAGCTTTTTGATTACTGCTTCGATTTCCTCCATAGTTATTGGCCTGTTGAGATTTTTAGATTCTTCCTGATTAAGCTTTGGAAGGTTGTATTTTTCTAGGAATATGTCCATTTCCTCCAGGTTGTGTAGTGTGTTGGAGTAGAGTTGTTCATAGTATTTTCTAACAATCCTTTGTATTTCTATGGGGTCTGTTGTTATTTCTCCTCTTTCATTTCTGATTTTGTTCATTTGGGTCCTCTCTCTTTGTTTCCTGGTGAGCCTGGCTAGAGGTGTATCAATCTTGTTTATCCTTTCAAAGAACCAGCTCTTGGTTTTGTTGATCTTATGTATTGGTTTTTTGGTCTCTATGTCGTTTATCTCCGCTCTGATCTTTGTTATTTCCTTCCTTCTGCTTACTGTGGGCTTTTTTTGTTGCTCTCTTTCCAACTCTTCGAGTTGTAGAGTTAGGTCATTTATTCTCATTGTTTCCTGTTTCCTGCAGTAGGCCTGTAGAGCTATGAACTTCCCTCTCAGGACTGCTTTTGCTGTGTCCCATAGGTTTTGGATTGTTGTGTTTTCATTGTCGTTTGTTGCCATGTTGTTTTTTATTTCTTCTTTGATCTCACTGGTAACCCAGTCATTGTTTAATAGCATGCTATTTAGTCTCCATGTGTTTGATTTTTCTGGATTGTTTTTGTTGTAGTTGATTTCCAGTTTTATGCCTTTGTGGTCTGAGAAGATGCTTGATATGATTTCAATTTTCTTGAATTTGAAGAGACTTTGTCTGTGACCCAATATATGGTCTATCTTTGAAGATGACAAATGTGCACCTGAGGAGAATGTATATTCTGTGGCTTTGGGGTGAAATGTTCTGAAGATGTCAATTAATTCCATCTGATCTAGTGAGTCATTTAGGATTGATGTTTCTTTGCTGAGTTTCTGTTTAGAGGATTTGTCCAGTGGTGATAATGGGGTGTTAAGGTCCCCTACTATGATTGTATTGCTGCCAATCTCTCCCTCGATCTCTTCCAGAAGATTTCTTACGCATTTGGGTGCTCCTATATTGGGTGCATATATATTTACCAGAGTTATTTCTTCTTGTTGGACTGCTTCCTTTAGTATTATGAAGTGGCCTTCTTTATCTCTTTTTATGTCCTTCACTTTGAGATCTAATTTGTCAGATATAAGTATTGCTACCCCAGCTTTTTTTTTTCACTTCCATTGGCCTGAAAAACCTTTTTCCATCCCTTCACCATCAGTCTGTGTGCGTCTTTTTTTCTGAGGTGGGTTTCCTGTAGACAGCAGATATATGGGTCATGTTTTCTTATCCACTCAGTTATCCTATGCCTTTTGACTGGGGCATTTAATCCATCTACATTTAAAGTTATTATTGATAAAAACTTGTTAGTCGCCATTTTTGTTCTTTACCGCTGCGTTCCTTCTTTGTTTCCTATATTTTTCCATTTACAGCAGACCCTTTAGCATTTCTTGCATTGCTGGTTTGGTTGTAATAAACTCCTGTAGACCATTTTTGTCTGTGAAGCTCCTGATTTGACTCTCAATTTTGATTGATAGCCTCGCTGGGTACAGTATTCTTGGATTCAGACCCTTCCTTTGAATGACTTTGTATATTTCATTCCATTCCCTTCTTGCCTGATGTGTTTCTGTTGAGAAATCGGTCGCTAGTCTGATGGGGGATCCTTTGTAGGTAACTTTCTGTCTCTCTCTGTCTGCTTTTAATATTCTTACTTTGTTGTTGGTGTTTGCCAATTTAATTATTATGTGCCTTGGCATCGGTCTTTTCGGGTTCATTTTGTTTGGGACTCTGTGAGCTTCTTGGATTTGTGTGAGTTTTTTCTTCCCTATATCAGGGAAATTTTCTGTTACTATTTTTTCAAACAGGTTTCTATTCCTTGCTCAGTTTCCTCTCCTTCTGGCACCCCTATTATTCGGATGTTGTTTCATTTAGCATTGTCCCAGAGTTCTCTTAGGCTCTCCTCCTGCTTTTTAATTTTTTTTTCTAGAAGCTGTTCTGTTTGGGTGTTTTTTCCTACCTTGTCTTCTAGCTCGCTGATGCGGTCCTCTGCTTCTTCTAGTCTACTGTTGATGCTTTCTATTGAGTTCTTTATAGCAGTGATGTCATTTTTCATTTCTTCTTGGTTTTTCTTCATTTCCTCTTGGTTCCTACACATATTGTTGAATTTGTCTTCCATTCTTTTCATCCACCTTATGGCCATTTCTCTGAATTCTTTCTCTGACAGGTTGCTTGCCTCCATTGCCTCCATTTCGTTTACTTCCTTTTCTGATGATGCCTGTTTTTCTTTCATATGTGGGTTGGTTCTTTGTTTCACCATGATCGCTCTTCTCCAGGTGTTTGGTTATGTAGTTCTCTCTCTGCTTTCCATGAGAAGAAGCAGTGCTCGTCTGAGTTCACGCAGTCACACTGCTTGAGATCCCTTGTTTCCAGGTTAGAAGCTGATCTCTGGACACCGGTAACAGCCACTCCAATAATAGAACATTTTAATAAAAATTATTATTTTTTCTTGAACATTAACTTACCAGACACTGAAAAACTGCACAAAATAATAAACATAACTCAAATAAACCTATTTTTCTTGTTCTCCAAAAGCGAAATATTTCCTGTTGCGCACACCAAACAAGTCAGTCCAAGACTAATGACCTGGCAATCAGAGGCTAAAATATTCATTGCTAGTAGTAGTGGAGAGAAATGGTGTACCTGTGTGTAAGGCACGTAAGGGAAATGAATGCAATACGATTATAGTAATCAGTCATTAGCGAGCATTGTAGTTCATTATTAAAAACTAGAGGCCTGGTGCATGAATACGTGCATGGGTAGGGTCCCGAGGGAGCTGGGACGTGATCAGCCCTCCAGGTGTGTGGTGGGATGCCCTTGTGGGCCAGGATTAGATCCATCCTGCTGACATTCACAGGAGCCAGCTGGTGGCTCCTTTTATATCCTTTCTTCCTTGTAGAGCATCTAGGGAGGGGAAGTGGCCACAGTGCCTGAGGCCAACTTCCAGGAGGAGGTGGGGCTGTTGGAATCCTGCCTGGCCTGTTCTCCAGAGATTGCACCTGCAGGACTACTGAGGAAGTGAGTGGCTACTGTTGGGCTGGTGGGTCACTGGATGGGTTGGTCAGCTGTGAAAGCGCATTGACCACCAGGAGGCAGCTCCTGCGTTGAGCGTCTGCCCCTGGTGGTCAGTATGTGTCATAGGGATCAGTGGTTCCAGTCATTTGTTTGGTGTCGGTCACTTAGGCTTTTATATATATAGATTATGTATAACAGGATATTGTAAAAATTAAGTTACAAAATTTTTATTAAAATGTTTCTTACATACTGTTATATTGTCTGGGCCGCAAAAATATTCGTTGTGGGCCGCATGTAGCCACGGGCCACAAGTTTGACATGCTTGATCTAGATGGAAGAGAATCATTGATCGGCTGCCTCCTGCACACCCTCACTAGAAATGGAGTTGCAACCTGAGCATGTGCCTTGACTGGGAATCAAACCATGACCTCCTGGTTCATAGGTCAGTGCTCAACCACTGAGCCATGCTGGCTGGGCCAAAAAGCCATGTTCTTATACTACCTAGTTTGCAATGGTTAATGCAAAACTTATCAGATGAACCTTGTTTCAGCTTTTCTTTCTTCCCCCTCCCTTTGCTTCAGAGGTCTGAGGCATCAGACTATTCTGAAGAACTGGCCACCTCTGAAAGATTCCTCTTCTAGAACATGTGGACACTTAAGAAAGGTTTCTTTTTTTTGAAGAAAATAGGAGAAATAGAAGTTTTGAGTCTGTGGCACACTGTGTCTTCAAACAGTTTGGAGGAATGAAAACCTGGAGATTTAAAACCATGAATTAAACATGAGTTAAACATTCCAGTAGAATCTAAAAATGGAATATGCATCGCTCTTAACCTTGAACATAGTGACTTGGAGACACTGTTTATCAGTTTTGCCAATAAGACCGTGGACTTCCTGATTGTTGTTGAACTTCTGAGTCAATCTCAAATGAGGTGAATTTTGCCTATAAAGAGTTTATTTGCTAAGAAACAACTTAATAATTCTGAAATAATACAATAATAGATATCAGTACAATTAATTCACATGTTTAACCATTTAGTTTGGGGCTCTGTATTACTTGCATGAGCCTTAAATCAATGTAGTTTTTTAAAAATATGTATATTTTTACTGATTTCAGAGAGGACGGGAGAGGGAGAGAGAGAGAGAAACATCAATGATGAGAGAGAATCATTTATCTGCTGCCTCCTACATGCCCCCCACCAGGGAATGAGTCTGCAACCTAGGCATGTGCCCTTGACCAGTATTGAACCTGGGACCCTTCAGTCTGCAGGCCAACACTCTATCCACTGAGACAAACCAGATAGGGCAAATCAATGTCGTTTTAATGAATGGTTTGTTCTTAATGGTTGCTAATACTGTAGATAACCTACTGAGGGCTACCAACATGAAAGTATGGTATTGAACTTCAGGTTTAACTGTTTGAAGCATTATAAATATTCAATTTGTAACTAGGTTGTATAGGGATAGGAGACTCACTGTTATTTTTTTTTAGTGTTAAATTTATTAAATCACCCTTGCATTCAACAGGCTTGTGTTGAAAGAGCATTGTCATTGGTATTAGTGAGGGAATGTGTTCCTTCATTGTAATTGGGCCTTTTGTATCACTCTCTTGATATTAAATTATAGGTGCCTTGAAACAGAAATAATAAACCAGAAATGAATTATTTAAAAAAAAAAGGAAGGTCACTTCCCTAAGGAATGGAGTCCATGAGTTTTCCATTGATAGGCCCAGAATGGAAAAAAGATCCCATGAGTTTGATGTACTAGCTGTCTTCCCCACTATTTGTTCTCTTCTTCTTCCATAATAGGTGAGTCTAGCTAAGCACTGGCAATCCATTTAAAGATGACAATCCCAAGCCGTCTTTACAGTGTGGTGAGCCCTTGGTCACTCCATTTTGGCCAATGGGATGTGCATGAGCAAAAGCCTTAAGAAGCTTGAGCAGATGCTTTCCTTTCCTGCTGAGCAAGTGTTGTCCTTGTTGGCTGGGAGGACGAGAATTGCAGCCATTACTTTGGACTGACAAGGAAGAGCCACATGTTAGGAATAGCAGAGCTGCCTACCAGCACAGTACCTCTTATCTCTTAACTATGGTATAAATAAGAAATGAATTCTTATCTAATTTAAGCTGCTGTCATTTGGGGTCTCTTTGTTACAGCAGCTTCGACTGTTCTAACTAACATACTGGATGTCTATACATCAGTTTGAGCCCACCCCAGGTGGGTGCAAGGGCCTTTTGTCAAACTGAGGCAGTGCCCATGCAACTAACTTAAGGGGAGACTGGAAGACCAATGAGCAATTTTTCTCTACTACCCTCAGACTAGACCAATCCTGCCAATGCTCTGATTTCAAACTTTACCCTCTAGAACTGTGACACAACAAATTTCTATTGTTTAAGCCACCCAGTCTGTGGTACTTTGTTATACCTAGCAGCTCTGGCAAACTAATACACAACTACACATATTCACCAAATTTTACATACAAAGTCCCAAGAACATCCATGGACCCCTACTGAAGGACCACTGCAAAATTGTATTTCCTGAAAATATTCCAATGCCCATAATAATGATAACATGAAAAAAAAAAAACCTGTTTTAAAGCACTGTTTCAAGGGCTTTTTGTGTATTAAATCATTTAATTCTCCCAATAACTCCAGCAGTCACAGGAAACTAAAACAGATTTTGGCACCTAGAAATGAGCTGTCACTGATGTTTTTATTGCTGTTATTTCTCTGTTATGGAGTGATCTCTGGAACTGACATCCTCCCACTACTGTGGCTTAAAGTCTGATTGATCCAGAGACTACAAATATTTTTAAAGGTAAATTCTGCATATGGCTCCAGAACTGTGTTATCCAAAGAATTAAATTCCAGTTCCCTTCTTCAAATTCTTCTTGCAAAGTAATAAGTGAGAATATTAAATAAATTCAATTTTCATCCTTCTGGATCTCACTAAAATGCACACCTTTCCCCCTTTCTCTTCTCGTTCCCTCAGCTCTACAAGTTATTTTTAAAAAATCTTTAGAGAAGAAAAGTGGCCAGATTTGTAAACCAGTTTTCCAATTACTGAGCTCTGCAAAGAAAGATGCCATAATTGCTTAAGGTAAAAGGAAAGGAAAGAGATAAAAAAGTAAATTACCATGAGGATCAATGGTAGAAGTTTTCTGAAGACCATGGAATATTTTCCCATTTTACCTGTCAGCACACATGAAGGAATAAAACTGCACACTCGCCAGAAGATACTTGTATGCAATCACTCTTGTGTTAGACTTTCCTTCTCACTTTTACATGCACACACACACACACTAACAAAGAATACCATTGTCATGAGCTTCTAGCTCAAGTGAAGGATGAGTTGAAGGTCCACAGAGAAGGAGTTGGCTGGCTGACAGTGTGAGTGGCAAGAAAAAGTATGGTGAATCAACATAAAGAAAGATACTGGAGGAATGGTTATCTGGAAGTGGTTGACTTTAATAGGTATTTCTCACATTCTATCTTTGATTACAGACTCCATCTTAAGAGGCCAAGGAAAACGGCTTATGGACAAGTGGTCCAACAACTGACCTTTGAATATCTTTTGGCTTATCTAGTGATTTTTTCCCTTGATTGAGTGAAGCTCGCTAGCCAGGGGCTTTGTGAGCACAAGGGTATTTTGTCCTTTGACCCAACAATGGGAATTCTTCCTGAAGTAGCCTTCTAGAACACACTAAGTTGCTTATTTTTAACTCCCTTCACTGGCTTAATGTGGAAAAAAAAAGCCTTTCCAATTGGGTTACTGTTTGACTTGGTTTACTTTTCATATACTGTTCACACTGTATGATATATGCTTATGTGTTCAATAAACATTTATAGGGCAGTATCTCTAGTATCCATAAGAATATAGCAATAAACTGGAAATATGCAGCCTCTGCCTTCTTTATCTTTACAATCTCTCTGGGAAGAGGACTATTAGGCTATTGTGATAGAATATGATGAAGCTTATTTTAATAACAGCAAAAATTAATTGAATGAATTATCAGAAACCAATTATAAAGTACATTACATGCATTAACTCATTTAACCCCTGTGACAATTAAGGCTAATAAGATTCTTATCCCCACTTAATAGATGAGGAAACTAAGTCATAGAGAGGATCAATAACTTGCCAAAAGTTACTAACTAGTAGATAGTAGAGTTGGGCTCTGAATTTAGGCAGTCTGGCTTCAGAGCTGGTGCTTTTAATCATCTATATAATAAAAGGCTAATATGCAAATCAACCAAACTGCAGAATGACTGGTCGCTATGACATGCTCTGACCACCAGGGGTCAGATGCTCAATACAGGAGCTGCCTCCTGGGATTGGGCCTAAGCTGTCAGTCAGACATCCCCCAAAGGCTCCTGGACTATGAGAGGGCATGGATCAGGCTAAGGGCCCCCCACCCCGAGTGCACAAATTTTGTGCACTGGGCCTCTAGTTATGCTATAATTAAAGAAGTTATAGAAACTTAGGGTCAGGGATGAGGGTTCTTTAACCTGGTACAGGTATTACAGGTGGTGACTCTGCTGAGTTCTGAAGGATGAGCAGGATTTCACTTGGGAAAGGTGGCTATATCCAGCATAAATACTTTTAGCTTCAAGTAATGCCCTGTCAACTGTTGCATAGCAAGAGGGTGTTATTTGTCTACATAAGAAAATGTCTGGTGGTAAGAGTTCCTAGCATTGGTGCAGAGGTTCCAGGAAGCCTGGATTCCAGTCAGTATCTCTTTCTTTTCTCCCACTGGTCTACAGCAGGTCCAGGCCTCACAATCAATTTTCTGGGAAAGAAAGGTAGGGGAGATTGGGGTTGAGAGTTTTTGCTTGCATACCTTCCTATTATCAGGTAGGGAAAATCCTTCCAGGTGTTTCATTGTGACTTCCTCTTACAAATAATTAGTTGAAACGGGATACTATGTCCACCTCTAGACCAGGTCTTGGGCCCACTTTCCCTGAGACCAAGGATTTCCAGGATTCTGTAGGAAAAATGAAAAGAGTAAATTTTGAGTAGGTAGCCAACAGGGACTGCCAAAACAGAAAATAGTATTCCAGGTAGAGGGAATCATATGCACAAAGACTTGGCAGAAAACCAAAGCATGACAAAAATGAGGAGTGGGAAGTGTAAGTGGAGATGAGCTTGACTGATGGCAAGAGATGAAGCTGGAAAATGATGGAGAGCCCAAAGCATGAAGGGCCATGTATAAGATCCTGAGTTTATACAGGGTCACTGCTGTTACAAAGATCATTCTGGCAGCTCTGTGAAGAATATTTTAGGGAACAAGAAATATCAGAGGCAGGGAAAATAGGTGAGATGGTGTCCTGAGCTCTTGCAGAGGCATGGTGATGGAGAGAGCTGGGCTTCAATACTTCGGAGGTAGAATAAAAAATAATGACTGAATTTGGGATTGAATGCCTGATGACTATTGTCTGCATTTCCACTAGTAAAAACAGCACCAAAGTCAGGACTGCTGAAGCCAATTTCAGGGATTCAAGTTTACTATAGCGAGTTGGCAATTACTTCAGAAGAAATCCATAAAATTCATTTCATTTTTGTAAATTTGAATTTTATTTGTTATACATATAAGTCACATCAAACAGTTCCATAAGGCTTTCAATAAGAAGCTGCAATCCTTTGTCCCAACTCACCCCCTAAGGTTGCTATTCTACATAGACATCTACATAAGCTTTTAGCTGTTTCTTCTAATATTTATCTCTAGGCTTTCAACTAACATGATTATTCTGCTATTTCTTGACTTCTAATTATGGAAGACAGGATTCAAGTTTCTACCCTGTTTCACCTCAATTTCCATCACACATGTATATACCAGTTCCCTCCTCCTGGCCTCTTAACATCATTATATCATAATTTTAGCTTAAAATAATATTAAGCATTTGCTTTATTATGGCTGTGGGAATATTACTCATAGATGAGACATGTAGAACATGATTGCATTTTCTTCCTTGTACAACTTTTTTGATAATAAATTTCCTACTTTTCTGTTAATCTAAATCATTAATTCTCCACTAAGAATGTAAATATTATTTTTTAAAATAAATTTTATTGATTTCAGACAGGAAGGGAGAGGGGAGAGAGAGAGATAGAAACATCAATGATGAGACGGAATCATTGATTGGCTGCCTCCTGCACTGCATGCCTCACACTGGGGATGGAGCCTGCAACCTGGGCACATGCCCTTGGCTGGAATCGAATCCAGGACCCTTCAGTCCACAGGCTGATGCTTTATCCACTGAGCCAAACCAGCTAGGGCTGTAAATATTCTTTCAACATATTCTAACACATTAGCTTATCTAACATCACTTTTTTTTTTCATGAATACATCCATCTGTGAGCCTTCAATTCTCTTGTTCCAATGTGGACTGGCTGCTCTCTATGCCTGTGTATCAGTTAGCTATTTCTGCATAATAAATCACGCTAAAATTTAATGGTTACAAACAATCATTTAGTTAGCTCACAATTCTGCAGGTTGGCATTCTGGGCTGAGTTCTGCTGGATGGTCCCCCAGGTCTCAGCTTGATTCCCTCAGATACCTGCAGTTCACTGCAGTTCTGCCTGCTCGGGTGGGGAGCTGGCTATTGGATGGCGCGCCTCATGATCTCATCCTCCAGCAGGTTAGCCCAGATGTCACGGTGGAGATAAGGTCATGGATGGAACTGGAGAGCATTATGCTAAGTGAAATAAGCCAGTCAATAAAGGAAAAATACCACATGATCTCACTCATTCATGGACAATAGAGACCATTATAAACTTTTGAACAATAATAGATACAGAGGCAGAGCTGCCTCAAACAGATTGTCAAACTGCAGCGGGAAGGCCGGGGAGGGTTGGGGGGCAGGAGGTAGGGGGGTAAGAGATCAACTAAAGGACTTGTATGCATGCATATAAGCGTAACCAATGGACATAAGACACTGGGTGATAGGGGAGGCTAGGGGACTGTCTAGGGCGGGGGGATAAAATGGATACATATGTAATACCCTTTGTAATACTTTAAGCAATAATAAAAAAAAAAAGATTAAAAAAAAAAAAAAAAAGGATCCAAGAGAGAGAAAGGAAAGAGTCAAGGCCTCCTGAGGCTGGGACTGGAACTGGCTCACTGTGACTTCCATCACATTTTATTAGCCAAACAAATCACAAGGCCAGCCCAAAGTCAAGGGGAACAGAAACAGAATCCAAGTCTTGGTGGAAGAATCTGAAAAGTCACTCTGTAAAGAACATGGACACAGGAAGGTCACAAACTGTGGCTATTAATTCAAGCAACCTATCCACCTGGGATCTCTTTTTGCTATCATCCTTGGAGTTCTTGTGGTTGTTGTTGTTTTGTTTGTTTGTTTGTTTGTTTGTTTGTTTTTACCTGGTATTGGATCCCCTGTATAACTGTCAGACTTTGGAAACCAAGACAGCTATTTTAACCGTGTACATGTGGATTGAAGGGGTGGCTTAGGTGGTGCTGGTACCTGAGGGAGTACAGGAAAATTGATTCTGCAAGTGCTGGGAAAATTGCAAACTGGATTCAACTGTTGGCTCAAGGAAGGCACTGTTTCAGCCAGGGAGAAGACCTGCCCAAGTGATGCTCTCAAGAACTGCAAGTAGACTGGAAGCAAATAGGAGGGAGCAGGTCTTCCTCCAGCCCTCAGGGTCCCTCTAGTAAAACCCTCCCATCAGCAGCGCTTCCCAGGGAGCCAGCTGACCAAGGTGAAAGGGATTTTCAGAATCTTGGCCTCAGCATCACAAAGCAGAGTATAGAAGAATGCATTTGCAGCTATGAGACAATAAGGTACTAACTAGCACACCCCGATTTTATCTCTTTTGGTTTATTGTTGACCTGGATACCACCTCTATCAACAAAAAGCAACAGAGACATGATCATATTAATTGGGAAATATGGTAAATGTGCGTCAGAGGTTGTGGTAGATGGTGGCACTAATGTTCCCCAAGGAATCTTGTGTAACTTTTCCCACATGGAATTTGGGCTTGGCCACTTTCTATGACTTGCCAATGTGAAACAAGCAGAGGCTCATGCCCTGGGTTTTGTTCTCTGGCTGCTAGGAATCCTGAGACCACCCAGTGGAGAAGTGAAGGCAAGCCTCCTGGATGGTGAGTGACCACATGGAGAAGCTGTACCATCCCAGCAGAGCCTAGCCCTCAGTCACTCCAGCTACCCACTGACTACAAATGGGTGAGGTTGGTTAATCCCAGTGGAATATCCACCCACCTGAGCCCAGCCCAAATCACTGACACACACAACTGTGAGCAAATAAAATGACTTTTTTTTTTTTAAAGCAACTAAGTTTTGGGGAGTTTTGTTATGCAAGCAATAACTGACACATGGATGGTACATGGAAGTTTTCTCTGTTTCCTTTGCATTTATAGATCACACAGAGCAAAACTATGCTTTTTTTGTTCTATGTGGCTTTGTAAGTTTACACTTATTTTTATTCTTCATTGCCATTTTAGCATGGTTTTGGGAAGTAGGAAAAGTAAACATACATGTCACTTCCATCACATTTAACTGGAAGTCTCTATCCACTTCTCTTTCATCAGCCCAAGAGATATTTATTGAGTATCTTGTAGGTAACAGCCCCAAGCATTTGTAATGCACTCTCATTTAATCTTTACAATAACACTCTGCATTAGGCACTGGTTTCCCCCTTTAACAGATAAGCAACCAGGATTTAATAAGGTTAAGCAATTTTCTGGAGGTCATACAATTAGTAAGCAGCATTTGTAGTTAGAATTTGTGCACAAAGCCCCAAAGGTTCCAATACACTTTGTTGAACCAGGAAATAGGCAGTAGAGATGCAAAAATTGGGAGGGATGTAAGACCCATCACTGAGTAGACTTGACCTGACAACTGACTGGATATGAGACATGAAGAAGAAACAATGTCTGATAATGCCACCTCCTGTTGATGCGCCTTTGATCCATGAATGCTGATGGAAAAGTTTGCTTCCAGGGTCTATCTTGGATATTTCTCTTCCTTCACCTCTGCATCTTCAGATTGAAGCTCTGCAGAGCATGGTTGTCAGCAATGTTAACATTCTTCTTTTATTGGGGAAGATTGGTTGGTGCTACTTACAGGACATTTTCCCAGGGTAAATGGTAGTTTCTGATTGTGTTCCTCGGTGGTGGGTGGGGATCTAAGCCCTGTGAGGCTCAATATGGTTAATGGCTGTCGAATGGTTACAACTCCAGGCATTGCTAAGAAAATATTCCCAGGAGACTGCCAATGTCTTTTGCACTCTGTGTAAGGAAAATTAAGTGCCAAGAAAAGTGTGTTCAATTTAGATCCATCTGGTCTGGGTTGCTTCTTTCCCTTCCTATTCTCCAGGAAAGAGAACTATTCAAAGAGACTTTGTGATCACTTTAACCTGGTAGGAAGTGGGGATGTTTCTGGCCCAGCATTTGAAGAACAAAAAGAAAGATGGTTCTAATTATAATTGGTAGTATTTTAAGCTCAGAGCAAAGCTCATCATCCAGGGTGCTGGCTACTCAGGATATAGAACAGAACTTGGGAGGAAAGAAAGGGTGTCTGGTTTTGAGAACATTATGCTTAGAAGAATGAAGAAGTGGCCCTTGCACGACAATGGTCTGTTTTGGTACCTGCTAGCCAGCATGTGAATACCAGAAGCTTTGATGAACAATGTCACTGTATTCCAAATAAAACCCAAACCATACATTCTGGATTTCCCAAGGGTCCCCACTTCATATACTCCTTCTGAGATTTAAACCATGAGTTTGGAGTAACTAGTCAGTGAATCTATAAGCCACCTAGGTACATAATAAAAGGGCAAATCAAGGGTAAAATACATCTTTTTAAAATAGTTTTATTGAGTTGTGATTGACATACTCTAAAATGCACTCATTTTTAAAGCATTATCAATAAGTGTTTAATCACTTTATTGAATTTAGTAAATTTGCTAAGTTGAGCAACCATCACCACTGTGCAGTTTCACAGCATTCCCATCACTCCTCACAGTTCCCCTGTGCCTGTTTACCATCAATTCCCATTCCCACCTCCAGCCCCAGGCAATCACTGATCTGCTGTCTCTACAGATTTGGCTTTTCTAGAAATTTCACATAAGTAGAATCATACAATATATAGTCTTCTGTGTTTCCCTTCTTTTACTTAGCATAATCTTCTTTGAGAATCATCAACATCATGCCCTGGTTCATTAGTTTCCTTTTATTGCTGAATGGTATTCCATTGCAGTATTCCACTTTTTTTTTTTTTAAATCCATCACCAGTTGGTAAACATTTTGATTGTTTCCATGTTTGGCTGCTATGACTAAGGCTACTATGAGCATTCCTGTTCAAGTCTCTGTGTGGACATATCTTTCCATTTCTCTGGGCACGTACTTAGGAGTGACATTTGCTGGGTTTACATTATTATTATCTAATCAAGAGTTGTTTATATTCTTTTGGAACTCATTTTAGTAAATCAACACTGCTCATGGTATATGAGTTAGCAGTACAATACTCTTGCACCCACATGCATTTGGAGCTGTCGCAGTTGCATACATCGAATCATAGGTGTAGGCTTCTGACTTCATGATATCTCTAGTGGGGTTGTACCCAGACATTTATATATTGCAGTATATATTATTTCTAATAAATTATTTTTTAACATAATAGATATAATATGGATATTATAACAATTTTTTAAAAATCAAAGGTAGCTTATATTATTTATGAGTTTCATTTCAGGATAGTAAAGAGGGTATTATATTTTTTATAGAAAGGGAGTCTTGAGACAGATTGAGAAGGACTGGTGATTTTAAGGGCTCTGATACCTGTGAGTTTTTAATCCTGTGCTTAAAGAAGCTTAATTACAAAGGCAAGTAGTCATCCTGATTCGAAGCAAACAGCAAATGAAAGCAATTGTCTTGCACCAGTTGCTTTGATCATCAGACTGTGGCCCAGTTCTTTCGGGCCAGAATCAGAGATGGAGCAGGATAAGCAAACCCAAGAGAACCATTATGAAAAGGTACAGAAAGACCTTCAGGGTCTAATACTCGCCCTGGGTTCAGAATGAATCACAGACTCACAAGCTGACCCAGCAGGCTGGGTCCTGAGAGACCCAATCAGCCCAGCTCCACATGTACAAATGCAGAGAGAGGCCTGGGTTGAGGGCGTGGGTGGGGTTGACAAGCTACAACACAGCCAGTCTGCTCTGGGGGATCAACCTAGGAGCCTGACATTAAATGTCTCTCCAATAAGATGTTCTTTACTAATTTAGAGAAAAGACTGAGCCCTGCAGGTGGTGGTGGTGGGGGGTGGGGGGAAGTGTCTGTGTGTGGGGGTGGAAGGCTGAGACTGAGAGCACAGAAGATAGAACTCAGTTTCCTTCCTTCCTGCTCAAGCAGCTCTGGTCCATGCTTCCCTGTCCCACCCCCACCCCCTAATTAATGTGGTCAACTTTCCCAGGTGAGAAGGCAGCACTTACCTGTTGTTACTCATGCAGAAGTGTTGGGGAGGTCTCACCACCTCCATCCACTTCAAGTGGTTTATCAAAGCATGTCTGTGGTACTTGACTTCCATGGAGTCCTGGGAAACAGTGACTTCCATCCCATTCTGTGCTTTTTGCCCCCTCCTTGCAGGGACTGGAGGTAGTTGATTCACCCCTTGTTCTGGCTCTGCACCTGGTCACACGCTTAGCTCTCCTGGGCTCCCATACCACTAGAGCAGCAAGTTTAACTCTGGGAGGTTAGGCCATGCAGGAGGAGACCCATACATGGTCCTGGGACCTCCTCTGGATCACCTGTAAGTTTGGTGTGGGCAGAGAATCCCAAGGTTGGGCTCAGCACCCCAGGGGGGTCACCCCTCACTGGAAGGGCATGTGGAAGGGGCAGGAGTCAGTGTTGTTTTGTCACCTCAGGTGAGGCCATCATATAACTCTGGTTTTAGGATTTTGGATTTTTTAAAAACACAAACCCAGACCTTGGCAATATATTCATACAAGTGCTTGTTATCTGTAAAGGAAGCGTCATTCCAAAGGAGCCTGTGGTGTCCCATGGGGTCCCTTGAGTCACAGAGACTGGGAAGCGCTCCTAGAACACAGCAGCACTGTGGCCTCACCAGGGCGCAGGAAGCAGGCTGGGACCTGGGCAGGACCGAAGCCTGGCCTTGCCTGTTGGGCTGCCCACATGGTGGAGGCCCAGGTGCCCAAATGGAGTTTGGCAGTACTTGTCCAGTGCTAGGCACCACCCTTCCTTACACCTTACGTCCATGGTAGCTCCAAAGCTGTCCTGAGGTTTCCCAGGTGTAAGCACGCCAGAAGCAGACACTGGGGCCTTTCCGTGCAGCCTCCGTGGGGCTTGGGCTTCGGCCTGAGCTGCCGCCTGATGGTAGCATAGGGCTGGCCTGATAGTAGCATTGGGCTGGGCCTCCAGTGTCGCAGGAAGGGGAGGGCTGTGGAGAGGTGAGCACCCGTGCAGCGCAGGCTCTGTGGCCAGGGCAGTCTGCTGTAAAGGCCGGGCCTGCACAATTTGTTGTCTCCCAGCTGCTCACTACATTGCCGGAGTAATTTTCTCGTGTTTATGACAGAGGAATCACTGGCTGTGGAAAAATTACTGTGTAGCAAACAACGCCTTATGACTGGAGGTGAGAGAAAAACAAACAGCAGGCACTTTGAAATCTGGCTTCTTTAAGGCTTCTGTAGCAAATTTGGATAGTGGCTGGATTACAGATATTTACAAAAGAAAAAGAAAAAAGAATAATTATCCTGGTTTAGATAAGAGGTGCACATCTAGCCCTTGGGAGCCAGGAGTGTGTATCTTGCAAGCAAATCGCAGTACCTGTCTGGGCATCAAGGAAACTGAACTCGGGGCTTAAAAAAAGACATGATCATACTCCCTGCTTTCAAGAACTAGAGCAAGAAATGATACATGGGTTATTGAACTAGAGCAAGAAAAATACTCAGTTACATGCTCATGGCTGATTAAGCACTTTCCTTGCACACAGACAGATTACAGAGAAAGCAATAAAGTATGGAGAAAGTTAGGCAGGACAGAAAGAGGTAAGGACCACAGGCCTTGTGTTACAGAAAAACCGGAGAAGAACCAAGCAACGCTTAGAGAGATGGAGTTACATTTATTATTATTACGCGCGGGGCCAGAGGAAAATGTCTCTCAAATTCTAGGCAAAATCACACAGGAAGTTTCCTGTATTTATACCATTTTACCTCCTTTGTCTCCCAAATATGGTTTTTTTCCGGTTCCCTTTGCAAGTCTTAAAGAGCCCCTACGTGCTGGGGCTTTGAGACTTTGACCAAAGGCTTGGCCTGACACCAGCACTGATAACTTCATCTGGAGAAGGTTTAATGGCCTCTCTGAAATGGGAGTAGTCTTATTTTCCTTATTATTTAAGCCAGCAAGCATTACAGAAGCCAAAATGCAGGGTTAAAATGTCAAACAGCAGTTTTTATATAAGATGTATGCTTCACTTGGAGTCCAGTTGTGTCTGCATTTTCATCTGATCCCTCAACTTCCTGCCTTTGTAATCCTCCGATCCTCAGTTTCTCATCTGAGTTTTCCATCTGAAGACTCATAATGCTGTTATTAGATGAAATCCATGAAAAGTGCTTAGAACAGGACCAGGCATATGATAGTATCTCATCCAACATTGGTAGTTAGGTGCTTGACCACCAATTTTCATATATGGTAGCTGACTTGTGAATTAGCTAATTTTTATAGTAGGGTGGTGGGATTTTGTCACTGCCTACAGGCTAGGTTACCCAGCTCCTCTCCCTCTGTTGTGCACTAACATGAACTTGGGCATTTTTCTGTAGGGACACGCTCCATTTCAGGATGTGCTTCTATTCCATAAAACTTTAAATTGGGCAAGATCCAAATATATCATCTTGTCCAGATGATTTAACTTTTTAAGTGTATAATTCAAACGTTTTTCATATATTTACAGAGTTGACCAATCATCACTATAATTTTAAATCATTTTCATCACCTCCCACAAAAGAAACCTGTACCCATGAGCAATCATTTCCCATTTCCCCTCCAACACTTCCTCTCCAGCTTTAGACAACTATTAATATATATTCTCTCTGAAAATTTTATAAAAACAGAATCAACACTAATAAAAGAGAAAAATGGTAATTGGCGTACGACGATACCCTTTTCATTGGCTAATCAGGGCTATATGCAAATTAACTGCCAACTAAGATTGGCAGTTAACTGTCAACAAGATGGCGGTTAATTTGCATATGTAGGCACAATGCAGGGAGGCGAAAGGGAAAGCAGGAAGAAGGCCCCTGCCACTGACAGTGATCGGAAACCCAGGGGGGAGCTAAGAGCTGGGGGGCAGGGCAAAGGCGGCCCTGGGGCCGCCTTTGCCCTGCCCCCCAGCCATGATCGGAGAATCAGGTGCCTTTTCCGCCCTGGCCAGTGATAGCAGGAAGTAGGGGTGGAGCCAGCGATGGGAGCTGGACACGGTCGAAGCTGGCAGTCCCGGGAGCTAGGGGTCCCTTGCCTGGGCCTAAAGCGAAGCCCACGATCGCAGGGCTGCTGCAGCTGTGGGTCCCCGCTGCCCGGGCCGGACACCTCAGCCAGAGGCATCCTGCAGGGGCAGGGGCGGAGCCCACGCAATCGCGGCGCCCCCCGCTGCCACTGCAGGTCCCCGCTGCCTGGGCCGGACGCCTAGGCCAGAGGCGTCAGGCCTGGGCAAGGGGCCGATCCTGTGATTGGAGGGTGATGGGGGTCAACGCCTGAGGGCTCCCAGTATGTGAGAGGGGGCAGGCTGGGCTGAGGGACACTCCCCCCCACACACACCCAGTGCACGAATTTCGTGCACCGGGCCCCTAGTAATATAATAAGCAGGCATTATTATTACACTTATTTTAAAGATGAGGAAAATGGTGCTCAGAAAGCTTTTAAAGTAATGTGTTCAAAATAACACTGTTAACAATAAGAGGCAGAGCCGAATTTTAAACCCGGGCTGTCACTCTTCTTGTAAGGTTTCCCTACTAGAAAAAACTAATTACGACTAAAACCCTAATAAAGGGCCTCTGACAAGAGAGGAACCTGCTGATGACATGAACTAGATTCCAACTGTCATGCCCATTGCTTGTCACATCTGTTGGTAATTTCTCTTGGTGGGACTGGGTTGATTTGCAGTGGGGAGGACCCAGCCACCACAAAGCATCTGGGCTGCCATGAAGTCCTGATTCTTTTTCTTACATCCAATTTTCCACTTGGTTTGGCTAGGGCAGGAGGATGTCAAATTCTGTGGCAGAGGTCAGTCCTATAAGGTGTTTGTCTCTATTTACATAATGCATTGGAACATTTCGAGGGGGGGAAATCCATCTTCACTGACATCAGCCTTGGGAACTCTCCCTGGATGGGAGAGAAGCAATCGCAGCCTTGGATTTCAGTGTTAGCCACTGACAGAGGTCTAAGTTTGCCTTTCCAATCAGGCGTATTTATTTACATGTGGAAATTCCCAGTGGGAAGCTGAAGAACACAACTTAGGAGTGGTCCCCAAGTGGGAAATTGAACAGTACACTGAGCTCCTTTTATTTCCATTTAATTTACCATCAGCATCATTACCATTATTTTGTTAATCATTTCACTAGCAATGATGTAACTGGGGACCAAGGTAATTGCAGCCAAATGGGGAAGCTGCTTCTCTGCAGTATTTAGTTAGCAAAGACTTTCATTCACCTTTTAGGGGGTGGGTATAAGTTCTTTCCTTTACTCATGGAGCCTAGAGCTGCTTTAAAATGCTGAAGATATTAAGTGCCCCCTGGAGCTTAATGAACTCTACACTGGGTTGAAGAGAGCTTTCTGTAATTTTCAACTCCCTGCTGCCTGAAACTGTATCTCACTGCACAGGAAAGTGGCTTCCTGAGACACTAACAAGGCCAAGTGAAACAGACCACACGGGCCCCAGGGTCTGAACAATATGGAGTAAATGATCAGGACTTTGCACTCAGAGACCTGGCTCTACTATTTGATAGCTGTGTGACTTTGGGTAAGTTACTTGTGCTCTCTGAGTCTCTATTTTCTTATTCAAAAGAAGGTAATACTATTTATCTCACAGGTTGTTGGGCAGTAAGTAAGATAAGATGGGTAAAAGGCCCAGGGCACGCCTTGGCGTATAATAGGAGTTCAATAAATGTAGTTTCACCCTAGCTGGTTTGGCTCAATGGATAGAGTGTCAGCCTATGGATTCAAAGGATCCTGGGTTTGATTCCCCGGGTTGCGGGGTCAATCCCCAGTAGGGGTGTGCAGGAGGCAGCCAATAAATGATTCACTCTCATCATTGATGTTTCTATCTCTCTCTCTCCCTCTCCTTTCCTCTCTGAAATCAATAAAAATATATTAAATAATAATAATAATAAATGCAGTTTCTTTCTTTAAAAAGTGCTGGCGTGGAGGACTTTTCTTCTGGGCCTCAAGATTATTTGGGAACCAAGTGGATGGAAAGTTTTGAGGAAGTAGTGACTGGATGGGAGGTACATTTTAGTTGGCAAGAAGGAAGAGCTTGGGGGGGGGGGCTATGAAGTGTTCTTGATGGGACTCAGTCTCCATGCTCACCTTGAGACCCCAAGTCTTGGTTTGAAAGCTAGAGATCCTGTGTGACCTAGCCCTGCCTCCTCTGTACTTCACCCTGTGCCCCTCCTCTCAATCACTTGTCCTATCACTCTCACAGACTTCATTTCCACTTATGTGCTGGACATCCCCTCCTCAGGGTCTTTCCATAGGCTACTGCCTCTGCCTTGTCTGCCCTCTTCCCTAGCCCCCTTCACTTGGCTGAAGCCTCCAAATCACCTGGCTCTTGGCTTCTTTGTCATTTTCTCTGTCATGTCCTTGCTGGACATGCCCCTGATAGGCTCTGATGGACCACCCTGTGCTTCTCTGCACAGCACAGGTTGGTTTGTAGCCAAATGGGCTTCTGTTTGTGTGGGATTTTAATTTAAAAGACCTCCCACCACCAGGGAGTTTTTGAAGCCTGGGTCTGGGAGTGCTTCGTTACGCCATCTCCCTAGGAGGTGTTCAGTAATACCTGCTGAAGAAGCCCTTGGGGTAAATGAACAGGGGTCTTTGATGCTGGCTGCTGAGCACTCTTCTAGGTGTGAGGATACAGCTGTAACAAGGAGTCTTTATTCCCCTGAGCGTACAGCTTGAGAAGGGACAAATAACCAACAAGTATGCATTTAGGGGCCTCCATGTTACCCAGCCTTGCTGAGCTGGTCTGCACCTGAGCTACCTGTTACCTCATTCATTCACCTGACAAACACTCTGAGTGCCTAGAAGTGCCAGACTATAAACTGGGAATTTCAAAGCAAGACAATCTGTTTTCAAGATTTAGCCAGACTAATGGGAATGTCAGCATAAAGAACAACGGAATTATGTTGTTATTGCTTGCCGGGGTCCAACCCCAGCGGGTCCAGGGGTCCCCAAAGGTGTGGACGGAGTCGGCGAAGAAGGAAGGACATGGAGACAGTGTTCAGTTGATCAGCAGCCTAGCCAGGATCTCTAGCCAAGTTCTGGTTTCGATCTCCAGAGAGGTTCTGCTTAGGCTCTCCAGAGAGGTTCTGTCCAGGTACTCCAGTCAGGTTCAGTCACCAGGTTCTAGTCAGGTTCTCTTGCCAATTTCTGTAGTCAGGTTCAGATGCTGGGGTCCATCTTCTGTCTCTAGGCTCCGTGTAGGTTCTGTCTTCTTGATTCTGTTCTAAGTTCTGAGTTCTGAATTCTGTCTCATGAGTTCTGTGTTCTGAGTTCTGAGTGTTTCTGTCTTGTTACAACTGTATTTATACCAGTTGATTCAATCCTATCAATCTCTATTACAAAGGTTAGGGCATTTCTTATCTCCATTCCAGGGAGAAAAGATTATGTAGTTTAAGCATGATTGTTCGTAGTTAAAGGGATTAATTACCCGCCTGGCACTTAGTTGAGGGGTTTTATTCCCTCCCTAACTTCAGGGGAAAATCCCTACCTGGGGATTCAACCTTTCTCAGAGAGGTGACCTTGGTTAAAACACAGCGCCAAGAAGGTGAGCAAACATATTAAGAACCGTATGCCATATATGCCAGGTCCCTTGAAACAGCAAGGATGGACCGGCTCCCGGCAATTGCTACCCTATATAATAAAACCCTAATATGCAAATGGACAAAACGGTGGAACCACAGGCAGAACGACCGGTCGCTATGATGTGCACTGGCCACCAGGGGGCAGACGCTTAATGCAGGACCTGCCCCCTGGTAGTCAGTGCGCTTCCACAGGGGGAGTGCCACTCAGCCAGAAGCTGGGCTCATAGCTGGTAAGCTCAGTGGCGGTAGCCTCTCCTGCCTCTGTGGCAGCACTAAGGAGCAGTGAGCCGGTGGGCAGTAAGGAGCGAGGGGTCCCAGACTGCAAGAGGGTGCAGGCTGGGCTGAGGGGAACCCCCCCCAAACACACACACACACACACACACACACACACACACACTGCACAAATTTCATGCACCGGGCCTCTAGTTAGTAAATAATAGCTAATCTTTTTGGGATCTAAATTATGTACTAAGTCCTTGCAGATAAATCATTTCACTTAACCTCACAGTACCCCTTTGCAGTATGTGTTATTTATCTCCATTGTTCCAGTCAGGAAACTGAGGCAACACAGCACTTCCTCAAGGTGTACACAGTGGAGCCACACCGCCTCCCCACAAGGGAGTGACAGGCAGCCTGGCTGTGGGGAGAGGCAGGCATGTCCCCCAAGCCTTTTGACTTTCTGGCCCACAGTGCCAATGGAAATTGACCTTTCTCTTAATCAGACGTCTCCCTGTATTCGTTTTTTAAAGTCATGGTGGCTACATCAGGGAAAGATTTTGACTCATCTTCCTTGGAATCTGAAAACCTGGGCTCACAGTCTGACTCAGCCACTCAGCTGAGGGTGGGGAAGTTGTGTTAGTGTTACACATCAGATTCTCTGCTGTGCCTCAGTTTCCTCCTCTGTAAAGTGAAATGATCAGATTACAGCAGCTGTAAGATAACTTCTATGTCTGCGACTTATTGATATGAAAGATAATTCACATTAGTGGATCCAAAATAATTGAAGACAGAGATAAAGGCCCCCGTAGACAAGATACAGGAAGCAAAATCCTTAGGGGAAAAAAAAGATTGATATATTGGACTATTTCCAATTAAAAATTTCTCTATCCTAAAAGATACCATAAATAACATTAAAATAAAAACACCTGGGGAAAAGTATTTGTAAAACACACAGAGACAAAAGACACCTGCTTAGACCCGGGGTCAGCAAACTGCAGCTCGTGAGCCACATGCATCTCTTTGGCCCCTTGAGTGTGGCTCTACCCAAGCCTTAAGAGTACCCTAATTAAGTTAATAACAATGTACCTACCTATATAGTTTAAGTTAAAAAAATTTGGCTCTCAAAAGAAATTTCAATCGTTGTACTGTTGATATTTGGCTCTGTTGACTAATCAGTTTGCCAACCACTGGCTTAGACTACATAAGGAATTCCTCAAATCAATATGAAAAAGTTAACCCAGAAGAAAGATGAGCAGGTCAAGAGTAGGCAATTTACAGCTAAGAAAATTCAATGTAGCACAGAAATATGAGAACACACTCAAATGTACTAGTAACAAGGGAAATGAAAACTATAACACGAATGAAATGCTGTTTTTCATCCACTGGATTGTAATACATAAATATCCAGTATTACCAATGATTGGTACACATGTAAGGAAGCAGTGACTTTGTTGGTGGGAGTAGGAGGGCAATTTGACAACATCTGGTAAAATGTAAAACATTCAAATACTGGGAGTCAGCAGTTCTCTTCCTCAGTGTGTCCCTTAGAGAAGCACCCATACCTGCCTTGGGGAAGGCACATATGAGAATGTTTCCCTCAGCACTGCTTGTCATCACTGGGAAACAAAACAACAAAATGGGAGGAGAGGAAGCGGCTTAAATGCCTGTCTACATGAACCTCATTAGTTCTGTTACGTAATAATATGCAAAAAAAAAAAAAAATAAGAAGAGTGTGGTGGAGTTATATACTAACATGGGAAAGTCCATAGGATATACCATTGAGTGAAAAAAAAAAGTAAGTTGTGGAACAATACAGAATA
The DNA here is from genome assembly GCF_963259705.1 of Myotis daubentonii. Taxonomy (NCBI): domain Eukaryota; kingdom Metazoa; phylum Chordata; class Mammalia; order Chiroptera; family Vespertilionidae; genus Myotis; species Myotis daubentonii. Next base: position 57,752,103 of record NC_081848.1, on the reverse strand, counting down.
TGATACTATCAGAGGAAACAATAATCAATTGTTCCCATAGAAACTGCATAAAAGAGTGTCTGGAAACAAATGCCAAATTGACAACATGAATTAGTTCTAGGGAAAGGAAGAGAAGAATTAGTGTTGGGGAGGCCTTATCTATACTGGTTAGGTATCTTTAGAAGGACAATCTAGCTCGGCTGGTGTTGCTCAGTGGTTGAGCATCGACCCATGAACCAGGAGGTCATGGTTTGATTCCTGGTCAGGGCACATGCCCAGGTTTTGGGCTCAATCCTCAGTAGGTGTCATGTAGGAGGCAGCAGATCAATGATTCTCATCATTGATGTTTCTATCTCTCTCTCCTCTCCCTTCCTCTTTGAAGTCAATAAACATATATTTTTAAAAAGGACAATTTATTCATGCCATTACTATGTAATCTTAAAAATTAGTTTTTACAGTATTAAAAAATATTAGTGTTTGATTGCTGGCAGGTTCCCCTTTTCCCAACTTCTAAGGAATAGAATTCCTATGCCATAAATTATAGGTTCATCCTGAACCAGTCCCTGCTCTCACCCATCCCCCAGCACGTGCCTTGCCTGGTTCTGCCCTGAAATGATCCTGTGTTCCCCCGCAGTCTTAGAAGCCAGGCACTCATCTTCTGCTTTCAAAGATCCCATTAGAGTTGTTCACCGTGCTTTGACATTTATTCAGCCAGAGCTAACTGCAGGGCGATTCTATGATTACAGTGGTATTTATTTTTATATTTTTTTCAATAAAGAGAAAGGTTGAACATGTAATGTTAACATTCAACCTTGTGTAAAGACATTTCAAAAACTTTGGAAATTGATTTTTTTTGTGGTGAGCAACCTGGAAAACATTTGTTAAAAGTTGCTTGTGTTCAGTTCAACTAGTTGGCAAGAAGTAGCACGCGGTTAATTTAGAGCAGTGGTTCTCAAAGTGTGACTCCCAGGTAAGCAGCAGCAGCAGCACCGAGGACTTGTTAGAATGCACATTGTTGGGCCCCACCCCAGACCTGCCATCAGAAACTGCAGATAAGTCCCAGCAGCCAATGCATTAACAAGCCCTCCTGATGACTCAGGTGCACACTCAAGTTGGAGAACCTCTGATTGACATGGCTAAGTACAAGCTGCCTCTGGGAGAGCTGGTCTAGGAATCTACAAAATATCAACCTGAATTAAACTCTAAGTTTCTATTCATCCTTCAGATGTCAGCTGAATCATCATTTTCTCAGAAAACATTTTCTGATTCTATGCTTACATAACCCCACGTGCCTCTTCCTTTTGCATTACAGGTGTATTTTACACTTATTTTGTGATTATTTGATTATGAATTGTTCCCCCCCCACCACCACCACCCACCATCATCTGCTTGAGTATATATACTACAGTGCCAGGCACATAGCAGGCACTCAATAAATAGTGGTAAATGAATGAATGAAAAACAAATCCTTCCTAGAGAGTTTCTCCCTGACTTTTCCACACGACCCACAATTTAATAATAATGAAGCTTTCATCATCAAAATTATCACTATTTTTCCAGATTTGAAACCTTGGTGACTTTTTAAATCTGTCACATTCATTCACCTCCAGGTACCAGCCATTTGCCTAGTCCTGTGGATCCTCCCACTGGAATGTCTTCCCTGCCCATGGGCATTCCCCTGCCAGCCCTTAGCCAAGCTCTCATTGGGGCCTCTTATCTCTCAGTCAACTCCAACCTCAGCCCACCCCATCAATTTTATTTAAATATGGTGCTCACTAAAATTATAGGTTACAACTATAGTGTTTGATTGGAATTTTACTGTTTTCAAGGTGCTTTTACAAAACCATATTAAAATAGTAGCAAACAATTTAATGGCAGCTTGTGTGCCAGGCACTGAAATGATTCCCATGACTATGAGGAAAATATTTATTACTTATTTTATATTATAAATCCAGGGCTAGAGGAGTCTAATTAACTGGTACATGATTACTCAGCTCCTAGGTGCAGATGTAGAATATGACCTCAGATTCTGTGACCTCTCCTCTGTGATAACATCCTCCATCTATCCTTTATCTGTAAGAGCTCCCATATTGGGGTTCCATACCTGGTGCCTCCTTGTCCCTCATCCACGTCCCTCCTTTTGCTGAAAACCATGCAGTGAGAATGAGGCTCTGAACTGAAAATAAGTTGGGCTCTGACGACAGACCTGGGTTCAAATCCAAGCTGTGTGATCCACAGCCAATTATTTACTCTCTTTGAACCTCAGTTTCTTTCTCTGTAAAATAAGGAAAGGTAAAATTATGACCTCATAGAGGTGCTAAGAGAACTAAAACAGATAGTTCACTTACTAGCATACTCAGAGTAAGCTATAATCATTGTTAACTATTATTATTTCTAGTTCTAGTTCTTTTTTTTTTTAATATATTTTATTGATTTTTTACAGACAGGAAGGAAGAAAGATAGAGAGTTAGAAACATCAATGAGAGAGAAACATCGATCAGCTGCCTCCTGCACACTTCCCTACTGAGGATGTGCCCGCAACCAAGGCACACGCCCTTGACCGGAATCGAACCTGGGACCCTTCAGTCCGCAGGCCGATGCTCCATCCACTGAGCCAAACCGGTTTTGGCTAGTTCTAGTTCTTTATATATCAAATCTGAACTCTATCCTACTGTCAAGGCTGCATGTAAACTGGGCTCCTCTTTTCCTCTCTAACTGCCTTTCTCTCTTTCTTTTTTTAATGTTTGAAAGCCACAGAACTACATTTTTTAAAAAAAATTTAAAAAAATACATTTTATTGATTTTTTTACAGAGAGGAAGGGAGAAGGATAGAGTTAGAAACATTGATCAGCTGCCTCCTTTGCACCCCCTACTGGGGATGTGCCCACACCCAAGGTGTGCCCTTGACTGGAATCAAACCTGGGACCCTTCAGTCCGCAGGCTGATGCTCTAGCCACTGAGCCAAACCAGTTAGGGCCTGCCTTTCTCTTTATTCTACCAAGATGTGTCTTCCTGGAATCCTCTCAGTACATATCATAATCATTTTCATACTTCTAATTATAAAAAAGATGGATGCTCTTTGAAAAATGAAATCAAACAATACACAAAACTACAGAGCAAAGGAAATTTCCTGACCCCACCCCCCAGAAATAACCACTTCCTTATATCTTTGTGTATTATTCTGAAATCTAATTTCTTTCACTTAACAATATTGAATAGACATATTTCCATGTCAGTGAATACAGATCATATCATTATTTATAACAGTTGCATAGTATGGCATCACGTGTTTTCTTGATGGAGTGTATTAGTTAATACTGCTCCATAACAAATCAGCCCCAAGCTCAGTGGCTTAAAATAGTTTTTATAAATATTATATATAATATATACTCTATGTAAATGTTACAGATCCTATATAAATTCCTTCTAGAGCAGTGGTTCTCACCTTTGGCTGCACATTAGAATCAGGTTGTGACCCCACCCCATAACAAAGAAACAGAATTTCCGGAGGATGAGGCCCAGAAATCAGGATTTAAAAAAGATTCCCAGGTGATTCTAATGTGTAGCCAAGGTTGAGAACCACTGTTCTAGAACTACAGATGGGTATATACATCACATGTCTGCAGATTGGCCAGAGGTTGGCTGACGTGGGCTGGCCTCAGCTGAGCAGTACTGCTTTACTTCATACCTGCTCTGTCTATAGGTTGGCAAGGGTGGCTCTCCTCAGTGTATGTCTCATCCACTTTCTAGGGCTAAGGAACCAACTGGGACATGCTGTGGAGTTTACAGAAACACAAGAGGGAAAGCAGAAACACTTGAGGCCTCTTAAAGATTAGGCTTAATGTTACTTCTGCCCACAGACCACTGCCCAGAGCTTACCACATGGCCAAGTACAAAGTCAGGCAATGCAGAAACAGACTTTGCTTATGATCAAGACATGTGAGTTCAGATTGGGGTGAAGAGACCAACAATTCAATCTATCACACAGATAGTTTGTTTCTATTTTTTAAAGTGAGACATTTTGAACCTCTTTAAACATACACTGTTGTTTACTTGCCCAAATTTATATTCTTGTGCTAAATTTCTAAAGTCAAATTGCTGTGCCAAAGGGCAATGCATTTCAAATATTGATATATATTGTTTAATAGTATGCTAAAAAGGATCATATAATCATTAGCGAAAATAACAGTGTAAGAGAGTGCTGGTTTCCTCATACTTTTACCACTACTAAATTTTGTTAATTAAAAATAAAATCTTTTTGCTCTGATAGAAGAAACATAACTATAGTTTTATTATTATTAGTGAGGTTAGAAATATTTTTGTCTGTTGGCCTTTTTTTTTATTTTTGAATGATTTCTTCATGCCCTTTACTCTTTTAAAAATCAAATCAGATTTTCACAAAACTAGGATGAAGTCACAGATAGCTTCTCTTAACTCAACCTTTGTGGAATTCTGTGTGCTGTTAACTCACCACCATCCCCTTTCCTAAGGCAGAATGCAATTAGCCAAGTTGGAAAGAAGGCAAAGCATTGAAGGGCTTCATGCCCTTCACTCGACTGGGAAAAGCTATGGATATGACAGTTAGAAGGTCAGAACCTGGAGCCAGTCTTTGTGAATGGTGACAATTCCTGCTCCTGAGGATGCTGACTCAGAAGGAAAAAGCCTATTGCAAAACCACCGCTATATTTTTTGATGACAAGAGAAAATATCTAACTATGGGCATGGGCATCTAAATGGTTTCTAGTTAAGGGTATTCATATTTAAATGTATTCACATCTAAAATCACAGTCCCAGTTGGCAGGTTCTGGTCAGGATGGCAAAACCTAAATCATTCTAGTGTGGCTGGAAATGCTTTGAACTCAGGAAAGAATGTCAAGAGACCCTTCTTTCCCATTCCTTTGCCTTCTTCCATATCACTTGACAGGGAACCTGAGAGTCAAGGACACTGGCATGATTGGGCTGCAGGCAAGTGGTTATGAGGATAACAACAATGATAACAACAGCTTACAGGCATATAGGAATTTCAGGTGCCTGGCATTGCTCTAAACACTTCGCTTATATGTTAACTCATTTGAGTCTTGCAACAACCATATGAAATAGGCATTATTATTATTATTTATTTTTTATAATCTTTTTAATTAAATCTTTATTGTTCAGATTATTACATTTGTTCCTCCCCCCTCCATAACCCCCCTCCACCCAGTTCCCACCCCACCCTCCTCCCTCACTCCTCACCCACTGTCCTCATCCAATGGTGCACAATTTTTGTCCAGTTTCTTCCCGCATCCCCCTCACCCCTTTCCCCCCCAAGAATAGCCAGTCCACTCCCTTTCTATGCCCCTGATTCTATTATAATCACCAGTTCATTCTGTTCATCAGATTATTCACTTGATTTTCAGATTCACTTGTTGATAGATGCGTATTTGTTGTTCATAATTTGTATCTTTACCTTTTTCTTCTTCCTCTTCTTAAAGGATACCTTTCAGCATTTCATATAATACTGGTTTATCTTATTATTATTATTGTTATTATTCCTATCTTATAGCTGAGGAAGTTGAGACAGGAAGTTTATATTTGCCCAAAGACCCACAACTAGTAAATGGTGGAGCCAGAATTCCAACTCAGATCTGACTAGAGTCAGTGCTTTTATCTCTTTGCTCCTGCAGGATGCTGGCTGCTATTACATGAGAAAGGAAAGTTAGGTTTGAGGTTAATAAGGTCTCTACCTCAGCCTTGAGATTAATAAGGTCTCTACCTCAGCCCTTCTCAGGACCAATAATATGCCAATCTACATGGTGGGTTTTACAGAAGAAATTAACCATGCAGCATTTCCCAGACATATCTGAACCTTTACAATTTTGTTTCAGAAAAAAATTTTAAACAACGTATATTCCACAGACCACATGCTATTAAATACTACTATAGAGAGCTTTTGAATCAGGGCTTGCATCAGCTCATTGAGCCAATTGCTAAATTTTCAGGGATTATGAAACCCAGTTGTTAAACTCAGTCATAGAAACCAAGATGGCGGCATAGGTTATCGCCGGAGATTGCTGCCTCGAACAACCACTTCAGAGATATAACTAAAGGACAGAACAGACATCATCCAGAACCACAGGAAGGCTGACTGAGTGGAAATTCTACAACTAGGAGGAAAGAGAATATCATACCCAGACTCAGAGGAGGCACAGTGCTGAAGTGAAATACTCAGGTGCGGAGTGCGCGCGCGCGCAGAGCGGGCTGGCGGCGGAGGGCTCGGTTGTTGTTTTCAATCGGGAGGGAGTTTCAGACTCTGAGCTCCAGATCCGGGCGAGTCTCTGGGGACCCAGACTCAAACGGGAGAAGGGGGACTGTCTGGCTTCGGTCGGAACTCGAAGGCAGCTTTCTCTCCGAGGTTTGCAGCAGTTGCTGGGACTCTGAGAGGCAGAGCCCCTAGGGACGGAACTGAGAGCAGCCATAACTGATTGCTCGGTCTGCCCTGTTGATCCCCTGGGACCCGCCCCAGCCCAATTTCACATCCCAGACCATGCCCCACCTCTATCCAGCCCCAAGGCAACTATCCAAGGGGTCAGATGGCACTAGTTTTAGTTCAATTTAAAATGTTTTATTACCATATAGATCAAATCAATGGATACAAGGGATCATAAATAAGAGTCCCTCTATCCAGTCCTCTGTAACCTAACTCCTACCCAGAACGAACCTCTTTTAATTTGTTAAACAATTTTTTAAAATTTTCTCACGGTCACTTTTACATCCCTAAATAATGTCTATATATCTACTTTTTGGTGCATCCATTTTAGACACTGCTATCTTTCTCTGATAGAATTTTGCTTACTTTTACCACCCTAAACTTCCCAGTATCTATTACTCTTATTTCCATAACTAGAGGCCTGGTGCACAAAATTCATGCACAGAGGTGGGGGAGCCCTCAGCCCAGCCTGCACCCTCTCCAATCTGGGACCCCTTGGGGGATGTCAGGCCTAAACCGGAAATTGGACATCCCTCTCACAATCTGGGACCACTGGCTCCTAACTGCTCACCTGCCTGCCTGCCTGATTGCCCCTAACTGCCCCCCCCCCCCGCTGGCCTGCTAACCCCCAAATGCCCCCCTCGCTGGCATGGTCACCCCTTACTGCCCCCCCCACTGGCCTGGTTGCCCCCAACTGCCTCCCTCGCTGGCATGGTCACCCCTTACTGCCCCCCCACTGGCCTGGTCGCCCCCAACTGCCTCCCTCACTGGCATGGTCACCCCTTACTGCCCCCCCCCCCCACTGGCATGGTCGCCCCCAACTGCCCTCATTGCCCCTAACTTCCCTCCCCTGCTGGCCTGATCATCCACAATTGCCCTACCCTGCCGACCATCTTGTGGTAGCCATCATGGACACATGGGGCGGCCATTTTGTGCAAGGGCGTGATGGTCAATTTGCATATTACCTCTTTATTGTGTGTGTGTGTATATATATATATGTATATATATATGTTATTGTAAACATTTTACATGCACTTTTATCAATTATTTCATCAACACTAGGTTGTTTCAAGTTCTCACTTCATAGGAAAAATTTTAGGGTTTCTATTTTCTTCTCTGCTTTTCTCCACCAACCCATTTCCCCTCCCAGCTAATGTCTTCTGTCTCTACATTATTAATGCTAAATGGATTTCTGTGAGAGGCAATCTGCCCAACCATGCCTGAGATTTTGAGACTAAGTGGCTACTGTGATCTTTCTGGTTCAGCATATTCAGGATTGTCATCAAATGCTGGTCACAATCAAATGGCAGGAAACAGAACACAATTTTGAATTCCCTTAGCTATCCTTTTGTCTATTTAAGGAAAAGACAGGCGTTTTTTCTTTTCTGGATCACAGGAGTTCTCTCATTAAACCAAATACCATAGAACAGCATGAGGATAGGGGCAGAGGAAGGTGTAAGGGGAAGAAATCCTATTAGGGTTCCCAGCAGGAGGGTCATTGGAGACACACACACTAATGAAACAGACCTGGGGCTCCATTCATGTTCCTGTGATTTCAGCTCCAGTTTCAAAGAGGGAAAAATGTGCTGTCTGCTTTCAGAAATCACTCCAAGGGCACTCAAACCACACAAAGATTTTGTTCTTTCAAAAACGTTAAGGATGGAGATGAGAATAAAAATACCACTTAAAAAAAATCCTTGCTGTTACTAATGTTATAAAACTATTATCCATATGTATAAGTAAGGTTTTAAAAAATTATTTGATCAAGATTTCTCATTAGCTAAAATATTCCTAATTATTGACATTAGTTTATGAAGTTATATGTTGAAGATTTTTGGAGTCACTCCTAATTTTGTCCTTGTTTCCTTACTGTTTAATTCATAAAGAAAATATTGTTTTATAAACAATTTGATTTTAAAATAATGTATCTGTGCAAGCAATTTTCACACCTATCATTACCCTTTGCCAATTCTAAAATATACCAAATTATTTACTTTGTGAAAAGGATCAAGTGCAAGTAAATTAAAAACTATTTAAATGTGCATATGTTCACTAAATGATCCACCCATATGTAAACCTAGGGTTTTTATATGGGGTCAAAACCATTTGATGGTCTCAGGCTGTGAATTTTAAAACATCAGTGGTTGAAAAAAAATAAACATTTAAACATGTACTAATCTATTAGAGGTGTCTTAATTCAGAAAGGCAAAATAAAGTAATTTATAGATAACGAAATAAGTAATTAAAGAGGAGAAACTGCCATAGTATCATTGGTTAATTATAGCGAACCACCAGTCTAGATTATTGGCCAATATCCTTCAACAGATATTGACTAAACTCCTACTATATGCCAGTGCACAATACAGCAATTAATAAAATGAACAAAAATCCCTATCCTCCTGGAGCTCATATTCTAGTGGAAGGAAAAAGAAATAAAAAAGACAAACTGGTAAAATACAGATAGTACACTAAATAGCAGTAAGTGCTAGGAGAATAGGAGGAGGGAGGGGGGTGGAGGGGGAGGAGGAGTATGGGTTTTACAACTTTAAATTGGACAGAGAAATCTCATTGAGAAGTAACTTTTAATGAAATTTTTTTCCCAAAAATAATATTTAGTAAGAGTAGTGTTATTTAGCATTTTTACAAATCTCTATTACCTGGTTTAGTAGAAAGGACACAGCTGTATTCTTATACCTGCTTCTGCATTCAGTCTGTTTGTTTTGGTTGAGATTCATAAGGAAAATATAGCCTCATATAATCTTCTTGAATACTAAGTCCAAGCTTGACAGGTAGTTTCTTAAAGGCCAGTGGCAATGTGAAACCTAAAACTTTATCAATAAACTTTTATTGTTTCATTAGAATCCAGTAATTTATCTTGTACTTTGAATGGATATTTGTGACATTACACAATTTTTTTGGGGGGGGGGGAGCAGGATATTAGTTCTTTGAGTGATGCAGATCTTCAAAATGTTGATTCATTTTGTCATCCAGGATAAAAAAAATCACCAGTTGTTATTGCTGACCAGGTATAGAGCACACTACCACAAAATACAGCAACTTAGCATACTGAATATTTCAAGCTCATGGAATGTGAGGAATGAAAGATGACCTTTTCTTTTTCTCTTTTGTTAACTCTTATGACTTGATGCTTCCCTGTAAACAGGTGAACCCAGTGTTCAACAGCCACCATGAGAACATATATTTGATCTGTCTGTATGATTCCTCTCACCTTCATGAAGGACTTTCTGACCTTCCCCTGAAGCCGCTCATAAAACCCTTCTGTGAGAGGTGCCTCCCTACACCGGCAGGAAAGGAGTATTTCCAAAAATGAAGGGACAGAGAGGAATCTGAATGATCGGGCCTTGATAAGTTTGCCCCTATTTACTATACTGACCACACCTTTTCCTGTCACATCTTCCCACAACTTGACACTCTTCAGCAAACCTGGCATAAAAAGTCAGGTGCAACTGTTTCTTCAGGTCTTTATTTCCTTCTGAAGGCTCCTGTGTCATGTAAAACTTCTATTAAATGCATTTCTCTGGCTAATCTTTGTTACAGAGGTTCCAGTTGAGAGAACTTAAAAGGGTAGAAAAAAAATATTTTTCCTTCCTTGTATGACTATTCTCAGTCTTTTTAAGAGCCAGCAAGCTCACGGTGGTGGATACATGTTTTCCGAAATTCTAATTTGAAAACCTGAATCTTAGTGAAAAATTCTATCGTTGTTTTATTTGAACAAGCTTACTCTTTTCTTTTGCAGGACAATGGCTATCACCGATTGGATCAGAATTATTTGCCCTATGCATCAGACATAAATTCTTTAAGCAATAAATGAGAACTCCATGACTTATTTGTTCCTGGCAGTCGGGGCTACTTTGGACCACTTGTGCAATGCTGCACACCTGCAGAGTTGTTTTCTTGGAAGATTCCTTCCAAAATGCTCCGTTCAGAAAATACTGCTCTACTCAAAAGAGATGACTGTTCTACTTGAATGAACTCCACATATCACAACATTATAATGTTAATGTTCACAAAGTAAAATGGGAAAAAAAAATTTCTTAATGGAAATAAAAGAGAATCCTTGGGACAGAGTAATTTGCTATGAATAAACGCCCATCTGTCACAGCATGAAAGGACATTATGTTACCTCTGTCAAGGGTGACAAAGTATTTATTTTTCACAGCAGTTCAATGGCAGAAATTCCAGATGAAGAGCTAATATTTGGACTCTGAAATTTTCATAAAATGTTTAGGTACACAAACTATGGTTGGGCTAGTTATAGCTAGGAGAAAACAATCAAGAGCCACTGGGTAAAAACCCCATGAAAATTAAACAAGAATTTTGAAGAATAATCATTTTTGATAAAACTTTTTTAAGTAGCAGAAAACAATGGTTATGTACATACAAGAAAAAAAAACAAAATAAAAAATTAGATAGTTTTTGTTACTTTAACAATCTATTAAACTTCTTACAGGCTTCCTGATTTTTGTTTTATCACCCCACCCCACTCAACTTTGTTCAAAATTGCAAGTACTTTGAGCTGTACTATCTGCACCATACATTTCCAGTAATGGTCTGAATACAAATTCACATTGAAAACAAGCTGGCTGATTTAACCCAGTGAAAAGAAAAATCATGCTCATGAAGAATAACTTAAGAGACTATGGTCTGAAATACCATCGTTTGACGGGTTATAAGTCTAGTTCTCAAATAAAGACCAAAAGACAATTTCTTTTCAATACAATTTTTGCTATATTAAATATTAATTTCGGTTGTAATCTTCCCACCCATTCATGTAGTAGGCTAGTTTTTAATGAGGTTGACAATTCTCCAACTGAACTAATGTAAATGTCATATATTCTTTGGAGGGATTCTTGACTATGATGATGATGACCTATCACTTCCATGGACTGTTTCCAATATGGTAACTACTGATCTAAGTAGTTGAAATGCATTAACTCATGAATTGGCACATTCATGGAGGGAGAGAGACGTTAGGAATGTGACTAAGATCACATAGCAAGTAAGACCCAGAACCACGGCTTCAACCTACACACTGACTCCAGAGCTCATACTTCTTACCACTGTGGCCTTGCCTCTGTTTTGTTTTGAAACAAACAAAACAAAAAAACAAAATGCCAGTGATTGAACTGAAAAGAAGCATGTGACCCACCTCTTTAAAAATCCCTATTTTTTTAAAAAAACAATTCCTTTAAGACTTGTTTATCAACATCAAAAAATCCCAAACAACCCAATTTAGAAATGGCCAACAGACATATGAACAGATGCTCAACATCACTAATCATCAGAGAAATGCAAATCAAAACTACAATGAGAGATCACCTCACACCTGTCAGAATGGCTATTATTAAAAAGTCAACAAATAACAAGTGTTGGTGTGGATGTGGAGAAAAAGGAATCCTCCTGCACTGTTGTATAGAAAACAGTATGGAGATCCCTCAAAATATTAAAAACTGAACTACTGTAAGACCCAGAGATTCCACTTCTGGGTATTTACACGAAGAAAAGTAAAAAACTAATCTGAAAAGACGTATGCGCCCCTATGTTCACGGCAGTATTATTTACAACTAGAGGCCCAGTGCACAACACTCGTGCACTGGGGGGTGGAGGGATGTCCCTCAGCCCAGCCTGCGCCTTCTCGCAGTCCGGGACCCCCTCAAGGGATGTCCGGGGCTCTTGCAGTCTGGGACCCCTCGCTCCTTACCGCCCACCTGCAGCGGAGGGGTGAGAGGCTCCCACCACCACACTGCGCTCCCCAGCCGTGAGCCCGGCTTCTGGCTTAGCGGTGCTCCCCTTGTGGGAGCACATTGACCACGAGGGAGTAGCTCCTGTGTTGAGTGTCTGCCCCCTGATGGTCAGTGTGGATCATAGTGGCCAGTCGTTCCACCATTTGGTAGATTTGCATATTAGGGTTTTATTATATAAGATAGCCAAGATATGGAAGCAACTTAGGTATTCATCAATAAATGAATAAAGAAGATGAAGTATATACACACAATGAAATATTACTTAGAAATACAAAAGAATGAAATCCTACCATTTTTGACAACATGGATGGACCTAGAGGGTATTATGGTAAATGAAATAAGTCAGCTAGAGAAAGATAAACACCAGATAATTTCACTTATATACGGAATCTAAAACAAAACCAGATTCATAGATACAGAGAACTGATGGTTACCAGAGGGGAGGGGGGCAGGAAGAATGGGTGAAAATGGTGAAGGGGGATGAGATATAAACTTCCAGTTATAAAATAAGCCACAGGAATGTAGTGTACAACACAGGGAATATAGTCAATTACACCATAACATTTTATGGTGACAGATGGCTACTAGACTTATTGTGAGGATCATTTTATGTTTATAATAAATGGTGCATCACTATATTGCACACCTTCTGAAACTAATGTAATATTGTATGTCAAGTACTTTAATAAAATTTTTATGCTTCTGATTTTATAAAAGGCCTTAATATTTTGAAATGTCATTTTATAATGCTAATGGCTGTTGTATACATTTTATTAAATGTTTTCTATTCTGCGTTTCAAACTGAGTCAACGATAAATGACACAATTGTAAAGAGTGATAGATCAACAGTTACACATTTAGCTTTGCACAAAAATCTAGTTTGAAGAAGGCATTATGTTAGTAAATAAGTACACATTTATCCCAAACTTTAAAAACTTTTGTGAAACCTATAATAAACATATTGAAATTAGATTTCCTGGGCAATGCTAGAAAATTAAATGGCTAAAGTATATTTGCAAAGCTACAAAATGAAAACTACAGCACTACAAAATAATCGTATGATTTGTGTGATGCGCTTTTCCATATTTTAGTCCCTTACACTTGGTCTTGAATCTATTATATACTGATATTCTAACAAATACTCCTCCTCAGAGAGGAAATCTGCAATAAAATGTGCAATGCCTTGTGTGTAGTTACTAGTTTAATAAAACATTACCCAAATAACAACTATGTACTGTTTAAAATTTATAATAGGAACTTTTAAAACAATAACAAAGACCATGTCTGTTCCATATGTAGGCCAATTGAAATGATTTTCAATAAAGCTAAACTTAATGTAGGGGTCACATTTGGTTTGGTTAAATCTCACCAACTAGACTTCCAAGAATGTGGTTATGTAGGTGGATCACTAGGACCAGTGGATTCCCTTCCTTGGCTGTATTACATTGGATTCCTGCCACAATTCTACTGAGGAGACTCATTAGGAAAGGATCAATCATCCATGTGCTCACATAAAACTGCTCCCCCTACACCCACAATGCTCCCACCCCCACAAAAAAACCCCAGAAAGTTAGTTGTGCTTTCATGGCTTTTTCACTGGAGACCATAAGTTTGAGTTGAATTATTCAATGTCAGGGTCACAATGAGAGAACGTGGATCTTTCTTATTCTTCTGGACCGTGATCTTTCCTTTCAAGGATTCACCTACAGGAGAAAGGCAAAAAGTATGTTTAAGAATTCAAGGAAAACAGTCCTAACAGAAAAGTAATAATGTACACCAGTACTTCTGTTTTTTTGTTGTTGCTGTTGAGATGTTTCACTAATTTTCAAAAACTTTTAAATTGTCAATTTTTGAGAAAGAGCAAAACTTCAGTGGTCATGTGGGATTGGGGAGTAGTTTTATTGAACTCCTGAATACGAGTTCCTATGGTGAATCCTGAGCACACAGAAAGATACAAGATATGGTTCCTGCCCTCAAAGAGTTCACATGATGTCCAGGTAAAGATAAATAGCTACACCAACAATTACACAACAGGTTTATGTCTAAAGTATGCTGAGAGTGAAAATTGGGGATGGCTGAAAGGCAGTAAAAGGCATGTTTCACAAGAATTTAATAAAAGAGTGACCTGAGGGCTAAAATCATGGTTAACTTAAGGAGTACACATGGAATGGCATTTAAGGGAGAAAACACATGTTATAGAGAGCCTTCAGAACATGACATTCTCAGGTACAGAAAACTACAGTTGAGAAAACATAAATTTATAGAGTCACATGACAAGGCTGTTAGCCTTGAAGGTGCTAACAGTGTAAATGGAAAACAGAACCTACACAGGTGAAACAGTAAACACAAAAAACATTACATATTTGTTTTAAATGTAAAAACTGATTCCCTAAAATCTTATAGAGTACACTCCAAATTTTATTTTATTCCAAAATGAAATTATATGTTATATCTATGTGCTTTTCTGAGTACAAATACTTCTCATTTAAGTTTTTTTTCACTTATTTACCAAGAGCTAATTAAAAATAACAAAAGAGATTATTAAGTTGTAACTGATCACCATTCCCTGCTTTAATAAGAGTAAGATCACGCCCAATAGCAGCAGGTATAGCTTCACCATCTGGATGAACACACAAAGAGTCCATATAAAGTGACTAAGAGATCTATATAAAACTATCCAAGGACTGAATAAATATTTTACTTTTTTTTTTTTAACTGCAAGTCCCCCAACATTCAGAGATAATAAATCTGGATGTTTTTCAATATGGTAGTGAAACAGCACAGTAAAACATATCAAAACCATCTAATAGTTATATTTATTTTAGAGTATAAAGATATCATTACTGATACATTCTATATATCCTACAAAAATGGTAAAGCTGACATAGTTTTCCATCACTAGACATATCTATCTATCCTATCTAATAATAGAGAAACATGGTAATTAACCATAACTTCACTACCCTTCCCATTGGCTAATCAGCGAGATATGCAAATTAACTGCCAGCCAAGATGGCGGCCGGCAGCCAGGCAGCTGAAGCGAACAGGAGGCTTGCTTGCTCCAGTGAAGGAGGAAGCCAAGGTTCCCCGCCAGCTGCTGTCGGCCTCTGAGCTTCCACTCTAAGAAACAATGTTGCAAACATAGAAGCTAAACAAACCCCAGAAACCTGCTTTCAGCCAGCCGGCCTCAGAGCTGGAGCTGAAACAGTGTTTCAATTATAGAATCCAAACAAACCCAGAGACCTGCTTTCAGGCCAAATTATAAGAACTTTTAGACGAAAACATACAAGAAAATCTTCTTGTTAGGGTAACGTTAGGGTAGCAAAGATTTCTTAAGATACGAAACTTCAAAAAAACATTAAGACCATAAAAAGAAAAGCTGGGAATTGGAATAAATATATTAGCAACACATATATTTGACAAAGGACTTGTATCTATATAAATATTCTGACAACTCAATAATAAGATGACAAACAACCCACTTAAAAACTGAGCTAAATATTTTAACTGAAACATCACACACAAAAAATATACGAATGGCCAATGAACATATGAAAAGAGGCTCAACATTATTAGTCATCAGGTAAATGAAAATTAAAAGCATAACATCACTGCATATACATTAGCATGGTTTAAATTAAATGAACTGACTTTTTTTGTAAGTGTTGGCAAGGAGGATGTTGAGCAACTGCACATACAGTGGTGGTAGATAATGTTAAATAGCATAGTCATTTTGAAAAAAAACTGCCAGTTTCTTATACAGTTAAACATTCACTTACCATAAGACCTGATAATTCTACTCCCAGGTATTTTCCCAAGAGAAATGAAAACATGTCTGCACAAAGACATTTAGACGAATGTTCATAGCAACTTTATTAATAATGATCCCTAACGGAAAACAATCCAAAAGTCTAGCAGCAACTGAGTGCGTAAGTAAATTGGAATACATCCATACAAAGGAATACTACTTGTCAATAAAAAGGAACCAAGTACTGATACACAGATCAAAGCATGCCGAGCAAAAGAAGCAGGAGTACATCCTGTGTAATTCCACTGATATAAAATTCTGAAAGAATACTAATACTTTAATATTAGTGATGCTAATTAGTAATGTTACTATACAGTAAAGCAGATCAGTGTCTGCCTTGCTCTGGGTACTGGAATTGGGGATGTCCACACAAGGGTTCAATAAGGAAACTTTTTAGAGTGACGGAAGTATTTTGTATTTTTACTAGAGGCCTGGTGCATGACATTCATGCACTGGGGAGGAGGGGTGTCCCTCAGCCCGGACTGCACCCTCTTGCAGTCTGGGATCCCTTGGGGGATGTCCACCTGCTGGCTTAGGCTCCCGGGGGGGTATCGGGCCTAAGCCGGCAGGCAGACATCCTTCTCGCAGTCTGGGGCTCTCACAGTCCAGGACCCCTTGCTCCTTACTGCCCACCTGCAGTGGAGGCAGGAGAAGCTCCCGCCACCGCCACTGCGCTCGCCAACTGTGAGCCCAGCTTCTGGCTGAGCAGTGCTCCCCCTGTGGGAGCACACTGACCACCAGGGGGCAGCTCCTGCATTAAGTATCTGCCCACTAGTAGTCAGTGTGTGTTGTAAAGACTGGTCGTTCTGCCGTTCGGTGATTTGCATATTACCCTTTTATTATATAGGATAAGGGTGGTGTATATATTTGTCAAAACTCATCGAACTATACAACATAAATGTGAATTTTTATTGCATGTAAATTATAGAATAAAAATGTTTTAAAAATATGGTGCTTTAGAACTAAACACAGATACATATATAATGTAGAAAAATTTAAAAATGTGTTAGGAGATTCAGTACATGGCAAGTTGGGCATTTGGAACCACTGAGGAAAAGGATTCAATAAAACCGTGTAACCATAGTAATGTTATATTTTACTTTTTTTTTTAATATATTTTACTGATTTTTTACAGAGAGGAAGGGAGAGAGATAGAGAGTTAGAAACATCGATGGGAGAGAAACATCGATCAGCCGCCTCCTGCACATCTCCCACTGGGGATGTGCCCGCAGCCCAGGTACATGCCCTTGACCGGAATCGAACCTGGGACCCCTCAGTCCGCAGGCCGACGCTCTATCCACTGAGCCAAACCGGTTTCGGCAGTAATGTTATATTTTAAAATATGAAACCAAAGTCAGAAACCAAAAGGAAAAGGTTGAAGATTTGACAATATGAACAAAAATTCCATAAAGATACTTTAAAGAAAGGCAAACAAATGAAAACAATGTTACTTTCACTTCTTAGAATAGCAAAGAATAAAAACTAAGTCTGAATTTTGAATAAACTCTTTATGATGTATTACCAAAAGTGGGACACCTTAATAAAAGGCACAAATGTATTCATTTTACTCTGCCATTGTCATCAACATTGGGTGTTATTAGAAACCAAACCATCTCCGTAAGTCCACGTGGTGGCACCATCAGCTTTGCTAGCCTCCCTCAGAGGGAGATGCCAAAAGAAAATACTACCTGTTGTCTTGGCTCCCACTTCAATAAGATACTTTTGTTTATTACTAAATAAATGAATAAATAAAGAACATAAAACAATTAAAAACACCTGATCTTGAGATAAACAATCATCAGAATTGGATTGCTTTGATTTGCATGTCAATGATTATCTGTGGTGATGAGTATCATTTAGAATGTCTAACCACTATCTTAAAAAATACTTTGTGATCTGGCTGTCATGGCTCAGTGGTTGAGTGTCGACGTATGAACCAGAGGTCAGGGTTCGATTCCCAGTCAGGGCACATGCCCAGGTTGTGGGCCGGAACCCCGACAATGCATATGCAGGAGGCAGCTGATCAATGATTCTCTCTCATCATTGATGTTTCTCTCTCTCTCTCCCTCTTCCTTCCTCTCTGAAATCAATAAATATTGAAAAAAAAATCCTTTGTACATTTATTTTAGGGACTTTCTTGTTGATGTATCTGAGGTATTTTTACAAATATTTCCATTTGGTATGTATATGCTAATGATTGCTCCTCTTTGATTTAAGTTAAAAATATCTAAGTTGGCTTGTTTGTAAATGTTCTTTCAATCCTTAGTGTAAGGATCAAAGAGGAATGTTCCAAGTGCTTATAAAGCAGGTTTTCAAGTTCATTTCAGGTTTAGAGGATATGCCTACAAGAGCTCTATGCATTCCTCAATTTAGACACAGAGCCCAAGTCAGGATAAACTATTAATGGATATTTTTGTTAAATTTTCACACAAAAAATCTTAAGCATCACTATTAAACAAGCAAAACATCTGAGTAACTTAAAAGGCAAAACACTGCCTTATAATCTCAGTATAATTTTCATGTCTTAAAGTGAAATACAAGTAAAATAGCTAGTTTTACAATAACCTTAATTTCAAAATGAGGGTGCAAATACCATCTATTTAAGTTAATTAAATAGCAGGAAGGGTCACAGTAATAAATACATAATTCACACTGCTGAACTCCCTTCAATTGTTTAGGACAGTGTCTGTAGCACCAGAATAGATCGGAGTAATTAATCAGTGTCAAATAGATATAAAATGACTGATGTTGTTGAGCGTGTATACTGTGGTGAGAGCTGCAAAAGACATTCTCTATGGAGCTGAGCTGTACCACCTTGTTTAATCATCGGCAGACAGCTATTAGGATACCACAAAGCAGTGCTGCAGTTCAATCAAGAACAAAATTAATTTCATTTCATGTGGTTTAAATTCAGTGGTTTTTAAAAGTTATTTTCATTCAGAGCAATGACATTTCATTTCCCCAGAAGGAACAAAAAAATTCATTATTGTCACTAGTAAAGCTCAAAGTTAAAAAAATGAAAGAAAAAATAAATGGATTCTCCATTTAAAAACTTACTAGGTATATATAGAGAAAGAGAAATAGCCTGATTTTAATCATATTTCCAAAGCCAAATAACAGAAAAATGATCTGGGTTTTTTAAGTAAACACTGCCACATAAGTTTGTAAAATAAAATTGTACATTAGTATTTTTAAAGGAAAAAGAAAAACATACGACTTGACTTTAACCTTAAAGTAAATGTTCTCTAACTCTTTTAAGAGTATTCAGTCTTATTCCCACAATGCTAGAAGTGCTCAAATGTTTAGAGCACTTCTTTTGGAATTTTTTTTTTAAATTACATTGTAAATAAAATGACAAACAAACAAAACAAAAACAAATTAGACTCATTATTATACAGTTCCATTTTGCTTTTAGCCAAAGGTAGAATCTTAGTCTGGGAAAATATTCACATTGTCTTTTCTTACTTTTTTATTTTTTTTAAATTATAAAACATATTTATTGCTTAGAATGTTTATCTTTTTTTTAAAAAAAATTGTATTTATTGGGGTGACATTGGTTAAAAAAATTATACAGGCTTCAGGCACACAATTCTGCAATACATCATCTGTATATTATGTGCTACTGTTGACTTTGTGTGGATGCCTTTATCAGGTTGAGGAAGTTCTTTTATTTCTAGTTTGCTTTAGTATTTATCATGAATGGAAACTGAATTTTATCAGGTGATTTTTCTAGTCATTGGTGCGATCATGTGTTGTTTTTTTTTATTCTGGTAGCTTGTGGATCACATTAAATGACTTAAAAATACTGAATAAGCCTTGCATTCCTGGAATAAACCCCTCATATGGTAATGGCATTGTTCTTCTTATAATATTGCTGGATTCAACTTGCTAGTATTTTGTTGAGGATTTATGCATTTATATTCATAATGGGAATTGGTCTGTAGCTTAATTTTCTTGTACTATCTTTGTCTAGTTTTTGTTATCAACATACTACTACTCATAATTTTAGCTCTCTTTATTTGAAAGAGACTGTATAGATTTTGGTGTTATTTCTTTTTTTAAGTGATTGGGAAAATTTGCAATGAAGCAATTGTGCCTGGAGATTTGTTTTATGGAAAAGTTTTGATGCTTGCTACCTGTTTTTGTAAATAAAATTTAATTGGAACATAGGCACATCCACTCACTTACCTAATAGTGTTTATCTGCATCTACTAAATTCAACTTATGCATCAACAGTGAAATAAAAACTGTAGAATTTTATGAAATATTTTAAATGTATAGAGAATATAATGACTACCTGGGACCCACTACTCAGCTTTGTCAAATACTAACATTCTCCTACAATTCCTTCAATATTAAAAATAAACAGTTCAGATACCTGGCACTGAACCCCCTCCATAGCCTTCCCTGTTCCTTCTTTCTGTCTTTCCCCAACGGTAACCACTACACTGAATTCAGCGGTTATCATTCTTAAGTGTTACTTCTTACCTCTACTATGTGTGAATGTATGTTTTTAAAATTCACATAAATGGTATATCGCAGGAATCATTCTGCCACTATTTTTCTGCAATGTTGCTTTCGATAGACACACATATATGATTTATCTACTATATTTTATTGTATGCAACTACCAAATTTATCTATCTTCTACTGGTGGACATTAAGGTTGCTTCTAATTTTTCACCTCTACAAACCACTGTTGTGAAAGTTCTTGTACACAGATTGTGGGAAAGACTGTCAAAACACATGCCTAGAAAAAAACTGTGGTTGTAGGGATGGTTCATGTACTCTTAACTTGATGGTATCAAACTGTTTTCTAAAGTTGCTGTACCAATTAAGACTACCAGCAGCAGAGTATAAGTTATATTTGTCTACATTATTGTCAGCACGTGGTGCTGTTAAATTTTATGAATTTCCCATCATAATGATGAATAAGAAACAGTGTCTTGTCGTTTTAGTTATCTTTTTCCTGAGTTACTAGAGATGTTGGACAACTTTTCACTGAAGTTTGTTGTACATTCAGCTTTTCTAAGTTGGGGAAGCTTTCAGAAAACTGAAACAAGAAGACTTATGTAATAAGCTGCTTAAATTAAAAAAAAAAAAAGGTTTTATAACCAAACTCAAACTTTTGGAGCTAAATGTGTAATATGGAAGAACTATGGGTGCTCATATAAGTGAAAGACCAATGAGATATAAAACAAAGGAAGGTAGAAGTGACCAGTCCTTGAATACTGTAGGATTTGAGGAGATAGAGACAATTGAGTTAATTCCAGACAAATATATTTTGAATATGCTACCTACTGAAGAACATTCTCTTCTATTTATACTTTACCTTTATGGTAGTATTACTCTTTAGTCAGTTGGGAAATGAAAATATTATATTTTCTTTTGGTTATATTTGCAACTTAGTAAATACTAGTTATCGTTAAGAAAAGTTTTCTGAATTCTTCTGTGGTACTCAAAATAATAAGTACATAATATGTGACATACATTTTAACTGGCAGATATTAGATGTAAATATAAGTTTTCTTTTAAATTACTTCTTTAAAAGAAATCTTACCCTTAGCAACAGTATGGATGGACATGCAGAATATTATGCTAGGTGAAATAAGTGAGTAGGAGAAAAGATAAATACCATAGATTTCACTTATATGTGGAAGTTAATTAACAAAATAAACAAATAAAACAGAAAGAGACTCATAGATATAGAGAGCAGACTGACAGCTGTCAGATGGGAGGCAGGTTGGGTAAAAAAGATGAAGGGATTAAGAAAAAAATACATAGACAGTAGTGTGGTGATTGCCAGAAGGAAAGGAGGGTGGGGTAGGTAGAAGAGAGTAATGGGGGGGATAAATGGTGACAGAAGGAGACTTGACTCTGAGTGGTGGACACACAATGCAACGTACAGATGATATATTATAGAATTGTATACTTGAAACCTGTATAACTTTATTAACCCATGTCACCCCAATAAATTCAAAAATTTATGTAGATGGTAAGCTCCAAGAACATCTTATTTTAGCATCTATTATACTATTATACTCCTTCAAATAGAGTGGGCACATAAAAAGTGGTTATAGAATGAATGAATATTGTATGCTTCAGAATAAATAAGACACTTTACCCCCTTTACATTTCTCTCTCACCTGTTTTAACTGAAAATGGCTTTTCCAATAGAAATATTGTTTGTTTCCAGTGTGTTTCGGTACTCTGGGGGCCCGTAGAGAACACGACCTGCAATGGTGGAGTTCAAAAGTATCTGATGAAGTACAAGATATTTAATATCATGGTACATTAATCTACTACATCAAATACAAGCTCCAATTGCTTACAATAGCAAAATGCTTATGATCAAACACCTTGGGGCACAAAAATAAAATGCAATGTATTTCACATAATTAATTCTTATGAGACAACTCATAATACTTACCCTGTTTTGGCAATTCCTCTCAAAATATATATCAAAGTAGCCAGCAATTGCCTGTTTTTAAAAAATAAATGAAATAAATAAACAAACAAACAAACTAATTACATGACATAATTTACTATTCAGTCTTTTAAAACATGGCAAATAAAAAACCATTTCAAAGACCAGATACCTCTTAAACTTATGGCAGGTCACCATTTTTTTCTGGAAAAGATGTTATAAGTAAAAATAAAGTAATATAATTTGGCTTTTCCCCACAGAAACAACACAATAATAAAGGTAACAAGGCTAATCAAATAATCAATATGTTTTATTAGAGAAATGATCATGGTAGACTACTGAAAGGTGAGAGACTATAAGGAGAGAGAGGCTCAGCAGCCCTTTGTGGGTCCAGACTCTCCTGCTGAGATGCTGCCATGCGAGGTAAGGCATCCTGGACCCTGTGGTACTAGTCAGGCCTCCAGACAACTGCAGCAGCTCAAGAGACCCAGGAGGGACCAGCAGAAAAACTAGTAGATAAGTCCAGTCCAGACTGCAGAATCATAAACCATAACTCTAAATGATTGTGACCTCAAAGCATTAAGTTTTTGGGTATTGTGTTACACAACAATAAAGAACTAAAACATGCTTTTATACAAAGACAGCTCATTAAATTTCTTCTGATATTATGCATCCAATTTTAAAGCAAACCATTATGAATATTTTTGCAATGAGATTATGGAATATTTAAATGTTGCTTTTTTTCTTCTGAAAATAAAATAAAGATCAGTAATAGTACTCAAATAAAACTTATGTTTAAGCAAATCGCCAAAAGAGAAACTCGAAGTAACTCTAAGGGTTACTATTAGAGTACAAAAAGGTCTCTAAAAGAAACTAACATTCAGATGAATATAGAGTTTTCATTTATTTTGTTTAAACTTTAACTACCATTCCTTTTTCTTTCACTACTGGGACTAGCTTAACTTAACCTACTTTTACAACTGGCATTAAATAAAGCTCTTAAAGTGTTAAAAACAGGACACTGCTGCTTTTGTTGGGAACGTGAAGTTTTATTGATCTGTAGGATTAATATGGATTGAATCCAAACCAAATTCAATATTTAACCTTCAGGTTCATTATACTTTAGATACCAAAAGAAAAATCGAAACACTATTTATAATTCTGTCAAATAGGATTATAAAGCAACGTAGTGTTCAGCTACAAGTTATTACAGAAAACCATGTAGCTAACGAGAACATTTCTAAAATATATAACCTTTTATCCAGCTGATTTCCTGATACTTCTCCAATGACTAATTTAACTGTTTACTTAAATTTATTCTTATGTCTATCATGTTCACCACTATATTCTTCATGGCCAGTGCAGTGCCTGGCCCATAGAACACAATTCATATTTGCTGAGTGAATGTGCTATGATATACAACTTTATTATAGTACTTATCATCTATATTTTAGTTTAGTTTGCCCTATCAGACTGTAACTTATTTATAAGCAAAGCCTATGAGTAATTTATATTTTTATGCCCTTTACCCAGCACAAATCTGTTATACAGCAGGTTCTTAATAAATTTTAAATTAACTTTTTTAAGTCTTCAGTTTCTTAAATTAACTAGTCTCATTATATAGTGCACTTTATAAAATGATTGAATAACTACACTTAGATGGACCCAGTAATTTTCAACTTTGAAAAAAATGGAGAGTGTAGATCAAATATGAGGAAGAAAGAAAGCAGAGGATACCTAATTCTATGTCTAAAGCTGCACAAGTCTCAGGCTAACCCCCTGAGCTACACAGCTCAGGTGAGATCCAAACCAACACAATAGAGGCTGAAAAAATTGAACTAAAACTTAAATCACTGGCACAAATCCTAGGATTAAACCTTGAATAAACGTGTGGGGAAAAAAAAAAAAAACCAAATAAAGTGGCAAAGGCTTAGAGAACTGAACTAAGATTTGAAAAACCTGTACAAATCTAAGGCTAATTCCTTACGTGCATATACAGAGAGACCCAAAACAATGTAACATATGCTTAGAGAATGACTAAGATTTGATCCACTCTCTGCACAGACACTATTGACAAAACTTGTGTTTTGACTTGAATTGGTCTGATTGCCTGCAAACACTAAACATGAGCATTATCCAGACAGTTATAACATTACGAGAATCCACTTGACAAAGGATGTACAACATCTAATAGAAAACACAGTGAAATGAATCAGAAGATAGGAATTCTCATAGAAAAATAGAAACTATCCTATCTAATAAAAGAGAAACATGGTAATTAGCGTACGACCGCTACCCTTCCCATTGGCGAATCAGGGCAAAATGCAAATTAACTGCCAGCCAAGATGGCGGCCGGCAGCCAGGCAGCTTGAAACTAACATGAGGCTTGCTTGCTTCAGTGATGGAGGACTCCAACGTTCCCCGCCTGCCACTGCAGGCCTCTGAGCTGCAACTCTAAGCAACTATGTTACAAATATAGAAGCTAAACAAAACCCCAGAAACCTGCTTTAGTCGCCGGGCTTCAGGCAGCAGGATCCCAACATTGTTTCAAATACAGAAGGTAAACGAAGGCCAGAAACCTGCTTTCAGCAGCAGAGGCCTAAGAGCTGGAGCCAAGCCTCAGAGCTAAAGCTGGCCCAGAATAAAAAAAAAAAGAAAAAGAAAAAAAGGGGCGGTTGGGAGCTTCAGTCACCCGCCAGCCTGAAAACAGCCCTCAGCCCCTCACCCAGACTGGCCAGGCACCCCAGTGGGGACCCCCACCCTGAAGGGTGTGTGACCAGCTGCAAACAGCCATCATCCCCTCACCCAGGCTGGCCAGGCACCCCAGTGGGGACCCCCACCCTGATCCAGGACACCCTTCAGGGCAAACCAGCCGGCACCCACCCATGCACCAGGCCTCTATCCTATATAGTAAAAGGGTAATATGCCTCCCGGAACTGGGATCAGTGTGACGGGGGCAGCGCCCAAACCCCCTGATCGCCCGGCGGCTCTGTGTGTGACAGGGGGCGGGGCCACAACATCCCTATCTGCCCTGCTCTGTTCGTGACAGGGGAAGGCGCCCCAACTCCCTGATCAGCCATACTCTGTGCCTGATAGGGGGGAGCTCCCCAACCCCCTGATCGCCCTGCGGCTCCATGTGTGACAGGGTGCGGCGCCCCAACCCTCTGATCGGCCCTGCTCTGTGTGTGACGGGGTAGAGCCATAACCTCCCCACCGGCCCTGCCCTGAGTGT
This sequence comes from Myotis daubentonii, assembly GCF_963259705.1. Classification (NCBI taxonomy): domain Eukaryota; kingdom Metazoa; phylum Chordata; class Mammalia; order Chiroptera; family Vespertilionidae; genus Myotis; species Myotis daubentonii. Next base: position 57,726,423 of record NC_081848.1, on the reverse strand, counting down.
GACAGTGGCGGCACACCAACCCCCTGATCGGTCCTGCTCTGTGGGTGATAGAGGGTGGCGCCCCAGCCCCCTGATCCGCCCTACTCTGTGAGTGACAGTGGGGAGCTCCTCAACCACCTGATCGGCCCTGCTCTGTGCATGACAGGGGGGAGCTCCCCAACCCCCTGATGGGCCCTGCTCTGTGCGTGACAGGGGGTGGTGCCGCAACCTCCCCATCAACCCTGCCTTGAGTGTGACAGGGGGCCGTGCCCCAACCCCCCAATCGGCCCTACCCTGAGCGTGACTGAGGGTGGCATCGCAACCTCCCAATCCGCCCTGCTCTGTGCATGACAGGGGGCGGCGCTCCAACTCCCCAATCGGCTCTGCTCTGAGCCCGACCAGGGGTTGTACCTAGGGATTGGGCCTGCCCTCTGCCACCCAGGAGCAGGCCTAAGCCAGCAGGTTGTTATCTCCTGAGGGGTCCCAGGCTGCGAGAGGGCACAGGCCGGGCTGAGGGACCCCCACTCCTTCACGAGTGCACAAATTTTTGTGCACCGGGCCTCTAGTCTATATATATAAAAGGCTAAGCAACAGTCTGACCATCTGACCAGCTGATAGGTATGACGTGCACTGACCACCAAGGGGCAGACGCTCAACACAGGAGGAAGCCTGACTCCTTGCAGGGCTGTGTGATTCCACCTTCAACCATGGGTTATGTTGCTGCTGGGGCACTGTCGGCCCCAAATCTGACTTACTGCTGAGCTGCGGTGACTGCAGATGCCCTTCGAGCCACAGCATCACCCCAGGTGCAGCCAACCGGGGAGGGACCATGGGAGGTTGGCTCCAGGGTGTGTCTGGCCCGTCTCACCAATTCCCGCCCTGCTGGCCACCTTCTAATGAATTTCCTTTCAATATGCACGAATCTGTGCACCGGGCCACCAGTCCTATATAATAAAAGGCTAATATGCAAATCATCCCCTCAAGAGTTCGACTGCTTGCTATGATATGCGCTGACCATCGGGGGTGGTGCGGAAGAAAGGAAGGCCCCAGCCAGCAGCTAACCGGCAGCCAGGGGAAGGAAGGTCCCAGCCAGCAGCCGGAAGGCCCCAATTGGCTCTGATCGCCGGCCAGGACTATGGACCCTAGCTGTGTATGAATTTTGTGCACCAGGCCTCTAGTTAAAAAAAAAAGAAACATAAGGAATATTGAAAACTAAAAAATAATGGAAACAAAAGAACTCCCTGGGCTGAATTGCAGAATGGAGATAATAAGGAAAAAAGCAGTGAGTTTTAAGATAGATCAATGGAAATTATTTAATTTTAAAAACAAAGGGGAAAAGTTTGAAATAGAATGCACAGAGTTGCAGGGAACTATAAAGCTAACATACATGTAATTGGTGGTCATGATGGAAAAGATAAAAATACTGAAGCAGGAAAAAAAAAACCCTTTACATTTCTATATCCAGAAAAAATATCCTTCAGGAATAAAGGTAAAATAAAGACATTTTCAAGTAAAGGAAACAAAAATAATTCACTGCCAGTGGACTTTTTAGAAGAAATTTTAAAGGAAGTTCTTCAGGCTGATGGGTTACAATACTAGAAGGAAAACCTGAAACATCAAATATAATACAAGAACAACAACAGTAATAAATAATTGGGTTTTACTTTTCCCTTCACAATACTTATAATTGTGTAAGGCAAAATTACAACATCATCTGGTGGGGTTATCAATTTGCACATGTAATTATAAAGATCAGTGCAGTGGGTGGAAGGGTAGGAGGGAGGAAAAGTGAAATCCCACCAACATATATAAGTGTTTACCAGTATAAAATCTGGAACTGAAGAAGGCTTTTAAAATGCTACACATAGGCAGACTTAATATAAGGGAAATTTAAAACTTTAGTATCAAAATTGAAAGGCAACAAATCTGAGAATATTTGTAATATATATAAAACAAAGGGTCATGTGTTCTTTGTACATTAAACTTCTAAATTAGTAAGAAAACAATATGTCAAAAGAAATTAAGACAAAGGACATTTCTGAAAGGAAAATCAACTGATTAATAAGCATGTGAAAAAAGATGTTTGACCTATTTAGAGAAAAGTGAGTAAACTGAAACAACCATTTCCTTGATCAGAACTTTTTAAAATGATAATAACCACAGTTTAGTGGGAAACATGGCACTCATTGTGGGAAAATAAACTGAAATAACCTTTCTAACGGGAACTTAGCAATACATATTAAAAGATATAACATTTGATCAATAAAAACAAAAAGACAAAACATTTGTATTAGAAAGAAGTCATACATGAAATAGTACAAATGATATAATTCCATTTATATACAGAATATTCAAAAACAGCAAAACTTATGGTATTGTAAGTCAGTATATTAGTTACCCTTATATAGGGATAGAAACTGAAAGGGGTTACATGGTGGGCTCTTGGTTTGCTATTAATATTCTTAAGCTGAGTTGAGTACGTGGTGAATATTCTTCTTTGGGCAATTTTATCACACTACACGTATGATTTCTGCATGTTTTATGCTTTCTAAGTGCCATGTTTACATAATGTATATATTCAATGACCCAGGAATTCTAAAAAGTATTCTATGGAAATTATTAAGTATGCCTGCAAAGATTTAGCCATAAGATGCCAATTTTAGCTCAAATTTTCAACAATAGGTGACCAGTTAATAAATCATAATACCTCTATACAATGAAATGCCATTTGGCCATCAAAAGTAATCCTATAGATAAATATTTATTAATTTGGATAAATAGTCACAATATACTATTTTATAGTTCCATTGGAAATGCATCATAATATCTTCAGCTCCTCATGCAGTTCCCTCCTAATGATGTTTGGTTGAGGGTAATGTTAAGATCAGTTCCCCAGCACACATTAAGCAGAAACATGAGGAACATTAGGAAGAAATTCACCAGAGATTAAAAATTATGTGCAACCCTGGCCAGTGTGGCTCAGTTAGTTGGAGCCTTGCCCCATGCACCAGAAGGTTATAGGTTTGATTCCAGGTCAGGACACACATTTAGGGTGTGCATTCCATCCCGGTGAGGCACGTAAGGAAGGTAACCAATCAATGTGCCTCTTTCACATCTATGTTTATCTCTCTATCTCTCTCTCCCCTTTCTCCCTCTCTGGTATCAATTAAAAAATAATAAATAAATAAATAAATAAATAAATAAATAAATAAATAGGTATGTGCAGATAATCTACTTGTCGACTAACATTCATATAACTGAGACAGTGAAAGACTCTTACTCTGAAAAATCAAAGGGAATTTCTGGTTTAAAAAATTGGTAATTACCCTCAAACACAAGCAAGACCTAGAATGCTACTCAAAGAAAACAGTTTTTAAAATATATATATTTTTTGGTGTATAAGTCTTCCTTAATAATTAAAATAGAAATTAGGAGAGAAAAAAAACCTTAACCTTGAAACATAGTTATATAAACCAACTGAACTATGACTAGTGTTTTTTATTTCTGCAAAGCCATTATAACCAAATATGTCAGTTGATTTGGGAACAAAACTATTTTGCTTCAGAATATGAATATGCCACCTTTTTGTACTTATAGTTTCACTACCTTATTATCATCATGCCAGGGTATCTCTAGATCTTTTAAATGTTAATTTCAATAAATTTATCCTTTCTCTGTGGGTGTCATTCAACTATAAGAAAAAAACAAACAAACAACAAGCATAGGAAATTGAAAATGAAGACTCATAGACAATGGTAATAAATAACTGCAGCACAGCTTGACATGTTCTTGAAAAAGATCAGATATGTTAGAAGACCTGACCACAGAATAAATTCCTCTTTTGTTCCACATATATATCTTGTCAGGGGCAAAAGAACAGCTGAGGGGAAAAAAGCATTAAAATCAAATACCTCTAAGAGCTGGGTTAATCTCCAAAGGCAAGGTCACAATTAAATAAAGTTTCACTGAATTATACAACAGTCAGAAAAAACTTAGTTATAAAGCCCTTAGATTGAGAGAAGGGAAAATGAGTGGTAAATAAGAACAATACTGATGATAATGTAAAAAAATAAAAAACAGAATGAAAGGAAAACACATGCGTACAGTAAATTTCTTGAACAGCTTGATCATACTTGTAATTTGTTGAAAATCCTCCATAATTACTTTGAAGTACATAGGAAAATAAGACATGTAACTTTACTGTGCATCTTAAATATTCCTAACCATCAGAATACAGTTTCAGAATGATCGGTTCGTCTCTTTGTGCATTGCACAAAAAGGGGAAAAAAAAAATTCACAGCATTTGTAAATCGAATCATTTAAAAATCTGTTTTAAGTCACAATTTGCTTGTTTATCCAACACATATAAAGGTAGATGCAGCTCGTTTTAAGAACAATGCTCATTTGAAGAACAATTATTTGAAAAAAAAAATGAATTACTTTCTCATGTATTTTGGTGCAATGAGTATTTCTTTAAAGAGAACGTATTGTGTATGTGTGTGTAACAGGATGGCAGCCAATGAAATAAGATCAGACTAGACCTTATGAGAAAGAAGGAAATTAAAAATTATCATTATCACTATCACCTGCAGGGAGTAATTTATCATTTCTGTTCTTCATTGGTATCATGTTCCAACAGCGTGTGGTTACAGCAGATACAATTAGGCAGCTGTCCACAGAAGTAGGAGGATAATGTGCTTTTGATGGAGTTTATCCAAGCATGGAGACAGAGTGCTTGTAATCCATGCAGCAGAATCACTATAACAAAAATACAATTCATTTTTTGTGGAAGTATTTCTTTCAGAATCTTAAAATGGAATTCAAAAGCCAACTGCTAGGTCTAAAGCAAGTAAAGAAATAGTAAGAAGATAATGCATAAAAATGCTTACTATGGCTTATATCTCTGTATATAAACCAACCAAATGAAACTACAAACAAAAGACATACAAGCTACTGCAAAAAAACATGAATTCTGCTAGTGATGACTGGCATTAAAACTAAGAAAGCATAATCAACAAATATGAAAATTATATATTAGAATTTTCTCCCAATATTAATTATACCTTAAATTATGAACTCTTTCTTCTTCAATTAATTTTCTATTTTATCCCAAGAGAAAATTTGCATCTTTTCTTTCTTTCATAATTCCTCCAGGGAACAATACACATTAAGTGCCATATACTTCTCAAGGGATATTGCCAAATTGAGTACTTTAGAAACAGACCTAGCAATATGGGAAGTAGCGAAAGACAATATGTCTAAAATTTCTTAAAGGTACTTTTACTGAAAAACTCAATGTAATTAATTTTTATCTACTTGAAATATTCCCAGATTATAAATAAATTTTAACGTTTATTTGGATCACTCCCTTGTAATTTCAAAATTGGTTATTATAGTGATTTTAGGAAGCAGAAGGAATCACCTCTTTAGAGCCTAAAGCAGTACTTTAATCCTGACATTTCATAAATTGATACCTTACATGCCCTAACTACTCTACATTTCTTCCTAGCTATAAACACAAGATATTGTTTTATACATTTTATATTCATTGATATTTACCAATATTTTCTCTTTTAAATATAGCTGTGAAACCAACACCCAGATCAAGAAATAGAATCTTCAGCACCCTAGTAATCCCCCTTATGTACTTAGCTAATCCTAGGCACCTTAACCCCCGCAAGGCATCTATTATCCTGATTTTTTCTTTCAGCTTTACTGAGATATAATAGACAACATTGTGTAAATTTAAGGTGTGTAATGTGTTGATCTGATACACTTACATATTGCAAAGTGATTATTATCACAGTGTTAGCTGACACCACCATCAGAATCAGACAATGATCAATTTTTTTGGAAGTGAGAACATTTAAGATCCATTCTCTTAGCAACTTTTAAGTATATAATATAGTATTATTAACTATAATCACAGTATACACTAAATCCCCAGAACTTAATTCAACTTATAACTTGAAGTTTGTACCCTTTGATCAATGTCTCCTCATTTCCCTCAGCCACTGGTAACTACCTTTCTACTCTCGGTTTCTGTAAGTTTGGCTTTTGTAAAAGATTCCACAAATAAATGATATCATATGGTATTTGTCTTTCTTTGTCTGACTTATTTCATTCAGCATAATACCTTCAAGGTCCATCCTTGTTGTCACAAAAGCAGGATTTCCTTCTTTTTATGGCTGAATATTCCATTCCATCTATATGCCACATCTTTATCCACTCATCTGTTTGACACTTAGGTTTCCACATCGTGGCTACAATGAACATGGGAGTGAAGACATCTCTTCAAGATCTTATTTTAATTTCCTTTGGATATATACCCAGAGTGGGACTGCAGGATCATATGGTAATTCTATCTTTAATTTTTGAGGAACCTCCATACTCTTTTCCATAGTGGTTGCACCAGTTTACATTCCCAAAACAATGCACAAGGGTTCCCTTTTCTCTACATTCTCACCAACACTTATGTTATCTCACTACTATCCTGACTTCTAAGAGCACAGATTAATTTTCGCTATTGTATGCTTCAACTGAACAGTTATTTTCACTGTTTAGGTAGAATACCCAGGCATCTGCTTAGGCAGTGAGGATATGGAGGTGACCACAGACATGATGAGACTGCCCTGAAGAGCCTATAGGAATCCACAGCTGAACACAAGACACTGAACGAAAAACATTATGAGTATGGTGGGTGGTATTACAGGGAGTGCAGCAACATTTAATAGATGTATTAGAATCTACTCTGTGGGATTAGAGAAGGCTGCCTAGGGGAAGTAATATTTAAACTGACATATAACAACTAAGAGGGAAATAGTTTAGAGAATGGGGCAGTGTTTTAGACAGAAGACCTTAGGGAGGAAAAAAACAGCACAGTGAAGAATTTGGCTCCTGTAGTGGTGGACTACATAAAATATAGTGACCCTTTTGCTGAGAGCAACTATAAGAACTGAAAAAATATAAAATACTATGTGCTTGAAGGCATCAGAGAGATAAATTAAAACATTACCAAGGTAAGACTCAGCAAAGAAAGAAATAAAAAAGAAAAAAATGAGACACATTTGGGACTGCTTTTGCCTTACAGGCATTTGCCAGTTCAGAGGAAGCAGCTAAAAGACTACCTGTGCAACCCTTTTGACAGCATCACATGGGTAGGAATACAAAAATGGGGCCCTCATATTCTCAGTTTGGCCCATCCCATATCCATGGGGTTGGATGCTGAATAAAAGAATGAGGGTGAGAAGAGAAAAGAAAAATCAGACTGCACACTATGGTGCAGACTTTGGGGAGAGGCAGGACATATCAGTTGTTAAAGAAAAGAGCATTCTGTAATAGCTATGTCATTGTCATAGTGACCTACAAATTAAAAATGTGACTCTGCAAAACTGTAGGCAGAAAGTGATTTTGCTTTGAGAAACAGCTGATTTGCATAAATGCAGCATTCTGAAAGAAGATCTCATTTCTCCACTACATTAGGATATTCAAGTATACGAATAGGCCAAAGAGTTTTCACTGCATACCTTTGCCTATAAAAAAAACTAGTCAGTTCAATCCTGATGGAGTAAGTAAATTCATCTATGAAATCACACAATACTAAATCCTCCAAAGCAAATGCATGTTAAAAATAAACTTGAACAAACAATTCTTTCTTTAAGGCAAGACAGGAAAGCGAATGGTACATTAATTAGATCATTTTATGAGCATTTTGTATGTGCCAGGTATAGTGGTAAATGCTTTTACATATTATTTCATTTAGCACTCAAAATAATACCAAGGAAGTAGGTACTGGTATCATTATCTCCACTTTTCACATAAAAAATCTGAAGTCCTGAGAAATCAAACACCTCTTCTAAAGTCATATTGGTAAACTGGGCCCATTAGAGCTAAAGCTTTTAATCACAGTGCTATATTATCACTGTTTAAACTCTCCTCTTTGATTTTAATCACTTTCAGAAAACTCCCTTATATTTCTAAATTAGTCCTTTTCTCATTCAGTCTTCTAGAAAAGCAAAAACTTGACTGGTTTTGGTAAATATTAAGTTATGAGACAACTGGTATATATAATACAGTTTATTTTTCCAATTATTGACTCACTTTCCCATGAGGACTAGTCCTTCCTGTGAATACACAGATATATATATCAGACATCTGGAAACATAGGTACTTTAGGATTTTTAGAAAATCTGGATGGCAATATTTACGATGGTTTGTACCAGAGCATTAAATCAAAGGAAATCTGAACTAGGAAGATTACTTCCTTATAGGTCATTACACTAGGGAAAGTGCCTGAATCAAAGAGGAAAATACCTGGTCAAACTCATTTATTATCACAACCTAATAATTCTAATTGACAGTCTCTGAGATAAGTCTAGGGAGAACTCCCCTGTCATCTCTAATCAAGAGTCCACTCTGATTGATTATTTGATAAATAAACCATTCTTATGCTTATTGCTATGCTTGAGATAAGTATTTCAGTCCTGTTTGAGTGTGATTATTTCTCTCCTAAATATTTTGACCCTTGACATTCTGATTTCAAGCCTAACCCTATACATATCTATAATGAAAGTATGGTTATAATGTAGCTTAAGAATTTCAACATTCCACTAAGATTATATTTTAGAACAATTTGATATTCAAGTCCTTTTTAAATATAACTCAATCAGTGTTAATGAATCAATGTTAATGAATTTTTTAAAACGCAGATTCAAAGGGGCTATAAGCTTGGCTTTCAAAAGAAGATTAAGCATGATTAGCTTATGTTTTAATTTTAAAACACAAAAAGGCCATCAAGAGTGTTAATATTGTAAGGGTGTGAAATAATGATCACAGACCACTGAAGAGATAGGAAAACTGTTGTTAATTTGGATAAAGAAAAAGCAATTAGCCAGTGACAGCATTTTGGAGGCAGAGATATATGAACAAAGATGCTGCATTCTGACCTAAAAGACAGCCTTGGATCTATAGAGTCAATGCACTCCCCATTAAAATACCAATGGCATATTTCACAGACCTAGAACAAACTCTCCAAAAATTCATCTGGAATAAAAAAAGACCCCGAATGGCTGCAGTCAGTGGTTCTCAACCTTCCTAATGCCACGACCCTTTAATATAGTTCCTCATGTTGTGGTGACCCCCAACCATAAAATTAATTTCGTTGCTACTTCATAACTGTAATTTTGCTACTGTTATGAATAGTAATGTAAATATCTGATATGCAGGATGTATTTAGGTGACCCCTGTGAAAGGGTCGTTTGACCCCCAAAGGGGTCGTGACCCACGGGTTGAGAACCACTGGCTGCAGCAATCCTGAGAAAGAAGAACAAAGTAGGTGGGATCTCAATACCAGATATCAAGCTGTATTACAAAGCCACTGTTCTCAAAACTGCCTGGTACTGGCACAAGAACAGACATATAGACAAATGGAATAGAATAGAGAACCCAGAAATTGACCCAAGCCATTATGCTCAATTAATATTTGACAAAGAAGGCAAGAACATACAATGGAGTCAAGACAGTCTCTTCAATAATTGGTGTTGGGAAAACTGGACAGATACATGCAAAAAAACGAAACTAGACCAACTTATACCATACACAAAAATAAACTCAAAATGGATAAAGGATTTAAACGTAAGAGAGGAAACCATAAAAATATTACAGGAATCCACAGGCAGCAAAATCTCAGACATATGTTGTAGCAATATATTTACTGATACAGCTCCTAGGGCAATGGAAACTAAAGAGAAAATAAAGAAATGGGACTACATCAAAATAAAAAGCTTTTGCACAGCAAAAGAAACCATCAACAAAACAAGAAAGCCCACTGCACGGGAGAACATATTTGCCAATGTTATCACTGATAAGGGTTTAATCTCCAATATTTACAGGGAACGCGTACAACTTAACAAAAGGAAGGCAAACAACCCAATGAAAAAATGGGCAACGACCTAAATAGATACTTTTCGAAAGAGGACATAAGGAGGGCCAAGAGACATATGAAAACATGCTCAAAGTCACTAATCATCCGAGAGATGCATATCAAAACGACAATGAGGTACCATCTCACACCCGTCAGAATGGCTATCATCAACAAATCAACAAACGACAAGTGCTGGTGAGGATACAGAGAAAAAAGAATCCTCGTGCACTGCTGGTGGGAATGCAGACTGGTGCAGGCACTGTAAAGAACAGTATGGAGTTTCCTCAAAAAATTAAAAATGGAACTCCCATTTGACCAAGTGATCCCACTTCTAGAAATATATCCCAAGAAAGTAGAAACACCAATCAGAAAGGATATATGCACCCCTATGTTCATAGCAGCACAGTTTACCATAGCTAAGATTTGGAAACAGCCTAAGTGCCCATCAGCAGATGAGTGGATTAAAAAACTGTGGCACATCTACACAATGGAATACTATGCTGAGGTAAAACAGAAGCAACAGCATGGATGGACCTGGAGAGCATTATGCTAAGCTAAATAAGCCAGTCAGAGAAAGATAAATATCACATGATCTCACTCATTTGTGGAATATAATGATCAACATAAATTGATGAACAAAAACAGATCCAGAGACAAAGCAGCATCAATCAGACAGTCAAACCTCAGAGGGAATGTAAGGGAGGGTCGGGATAAGCGGGAAAGATCAACCAAAGGACTTGTATGATGCATATAAGCCTAACCAATGGACACAGACACCAGGGGGGTGAGGGCATGAGTGGGGGGAGTGGGGGAGCAATGGGGGGATAAGGACACATATGTAATACCTTAATCAATAAAGAAAAGAATTAAAAAAAGACATCCCTGGAATGAGGCTAGTAGGTGGTTTGATAAATTTTAGAAAAGTGATTATTTATAGATTGAAGAGTACATAAAGATAGCCGATATCCACTTCACGTACCCCTAAATGGGCCCATGTTCGCTAAATAAAATGGAGGGTACAATCATCTGCACTATTTAAACCATTATTTCTTTCACAGACTCTTTTTTTAAACATGAATAGTTAATTTAGTTTAAGTTATAATTATTACATGATGCTATTCCATTGGATTTGCTCTTTATTTTAATTTTAAAAAATCATTTGTACTTTTCAATTAGAGTTGACATACATTATTATATTAGTTTCAGGTATGCACGCCAGTGCTTAGACGTTACATAACTTACCAAGTGATCTGCTGTTAAATCTTGTACCCATCTGACACCTTACACAGTTATTAGAATACTAAAGCCCGGTGCACGAATTTGTGCACACTGAAAAGAAATTAATTAGAAGCAATACTAGTATTTTAATGTCACTATTCACCCTTTCTCTATAATAGAAGCGTCAACCAAATTCAGGATCGACAATGACAGATTGAAACACACGCGTGTGACTGGCGCCAGGGAGAGCTTTATATATATTGTGCATGCGCAAGTCAACTTAGCCTTTTATATATATAGATAAACTTGCTAAATTAGACCTGCTTTCTGATGTAGCTAAACTTTTTCCAGCCTGGTGAGGCACCCTAACTTCTCTTTCAGGTAACTGTCAGCAACACAGCAGTAAATATCAACACGAAGCAGATTATTGTAGATAACACAGGGAGAACAAAGAGTAAAATATTTAGCTGCAGCAGTGTTTGACTATATTCTGTGCAGTGAGAAAACCTGGTCATTTTCAAGGTCTTACCATTTTTTACTTCTTTTCAGTCAGGTCAAGTTTCTAAACTTTCTAAATCTCTGTTTTCCAGCTAATGAAAAGAAAATAGGATTCCACCGAATCTCTTGTCTACCTACTCCAGGACTTCTGTGTGTATCAAATGAGATGAGGCACAGGAAAACGCTTCACAGACATTTGGTTAAAGTGTGAAATGTTTGCACCTGGCTATAAAGCAAGTCATGTTCCTGGACTGAAGAAACTGCAAGGAGGCTAGTTGTTGCTAGGAAGAGGAAGCCCGGAGTTGCTATGTCACGTCATTACCCGGTGCCCACAGCCACTGTTTCCAGGCTGGGCTGGGCCATGGGCAACATTTTGCGCCATGGGGGTCTCAGCAGTGTCAGCTGCAATTTGGTGGGCTGTTGCTCCAGGGCGGTGGCAGGGCTTATGTCCCACTTGGGGGAAGTCGAGTGTTGCTTTGTGGGTGCCAGGTCCGCCTTGCTGTTTCTCTGTAAATGACCAGTGTGTGTCATGGCTTCTCCTGCGTTGAGCATCAGCCTCCTGGTGGTCAGTGCGCGTCATAGCGACTGGTCAGATGGTCAGACATTTAGCATATTAGCCTTTTATATATACAGACTAGAGGTCCGGTTCACGAAATTTGTGCATGGGGGCGGGGGGTCCCTCAGCCCAGCCTGCACCCTTTCCAGTCTGAGACATCCCACTCACATCCGGGACTGCTGGCTCCCAACCACTCGCCTGCCTGCCTGCCTGCCTGCCCCTAACTGCTTCTGCCTGCCAGCTTGATCACCCCCTAACCACTCCTCTGCCAGCCTGATCACCCCTTAACACTCCCCTGCCAGCCTGATCACCGCCTAACTGCTTCCCTGCCGGCCTGGTCCCCCGCAACTGCCCTCCCCTGCAGGCCTGGTCCCCCCCAACTGCTCTTCCCTGCCGGCCATCTTGTGGCCACATGGGGGCGGCCATCTTGTGTGTTGGAGTGATGGTCAATTTGCATATCACCTTTATTAGATAGGATTATTGACTATATTCCCCATGTTGTACTTTATATCCCCATGACTATTCTATAACAACCAATTCTTTTATATTTTAAATCTAAAGTGTGTTTATTGGGATGGTTCCCCATTTGTCAGGGTGCTTTTAGTGCTGCTTCTTTCTGAAGGAGCACCCTCTATCAGCCTTGCTTTTCCTCCTGTAGGCTGAGACAGGACAGTGGAGCAACCAACACATAAAACTACCATTTGTGCATGGCTAAAGGTGGTGATTTTATAGCATCCTGGGCACTGCACACCCATGAAGTAGAAACTGAGACTCTGCACCAGGCGCTTTTTCTTGTGTTTCCTTTCTCTCCTGGAGAGGGATGAAGGAGATCCTTAGCAAGGTGTCAAGAGGAAGCTGTCACCGCTGGAAAGGCCAATTTGTACTTCTTAATTCCTTTACCTTTTTCATCTATCCCTTAACCACCCTCCCATCTGGCAACCTTCAAAATGTTCTCTGTATTTATGAGTATGTTTCTGTTCTGCTTGTTCGTTTATTTTTTTATATTCAATTGTTTATAGATATGTACTATATGTTATAGCATACAGTGAAGTTCATCTTTTTTTTTTTTACCTCAAAATATCCTTTAATCACAACAAAGACCAAATACACCCCTTTGCGCTGTCCTTGGGAAATCAAGAAAAAATGAACTCGTTTTTGTTTTATGACTCAACATAAACAAGACTTGCTGGAAATAGTGCTCATTGCTTGCACTCCATGCCAATTTACACTCTTGTTAGATCAGTCCCAATCCTACAGTCAAAAGTCCTTGTCAGAGCAAGAAAAACCACTCCTCTCAGGACTAAGCCCCGAAGGTGGAAGGACGTCTTCAGTGAGAGAACTGCCTGCTATCGGAAGACTTCTTGCTAATGTGCTTGAAGATTTTGGACTTCTCCACTTTCTTGGGCTTCTGGTAGCCAAATCCACTGCTGCCTCCTCTCTTCTTCAGCTTGCCTTCATTGCTGTTCACATTCAGATCAACAAAAGGAGCCACCTTGAAGCCAAATGACAGAGCAATGTGAGGCAAATTTAAGTTATTAACGTTAAAGATTTGTTTCAGAGAATGGGAGTCATAGGCTCGAATGTACGACTTATATGCTTCCTGGGCTGACTTATGAAGGAAGTAGATCTTTTCAATCGATTTTTCAAGCTGAGACTGAATGTCAGAAATTTTGGACCAGGAAAACTCAAATTCACTTAATGGGACCTTGGATTGCTTCAGGTAACGAAGGAAACCCAATTCTTCAGGACGCAAAATGAGCAAGGCATGCCCCCTTTCGTTTAGGCCCCTGGCAGTTCTTCCCACTCGATGAATGTATTCCCTGGGGTCATCTGGAGGGTCATACTGAACAATCCAGTCGACTTCAGGAATGTCCAGCCCTCTAGCTGCCACGTCCGTGCACAACAATATCCCCGTATCCGCATTGCAGAACTGGAAGAATGTGGTTGTATGCTTATTTTGATTCTGCCTTCCATGAATGGCCAAGACAGGCAAATCGATGTAGTTCAGCAACTCATAGTGGTATTTCACGGACATCAAGATGAGAAGAAGACCATGAGTTTCTTCTTCCGGTTCTTCTTAAGGAATGTGAAGAGCAGGAGGAATCTTTTCTCGGAAGGACAAACAACATATCCCTGCTCAAGACCATCCACTGTTGCATTAGTTTTACCATCATCGACACTAACATACAATGGCTTTTTCAGAAAAATCCTCGCCAGGTCCTCAACTCTTTGAGTTTGTGTGGCAGAAAAGGGCATGGTCTGCCTGTGTGTTGGCAGAAGTTTAATAATTTGCTTTAACTCCTCTTCAAACCCAACATCCAAGATACGATCAGCCTCATCAATAACCAGACACTGCAGGTTTTTAAACATAAACCCTGGAGTATTCTGCAGATGGTCCAGGAGGCGGCCTGGTGTGGCCACAATGATGTTGATCCCATTAGCAAGCTTCTGTGCCTCAGCAGACCTGTTGCTGCCGCCCATTATCCACCTGTATGTGTGAATGTGGTGTGTCATCAGCTCTTTAAGAACACTGAAAGTCTGCATGGCCAGTACCGTAGTAGGGGAGAGAATAAGAACTCTGTTCCTGTCAGTCCCAGGGGCAAGCTGGGCACCTCGCTCTCCTCTTCCCCATCGCCTGGCTTCCCCACACTGGTTTTGGTTTCTTCAGGGGCCTGGGAACTTTCCTCTGGCTCCACTTTGTCTTCTGTTTTTGCTTTTTTGGTATCAGGCCCAGTATCATCCACCATTTTTCTCTTTTTCTTTTTCTTCTTTTTCTTAGATTTTTAATTGGGCAAGTGCACTGCTGCTTCCCCGTTGGTTAATATGGTAGATTTCTTGGGGGACTTTTTAACTTTTACATTTTCCACTGTTTCTTGGGATATATCTCCGTTTTGAGCTTTTGACAGGCCCTTATTCATAGACGGCTTTAGGGATTTTTTAACTTTTCCACCTCCCACTGTTTCTTTATATGTATCTCCATTTGGGGCTTCTGACAAGCCTACATTCACAGACTGTTTCAGGGATTTTCAATTTTTCCACTTGCTACGGTTTCTTGAGACACATCTTCATCTTGACAGGTTCACATCCCAGGCCCCCTGCAGCTTTAGGTTCCTCTGCTGCAACTTGAGGTTCCGCTTCTCGATCTTCCTGCACAGCTGAAGTTCATCATTTTCATTGATGTACACTACTCCATAAATATATTATTACTTATCCATTTTACTAATGATGAATTTTTTGCTTGTTTCCAGTCTGTAGCTACAATGAAGAATGCTGCAATGGACATCCTTACTCATGTGCTTTGGTGAACATATGAACACATTTTTTCTGTTTAAAGACTTAAGATGGTTAAGCCATAGGGTAAACATGTGTTCAGCTTTGGTAGCTACAGCAGGTAGCTGAGTTGTATAGAAATAATTTATCTCAATGGAGTACCTTTGCCTCATCACTCTTATGCATTTCTTAAAATACTTTCACTAGTATGATTGTTTTTAAAAAATCCAACTATTAAAAATTTCAAACACAGACACAAGTATAGAAGCTCTAAGTACCTATATTCAACAGTATTTGGCACACTTGCTTCATCTATTCTTCCTCTGCCCCCTGCCCATATTTGCTGAGCTATTTTGAAGCAATGACTGACATCATGTCATTTCTTCCCTGTATACTTCAGTTTATATCTCTAAAAAGTATGGACATTTTCTTATATAACGCAATGCTTTTATCACATGGAATCAAATTCTTAATAACTCTTTGGTTTATCTAATATTCATAAGGTGAATTTTAATATGTCTCCCCATTAATGCCTTGTGAAAGAACTGTCTGCTTGGCTTGTTATTATATTCACAATGCCTTGCAGCTCTTAGCACATAATAACACTCAAAAAAACAGAATAAAAGAAGAGATTTAAGTATTCCACCACCATCTAAGCCTAAATAGTCTGAAAGAAAAAAATTCAGGACCATGCTCTAGATCCTATGGTCATTCATACAAGGAGAAACCTAAAACTGGTTATAGAGGTAGAATCACATCAAGACATAAAATTTACTTTATGGAGCCTACTGAAATATATACCAGATGTCCCACTAAAATCTACGATGCAAGTTCAAGACAAGTCTTACTATTTCTAAGCAGCACAGATGTGATTTAATAATTAGTTTCTTTAGCTGATTAGCTTTGCAAGGTCAAAATTAGGTCAATATACACCCCAAAGTACTAACAACTGATTTAATACTCAAGAATGAGTTTGGAATTAGTAGGTTTCTATTGACAGAGATTTTCTAAAAGCCTTGAAAGAGACTTAAAGAAAACTATTACAAAGAAATAGGCTCATTTTGACTTTTTCTTAAGCCATTGGAAAATTTTAAAGCTTAATTAAAAAGTAAAATGAAAACAAAGAGTGCTATGAGTAAGGAATCACTAAAAATCTGAATTGTAAACATTTAAGTTTCTTTTCATAACATCTGCATTAACCTTAGAAAACAGTAACTCAAAGACTTATTTTTACTCCATTCAAAGATAAATTTATCTTTTGAGTACTTATCAAGTATATGATTTAAAAAAAAAAAAAAAAAAAGAGGCCCTAACTGGCTTGGCTTAGTGGATAGAGCGTTGGCCTGCAGACTGAAGGGTCCCAGGTTAGGTTCCGGTCAAGGGCATGTACCTTGGTTGCAAGCACATCCCCAGTCGGGGGTGAGCAGGAGGCAGCTGATGGATGTTTCTCTCTCATCGATATTTCTAACTCTCTATCCCTCTCCCTTCCTCTCTGTAAAAAATTAATAAAATATATTTTTTAAAAAAGAAGAAAAAGAGGAAAAAAAACCAAAATGAGAATTGGGAGGTAACATACAATTTATTACTGGTTCACTAATAATTTTTATTTATTTTTTTACTTACTTTTCCTAACTTTAAAAAAGACTCCTGTTTCTAGTGAAGAAGTAACAGAAAGAAAACACTCATATTTCCCATGAAAACCATCAAATAGCCTTGGAAGAAAATAAATTTAAATAAACAATTTTCAGAGAGGGATGAACCCTTTCTAGTTGAGCAGACAGAAATAGTGGCTTTCATACCTGAGGGAATTTATCCAATGTTGGGTCCAAGGGAAAGGAAGAAAGAAGGCATAAATGAATGAATGACCATAAGCACAGGAACGTTACTTGAATAAGGAGAACCCAGCCCATTTTTATGGCCAGGTCTGGGCTAATATGGTGCACAGGAATTTAGAGAAGCCTGAAAGGTAGAGCTAGTCCTCTCTGCAAACTGAGAATGTTGATGAAGCTGGTGGCTATGCTCCAAAAGCAGGAAGAGAGAGGTTTTCCTTCAGTGCTTAGATAACAAAGCCAAAATCATCTGCAACTACACAGTTCACCATCACATTATTATTCAACTCTCTGCTATTCCAGAAACTCTTTCCCAAGAAGAGATTCTTTGTTTCAGTCACTCAAATAAACCTATTTATATAAACAAGAGACTTTTCAACTAAACCTGTGAGTAAATGCATTTTCTTAAGAACAGATGACTCAGCTAGATTACTTATTCTTCAAAATTCACTCAGAAAGCCAACCCTCACAATGTCCACCAATTCTCAACTAGATAAAGAACCATGCCAAATCCAGACCAGC
Source organism: Myotis daubentonii (assembly GCF_963259705.1). Taxonomy (NCBI): domain Eukaryota; kingdom Metazoa; phylum Chordata; class Mammalia; order Chiroptera; family Vespertilionidae; genus Myotis; species Myotis daubentonii. The sequence continues at coordinate 57,708,629 of NC_081848.1, read as the reverse complement.
ACCTCTCCTCTCCCTCTTACCCCTTGCTCCACACTGAAAGACCCACCAAAAATCAGGTCTCCCAAACCTCATAAAATCCTGACTTTGTCTTCTTCCCTAAAACCAGCTTTATTCTGATGGTCTTCCCAGGAAATTGGCAAGAGAAAGAGGCCTAGACCTGAGCTTAAGACACTGGAAACTAACAGTGGTACAAAGCTCTGACCAAACTCAACTCGAGTTTAGATAAAAGAATCAGCCCTTTATTCTAGCTACCTGGCAGGTGAGTTCAGGCTCTTCCAGGGAAAAATATTAGCTACTATAGTCTGTACTAGTCTTTTATACTAGTCTTTTATACAATGTCTAGCATAAAATATAAAATTACAAAAACAAAACATATTGCCCATAAGTAAAAGAAATAGACTTACAGATAGCTGAGGGAATTGGTAAATAGGCCTTAAAAATTATAAATATATTAAGGAATATAGGTTTTTAAAAATTGATATAGCTAGCTAAAAAGATGAAAAATGATAACTCAAAAAAATTAAAATAGAAATCCTGGAACTAGAAAATATAGTATTTAAAATAAAATATTTATTAGCCAGCAACAGCAGAAAGAATACAGATTAAGAAAACAACAGTGAGCCTGGCTGGTGTGGCTCAGTTGTTGACCATCAACCTATGAACCAGGAGGTCACGGTTCAATTCCCAGTCAGGGCATGTGTTCCAGTTGTGCTTGATCCCCACTAGGGGTTGTGTAGGAGGCAACCAATAGATGATTCTCTCTCATCATTGATGTTTCTATCTCTCTCCCTCGCCCTTCCTCTCTCTAAAATCAATAAAAACATTTTTTTTAAAAGGAAAACAACAGTGAATTAAAAAACAGATGAATTGAAATTATACAAAAGTAAACTGATTAAATGGCCTTTCCTTAAATTTTTTTTTTTTTACTATTTGGAAACAGATTAGGCTTCTTTGAAATAAAATCCTTTTTTTTTTTTGAAGGGGTAGAGTAAACTTTTTTTCTTCCTCATGGAATATTGGCTATAAAATTTAATGACAAACTAATTTTTCCTCCAGAAAATACCTATTTTCTGTGCTCCCAGTCCCAGACCAACCTGTAAATATCTCTCTTCACATCGTTATATTCATACTGAAATGTTCTTAGCACCTACCTCCTTCCTCTCAATTAAGTGCCCTTTCAAGACAAGAATAGGTTTTATGTTTCTTTTGTGTGTGTGTGTGTTCATCCACAGATTTCTGACCAGGCACATACTCAGCATTTAATATTTGTTTAACAAACTGAAATAGCCATTAATATAAATGTTTTATTAATATACAAAATTTAAAAGTTGCAATAAAAAATTAAATAAGTCAAATGCCACTGTACTAATATTTATGAATAGAATCTAAAATAAAAGAGTTTACTGTAAGAGGTTTTTAAGTACAAATATAAAAACGCCTACTATTCATAAGGTATATAAATGACTAATCACTATGTTGTACACCTGAAATATACTTTATCTAACTATAATTTAAAAATAAATTTAAAACAGTTTTAGAAAAAATTGTTTTTAAGTCTCCTGTTTTTTTGGTTTAATTCATTGGTTCATCTTTAACACCTGTAGTAAAAGAAAAATGTCTAGGAAAAATAACATTCTTTTTTTTTTTTTTAATATATTTTATTGATTTTTTACAGAGAGGAAGGGAGAGAGATAGAGAGTTAGAAACATCGATGAGAGAGAAACATCGATCAGCTGCCTCCTGCACATCTCCTTCTGGGGATGTGCCCGCAACCCAGGTACATGCCCTTGACCAGAATCGAACCTGGGACCTTTCAGTCCACAGGCCGGCGCTCTATCCACTGAGCCAAACTGGTTTTGGCAATAACATTCTTTTTTAAGGTTTAAAAACATTAATGAAAGTTTATACAAACTGAACACTGCTGTGTCAGTCATTATCCCAATGCAGGCTAAAAGTAGAATAAAATAAAATATAATGCTGAAGTTAAGATATAAAAATGATTGCTTTAAGAGATAATATAACAAATAAAACTCTTTACATGTCAAAGTTATTATTTATGTACATGAGCATATAACCTGATAAAACTATCCTAAATCTTTTCATTTTTAAGGTGAACAACGCATTCTAGAAAAGGCAGTATAAAAAGCTATTTAATATATACCCAAGATTATAAAAAAGGACGCTTATCTCTATCTTTAAGAAGCTTAAACAGATGCTAATATAAATGCTGATGGAACATAAAGAGAACATTACAAAATTACATAAATGACATTAAAAATAAACTGGAATTCACAAGATAAAACATGTTAGTTCCAAATTGTATAGCCTTAGCCATTTGCTTTTGAAAACCTATAAACTTTCCATTAAAATAATGGACTTTATTGTTCATTTACTGTAAGGTTGGGCAGGCTGATATGACAAGTCAGTTGCTAGATAAGCGTTCATACATCACCATAAAAGCAAAGGTGAAACTGTCAATAATATAATATAATACAGTAGCAAATGCTCAGAAATTACTATGCATGTGTTACTAATATTCATTGGAAGATTAGCCTTTAATCATTATAGACAACCAAACTCAAGACATCTACACTAATAAAAGAGAAAAATGGTAATTGGCGTACGACGATACCCTTTTCATTGGCTAATCAGGGCTATATGCAAATTAACTGCCAACTATGATTGGCAGTTAACTGCCAACTAAGATTGGCAGTTAACTGCCAACAAGATGGCGGTTAATTTGCATATGTAGGCACAATGCAGGGAGGCGAAAGGGAAAGCAGGAAGAAGCCCCCTGCCACTGACAGTGATTGGAAACCCAGCGGGGAGCTAAGAGCTGGTGGGCAGGGCAAAGGCGGCCCTGGGGCTGCCTTTGCCCTGCCCCCCAGCCATGATCAGAGAATCAGGCGCCTTTGCCGCCCTGGCCAGTGATATCAGGAAGTAGGGGTGGAGCCAGCGATGGGAGCTGGGCACGGTCGAAGCTGGCAGTCCCGGGAGCTAGGGGTCCCTTGCCTGGGCCTAAAGCGGAGCCCACGATCGCGGGGCCGCTGCAGCTGCGGGTCCCCGCTGCCCGGGCCGGACGCCTCAGCCAGAGGCGTTAGGCCTAGGCAGGGGCGGAGCCTGCAACCGCGGGGAGCTGGGGGTCCCCTGCCCAGGCCTGACACCTCTGCCGGAGGCCTCAGGCCTGGTCAAGGGGCCGATCCGGTGATTGGTGATCAGAGGGTGATGAGGGTCAACTCCTCTGGCCAAGGCATCAGGCCTGGGCGGGGGGCGGAGCCGGGGATTGGGGGGATATGATGGTCCCCTTGCCCAGGCCTGAAGCCTGGGTCAGAGGCGTCAGGCTTGGGCAGGGGGTGGAGCAAGCGATCAGAGGGAGCTGGGGGTCCCCTGCCCAGGCATGATTCCTGGGCCAGAGGCCTCAGGCCTGGGTGGGGGCCAGAGCCAGTGATCAGGGGGAGATGGGGGTCCCCTGTCCAAGCCTGACACCTCTGGCGGAGGTGTCAGGCCTGGGCAAGGGGCCGATCAGGTGATCAAAGGGTGATGGGGGTCTACGCCTCTGGCTGAGGCATCAGGCCTGGGCAAGGGGCAGAGCCAGCAATCGGAGGGGTCTGGGGGTCCCCTGCCCAGGCCTGATGCCTGGGCCAGAGGCATCAGGCCTGGGCTGGGGGCAGAACCAGTGATGGGGGGAAATGAGGGTCCCCTGCCCAGGCTTGACACCTCTGTCAGAGGTGTCAGGCCTGGGCAAGGGGCCGATCCTGCGATTGGAGGGTGATGGGGGTCAACGCCTGAGGGCTCCCAGTATGTGAGAGGGGGCAGGCTGGACTGAGGGACACCCCCCCAACACACACACACACACACCCAGTGCACGAATTTCGTGCACCGGGCCCCTAGTGTACATATAAATATCACATGTTAACATAAAGTTTGTTAATGTACAGCATTAAATTAAGAATGCTATCAAATTTATTCTTTGGTGGGTGTATGTGTGTGTGTTTTTGTGTCTGTGTTGGGGAAGGACATCATTAAAGATTCTAATAAGCTTAAGGAAGTTGCCTAAAAACACTATCAGTCTATAGCACACATGCTATTGAAATTAAATGCAACGGGGGTGTTCTTAGGATCTTGTTAATTTGAAAAATCCAATTTTCTCTAATATTTTAATTAAGCCACAATTTTAGAATCTCATTAAGAAATAAATGGTTATGTATATACCTAAAATGGCCTTAGCAACTCTGAGACTTTGTCCTTCTTATTTTTAAGCTACGCATTCAAGTTTCAAGCACAAGAAAAAAAACATTTCGTATATTTGAAGGTTTGTACTTAGCAATACAAATCTGGATACTTCTTTCTTCACTTCATCTAAAAAAACCACACCTCTTCCTCCCCAAAGTAACTTCCTCCAACTTTTACCAGGCATTGTTTTTATTTTCCCTAATTCTTCTAACTACTATGAGAAAGTTCCAATTAGGCACTCATCCTTTTTAATACCTTTGTTATGAATTATTCCCAAGTAACCAGGGAATAATCTATCATTCAAAAGTAGGCTTAGAGATTAGGTTTGCATAATAATTAGCTGTAGACAGTCATAGAGGAAGAGTGTAAGGAGTTGGCACCAAAAATAGCTGGAGTGGATATGGGTGGATAGTTGGGACTCACAAATAATGAAAATGTACTAAAAGCATTAGGCAACAAACTCTTATTCATGTCAGGCTCACATTAGAGTAATTATGCTGGGAAGGAAAGGAAATTTCTAAAAAAAATGTCGATGGTTAACCAAATAACTATAAGCTTACTCTGAAAGTGTAAAGAAAAAAAAATTCAAGGTCTACTTTTCTCTGCTACAAAGAAGGTATGTGACTTATTTTATCATATAAATCTGTCAGTCCTATCGCTGAGGAAGAACACATTTTGATCATACATATTCCCGTACCCTTTCCCTTCCAACAACTGATAGACTATTGGCCAACAGTAAAATTTTTCAAGTCTGTTTTAAATAGAACTTCCAACCTCGTTTTTTCCACACCTAGAAAATCTCATTCATAACATTTCTTTATGCTCCTTTAAAAGTTTGTACATTCCACTAAGAAGGGGTTTTTTTTTGGTCAGAAAGAGTAAGGATATTTCTCAAGTAAAACTTTACAGTGATTTTTTCTTCACCCATAAAATGGGGAGTAATAATAGTACCCACTTCAAATGGTTATTATGAGGACTAAATGAAATAATGCTTTTAAAGTGATTAGCACATTGCCTGATATTCAAGCGTCAATGACTCTGAGATATTTTCACCATGGGAAAACAATTTATATTGACTAATTATTTCACAGAATAATCTCAGAAGAGTTAACACTGACTGTTAATTACTAAAATTTACATCGCCAGTGCCTGGCATGCACCCAATAAATATGGTTTGAAACTATACATTCCTCTCAATGTGAGTTACTCAGCAGTAATCAGACAAATACACATCTACTCCCACTTCCTGATACCTCCTCCCAAACTCTAGGCCTGATTCATTTCCAGAGTTTTATACTAAAACCATTCAGGCAAGTTAGAAATAAAAATCTCTAATAATAAAAGCATAATATGCTAATTAGACCGGATGTTCTTCCTTCCAGACAAAGCCGCAGCAGCAGAGGCCCCCAGCTGCAGAGGTGGCAGGCTGGGGCCGGGGTCAAGGCCCTTGCACAAATTTCGTGCATCAAATCTCTAGTGTAAATATAAAAGGTTCTTCACACCTACAAGATAATTTTGTTTCTGATTCTTTTACTTATGGAACTCTGATTGTATAGGGACAAATGCAGCAAGTACCTATTTGATACATTATTCTTCAGTATAAAATTTTTTATAATCTTTGGATTAAACACACTTCATTTTTTTGTTTTGTTTCTTTCTATTTTACTCTTTCAGAATAAAACTAAGATCATCAAAAGATAAATGCAATCATTTAACATAAAGCTTCTTGTACTCTATCTATAACACAACACTATTATAGCTAAAACTACTTTCCAAGACATATTGATAGCCAGGGAACAACACAACCTAGGTTCAACCAAGCAGATGTGCTAAATGAAGATGTGTGTAAGGAGGAACTAGACAGCCCGAGTTGGTAGGAGAAGAACAGGTAGTAGAGTTTTATTCATCTGGGGTTGTCAGTGGTGGCTACCACTTACTGAGTGGGTCAGGAGCATTAGAGTTGGTAGCTTGGTAGCAGACCAGTGCTGTGGTGTAGTTCTAGTTGTTTTTAGAAATTTAAAATATACTCTTTTCCTTTAGCTCTCCCAATATGTCTGGAAATTATCTCATTCTTTTTAGTAAATAAATCCCTTTCTGCTTAACTAAGCTGATTTGGACTCTGTTGTCTGAAACTAAGAACGCTGACCAATATCCAGAAAATAAAGAACATACCAATGAAACTCAATAAACTCATCTGTCTATATAAATTTCAAAAACATACATAACTAAAAACAAACACAGTGCTTAAAAGTATTCATTACAGTTTTACATTTGTGAAGGTAACTGAAAGTAGATTTGAAACAATATTATTTAATAATACTGGTGATATGACAACTAATTTCTATGTAAGAATCCCATGCAGGATTGGTCAGTTGTTATTAATCAAGCAGTGGCAGCAGTGGGGGTGGGGCCCGATGCCAGCAGCCATGGGAAGAAAAGCCCCGATAGGCCCTGATCGCCAGCCAGGCCTAGGGACCCTACCCGAGGGGTCCTGCCCAGATTGCAAGAGGGCGCAGGCCAGGCTGAAGGACACCCCCTCCCATGCATGAATTTCGTGCACCAGGCTTCTAGTAGGTAATAATGAATAATCTATTAAGAAAAATCATTATGTAAACATCATTTCCTAATACTTTCTCTTCTGAACTAAACTAACTTTTTAAAAGTCTACTGGCCTATTAAAACAGATCTGTTCAATAGCTTAACCAAGGCAAAGATAGACTGTCAAAGGCAATAATCTTTTTCATTTATCACAAGAGTGGCAATTAATTTATTAGCTTGACAATCAACTACACTGCTAGTTATATTCGCAAAAGTCAAATGACATAACTTACCGTGCACAAGGATGTCTTTGTGATTTTCAGGGTAAAATCTGAAGAAAACTCCAAATCTGAGACAGACGTTTTATGGCAATCTATATGCTACCCATTAAAAGAGTGAAGAGAATAATTTAGTAAAATAAAAACAAAACAAAAATACAGATAAGTACTTCCTTTTGTGCAAAAAAGATTACAGTAAACTAATGTTTCAAAAACTTTAATCATTTACAACCCACTTTTGGGATTGTTTCCAAATTTAAGGGTTACTAGCACTATGACTTAGTTCATTTTTTTAAAAAAAATCAAATTAGTATTATTTACTTGGACTTCTTGTAAGAATAGTGTAGTGGCTCAAATCATGGCTCTGATGTGGTAAAGTTTTTTCTAAAACATAATAAAGTACTTTCAAATAAAAAAATGTTTCCAATTAAAATTGTGTATACCACTAGTGGAATACATTTGCTAGAAATTGTGTGACAACAGTCATTTCTTATAGGGAATGCCAACTTAAAAACATATCCTCTCTCTATATAAAAAGCCAACAACAAGAACACCATAACAACCAGAATGACTGGTTACTATGACGCCCACTGCAGCCAGTGAACCTGCTGATCAGGGGGTGGGGCCAACCAGCCAATCTCCTGCAGCTCCTCCTCCCAGCCTGCCCCACCTCCGATGGGCCCCCACCACCCCTATTGGCCCGTAGCTCCTCCCGCCAGCCGGCCCCACCCCTGATTGGCCCCCCCACTCTGGTCAGGGGCAGGGCCAGCCAGCCAATCACCCATGGCCCCTCCCCCAGGCCGCTGGCCCCTGATCGACCCCCCCACCCCATTCAGGGGTGGGTGGCCTGGTTGGCCCACCGCCCACAGCCCCCCCCCCAGCCAGCTCCACCCCCAATCGCCCCCCCCCACACACCAATCCGGGTGGGGCTGGCCGGCCAACCTCCCACAGCCCCTCCCCTGGCTGCTGACCCCTGATCGGCCCCCTGTACCCCAATCTGGGGCAGGGCCCACCAGCCAATCACCCACGGCTCCTCCCCCAAGCCAACCCAGCCCTGATCAGGCCAATTGGGGCGGGCTGGCCGGCCAACCTCTTGCCATCTCCTCCTCCCAACAGGCCCGGCCCCAATTGGGGCAGATCGGGTCTGGGCCGGCTAGACCCCACCAACGCACGAATTCATGCACTGGGTCTCTAGTCCTATATAATAAAAGCCTAATATGCTAAGTGTCCGGTCGTCTGTTTTACCAATCAAAGTGTAATATGCTAATGATATGCTAAGGCCGCTCAACAGCTCACTATGACGTGCACTGACCTCCAGGGGGCAGACACTCCAACTGGTAGGTTAGCTTGCTGCTTCTGTCCGGCCGATCGGGACTGAGTGAGACGGGCCGGACATGCCCTGGAGCCCTCCCTCAGTCCCTCCCCGGCTGGCCAACCTCCCGCATCCCTCCCCGGCCCCAATTGTGCACCGGTGGGGTCCCTCGGCCTGGCCTGCGCCCTCTTGCAATCCGGGACCCCTCAGGGGATGTCGAAGAGCCAGTTTCATCCTGATCCCAAAGGCCAGGCCGAGGGACCCCACTGGTGCATGAATTCAAGCACCAGGCCTCTAGTATATAATAAAAACCTAATATGCTAAGTGTCCGGTTGTCCAGTCAACGAATCAAAGCATAATATGCTAATGATAATGCTAAGGTCACTCAACCGCTCACTATGATGTGCACTGACCACCGGTGGGCAGATGCTGTGACCCGTAGGTTAGCTTGCTGCTGCGGTCTGGCCGATTGGGACTATGCGAGATGGGCCGGACACACCCTGGAGCCCTCCCATGGTCCCTTCCCGGCTGGCCAACCTCCTGCATAACCTCCCTGGCCTTGATCATGTACCGGTGGGGTCTCTCGGCCTGGCCTGCACCCTCTCACAATCCAGGACCCCTCAGGAGATGTCAGCTGGTTTTGGACAGATCCTGCAGGCCAGGCCAAGGGACCCCACTGGTGCACGAATTCATGCACTGGGCCTCTAGTACTAATGAAAAGAACAGAGTGATTTAGAATTCATTTTGTAATGGCAACTGAAGATAAGTTTGTTAGATATTAACAAACCAACTATGAAGATTCAACTAAAAAAAAAGTCAAATATTCTCATTTTCCCAATCTGCCCTGGTTCAAGTCCTTTTCCATTTATCATGGAGAGTAGATGGAATCAGTTATAGTAGTGTGACCAGAGTATGTTTTAAGATTAACAATTGACTTTACATGAGTAGATTATAACACTGTAGACACAATTCATATGATTATATACCTGAACCATTACTCTATTTTAGATAGTTTTAGAAAATTTGAAAGTTGCAAAGTGGTTGCCTTTTATTTGTAGGGGGCGTGGGAGCACAGAATGAACTGTATTTACTTAAACAAATAAAAAACTGATTAATGTTTAAAAAAAGAGAAAGGGTATACTTTTTAAACACCTTCATCTTTCAGTCCTAAATTCTGTATTTCCGCTATTTATTCATAGCATTTTTTGGCACTAAGCAAAGAGATCACTAGGGTGAGAAATTAGCCCTTCCCTCCCCCCACGTAATCCTCTTCCTTCTGCTCAGCCTTAGGGCTGAGTTGGCTATAACTGTACACTCCTACCCTGAGCCAAAGTATCCAAATAAAACCCTTACTATCAGTATTAGAGCACTAAACAGTCCTATAATCATGAACCAGACTGTATTTTTTTCTTAAAAGCTGAATGCAATTTTAATAAGCTTGCTCTTACTGAAAAACTTTACATGTTTATTATTCTATGCTAATTTTAAATACTTTATCCATCTAAGAGAATTGATAAACATTTACTGAATATCTTCTTTGTGTAGAAAACAATTTTTGATGTTATGAAAGTAATAGTGTGAGTAAAAAAAGGAAACAATGTTTGAACCAAACACTAAACAATCTATATTTATCTAATTGAAACAAACAAATTAAGGAGTTGTAAGAAAGGCAATATGTTATTATTCAACCCATGTAAGTTTGACATAGCAAAATTCATAAAACTGGATATTTACAAGGTGAAAAATAAGATATTAAAACACTAAAGAAATTAACTGAACATTCTGAACATAGTTTAGTTCAGTGGACAAATTCACTGTACTTACTCTGCAAGGGGTAGAAGAAGTCTGAGTAGGACAAGCTAAATTGTGTGGAATATATAATATGAACGAATTATCTGGCTATTAAAGGGAAGCTAGAATAAAGCCAGGAGGTGGTGATGAAGCAGAAATGACTATATAGCAGGACAGGACTTTTTACCTTCACTAAGTCAAAAGTAAATCACTCAACCCCTAGAGTATAAGGAACTTCAATATATCAAGAGAAGTGATTTCAAAGAAATGATATAGTCAACTGGTACATAGTATGACTTTAAGTTGTTTTAGACTGATTAAAATAGGAAGAATAATTACTGTTTGAAATCTCACATATAAAATCAACATTAATTTCAAATACTAATCTCAGAAGTGAAAACTAAGAAATGTGGCAATACTATTAGAGAAAATAAAATTGGTAAAACACCTACCTTAATACTATAAGCGTCTGAAATAAGAGTCTTTGGATCTAAAATTTCCACAACAGCTTCTGGAATAACTGCTTTCTTCATGCAGGACATGTTGAAGCCATAGACATCATCCCAAAAAGCAATTCTATCAGCATGTTTATTCACATCACTTACTGCCACAAGGCTGATAGTGCAAATATCAGGGTAGACTGCAAGAAATAAAATACCCAACAATTTAGCATTATCCCCCTTTATTACAAAACAGAATTTTAAAAGGCTAAATATAAGTATCAAATCCATCAGTATGGCTCACTAGCAATTGATTACTAACAGTGGGAGATTTATGAAGGTATAGCTCATGGAAAATAACCAAGTCCCATCGTGTAGCTCCCTTAAAAAAAAAAAAAAAGATTTCCATTATTGTGATGGTAAGATTAAAATAAGGATTTCACCAATGGGTTGCTATTAAAATAATTAAAAGAGGATGGCATAATTAGGTAATCCTGAAATGAACATATTTATTAATATTAAACTTACAGTATGATGACTTTTAAAAGGTACTAGATCTTTATATATAGCTTTGAAACATGCAGAGAGGGACAAATCATTTAAAAAGATAATATCTTAAAAATTCATGTGATGGAATATTATAGTTGTGTAGAAGACCACTTCATATCACTGAGGGGATATATTCAAGGAATATTTAGGAGGTCGAATTCATAGTACTTTAAGACTGGCTGGCTATGGAGGTGAGGAATAGGAAAGAGTCAAGGATGACAGTTTTTAGCTTTATAACTGGGCAGAATGTGGTACTAACTATTATAATATGGAATAAATAAGGCAGATTCAAGAGAAATATGAGAGTTTAATGCTTATGACACAAACGGGTAAAAATATCCACCAAGCAGCTGAATATAGGTCTGAAATTCAAAAGAGAATCTGGGCTCAAGATATAAATTTGGGAACATGAGCATATAAATGAAAATTAAGTTATGGGAGCTCATGAGGTTCCTAAGGAGAATACATGATGAGTAACAATTTAAGAGATGTGTAGAAGAAAAGGATATTGAAAAAAAATGGCTAAGAACCTGGGGTCACAGGAGTAAGAGGAAAACCAAGTGTTAAGAGCATTAAGGGAAGAGAATGATTCAGGAAGAAACTCTCCTCTGATAACAAGCATAAATCTTTATAACAAAAATTTTTAAATAATACTGATTTATTTTTATTAATAAAAAATGAACTTTGTCCTTCAAATGTATCAACATGAATTATCACATTATCATAAATTAAAATATAAATCACATTTTCCTATAACAACAAATTGAAAGCAAGTACATATGTACCAAAGAAATGCACAAAAGAAGTAATTTTATGACCATCACTTAGCCTTCAGACTTAAGCAGTAGAGAAATAACTTTTTCTTTCCCACAAACTTTGTTTCTATCCATAGCCTTAGGAATTTTACTATTCAGTGACAACAGCACTAAATTATCTTCCAAATAAAGCCCATGATAAGATCTGCTGGCATTAAAGCAATTGCTTCTTCCACACCTGACATGTGAGACTCCAAGAATAAATACTTGGTGCTATGCCACTGATAAGAAGTTTCTCCAGTCCTCCTTACAGAGGCCTGTCAGGCAGATATGAGAGCTGGGCTAGTCTACTTCCATGTAAATTCAGATACTTCTACTCTCCTCTACAGACTTGGTAAGCCTCTTGCCTGCGCTTAAATTTTGGATACAAATTCTTCCAAGTAACTGATTTGTTATTGAAAATGCTAACCGAGCAAAAATATCAGCTACATGAAAGTATGTTTAGTTTCTTACACCAGACCTTTAAGATAAGAAACACTGAAGAAACAGAATTCTGAAGCAACTTTAGATATTTGGAAACTTCTTTATGCATTCTTTCTGGGACTCAGCATGACAATAGGAGAAGCTTTCCTACATTATGCTGTCACAGACAATCCTATATAATGAAAGTGTAATATGCAAATCGACTGAACAGCAGAATGACCAGTTGGCGGGGGGTGGGGCCGGCAATCAGGCAGCGCCAGGCCAGCCAAGGCACATGCCAGCAGGCAGAGGTAGGGAATGGCAATGTGGGGGGGAGGGGTGACCAGCGGTGGCAAAGAGGCGATCGGGGGCCCACCCAGCGGCCTCCTGCAGAGGGAGACATCCCCTGAGGATTCCTGGACTGTGAGAGGGTACAGGCAAGGCTGAGGGACACCTACCCCCCAGTGCATGAATTTTTGTGCATTGGGCCTCTAGTACATAAATAAATGAGCATGGCTAATGTTCCAATAAAACATTATCTACAAAAACAAGCAGCAGGCAGGTATAGATATCTCTGATATAGAGAAATGGATGAGGGAGGTATCAGGGCCACCATATTGTACTACTTCAGAGAGTGCCACTCACACTGCAGTCTATGGGAAATGAATATCCTCTGGAGTGCACAAATATTCACATCACTTAACATGGTTCATAGAGTTCTTCTATTTTAGAATATTATTTTAAATCTTAGTGAAATTTAAAAAATATCATCTCTTTATCAGGAGTTGGCAAATGACAGGCCATGGGTCAATTCAGCTCACTGCCTGTTTTTATAAATAAGTTTAACTGAAACACTGCCATGGTCTATGGCTGTTACTGTGGTAAAGCTGAGTAGTTGGGAGAGAAACTGTGTGGCCTATAAAGCTGAAAATATTTACTATCTGCCCTTTGGTAGAAGAAGTATGCTAACTTCTGGCTTTGTATCTATTAAGCAGTATGATCCTATACTAATATAATAAAAGCCTAACATGCAAATTGACTGAATGGTGTAACGACAGGTGGAATGATTGGTTGCTATGGCGTGCACTGACCACCAGGGGGAAGACACTCAATGCAGGAGCTGCCCCCAGCCTGCAGGCCCCAGGCCAGCCAAGACGGGTGCCAGCGGGGGACCCCCTGATCGCCCTGCCTGTCGCCCCGCAGAGGGAGGTGACTGGCGGTGGCGGGCAGGGCCAGCAAGTGGGTGGTGCCCGGCCAGCCAAGGTGGGTGCCAGTGGGGGTCCCCCAATCATCCTGCCAGTTGCCCCACAGATCAGTCCCGATTGCCAGCCAGGCCTAGGGACCCTGCCTGTGCACGAATTTTGTGCACCGGGTCTCTAGTTTACTAATAATTATTTCTACTAAGAATTAAGGATAAGTTTTTCATAAGGAAAAAATGGTATCTCACTAAAAGTAATTTTAAAAGCTTTGAAAATATGTTGATAATAAAGAAATAAAGAGGAATATGATTTTACTTTTTCTAGTGGTGAGCTAATCATATTTCAAGCTAATCACATTTCACAAAAGTACAGAAATATAGTTTTTATATCTGTTAGAGTTTAGAAATGAAATTATCTTTTAGTTACTAAGTTCTATGAGTATTCATAAAGGACTTGTAATCAGTGTTATAGGTGTGTTTGTTTCTATATCCACCTCCTCACAGCTGGCTAAAATGTTGGGCCACCTGCCCGAATCATGACTAACCCTTTACCTTCACATTCTGATACATCTGTCATTTGATTTTTGTCAGATAGAAGCATAATTGAATAATTATTCCTCCTTGTAGGTGAAATTAACAAAGCGCTGATTGGACAAAAGCACCCTCTTAACAGACCATTTATAAATTCACAGCTTTGACATCTGTGTCCTTCTCGATTCATTGCCCAGAATTCATTTGTCACTAGAACAGCTCACATTGTGAATAGATAAAGGTGGGAAAGCCTTTATCCCTTAGAAATGCCTCACAAACTTTTGGACACTAAAGGGTAAGACTGAGCTGCATAAAGAAACAATTCTAGTAAACACTAGCATCATTACTTGTATAGAACAAGAGAGTAAAAAGTTTAGAACTAAAGAAGATAAAAATAAAAATAAACTGTCCTTTTTACAATACCTATGTATAAAAGCCTAAGCGATCATCCGACCAGCCGAACATCTGGTAGCTCTGATGTGCACTGACTACGAAGGGGCAGATGTTCAATGCACAGGCATGGAAACATGAAACAGACTGATGAATCTCAAAGGGAAAGGGGGAGGGGAGATGGCGGAAGAGATTAACCAAAGATCATATATGCATACTAGAGGCCCGGTGCATGGATTTGTGCACTGGTGGGGTCCCTCGGCCTGGCCTGCAAAGATTGGCTTGAAACCAGCCCAGTGTATGAATTTGTGCACCAGTGGGGGTTCCTCAGCCTGGCCTGGGGGGATTGCGCCAAAACCGGCTCTCCAACATCCCCCAAGGGGTCCCAGATTGTGAGAGAGCACAGGCCAGGCTGAGGGACCCCACCGGTACACGAATCCATGCACCGGGCCTCTAGTAGAGAAATATTTGATTGAAATAACAGTCAATTATAAAATTATTGATAGGCAGAAGAAAAAATGTAGTTCTAAGTCACTAAGTCAGTAAATATTTTGGGAGTTGAACAAGCCTAAAAACTGATTTCCAATTTACATAATAAGGGTATCTTAAAACACTTAAGACTTATTTGGAAATTAGAAACATTTTCCCATCATTAATTTATAATAGTGACTAAGCCACTAAAACTTAGCTAGGCTAAAATGTACTGAAAAATTATGTACTAAAAAAACGTAGAAGTTAATATTACTGCAATATCACTGGAAGAAAACAAAATAATAAATCTGAGCAAAGCAGATCTGATGATGAGGAAGCAGACAGCGAGTTCTGGAAACACTAAAGGAAACCTCAAAGCACTATGAACCACTGCCACTAGCTGATGGCACACAGACATAAGTTATGCAAAAGTCAAGTGCTATGTAAAATGCAGGTGTTAATACCATGATTGCTTAAATTCATTTCCCACTCTTATAAGGTAAAAACCTAACACTAATCTCGTTTACCAGCTGTAACTCAGGAGGGAAATTGACATTTATTGAGTAACTATGTTATATCAAGCCATTTAGACTTTTGACTGATTCTATAAAGGTGGATTACAGATTTTTTTAAAGATA
Organism: Myotis daubentonii; assembly: GCF_963259705.1. Classification (NCBI taxonomy): domain Eukaryota; kingdom Metazoa; phylum Chordata; class Mammalia; order Chiroptera; family Vespertilionidae; genus Myotis; species Myotis daubentonii. Next base: position 57,693,043 of record NC_081848.1, on the reverse strand, counting down.
AGGAAACTGAAGTTCACAAAAATAAACTAACCTGCTCAAATTACTGGTTTAATTAGCTAACTAGATAACTAGTTAATTGACAAACCAGGGATTCAATTTACGATCTATCTGCAAAATCTATGTGCTTTCCATTATGCCACATTTATGTTTTTCCGAAGGAAAACAGAGAAACAGGAACCCCATTTTCCTAAGGACACTTATTGAAAGAGGAAGAGGAGAAAACGGTTGAGAAGAATTGGAGATTAATAAAATTTCAGGGCAAAATGAAGAAAATGGAAATGTTCAGCTTTACTCGGCCTGAGTTAAGAAAAAAATGAGATGGACAAAAAGAAATACTAAAAGGAAAGCAATTAAGCAGAAATTAGAGAGGAGTACATAAACTGTACTGCTCAGTTTTCCAGCAGCAAGAACAGCATATTTGCAAATCTGGAATTTATAAGAGGCCATTTTTTATTAGTGCAGATCAGGCTTCCAATCAAATTACTAGTACAATGTAAAACCTTTGTGTAAAACCTTTGAGAGGCACAGATCTATCAGAGAATGGTATAAATCTTTACTCTATTTTGCTGCCCCCTTCTGAATTACTTGTGAAATTCCCTGTTATGAGACAGGGCCTGCTTCCCTCTACAGAAGCTGAAAAATGACAGAAACTTGCTTTCCCTCACTCCCTTGCGGGTGAGGCATGTACACAGAAGCTAGGCCCCACTAATGACATGCACCTAAAGCTCTGTCTACCTTTCAGAGGCCGCAGGCCTACTGTTAGCGAGATCAGCATTGCAATGTGTCAGCTAGTCCTCAGCATTAGAAGTGGTATCACTTCTAAATCAGTAGTATGAGATAACTTTAAGCATCGTTCCTAACTGTATAAACTTACAGCCTGGTTTTCTCCTTCTCAGGCAAACTTTTAATCTACCCTATTGTCTTAATAAGTTCCTTTTCTGTTGAATAGCCAGGGTAGAGTTCTATTTCTTCCAACAAGAACCCTATTTATGCAAAGGGAAACAAACATTGTAAATAAATTCCTCAAACTGGGCTGTTCCACTAGTTTTGGGTTCAAAAGGCTCTGATGTGGGGCTTGAACATACATTTTTAACAAAAAGTCCATAGAGATTGTGTTGGTCTGTCAATATTAGAAAACAGTGAGTTAGGAATATCAGTGAGTTAGGAAATGGCTATTTTAGTAATTTTATGTTGTATTGGACATTGTCCTCAACTTTATAATCTCAATGGTTATAATTCAAAGAAGGTATATATTCTGAAGGACTCCATTAAAACTTTGAGCTTAGTTCTGACTATGTGTGTGTGTATGGAATTGGAGATTCCTAGGCCTCTTATAAATTCCAGATTTGCAAATATGCTGTTCTTGCTGCTGGAAAACTGAGCAGTACAGTTTATGTACTCCTCTCTAATTTCTGCTTAATTGCTTTCCTTTTAGTATTTCTTTTTGTCCATCTCATTTTTTTCTTAACTCAGGCCGAGTAAAGCTGAACATTTCCATTTTCTTCATTTTGCCCTGAAATTTTATTAATCTCCAATTCTTTCATTTTGCTTGTAATGAAAGGCAGTGAAAATGACTTTCTTTCCTAGTAATGTGGAAGATGTCTCCTTTAATGGGCCCCTAAATTTTCTATGAAGCAATTGTGATCTCAAAAAACTACTACCAGCTTTATGAATTAAAAAAATGAATTATTTCTACTCAATGAATACTCAAGTTATTGGCTGACTATGTTTTTATAAAGGTTTTATTTACTCTATGCCATTATATATATGTGAATAAAGTGAACCCTAATATAAAAGTAAGCCATGGTCCCTTCATGCATATATGGGTCTTCAATATTCTCCTTCTCTCATAATTCAATCATCTTTCCAAATTCTTTGCACTGCTAATTGCTTAGTAAATCTTTCCATTAGGAAAACGTAACAGAAAACTCTATTTTGCAATAGCAGAATGTGCGTCTAGTTGATTTGGTGATATTCATCAAGGCATATTCAAATGCACAAAATAGGCAAAACCACTTCATGTTACTCACTTCTGACTTCTTCTTTTCTCTTGATTGTGTTAACAAATAACATTCAACAGCACTGCTTAGGCAGATAACGCTGACCTCTTTTCAGTATACCTCCAGATTATCTTAGTGCTAATATTAGTCATAAAAAAATATAGAAAGAGCTAGACTTATGAGCCTCCATTTTACTAGTAACCCTCTGATGCTGGGGAAAAGCTCTGCCACTACTTCAACTACAACCTCATTATTCACATGCTCTAAGTTCTTAATGAATTTCATCAACAATTCAATTTAAGTACATTAAGTTGCTGTCACTCCTTCAGTAAGATCAATGAGTATCACCGAGGGAGGTATGGAAATAGTTTTCTGAATCTTCCCTAGAACAATTCAAGGCAAAAATCAGATTCAATAAAATACACTTTTAGTAAGGAAATAATGAATAGTGAAAAGAAAGATCCAGCAAATCTGAGATTTAGAAAAAAAAAATCAAGGCCTGACCACTTAATATGTGTCATCCAGGTCACATTTGTTTCTAAAACCTCAAAGAGCTGTTGTGAGGTTTACATGTAATAACATAAGTAAAGGTAGAGTATATAATTTGGTAGCTTGTATAGACAATCAACAAATGGTAATATTATTAATTTTTAGTCATTAAGTGTGGTTCTCATTTTTTTTTAAAAGCCACTGCATTTATAGAATGATATAGCTAATAAGTTGCAGAGTAAAATATATCTAAAAATTCTAGCCAGGTTCATGTCAGAGACCAGGGACATATCTTAAAATGGTTGCAAAAAATATAGTGATGAGAGCATTTTGAAAAAAGAAAGGCAATCCATTTAAATGTTATTAAAAAAAAAAGGACTCTACTATACTGGAGAATTTTATCTGTTTATGTTTTGGCCTTATTGATTTCTATTATACCCTTACTACCAAAGTAATTTCATAGACCACAGATCAGCAAGAGGCATAATATGGTCCAGTGCTTTATGTCACTACTTCCAAATATCTCCTTTTCATCTATTTGTATATATACTTCTAGCACTTGTACTCTGATCATGGATACCATTTGTTGATCCTGAAGCTTTGAGGAAGAGAAGGTGCAGGGAGAGATGAATGAAGGGAGACCGATGCTATTCAATTCAGTTTTAATGATTCAATTCAGTAAACATGTATGATGTACTACCTATGCTGCAGTAGCTATGGAGCTCACTGAAGAGTCAAAGATGAGCAAAACATAGTCTCTGCCCTGAAAGAGAACATTTTGTTTGTATACAATTCTACCCAGCAGAAGGTCTGTAAAAACCTAATCTCACTCTGAGTAAGCAGAGTTAACATGATTAAAAGTTAATAAAAAGAAAGCCTTCCAAATATATTGGGGTTCATTTAAAAATACTGATTGGGTATGTTATGTTTTAACAACTTAGTAGAAACCAGTCACTATTTAAATTTTCTCACTAAATCACACAGAAACCAGGTTTATATATTTAGTGAAGTCATGGAAAATCTGCCATTAAAGTGAACCATCTCCAATCTAGAATGCAATATTCTTTTGGAAAAAAGAAAACTAAATGTCATAAAGATTAAAAATAAAAAACTTTGTGACATTTTGACTTGAAAATCAAAGAACTTCAAAATCTAGTCCTTAATGTTTTTACAAAAAAGTGTTCTTGAGAATATCATTAACTTTGAGTCCTGCATATCTATACTAATAAAAGGGTAATATGCTAATTAGGCGAACATCTTCCCAGACAACCTTCTGGACATCCTTCCGGACAAAGCCGCAGCAGCTGCAAGGGCCAAAGCTCAGGCAGCCACGGAGGCTGCGTGGGCCCAGGCTCAGGCAGGCAGTGGCAGCAGCAGTGGGCTCATGGGGGCAGCGCCTTTCTCTGATCCACCAGGTCACCTCCCGCAGAGGGAGGCCAGACTATGGCTTAGGCTGGGGGCCAAGGCACAGGCGGTTAGGGGCGATCCGGCTGGTGGAGGAGCAAGTTAGGGGTGATCAGGCCAGCAGGCAGAGGCAGTTGGGGGGTGATCAGGCAGGCAGGCAGGTGAGCGGTTAGGAGCCAGAGGTTCCAGATTGCAAGAGGGATGTCTGACTGTGGATCGGGCCTAAACCAGCAGTCGGACATCCTCCGAAGGGTCCCAGATTGGAAGGGTCCCAGACAGGCCGGGCTGAGGACACCCCACCCACGTGCACGAATTTCGTACACCGGACCTTTAGTCTTATATAATACTAGGGGCCCGGTGCACGAAATTCGTGCACTGGGTGTGTGTGTGTGGGGGGGGGAGTGTCCCTCAGCCCAGCCTGCCCCCTCTCACATACTGGGAGCCCTCAGGCATTGACCCCCATCACCCTCCAATCGCAGGATCGGCCCCTTGCCCAGGCCAGATGCCTCAGCCAGAGGAGTTGACCCTCATCACCCTCCGATCACCAATCACCGGATCGGCCCCTTGACCAGGCCTGAGGCCTCCGGCAGAGGTGTCAGGCCTGGGCAGGGGACCCCCAGCTCCCCGCGGTTGCAGGCTCTGCCCCTGCCCAGGCCTAACGCCTCTGGCCTAGGCATCCGGCTCGGGCAGCGGGGACCCGCAGCTGCAGCGGCCCTGTGATCGTGGGCTCCGCTTTAGGCCCAGGCAAGGGACCCCTAGCTCCCGGGACTGCCAGCTTCGACCGTGCCCAGCTCCCATCGCTGGCTCCACCCCTACTTCCTGCTATCACTGGCCAGGGAGGAAAAGGCGCCTGATTCTCCGATCATGGCTGGGTTTCCGATCACTGTCAGTGGCAGGGGGCTTCTTCCTGCTTTCCCTTTCGCCTCCCTGCATTGTGCCTACATATGCAAATTAACCGCCATCTTGTTGGCAGTTAATTTGCATATAGATAGCCCTGATTAGCCAATGAAAAGGGTATCGTCGTACGCCAATTACCATTTTTCTCTTTTATTAGTGTAGATTCTACTATCAACAGTATACTGAACGAATGTCTTATACCTTCATCTAATGGAAACATCTTTAATCTCTATTGGGAACTTTCTCAGTCACGCATAGTTTATTTGAAATCTAAAGGTTCTTTTGGTTCTGTCAGACTAAAATAGGTTGTTAAAACTAGAATTTTATACTTACCTGATCCTCCTTTTGTCAAGTATTTGTTCTTTGCATAAAGAACAGAATCTAACATAGATTCGAAAAGAAGAAAATAACCCTGCAGAAAACAGAAAAAAAAAAAATTGAGTTTGGAAATGTGTAATATCCTTACAGAAAGATTAGTTTAAATATCTGCCTACTCTTTCAATAAAAATATATATACTTTGTCTATGCCACAAAATATTCTGCAAAGTTTGAAATTATTTTTTGTAGTAAGTTCTCTACATAATAATTGTTAGAAAACCAGGCCAGGGTATAGAGTGAATCCAGAAAATTTATTACGGTAGAATCTACTGAACCTTTTTTTATCTGAGCTTCTACTTTCTAGACTGTTGTTTCTTTCTCATTAAAGAAATGTTTCAGATGGAAATTGTTGACAACACCTGTAACTCTCCAGAATATTGCAAAATTAATCTAGAGTGGTTCTTAAGATTTTGCTCTCAGGGGACGTCTGGACACATTTTGATTGTCACAAATGGGGATGGGGTAGAGAGATGCTACTGGCATCTGGTAGAGATAGCCAAGGATGCTGATGAGCATCCTATAATGCACAGAAAAGCCCCCATAACAAAGAACTATTTGGCCCCAGATGATATATCCTGGTTGATCTATCCTGGTCTAGAACATCATTTTCCAAACAGTTTCATGCCCCAGTGACTTTCTCTTTGGTTAAAAAAAAGGGGGTGGGGCGGGGAGAGTTGGCTTTAATACAAGAGATTTGAGAAAGACCAGATGCTAGGGGTTCATAGTGCACATTGGCACAATAAGAGTTCTAAGAAGTGTTAAGGTAAAGAGCACTGAGGAACATATTTTAACCACTCTTTGACTAGACACCTCTTTTTTTCTATTTAACAACTATCAACACCTTGCACAGCTAGTGTTGTTTGAAACACAGCCCCAATACACTCCAGATTTTAGAGAACAGTAATGAATCCTCTGCCAAGATAGAAAAATCATAGGTCAAAAGAAAAGATAACTTGTCCCTACTGGTATCACAAGCACAGTGCATTCTAACAGTATGCTACGGTTTATTAAGTAAATGACAAAGTAATCATAAGTGAGAGGTTAATGCCAGTTTCAGTTAGTCTTTCTCCTTCTAGGGGCCCATCCGCCAACAGCCCTGATAAGCAAGGAAAATTAAGTGCTCGGTGCAGAGCTTAGCACATACTATATCTATTGGTTAGGGTGTACCAATATGAATTTTACCCTGATGTTAGCATTCTAACTCAAAAACTGTTCTCACTCATTTGCTTTGTGTACAAATAACTGTTTGACAGGATAAATACAACTGCCTTTAACAACAATAAAGTTTTTTTAATGGTTTCTCTAGAACAATAAAATGCAAATCCGAATGGATAATCTTCCCAAGAGATTAACAGCACATTTAAATTACAGAAAACACAGCTCTCATGCTTGAATCACTTACGAAGGAAGCTAATTAAATTGCCGCTGGCAACTCTACTTTGGCATTTACCCCCAACACACTAATTCATTGATAAGAAAATAATTGCCTACAAAAGAAAGATTTTGCAACAAAGCTTTTACCAATCTATTTACATTAGGAAAATTAAGGATTTGGTGGAAAGTCTTTCTCTAGATAGATTTCTTCAGTAATATGTCTAACTCTTACAAGTTAGTTCCCCTTTAACATCATTTGTGTATTCAAAGCATAAGAGATTTTTGGAATTCAAATAAATCTTTATCAATCTGACATGACATGCAGATCTATGCACACAAATGCTAATAAATAAGCTTTCATCAACTGACTAAGGTGAATAATAATTTATGCTAAGAAATTATTAAAAGAGGAGGCATCACCCTGGCGATTTTTGCTCAGTGGTTAGTCAGCCTTCAGATCAAAGGGTTGTGGGTTCGATTCCAGTCAAGAACATATTACCTTAGTTGCAGGTTCCCTTACTGGGGTACCTGGGGAGGCAACCAATCCATGTATCTCTCCTGTCAATGTTTCTCTCTCTCTCTCTCTCTCTCTCTCTCTCTCTCTCTCTCTCTCTCTCTCTCTCCCCCTCCCTCCCTCCCTCCCTCCCTCCCTCCTTCCCTCCCTTCCATTCTTTCTAGAAATCAATGGGGGGGGGAAAAAAACACATCCTGAGGTAAGGATTTATAACAACAACAACAAAACAACAAAAGAAGAGGCATCCATTGGCCCTATGAGGAAAAGATCAGCTGATAAAACATGTTAATAGGCTGGAAAAAAAAATGGTTCCTATTTGTAAGAGTGCTGAAGGTTTAAAGAAAAAATAAAATAAATTCACATTTTGGCACAAATTAAGTACTCATTATATGCCAATCATTTTTGGAAGGGGGTATTAAAAACTCTTACTGATTTGGCACTGTGTCAAAACTGTTTCAGGTATTACTCTTTCAAAGCAGTTAGCTAAATCTAAGTATTTTGCTTCCATATGCTCAAATACCATCTTACTTTCATGTACTACAAACCAAAAAAAAAGTCTTTAATCAACAGGTTAAAGTACATCCTTCTAGCAACACGTTCCTTTATCGCATTTAAGATAAAGATACTATTAGCCATTCATCAGAGATTAAATTACACTGTATTTTAAATTGATATTATGGTCAATACCAATGGTATAGTGGTTGAGAGGATGGATTCCTGGATTTAATCCCAGATGAGCCCCCTTTTCTATTGGCTAAGTTAACATCATTATGCCTCAGTTTCTTCATCTGTAAAGTGACAGTGACAATGACATTGTATTTCATATAGTTGTTGTGAAGATTAAAATGTTCATACATGTAAAAGGTTTAGAACAATAAATTTTACTAGCCCAGATGAAAAAAATTAAGAGCTATGTAAAAAACATATTTGTAAAGGCTAATCAGAATTCTGAAATTATGTTTAATATTAGAGAATAAAGGTTTACCAGACTGTCCAGATTGATGTATTAACATTTATTTAGTGAAGAGTCTTATATTACAATCCAGAGTAAGAAGTAAAATTCCTTTTTCCCCAGGAGTTAATCAGAACACATTTTCTGTGTCACTTCTTTTTTCACATCAGCCAAGACTATGTGTATGTATATACACACCAAAATATGTAGTAATATATATATATATCTATAGATGCATCTGCTAAAAAATTATTTAAAATTAATAAAAATTTAAAAACCCTATCAAAACAACTTGATCAATTGGACACATTAGAGACAATTCCAAGATTCTTCTTAAAAAGATAATCCAGGGATTTTTCCCCTCCCCTGGGCTAAAAAATCAATTTTACTTAATACTCTGAACTGGTATTTATAGCTTAAGACTTTCCCATCCATTTGCTTTCATTTAATAAAATAAAAACCAATAGGCATTTTCCTACTTACCCCTTCATGATTACCTTAGCTAAGATTAGAATCCTGATAAGATAATATTAGAGATGGTTTCTAAAGTTCTAACTATTTAAAACAACCTAATTTTCAGATGAGAGAAATCAGTACTAGAGAGGTTAAGTAACTTATTTTAAGTCATGTTGATGGAAAAATAACACTGGACAATTTTTAGCATCTCTTACAAAACAGTGGCCTTAAGATTCAATTCCCAATGCTGCTAAACTCAATAGTGAGATAGACTGCAAATAAACAAAAGAAAGGAATCATCATCCCTGGCACTAAAAATACCTTCTCATAAATGCCATGTCTTTGCTTCTCATTTTTTAGAATCAGCCAACACAATAGGGTCAGAGAATTTATGAAAGTAAATGATCAAATGCTCTTCCTGATATATGTAAAGAAAGCATTCAGCACAGTGCCTGGAACAGAGTTAACACACAGACCATATCACAGAGCTCTTTAATTTGGTGGAAGTCACTATATGGGAGTCAACTACTAGAAGGTAGAACTAGACTAAGCTATATAGAAGGACACAGCAAGTCTTTTCCCATTTTTTTATCATTTTTGCTCTTCACTGGTGTATTATTAAAAAATACTGCCTGGTCGGCATGGCTAGTGGTTGAGCGTCAACCTATGAACCAGGAGGTCGCTGTTCAATTCCCGGTCAGGGCACATGCCCGGGTTGTGGGCACAACCCCCAGTGTGGGGCATACAGGAGGCAGCCGATCAATGATTCTCTCTCATCGTTGATGTTTCTCTCTCTCTCTCTCCCCCCCACTCTTCTTCCCTGAAATCAATAGAAATCTTTAAAAAAAAAACAAAACAACAAACTTTTGTCTGGTGGGTGTTGGTCAGTGGTTGAGCATTGACCTATGAACCAGGAGGTCACAATTCAATTCCTGGTCAGGGCACATGCCAGGTTGCGGGCTTGTTCCCCAGTAGGGGGTGTGCAGGAGGCAGCTGATTAATGATGCTCTCTCATCATTGATATTTCTATTTCTCTCTCCCTCTCCCTCTCCCTTCCTCTCTGAAATCAATAAAAAAATATTTTAAAAACAAACAAAAAACATAATACTTTCCTCTAGAAAGTATGTGTTTTGCTTTCTAAAATTAAAAATTTCAAATAATAGTGGTGATGACTGTTAAAGTTCATTGTGTTAAATGTCTTTATATGAATCATCTTATTTAATTCTTCCCTAAAGCACATTATTATTTCCATTTAACTGATAAGAAAACAAAGCTTAAAAATGTTAAATTACAACTTAAAATAAGAGGACTTAAAAAACAGCTCATAATCATGGAAACAGCTGAATGAGCCAAGATGTGAACTGTGGTGTAAAAACACAGGCCAAGTTCTGAATCATTATTTTATGTTGCTTCTTAAATTGATTTGCTGGATTGAAAATGAGATTTAGTATTTGCATTGTACTAGTTATAATTAAGTATTCAAATGTTCTGAAATAAAAAATTTCCCATAGAGCATATTAAACAAGAATTGAATTTACAGTAGATGTATGATTCATAGTATTTCAAATTGATAGTTTAGTTGGCAACTATTACCACCATTTTATTGTAAAAATTATCAATTTAGGAAAATCAATTGAAGTACCAGAATATATGTAGAATCAATATATATTTGTGAGCTAAATTAATATGCCTAGTTAAAAATATTAACAGATGAGAAGATTCATATAATATTGTTAATGGTTATTGTCCTTTCTCTCAACTTTCCACTTTGCTAAACTTCATTTTACTATAGGCTCCCTCCGTGACAGTATAGCCTTTAATTTCCTGGGAATTGTCCTTGGTTCTGACCAAGTCATTCATTACTGATACCAGAAGGCTTTGTTCCAAATGCCCTGCTCAAGACTGTAATTTCACAGGCTGCTGCTTCACCTGTAGGGGTGCCATCTGGAAGAGAATTATAGCTGGTATTTTCTCTCATAATGCTCATGGGGCATTCTTCTGTCCAAACTGACATTTACTTTTCAAAATTAAAATTTGCATTTACACTTAAAAAAATTAATTACTAAAAAAGGAATACATTGATTAAATCTGAGCTAAAAACATTAACATTAGTCATTAAAATGAGAACCTTATTTCCCAGTTCATATCTTCTCGTAATAAACGAAACTTGTGATATCTTCAGAATAAGTTTCTTTTGTTGTCTTAATTTTTTCCCATTCAAATAACTGAATTACTGTTATACCCTTAGGTAGAATTAACTATTTAAAAGAGCGAGGCAAGGGAGAAGCACAGGTACAATGAAGAGTGAATCTGTAGAAAGTTTAGTAACAAATAGTCAATAATCTCAACTTAAAGATAAAAATAAAAGATTACTTCCAATAAATAAACAAGCCTACAAAATCTAATTCCTAATTCTTAGTATGTTTCTGAAGTATAATCAATATTCGGTAACATTTTTTCCAATACTATTATAAATTCTATAAGATTTACTGTAGATTGAATTTTATCCAATTTAATTAGGACTACTAGTCATTTGTTAGTGGAAAACAGTATACTTTAAGTAAAAATATATAAATGCAAATTTGTTTAACAGTACCCTCTGAGCATGGATCGACTGTTTAGAATCCTCACCATCTTCCTTGCATAATAAACCTCACTCAAAATGAATTGTAAATAATTTCCAGTTTGGGTTATTTTAAAATAGAAAAAGACTTATTAACCAATGTCACCCCAATAAATTAGATAAAAAGTAAAAAAATAATAGAAAAAGAATTTGAGGCCATTTGCCAAGTGAAGAGTCCCTGAATTTAATAACTCTCACCCTCCCACACCTACTTTTTCAGAATTTGTTTTACTGATTATTTTATTCAACATTTTTTACAATCCTGTTCAATATCTATGTTAGTATTAGCTGATTTTACATAAATAAGCAGGTAAACAATGCAATAAGCTCTTGGTAAATGCATAACCCAACTGATAGGACAAAACAGGAACAGCATACTGAAGGTAACTTATTAAATTTTAATGTTTAAGGTAGCCATAAGAATCTAACAGGTGTTTTACAAAATTAATGCAGAACATCAATTCAACTGCATATCCATGTGACAAAAAATACTATCATGATTTCACCTTTCAAGGAAAGTGTTCTTTGACGCCCAAGATTAGGTTAGGTGGCCTTTATAATATCATCTAAATTGGAGGCTGTTATTAACAATGCATAGAAATTAGATCTTTAAAGCAGGGTTTCTCAATCCTGGCACTATTGACATTTGGGGCCACATAATACGTTATTGTGGGGACTGTTCTGTACATTGTAAGATGTTTAGCAGCATCCCTGGCTTTACCTGCTAGAGGCCAGCAGTACTCTCCTCCTGTTGCTACCCTTTCCTTCCCCCATTGTAACCTAAGATGTTTCCAGACATTTCTACTGCTCAAATAACCACAGAAGCGGAAAACTGGACAGCCTCCCTCCATGGAGAACCACTGCTCCAGAGATATCCAAAGAAGTAATTAGATAAGCATTTTCTCCCATCTACAGTGCTATTAGCTAAAAATGTACAAAACTTAAAATTTTACAGGATGTGTCTGATCTTGTCTGATCTCAGAAGATTTTATAAGGTTGTAAAGTTACCTCTTTTTATTTCACTATTATATTTATAATAGCCTTAGATATTGAACACCTGAATTGCAAAGATTTTTAGTGATTTCCCCAGTCTATAATTTGATGCTTTCATTTTAAAATGTACTGATGCTAACCATTTCATCACAAATATAATGAAGCTACATGAGTTTTAAAAGTAATTATGCAAAAATAGGTTGTTAAAAGGAAGAGTTATATGCCTAGTTATATATGTATGCAATAATGTAAACAGAACACATTCATATCTGTTTATAAATGCTTAGAATAGTACACAATTAATTAGAAAAATGATAAAGTAGACTAAAGGGCCAAAAATATTATCTCGGAAAAAACACAATACCTCAGAATAAAAAAGAAGCCAAGCCTAATCAAGATTAGATAACAACCCTAAAACACATAAAAGTATCTGATGTGCCTGGCCAGTGTGGCTCAATGGTTAAGCTTTGACCTATGAACCAGGACCTAGTCATGGTTTGATTCCTGATCAAGGCACATGCCTAGGTTGCAGGCTCAATCTCCAGTAGGGGGCATGCAGGAGGCAGCCAATCAATGATTCTCTATCATCACTGATGTTTCTGTCTCTCTCTCCCTCTCCCTTCCTCTCTGAAATTAATTTAAAAAATTTTTTTAAAAATCTGATGCAAAAACTGACTATTGAAAAGGGAAGCAAACAATTCCTATAGGTAGAAACTGCATTATTTTTCTTTTAGTACTTAGTAGAACAAGCAAACAATAAATATTTAAAAGACTAAATGATCCAATGGACAATTATATAACATTTCACCGAAGGATTGCAGAATACACATTTATATTCTAAGTGAATGTGGAACATTCAATGAGACATATGCTGAGCCAAAAAACAAATCTGAACACATTTAATGGAATGATAACATATATAGTATGACCTATATCAACCAAATCAAACTAGAAATCAGTAACAGAAAGATATATAAAAAATTTCCAAACACCTAAAATTAAATAACATGCTTCCAAATAATTTGTGGATTAAAGCAGAAATCACTAGGGTAATATTTTGCATTTAATAAAAACAATTGTGGGATGTTGCTATAGCCGTCATAAAGAGAAATCTGAAGGTTTAAGAGTGGTGGAAAAAACAAGGTATAGAAGAAAAATATGTAGAGTATGCTTACCTGCACTAAATATAAGGGTGGGGTTTGTAACCTGTTTTGTTCACTGCTTTATCCTGCCTAGGGCAATGCCCAGCAAATAGCAGCCACACAATATTTGTTAAATGAATGAGTGTCCCAAAGGGTGGGACGACACATACATATTTAAAATAGATTAAAATATTTCAGGTAGGATACACTAGAAACTAGAAACCAACTTTATTGGCAGATTCAAGGTAGGTCCTGAGTGGTAGGAAGGGGCAAAATTTGTAACTTATACGTATTATTACATAGTCCAAAAACCAAATTTTATATGTATATCACAAATATTTGTCAGAGCAGCTCCTACTTCATTATTATTTCACTAATCACTAGCTTCAATGCAAGAAGAATGAGAATAATGGTAATAACTACCACTTATTAAGAGCCTATTCTGTGCACTTGCTATTGTCCTGCATGATTACTTCCTTTTCCTCCTCTCATCCCTTACAACATACAGTTCTCATTTTTCAATGGCATGGACTTGTGGAGAACATAACTCAGAACAAGAGCTAATTTCCTCTGCATATTCTTCAAAGAGTTTGAAACACATTTATTAGTTTAAGTCGTTCCTCCACTAGATGGCACTCTCACTTAATCAACAAAAGACTGACCAGTCAAATTAGCCCCTTTCCCCAAAGCTAACTGTCCAATCAGCAAGTTTACAAAAAAAGAAAAAGTACCTGGAGATCTTTCCAAATGTACATGTGAACCTTACTCCAGAATCACAGAATCAGTTTCCAAGGACAAGGGTAGAGGATGAATCTGTTTTTCTAAAACAACTAGCCTGGCGCACAGATTCATCCAGGGCATGTCCGGCCCGTCTAGCCCAGTCCCAATCAGGGAGACAGGGGCCAGCTGGAGAGGGGCCACGGGAGGGCTCCAGGGCCAATCAGCTGGACCCCAGCAGCAAACTAACCTGCTGGTCAGAGTGTCTGCCCCCTGGTGGTCAGTGCGCATCATAGTGACTGTTCGAACAGTGAAATGAATGGTCAAACACTTAGCATATTAGGCTTTCATTATATTGGACTAGAGGCCCAGTGTACGAAATTCGTGCACTGGGAGGGGGGTGGCCCCTCAGCCCAGCCTTCACCCTCTCTAATCTGGGACTGCTGGCTCCCAACCGCTCGCCTGCCTGCTTGCCTGATTGCCCCTAACCGCTTCTGCCTGCCAGCTGATCAATGCCTAACTGCTCCCCTGCCGGCTCGATCGCCCTGAACTGCCCTCCCCTGCCAGCCCGGTTGCCCACAACTGCCCTCCCCTGCCGGCCCGGTCGCCCCCAACTGTCCTCCCCTGCAGGCCTGGTCACCCCCAACTGCCCTCCCCTGCCGGCCATCTTGTGGCTGTGGGCACTGCCATCTTTGAGGGCGGGGCAGTCAATTAGCATATTCCCTCCTTATCGACTGTGGGTGCCACCTTTGCAATGGTGTAAGGGTCAATTAGCATATTCCCTCTTTATTAGGTAGGATTCCCAACCTCCACGGTGGTTGATAAAAATCATTAATTATAACCGGATATTCTCTTAAAAATACAATTACATTATTAGATAGCACTTTATTAAAGAAAATGATGTTAAGGTACCCATATATAACAGAGTGATTCTATAATGCTTATAAATTATATACTTTTAAGGCTACAGAAAAGATGAACAACATTAACAGTCTGATTCAGGATTTAAGAACAAGGTCTCATTCCATTTCCAGCAACAATGCATTTCAGGAGCTAATAATCCTCTACGTACAACAAATATGATAGAAGAAATAAAAAGAACATCTTGTTAGATGCATCAGTAAGCTGGCTTTCACCTTGAAAGCATTTGCTAAACCTAGTGAATGAACATAGGAAAACAGGAGACAAAACCCCAAACTGGATATCCTTCAAAAGTCAAATGGTTAAGCCATGGTGCATCCATATCATGGAATACTACTCAGAAATAAGGAACATACTATTGATAGGTACTATAATTTGGATGAATCTCCAAGGAATTATATTAATTTTAAAAAGCCAATCCCAAAAGGTCACATAATACATGATTCCTTTTATACCACATTCTTTAAGTGACAAAATTATAGAAATTGAGAACAGATTACTGGTTGCCAGAGATGAAGGTGAGAACTGGAAGAGGTAGGTGGTGTGGCCATAAAAGGAGAACAGGTGGGATCGTTATAGGGATGGAACTGTTCTGTATCTCAATGGTATCAATATTAAGATCCTGGTTGCTCTACTGTGTAATAGTTTTTCAAGATATTCTCATTGACAGAAACGAGTAAAGAGTATAAGCGATCTCTGTATTATTTCTTATAATTGCGTGTGATAATCTATAATTATCTCAAATAAAAGCTTAATTGAAATAAAAATTTATAAAACAGATAATCAAATGCAATATGTGGACCTAACTCAGATCCTGATTCAAAAAAATGAAGTGTAAAAACAAAATAAAATTCATGAAACAATCAGGGAAATGTGAACACATACTAGATATTAAGGAATTTTTCATGTAACATGGAATTGTGGCTACACTGATAATTTTGTTAGGCTTCACAATGGCATAAGGAATATATGTATTTTAAAAGTCCTTATTGGTTAGAGATAGCAAGAAAAGGGTAATAGCATGGAGACAGATAAAACAAAAAAAAAGGGCAAATGCTGATAAGTTAGATGATGGGTGCATGAAGTTCAGTGAAACATTCATTCTATATTTTTTTACATTAAAAATGTTCCTTAGTCAACTGTTTTTATAATATTAAAATTAAATGCAATGGCTTTGCCTTTACTGTATCATTATTCCAGGTAAATGGCAATATGGGGGAGGGGGGAGTGCAAATCATTTAAGGTAAAACCCAGGCATCAAAAAATTTTCCACAGATAATTTCCTTGGAAAATAGATAGCATAACATTAAAGAGTACTAAACACTCAAAATACACAAGAACAAAGCACCATGAGTGAGGGGCAACAGAAACAATAGCAAAAGCAGTCCTATGTCCAATACTGCAATCAAAAACACAAAATGTAAAATAAGTATGTTATGATTCATTAAATGAAAAGAAGCTTGAAGATAATAATAATAAGCGAACAAAATTTTAAAAGAACCAAAAAAAATTCCTAAAACAAAATTGAAATAAAAAACTCAATGGATGAGTTTAACTAATTATTAGAAATAACTTTAGAGCCCTAGCTGGTTGGGGTCAGTAGATAGAGTGTCAGTCTGCGGACTGAAGGGTCCCAGGTTCGATTCTAGACAAGGGCACATGCCCAGGTTGAGGGCTCAATCCCCAGTGGGGGGCATGCAGGAGGCAGCCAATCAATGATTCTCTCTCATCATTGATGTTTCTCTCTCTCTCTCACTCTCTCTTCCTCTCTGAAATCAATAAAATATTTTTTTAAAAGAAAAAAAAATAACTTCAGAAAAAATTAGTAAATTGGTGGACTGAAATGAAAAAAACATTATCCAGAGTGCAGCCCAGAAAGTCAAAACATTAGAAACTATAAAGGAGGTTAAGAGGCATTAAAAAATCAACACACTGTTTCATGTACAAAAGAGTAGCAATGATGACTGTCACTGGCTCCAGATTGGAACTTAACACTACATTAAATCTGAACATTTCAAAATCTCCCTGAAACTCCAGCTATTTGGCTAAAATTATGTTTATTCAAAATTTTCAGCGGTAATGAGGAATGGCTTCTTGGTGGTAGTGCTGGCAGGAGATGGTGGTGGTGTAATTTTTTTTTTTGGTGGGGGGTGGGGGGAGGATGGGCAGGAGAGAGGAAACTGAGTCCGCAGGTCCCTTATCCATAATTATAAAATAAAACAGATTATTTTTAATTTTTTTGATAAATTCATTTAATGAAAATATATGCATCAAATACAGTTGTTGGTTTTTGTGTGCGTCTTTTTTTAAAAAATATATTTTTATTGATATTAGAGAGGAAGGGAGAGGGATAGAAACATCAATGATGAGAGAGAATCATTGATTGGCTGCCTCCTGCACCCCACTACTGGGGATCAAGCCTGCAACCTAGGCATGTGCCCTTGTCCAGAATTGAACCTGGGACCCTTCACTCCGCAGGCCAACGCTCTTATCCACTGAGCCAAACCAGCTAGGGCTGTTTTGTTTTTTCTGAATATATTTCTTTTATTGATTTCAGAGAGGAGGGGAGAGGGAGAGAGAGAAACATCAATGATGAGAGAGAATCATTGATCGGCTGCCTCCTGCACATCCCCCCACTGGGGATTGAGCCCACAACCCAGGCATGTGCCCTTGGCCAAAATTGAACCTGCAGGCCAATGTTCTATCCACTGAGCCAAACTGGCGAGGGATCAAATATGGTTTTTTACAAAAGCTTAAAACTGTCTAAATGATTAAAATTTTATCTATGTAGAAATACTATATACCTTATCTTTGTCGAACTGGCATATCAATAAGTCAAATCAGTTGTCAAATAACATTAGTTTTACTTTACACATTTAAAAATAAATATTCTGGAGGAACCAAGATGGCGGCGATATAGGCAGACGTGTCCCAGGTCGTGTCCCGGAGCAAATGGAGCGAGCAGCTGAAGCTAGTAACACTCACACCGAATTGGCGAAATTGCTCAGCTGGTGAGAGGGTTTACAGCCGGGAAGAGCAGAACTCCCCTGGTAAGGTAAAAAAAAACCAGGGATTTGGGCAGGAAAGTTTGCCAGACCTCTGAGCCCAGAGAGTCGGAGGGAGACCGCGTGGCAGACAGCCGTGTCCCTTGGGACAGGCACAGCCCCTGACGGGGGGAAAGGAGAACCGCGGGATTCCTGGCGCCGCCAGGGAAATTGAGAGCTGGGTTCTGTGATCATGGAGGACTGAGCCTAAAGGGGGCAGCCTGAAGAGCTGACCTGACCATGCAGTCCCGGTAAGAGAAGAAGCTTACAGAAACCAAGCCTTCCCCGTTTCCGCGGCCGGCATTTGTTTGTTTGTTTTCACTGAATCCTGTTCATGGGACATTTCGGATACAGACACTCACCTGTGCTGAAGAGAGGGAGAGTGTGCTGGGGAGTGGAATCTGGGGAGAGACTGAGGAAAGAGGGGGAGCCGGGAGAGGTGGTAGTGAATTGAGTGCTGAGACACCCCAGAGCCTGGGACTGGGGCAGCCACCCGCTCCTGAGAGGGAGTCTCCTCCCCCCAGCCCCCAGGCAAGGAGCACAGCCACACCCAGATTCCACCCTGTACGAGATCAAGGATTAAGATAACCTGATCAGTCCCTGGGAGTTAACAGGGTCTGGCCTATAGGGGGATTTTCAATCCCAGCAACAACATAGCGCCGGTAACTAACTATTACGCAGTCAGCTCTGGGCAGTGAACTTCCACTGGACAGAGAGGCCCTATAGCCTCAGAGGCCAACCCCAGAACACTGCCACCCAGAGGCTGACCCACAAACTGACTCTTTGCTAAACACAAAATAAGGCAGTCTGGGAAATAAATGCGGCATGCTTTAAAATAAGGACTGTGGTTTACAACACAGAGGAACAGTATATCGCAGGGAAACTCAACACTCTCCTGAATACCTGGAAGGTCTAAGGCGAGCCACACTGAAGAATAGAAGAAACGAAGGACCTTCACTACTGCAATTTTTTTTCTTTTTTCACTTTTTAACTAAGAAACCAATTTTTTTTTTTCATTCTTTTTTTTTCTGTTCTTTTTTTTTTCTTTCTTTTCTTCTTTTTCCATCACCTGATTTTACCCTTTTAATTACTACCTTCTTATTTTAAACCAGTATTATTACTGCTACCATTTTACCATTTTTTAAAGTGCCATTTTATTTTTTCTTTATTTTATTTTGGGATTAGTGTTCACCATTCTATTTTCATCGTTATATTATTGGTTGTTTCTAGTTTGCATTCATATCCAGGGAGCTGTTGCTGGAATTTGTTGGGATTAATGGCTGTTCTATAGGAGTATTCTCCTCATATAAAAAGTCTCTTCCCTCTTCCACTTCATTCTCTCTTTTCGCTCTTTTTTTTTTTTCTTTCTTTTTTTTTTTTTTCTTTTCTTTTCTCGCTTTTATTTTCCCCCTTCCTTTTTCCCAATTTCATTTTTGCACTCCCTTTTTTTGGTCCCTACTTTTCTTTTCCTTTTTCTCTTTTATCTTTTTCTCTTCCTTATCCCCTAATTCTCTTAATTCAGGTGGTCACCTTTAATTGGGGTTATTAATATCGTGAATATATTTGTGTATAGTGCCTGGTACGTGGTGCCTTGTTGTGTTGTATTTTGTGCCTTTAAATCAACGCAGCAGATCCAAGCAACAGCAACCTCCTGAGCACCTCATCCTCTGCTGAGGAACAGCAGCTGTACGTGAAACCTCGCCCCACCAGCCGGAAGAGCCACCACAGCTGTGAACAGCACCCACCAGAGGAGCTGCTGCCAACTGAAGAGCAGCTGCTACCACAACCGCCCGAAGAGCAACCACAGACCAAGGAGTCACTGCCACCAAGGGAGCAACCACTGAACAACTCAACGTCTAGATATGTCAGTGAGATCAAACATGGGTAGACAAAGAAACCCCCAAAGGAAAGAGAAGGAGGACTCTCCAGAAAAGCAGCTAAGTAATACAGAGGCATGCAACATGACAGATAAAGAATTCAGAATAAGGATCCTAGAGTGCATAAACCGGATGGAGGAAAAAATCGACAACCTCTGCAAGAAGCAAGAAGAAACAGATGAAAAAATCGATAACATATGGAAGAAGCTAGAAGAAACAGATGAAAAAATCGATAACATATGGAAGAAGCTAGAAGAAACAGATGAAAAAATCAACAACCTAAGTAAGACCCAAGAAGAAATGAAGAGTGATATAGCTGCAATGAAAAACTCCATTGAAAGTATCAACAGTAGACTAGGAGAAGCGGAGGACCGAATAAGTGAATTAGAAGACAAGGAAGCAAAACACACCCAAAATGTACTGCAATTGGAGAAAAAAATTAAAAGACAGGAGGAGAGCCTAAGGGAGCTTTGGGACAACATGAAACGAAACAACATACGAATAATAGGAGTACCAGAACAACAGAAAGATGAACAAGGATTAGAAAACCTACTCGAAGAAATAATATCAGAAAACTTTCCTGAGGTGGGGAAGAAAAAAGTCACACAAGCCCAGAGAGTCCCAAACAAGGTGAACCCGAAAAGACCCACACCAAGACACATCATAATCACCATGGCAAATGTTCAGGACAAAGAGAGAATCTTACAGGCTGCAAGAGAGAGACGGAAAGTTACATACAAGGGATCTCCCATTAGATTGTCAAATGACTTCTCAACAGAAACACATCAGGCCAGAAAAGAATGGACTGAAATTTACAAAGTGATGCAAAGCAAAGGACTGAATCCAAGAATACTCTATCCAGCAAGGCTATCATTCAAACTTGAAGGGGAAATAAGAAGCTTCACAGACAAAAAAAGACTAAGGGAGTTTGTCACCACCAAGCCAGCAATGCAAGGAATGCTAAAGGGACTGGTATAAAAAGAAGAAATAAAAAGCTCAGAAAGAAAACAGCCACACACACACACAAAAAGAAATGGCTACAAACAAGTACCTTTCAATAATAACTTTAAACGTAAACGGACTAAATGCTCCAACCAAAAGACATCGAGTGGCTGAATGGATAAAAAAACATGACCCATACATCTGCTGTCTACAAGAAACCCACCTCATTAGAAGGGACTCACACAGACTGAAAGTGAAAGGATGGAAAAATATCTTTCAGGCAAATGGAAAGGAAAAGAAAGCTGGGGTAGCAATACTTATATCGGACAAAATAGACCTCAAAGTGAAGGCCTTAACAAGAGATAAGGAAGGCCACTTCATAATACTAAAGGGATCAATACAACAAGAAGATATAACCCTGGTAAACATATATGCACCCAATGTAGGAGCACCCAAATTCATAAAAAAACTCCTGGAAAATATCAAAGGAGAGATCGACAACAATACAATCATAGTAGGGGACTTTAATACACCATTGACAGCACTGGATAAGTCCTATAGACAAACAATCAGCAAAGATACAGCAATCCTAAATGACTCACTAGATCAGATGGACTTAATAGACATCTTCAGAACACTTCACCCCAAAGCCAGAGAATATACGTTCTTCTCAGGTGCTCATGGGACATATTCAAAAATAGACCACATATTGGGTCACAAGCAAAGTATCCCCAAATTCAAGAAGATTGAAATCATAAAAAGCGTCTTCGCAGACCACGATGGCATAATATTAGAAATAAACTACAATAAAAACAACCCAAAATACTCAAACACCTGGAAGCTGAATAGCATGCTATTTAATATTGATTGGGTTACCAATGAGATCAAAGAAGAAATTAAAAACATCCTGGAAACTAATGACAATGAAAACACAACAATCCAAAACCTATGGGACACATTGAAAGCAGTCCTGAGAGGGAAGTTTATAGCTCTACAGGCCTATCTCAAAAAACAAGAAAAAATGGTAGTAAATCATCTAACTCTACAACTCAAAGAATTAGAAAGAGAGCAACAAGAAAACCCCAGAGTGAGCAGAAGGAAGGAGATAATAAAGATTAGAGCAGAAATAAATGACATAGAGACCAAAAAAACAATACAGAAAATCAATGAAACCAAGAGCTGGTTCTTTGAAAGGATAAACAAGATTGATAAACCTCTAGCCAGACTCACCAAGAAGCAGAGAGAGAGGACCCAAATAAATAAAATCAGAAACGATAGAGGCGAAATAACAACAGACCCCACAGAAATACAAATGATTGTTAAAAAATACTATGGACAGCTTTACTCCAACAAACTAGACAACCTGGAGGAAATGGACAAATTCCTAGAAAAATACAGCATTCCAAAACTCAATCAGGAAGAATCTAAAAACCTCAACAGGCCAATAACTATGGAAGAAATTGAAGCAGTCATCAAAAAGCTTCCATCAAACAAAAGCCCAGGACCAGACGGCTTCACAGGGGAGTTTTACCAAACATTCAAGGAAGAACTAAAACCTATCCTCCTCAGACTACTACAAAAAATTCAAGAGGAAGGAACACTTCCAAGCTCATTCTATGAAGCCAGCATCACCCTAATACCAAAACCAGGTAAAGACAACACAATGAAAGAGAATTACAGGCCAATATCCCTCATGAACATAGATGCCAAAATCCTCAACAAAATCTTAGCAAATCGGATCCAGCAGTACATCAGAAAGATCATACACCATGACCAAGTAGGATTTATCCCAGGGATGCAAGGATGGTACAATATCCGCAAATCAATAAACGTGATACATCACATAAACAAATTGAAAGAAAAAAACCACATGGTCATATCAATTGATGCAGAAAAAGCATTTGACAAAATTCAACACCCATTTTTGATAAAAACTCTCAGCAAGGTGGGAGTAGAAGGATCATACCTCAACATAATAAAAGCCATATATGACAGGCCCACAGCCAACATCATACTCAACGGACAAAAACTAACACCATTTCCCCTAAGAACAGGAACAAGACAGGGATGCCCCCTCTCACCACTCCTGTTCAACATAGTACTGGAAGTGTTAGCCATTGCAATTCGGCAAGAAGAAGAAATAAAAGGCATCCAAATTGGAAAAGAGGAAGTAAAACTGTCCTTATTTGCAGACGACATGATATTATACATACAAAACCCTAGAGATTCCATCAAAAAGCTACTAGACTTAATACATGAATTTGGCAATGTAGCAGGATACAAAATTAACCCCAAGAAATCTGAGGCATTTCTATACACCAATAGTGAACTTTCAGAAAGAGAGATTATAAAAACAATCCCGTTTACCATTGCACCGAAAAAACTAAGCTACCTAGGAATAAACTTAACTAAAGAGGTAAAAGACCTCTACTCAGAAAACTACAGGACGTTGAAAAAAGACATAGAGGAAGACATAAACAGATGGAAGAACATACCGTGTTCATGGATTGGTAGAATCAACATCATCAAAATGTCCATACTACCCAAAACAATCTATAAATTCAACGCACTTCCCATTAAAGTACCAACAGCATACTTCAGAGATCTAGAACGAACTTTCCAAAAATTCATCTGGAATAAAAAAAGACCCCGAATAGCTGCAGCAATCCTGAAAAAGAACAAAGTAGGTGGGATCTCAATACCAGATATCAAGTTGTATTACAAAGCCACTGTTCTCAAAACTGCCTGGTACTGGCACAAGAATAGGCATATAGATCAATGGAATAGAATAGAGAGCCCAGAAATCGGCCCGAACCAATATGCTCAATTAATATTTGACAAAGGAGGCAAGAACATACAATGGAGCCAAGATAGTCTCTTCAATAAATGGTGTTGGGAAAATTGGACAGATATATGCAAGAAAATGAAACTAGACCACCAACTTACACCATACACAAAAATAAACTCAAAATGGATAAAGGACTTAAATGTACGACAGGATACCATAAAAATTCTAGAAGAATCCAAAGGCAAGAAAATCTCAGACATATGCCGAAGCAATTTCTTCACTGATACAGCTCCTAGGGCACTTGAAACTAAAGAAAAAATGAACAAATGGGACTACATCAAAATAAAAAGCTTCTGCACAGCAAAAGAAACCATCAACAAAACAACGAGAAAACCCACTGTGTGGGAAAACATATTTGCCAATGACATATCTGATAAGGGCCTAATCTCCAAAATTTATAGGGAACTCATACAACTTAACAAAAGAAAGATAAACAATCCAATCAAAAAATGGGCAAAGGACCTAAATAGACACCTTTCAAAAGAGGACATTCAGAAAGCCAAGAGACATATGAAAACATGCTCAAAGTCACTAATCATCCGAGAGATGCAAATCAAAACAGCAATGAGGTACCATCTCACACCTGTCAGACTGGCTATCATCAACAAATCAACAAACGACAAGTGCTGGAGAGGATGTGGAGAAAAAGGAACACTTGTGCACTGCTGGTGGGAATGCAGACTGGTCCAGCCACTATGGAAGACAGTATGGAGTTTCCTTAAAAAACTGAAAATGGAACTCCCATTTGACCCTGTGATCCCACTTCTAGGAATATATCCCAAGAAACCAGAAACACCAATCAGAAAGGATATATGCACCCCTATGTTCATAGCAGCACAATTCACCATAGCTAAGATCTGGAAACAGCCTAAGTGCCCATCAGTAGATGAATGGATTAGAAAACTGTGGTACATCTACACGATGGAATACTATGCTGCTGTAAAAAGGAAGGAACTCTTACCATTTGCAACGTCATGGATGGAACTGGAGAGCATTATGCTAAGTGAAATAAGCCAGTCAATAAAGGAAAAATACCACATGATCTCACTCATTCGTGGACAATAGAGACCATTATAAACTTTTGAACAATAATAGATACAGAGGCAGAGCTGCCTCAAACAGATTGTCGAGCTGCAGCGGGAAGGCCGGGGAGGGTTGGGGGGCAGGAGGTAGGGGGGTAAGAGATCAACTAAAGGACTTGTATGCATGCATATAAGCATAACCAATGGACATAAGACACTGGGTGATAGGGGAGGCTAGGGGACTGTCTAGGGCGGGGGGATAAAATGGATACATATGTAATACCCTTTGTAATACTTTAAGCAATAAAAAAAAAAAAAAGAAAAAGAAAAAAAAAAAATAAAAAAAATAAAAATAAATATTCTGCTTTGACTTATTTCCAAAGTAAATTATAATAAGTCCTTACTAGTCTTTGGAGTCTTTTACACAAACATATTTAGGTCTCTAAAACTTAGAAAGTAGAAAAATAATACAGTAATTCTTTATTATGACTTTAAAAAGAAAAAAAAAGTTGATTTATGCTTTTTCAAAAAAGATTATGAATGGCCAGTAAATAAGGGCTATTTCAGAATCAAGTACCACAGAAAAATTACAGCTGCTTTTAAAATAATGCCACCATTCTGCCATTTATCAAATAAAATTAAATGCAGAAAACTGCTATCTTACTGGGGTTTTTTAAACCAATAAAAGCACTTTTTCTACTGATACTTACCATCCACTCAGATATAATAACATCCACTTTTTCTACAGGAAGATGAACTTCTTCAATCTTTCCTTTAATTAGTATGATAGTATCTTCAAGTTTATTTAATCTGAAAATTACCATAATGAATTAAATTAGTATGTTAAACAGATTCTGAAAACTAGTTAAATTACATAATTTCTTGACAGCTTTTCAAATTATTTTGTGGAACTGAAAGTATATTCAAAGTTTATTTCCTGGGCATATAATTACTTTTTGGTCACTTCATGAATGCCCAGGATTATTGTGAGTTAATAATGCAATACAGTGAACCAATATTTAAAACTTCATCCTGAGCCCTGGCCAGGTGCCTCAGTTGGTTGGAGCGTTGTCCCCTACACCAAGAGGTTGTGGGTTTGATTTACGGTCAGGGCACATGGTCAAGGCACATACCTAGCTTTCTGGTTGTATGGGAGGCAACTGATTGATGCCTTGATATCGCTCTCTCTCTCTCCTCTCCCTTCTTCTCTTTCTAAAAATCAATAAAAACATATCCTTGGGTGAGGACTTAAAAAAAATTTCATCCTGAAAAGAAATTCTAATTTTATCAAGAATACATGTCAATAAAGTTACTAGGTCTTTTGTTTAAGGGAGGGGTGGAGACAGACAGACTAGCCAACAAAAGTATGTTTTAAAGGGAAGTGTGTCATACTGAAGAGAGAATTAGAAGCCAGAAGCCCTTACTTTAAATCCCAGATTCTCTAGCACTTGTCAGCTAAGTGATCTTCAGCAAATTATAATAACCTCACAGAGCCTATGTGCTCAAGTGTAAAAGAGAATAATGATACCTGCCTATCCATGTCACGACTTACTATGAGGATCAAATATTTGTGAAAGCTATATATATCTTCAAGCACTACATAATGGTAATGATATCATCATAACAATGTGATGTATGCTGTATAAAACTTGAAATTGTGCTCCAATCATAAATTAATTTTGTCCAATGACATTCATTTGGTATTTTTACATGTTTGATCATAATATTAGCACAGACTTTTCACCCTCTCTTTTGTAATATGAAATAAGTAACGGAGTTAAAGAGATCATATCAAAATGCTAAAAGCAAGCTACTAAATTTATAACTAGTTAAATAAATTCTTAATCATCAAAGGACGTGTATGTCAATTATAAAGGATTTTTTTTCCTGCTAACAAAAAGGAATTTCCCATCTCAACTTCATCGAGGTATTTTTAACATAAAATAAAATACATTCATTGTAAGGGTAAATTTTGTTGAATTTTAAAACTGAGAGACTTGGGTAGCCTCCATCATCATCAATATATAGAACATTTCTATCTCCTCAAAAAGATTCATAGGTGCTCCTTCCCAGAAAATCTTCCTATCTACAGGCAACTACCGATTTTCGTCCCTTCCACTATATCTTAGTTTTCTATTTTGAGGAGTTTCATATCAATGGAATCATACTGAATGTATCCTTTTGTGTCTGGTTTCTTTCAACAGGCATACCTTTTAGATTCATACATATTTTTGTGTATATAAGTAGCTCATTCTTTGTTATTGGTGAGTAGTATGTCACTGCATGATAAAATACAATTTTATTTATCCACACCACTGTGAATGGAATTCTGGACTGTCTCCAGCTTTGAGCTATAAAGAATAAAGCTGCTATAAATATTTGTGTGCAAGTAGAATTGCCCTATCGAATGGCAGTGTATAACTAATATTTTAAAGAAACTGCCAATTTGTTTTAAAAAGTGCATGTACAATTTTACATTCCCACCAACAATATATGTGCATTCATGGTTATTCAAATCCTTGTCAACATTTAGCATTATTAATATTTTAAATGTAACTGCATGGTGAGATTTCACCATTGCATTTTCCTAATGACCAAACATATTTTTAATATGCTAAATGGTCATTTTCCTGTACTGTCTTTTGTGCAAATTTTTTGCCCATTTTAAAACTCGGTTCAGTTGTAACATTATTATTTAGTTTTAAAGAGTTCTTTACATGTTCTGGATAAAAACCTTGTCAGATTTATGTATAGTGAAATGGAGGTGGGTGGGATTCTAAAATAAAATAGATTCATTATAGTTCTTGTTAGTTATGCATATTATAACATATTTTTATGTTTCATACACTTAATGTGTGTTATATTTCACATAAAAGTTAAAAAAAGGATGCCTATATCATATTTAAGTTTTTTCAAGGGAATATTTCATATAATTCTTTCTGACAAAATTGCTACAATTGCTTACTATTGACTGAAACATTTATTAAGGCTTTAACAGTTACAAACACTTCAAAGAAAACAAAAGCAAGCTTCTTAAAAGAGAAAACTTTTCTCATTGCCTAAAAATATCTTCAGAATGCTTATGCAGAAACAAGATGTGCTCTGTAAGAGGCCATCTGCTCAGGCTGTTTATTGTCTCCTACAAGTCATAATCCTATTTGCATCAGTAATTACTTGTTCAAATATAAATATAGCGGGAAAGATTAAGATTTCAGGGAACACACAGAAAATAAATGACAAAGGCCATAATTCCCAGTAATTCTGTATTAAATAGCTTAATACAGATATTATTTACATAGATAACCTCTTTCATGAGACTATTTACCTTAATCACCATCTAATATCTCATTCATGAAAAAAACTATAGATTTTACTTACTGTTCTCAAGCAGCTCCTCACTAAACCTTACTTTAGCATAAAAACATTCTAAATGAATTCTATCTCTGGAAACACCTGCTCAAATACTACCATAGCTTTAATCTATAGAAATATGACATTGCAATAAAAAAGGTACCTTAAGTAAATCTCTTAACTAATCCAACAGGCAAAGAAATTACTAATTTTTGAGTGTAAATTTGTTAGAAAAATGAATACTTTCCTATCTCATAACAAGATCATAGGTAACTGTCAGTTCCCTATCCTCTCTTATGTCTTCTTAACATAAAAACATCTCCCCTTTCTTTAATTTAAAAGGGAGGAGAATTGGGTAGGGAAGTAAAATTGGCTGCACTAGAGAGAATGAATGACAGAGAGCCGTGGAAGGCAAAGACAAAGAACAAATAACTGAGTCAGTTACATGCAGATGCATTAATTCAGGTGGGAAATGTAAAAATGTGAATTAAGGCATTCACACAGTTATTGGGTAATGGTGCTGTCTATTCCATATACCTGAAGCCATGAACCAAGATAAACTAGGATGACAGCATATTTAAAGTAAACATGAAGATTCCTGATGTGCACCTGGTATCTGACATGGATTTACACTACGACTGGTCACAAAGCAAGTATGTGCTGCCTATGTGACCAGCCCTTTGAAAACTATGAACTCTAAAACTCAAGCCAACTTCCTTGGGAAGAGACATTTTATAAGTACCTCTGAAATTCACAGGTACAGAGAAAAGTATATGTGTACTCTTACAGAGAAAGAGGGATTACTTGGGAGCTTGTACATGACCTCTTTCGTGATGGCTCCCCTTTTCTTGCTGCCCCTGGACTATATCCTTTGCTGTAAATACAGCTTTATATTGAGTCACTGAGTTCTTCTAGGGAGCCACTGAACTAGTTAGGTAGTCATGGGACCCCCCAAGACAGGACCACTGAGTGGACAGGACATTAAGGAGTTGGTAGGGTGGGAGAAGAAATGATTTTAGCTTCCCTATAAGGTGTCTTGGCAACCTTCATTAGAAATCTGTGTCTTCTGAGCAGCAAAGTATTTTTGTCATTTTAGCCTCATCAGTGGTTCAAAATTCTGTTCAGTTTAAACTCACTTTTCTGTAATTTCTATTAAACTTAGAAACAAAGCCCTAGCTGGTTTGGCTCAGTGGATAGAGAGTCGACAGGTCAAGGGCACATGCCCAGGTTGCGTGCTCAATCCCCACTGGGGAGCGTGCAAGAGGCAGCCAATCAATGATTCTCTCTCATCATTGATATTTCTATCTCTCTCTCCCTCTTCCTTCCTCCCTGAAATTAATAAAAATATATTTAAAATATTTTAATAAATTTAGAAACAAAATATAAAGGAACATTCCTTACTTTAAGAATTTTATCCTTATATATTTTGGTCTCTTGTTCCCCATCATATATATATATATATACATACATACACACATACATATATATATATAATATCACAACTTTTTAAATCATTATGTTGTTACTTTATTCTTCTAAAAAGCCTTTACTCACCATCTAGCATGTATCAATTTGCTAGGTGTTAGGGATAAAAAGATTAAGAAGATAAAGCTCCTATCCTAGAAACTAAAGAAGGACACATAAGCATAACAACAGATCAAAATATTCTCTTGGCTTTTCTTAATGTTTCATTTCTATCAGTATCCTAGACACAGGCAATATAAAATATTTCATCTTTAATGTCATACTGAGATTGAAAATACTGCATTGCAGCTACATGATAGATCAACCTTCTTACGAAAACTCCTCTGCAATAACATTCAAAAGTCTGAATGAGCAAGTCCATGACAGAGCTGATGAAAAACAACCAAAATAATACTAAAAATATTACCAGAAGCTACCTCTGCTTCCTGAGCGTGAAAATGTACAATTATCTGGCGATTGAATGGCTTTGCTATCCTTAGGTAAGTTTATGTTTCTGAAATGATCATTCACTGCAGAGTTCCAACTATGACAGCAAGAATAAAAAACAATTTCTCATTCCTTCTGTGTATCACATTGAGTTCTATTTGGTCCTGCTAATATAACACCTTTGAACATCTATATTCTTCTTTATACATGTCTGCCACCTCAGAACTATAAGTCTTACCTTCTTCTTTTTATTTATATTTAATATATACTATACATATAAGCCCTAAGATACATACATACATATATATGTATATATATATGTCAGTTTATTAAAAAAACAAAACTTACTCCATTCTAAACTCATTTCTTTAGAGATGTTAGATCTCTTTTCTAAACAGAGAAAAGTGATAAAAATGATTTTGAACACAATTCAAGGATTGTAAATGGAATACTTTTAAAAGAATAATGAAAAATGAATTTAAAAAGTATCCACCTTTTAGCATGTCAAGTGTTTTTAAAGATGTAACCATATGGAGTTTTATTGAAATTCTGCTCTGTACCGATTTCTGACAGAGAAAGAAGCTTCAGAAGAGCTAAAGACAACTCACAGTCTGCTAACTGGAAGAGCTGTTTTCACTGAATGATGGTATTTCTAGGAAGCTACAATCTATAATAATAAAAGCATAATATGCTAATTAGACTGGACAGCCAAATGACCTTCCGGACATCATTCTGGACGACCTTCCGGACAAAGCCGCGGCAGCGGGGGCCAAGGCAGAGGCGGCTGCAGTGGCGGGCGGGGGCCAAGGCAGAGGCAGTTAGGGGTGATCAGGCAGGCAGGCAGAGAGGTTAGGGGCAATCAGGCAGGCAGGCGAGCAGTTAGGGACGATCAGGCAGGCAGGCGGAGGGGTTAGGGGAGATGAGGCAGGCAGGCGAGTGGTTAGGAGCGATGAGGCAGGCAGTCTGAGTGGTTAGGGGTGACCATGTAGGCAGGCAGGCAGGCAGGCCAGAGGTTAAGAGCCAGCGGTCTTGGATTGCAAGAGGGTTGTCTGACTGCCGGTTTAGACCCGATCCCTACAAGGGGCCCCAGATTGCGAGAGGGTGTAGGCCTTGCTGAAGGACCCCCCCTCCACCCGCACAAATTTCATGCACCGGGGCTGTAGTACGCAATAATAGACAACTGTAAGAGACTTTGAGAGCAGATTTCAAGGGAGGAGAGTGAGTACAGAATAAAACTGGCTAAAGTTTAAAATTTTATAGTATAAGGGAATGGATTTAATCTTTATAAGAATCTTATGAGAGATACTACCATGAACTTTATAAATGAAGGAACCAGGATTTGAAGAAGTAATTTGCCCATTATTATAAAGCTAGTAAGTGAAAAAGCCAAAATTAAAAATTAAGTCATGTGATTCCAGATGCTGAGAGAAGTATGCTATGCTGCCTCCTAAAATAGTAGAATAATGGGCCAGTATGTCCTGGTGATATTAATAATAAACTGTTTCCTGCATATTCTTTTACAGATGCATTTGCAAACAGAATACCAAACGTTAATTAGTGTAAATTTCAAGTTTTTGAATGGAAGACAAAGAGATGCTTATGAACACAATGGAAATAGCTATCTTTCCACAACATAAGAAACAAAGGAGAACATTGCTGAAGAAACGGTACAATGTTGACTT
This sequence comes from Myotis daubentonii, assembly GCF_963259705.1. NCBI lineage: Eukaryota > Metazoa > Chordata > Mammalia > Chiroptera > Vespertilionidae > Myotis > Myotis daubentonii. The sequence continues at coordinate 57,661,506 of NC_081848.1, read as the reverse complement.
ATCCAAACAAAAAGGCGTGATTTTCAAAGTCTATAAGTTCTAAGTAAAATCAAACTATTGAAAGCAACAAATTGACTATGAAGATGGACTGTGGGAGCAGGCTGTCTGGGATCTAACACTGGCTCCATTACAAATAAGGAGAGTGAAACAAAATAAAACGAGTGTTATCACTATTCTTTTTCTTTTCTTCCATAAAGAAATTAAAATGAGAGCACATCTGGTTTTGCCTTATAGAAATAAAAAATGACAAATTAACACATAGACACGGTCTTTCATAAAATGAGAACTTATAATGGGAATTCTTACCATAATCTTATTATCAACCATACATTTTTGATAATCCTCTAAAACAATCTCTTCTTTGGGACATGGTACTCATATTGTTTGGATAGCAATGCACAAGCAAGTGAGGATGCTCTTTATGGCCCTCCCCAAAATGATGATGTTATACTAAATGGTAGTATAAGAACTAGAAAAATTTTTTTACTAAATTATGAACTGCATATATATATATGTATATATATATACACACACAGAGATATATATACTCACATGTATATATATAAATAACCACATATGTATATGCATATTCTCCAAAATGAAAATCATAACCACAAACCTATATCAATGAATAATCTAAGCAAGATCAATATAGTTTTTTTCATTAACATTAATTTGGCACTTGTTAATTAACAGTAATAGTAGCTAACTTTTGAATACCTACTACGTGCCAGGGAATATGCCAAAAATTTGTATGTATACTTCATTCATAACTTATTTACCTTATTCCTAACCAGATGAGGTAGTCATTATTATTTTCATTTTGACAGTGAAACAATATTTCAAAAAGGTTACATATAATGTAATCAAAGTTCAAATGATAGAGCAAGAACTTGAATCCAAGCCTGACTCAATCCATGTGTTCTTAACCACAAATCTATACTTTTATATCATGACATAAAATCCAAAAATTTAAACATTTTACACAATCATATTTAAATGTTATACTACCCAGAAAAGATAAATGTTATTCAATTTTAAAAAAAGAACATAAGTATCAGTGAAGATCATTTAAGAATTGCTGTTGGGGGTCTAAGGTACAGTGCAGCATGGTGATTACAGCATTAAGTACTTAAGCTTCCTAAGAGAGTAGATCTTAAATGTTATCACCACAAAAAAGAAATGGTAGGTATGTGACACAATGGGGGTAATTAGATAATGCTATGGTATAATCATTTTGCAATACATAAATGTATCAAAGCAACACACTGTATACCTCAAACCTACACAGTGCTGTGTGTCAATTCTCAATAAAGTTGGGCAAAAAAAGAATAGCTAAGGGGCCTGCTATTACTTATTTCTCCTGAAAATTACTTGTAAGTTCCAAATGTAAGGTGCTTTTGTTAAGTACATAGCTAAAGAAATCTAGTTCTATATGCTGTAGTTCAAATAAGGGTCTTTTTATTAGGACATAAGCCAATCGTAAAATCAATCACCTAACTAACCTCCTCAAAGAGAGGAAATATTTTTAGAGAACAAAATTAAGTTTTAGAGGAAAAATTAAATCCACTCGACTGTGTTTGTAGCCATTTTGGAATTTACATATTTTAATGTGAAGGAATCTAATACCATCAAAAAGAAAAGGATACTCTTAGGGTTTAATCTAATTGCTGTTTATTAAAGGAAATATTACTGATATGAATATTTAGTTCTGTAGAGTCCTCTAACAATATTATCATGTATGAAAATTACTTCTAATTTTATGTTATAACTAGAGGTCTGATGTACAAAAATCATGCAAGAGTAGGCCTTCCGCCGAAACCGGTTTGGCTCAGTGGATAGAGCGTCAGCCTGCAGACTGAAGGGTCCCAGGTTCGATTCCGGTCAAGGGCATGTACCTTGGTTGCGGGCACATCCCCAGTGGGAGATGTGCAGGAGGCAGCTGATCGATGTTTCTCTCTCATTGATGTTTCTGGCTCTCTATCTCTCTCCCTTCCTCTCTGTAAAAAATCAATAAAATATATAAAAATATATATATTAAAAAAAAAGAGTAGGCCTTCCTTCCCCAGGCTGCCGGCACTGATTTCCCCCTGGCACCCAGAACCCGGGTTTCCCTCTGGTTGCCAGCAGGCACCCGGGATCCAGGCTTCACTCCAGCCATTGGCTTCATCCAGAAGGACATCTGGAAGGACGTCCGGTCTAATTAGCATATTATGCTTTTATTATAGATTAGCATACATATAGCCAAGACAGAAAATTATATAAAAATAATTTTCATTGCCCTGACTAGTTTGGCTCAGTGGATAGAGCGTCGGCCTGTGGACTAAAGGGTCCCAAGTTCAATTCCGGTCAAGGGCATGTATGTTGGTTGCGGGCACATCTCCAATAGGGGATGTGGAGGAGGCAGCTGATCGATGTTTCTCTCTCATCGATGTTTCTAACTCTCTATCCCTCTCCCTTCCTCTCTGTAAAAAATCAATAAAATATATTAAAAAAATAATAATTTTCATCAATGAGAACAGTGAAAAGATTATTCATAGATCACACATGTCTAGCTCAACTTAAAATCTTATTATTCTGGAATAAATTTTTACTAAAAGATAAATGTCTTAAGTCTGCATTAGACAGCTACTAAAGACAAGAAAACCTGTTAATCATCGAACTTAAAAATAATCTTAAGCCAACCTTTAAAATGCATCTACCTTATGATATCCATTGCCTGGTAAAGGATTTCAGATTGATCAACTCCAAGAACCTTCTTTGCCCCGGCTTTAGCAGCAAACATAGAGAGAATTCCAGTTCCACAACCAACATCCAAAACTACCTAGTGTGATAAAAATTAAAAAACAAACAAACAGATGTTATTGAAAAGATCTAATATTTTAAATTCTATTTATATAGTATGTTATTTCTGACTAGGAATTGATCATTAAATTTTAAAACTTTATCAAATATGGTAATTTCTAAGGATATCATTAAAATAGGTTGTTTTACATTCGTAACAGTGTATCTGGCCATAGTCTGTTGCAATCAGACACAACAATGTAAATTTAAGAGGTGTTTTATATGAAATAAGTAACTTCCACAGACGTCTGAATAGAAAAGTATCTTGCTTTTAATTTCCTTATTATACGCATGCACTAATTTGGGCTTAGTAATTTAACAGAAATAAACTATCTCAAGTTTGAATGGCAGGAATTAACTTAAGCATGATAGCCTGATTCAACAGAATTAAAAATGGTCACAAAAATCATAAAAGCCTAATATGCTAAGTGTCTGGTCAACCAGTTGGCCATTCAACCATATCAAAGCATAATATGCTAATGATATGCTAAAGCCACTCAACCGCTTGCTATGACGTGCACTGACAACCAGGGGGCAGACAGTCGACCGGTCGACCAGTTGCTATGATGTGAACTGACCACCAGGGGGCAGTCGACCAGTCACTATAACGTGCACTAACCACTAGGGGGGCAGATGCTCCGACCAGTAGGTTAGCTTGCTGCTGGGGTCCAGCTGATCAGGACTGAGCGAGACAGACTGGACATGCCCTGGAACCCTTCCGCAGTCCCTCCCTGGCTAACCAACCTCCCACATCTCTCCCTGGCCCTGATCGTGCACTCTCGCAATCCGGGACCCCTTGGGGGATGTTGGAGAGCCGGTTTTGGCCCGATCCCACAGGTCAGGCCGAGGAAACCACTGGTACACGAATTCGTGCACCAGGCCTCTAGTCACGGATATAAAATATCACACATCCCCTCCACTTCCAAAATTAAATATTGAACTCATTTTAATAATACAGTTACAATAAAAACAAGTTAACATCTAGAAATCAGTAACTTGAGAATTTAAATTTTAAAAATGATACTCATTATCATTTGTAAAAGTAATAGAGAATTTTTATGCATATACAATGCAATGTCTTTGTTTCCCCTTTTTACAAATGGAAGCATATTATGCCCATTGTGCTACATATTGCTTTTTTTTAATTTAACAATATAACGATCTTTGCATATCACTTTACAGAACATCTCTTATGTAACTGGATTCCATATTATGGCGGTAACATAATCTACTAATCCAGTTCTCTATTAATGGGGCATTTGAATAGCTTTTGAAATTTTACTATGACAATGCTGTAAGTAACCTCATATCTAACCCCATTCACACATGAGTAAATCTATAGAATATATTTCTAGAAGTGAAAATATTGTCAGAGAGTATATACATATTTATAACCCTGCTTACCATAACCAAATTGCCCCATCACAGGGCAATTCTACTCATGAAGACTCCAACCAGCAATGTCTAAGTGCCCATTTCCTCATAGGTGAGACTAGCCCATGGAACAGATAAACTTTTGTATTCTGCCAATCTGGCAAATGCAAAATAATGAGATCATAATTTCCATTACTGTGGAGTTTAGCATCATTCTATATATTGTAGTGCCATCTGTAGTTCTTTATTATGTGAACTATCTACTTATATCCTTTCTCCATTGTTCCACTGAGTTACTAGTCCTTTTCTTATCAATTTTCTAATCAAATATTTCTTACCAAGTCTTATCAAATAAGAGTTCTTTGTAAATCAAGGAGATTATACTTCTACAACATGACTTGCAATGGTTTTGCTCAGCATATATTTGTTTTTGATTCTGCTTACAGTGATTTTTTGCTATGAAGAAATTCTTTACTAACGGTCAAACTCATTACTCTTCTTTTATGAATTCTGGATTTTGATCGTAATTAGAATGATCTTTCCCATGTTCTCTCCTATTTCATCCTTATACATTTCCTTCTAGTACATTTATGGTTTCATTAATAGTTTGTTTTCTTATCATGGTATACGCTGAGGTATGGTTCCAAAATTATTTCTGTTCAGAAGGCTAACCAATTATCCCAACATGTTATTAAAGAGCCTGTTTCCCCTACTGATTTGACATATGGTTGCTATAGTCTGAATGTTTGTGTATGCCATTCCTCCCACCACCAAAATTTATATATTGAAATCCTAAACCCCAAGGTGGTGGTATGAGAAGCTAGGGCCTTTAGAAGGTGATTAGGTCATGAGGACAGAGCCCTTATGAATGGGATTAGTAAATTTATAAAACAGGCTCGCTCTCTCTCTCTTTCCTTTCCTGTCTCTCTAAAAATCAATAAAAACATATCCTCTGGTGAGGATTTAAAAAAAAGAATTACCTCTAAGAAAAACTGCTTAGTGATGAAAGCTAAGTACAAAAGGATATGTATTATACACTCCAATTAGAGTTTGTATTCTTTTGCAAGACTATCTCACACACACACACACACACACACACACACACACACACAATATATATATGCATATATACATATAATTCTTATTTAATCCTCATTTTGTAAATGAGGAAAGTGAACTTCAGAGAGGGAAAGAAACAGGTCCAGGATCATGCAGCTGGTAATTTGTAAAGCTAGCATTCAAACATAGGTCAACCTGTTTCTAAAGCCTACAGTATTTTAAATTATATTTTTAATTGTATCTTAATTATCTATCTATCTATCTATCTATCTATCTATCTATCTATCTATCATCTATCTATCTATATAAAAGCCTAAGAGACCAAATGACCAGTCGAACGGTGGCTATGACATGCACTGACCACCAGGGGGCAGATGCTCACCGCGCAGAATCGGGCTCCCTCCTGTCTAGATCAGGCCTTCAGGGATTGGGCCTGCAAGGATCGGGCCTATGGGGATCAGGCTGAAACCTGCTATCCGACCTCCCTGGAGGGGTCTTGGATTGTGAGAGGGCACAGGCCAGGCCGAGGGACCCCACCGGTGCACGAATCCATGCACCAGGCCTCTAGCTTATTATATCTAGCTGGGAATTAGATAAGGGAGGAAATAAACTAAAACTTGATAGAATCAAAGAGGTACAAATGATAACAGAATAAACTAACACATAAAATCATGGAAGAATTTGATTCACTTTTTCTAAAAAAAAGAAAGAAAAAAGTGAATTTTAACTGTAGGTAATAATTAAAAGCATAAAGGAGGCACCTCACTGTGAATTTTTTCAATGGACCACAAATGGAATTAATTACAAATGGGTGATAACACAATTAAATGCCACCCAAAGTTAAATTAAATCTGAGAAACCATATGGCCTCCACAGGAGCTGTGAACTGAAACAATATTAAGAAAGGAATGAAGGGAAAGTGGCAGGAAGGGAGGGATGGACAGAGAAGGGAAGGAAAGGAAGAAGGAACACATTTTTAAGTATAACATTTTTTTGAAAAATAAATCTCTTCTTGCACTATCTATATATATATATATAAAACCCTAATATGCAAATAGACAGAATGGCAGAGCAACCGAACTGGTTTCTATGACATGTGCTGACCACCAGGGGGCACACAGAGAACATGGCGGGCATTGGCAGTGGTGGGATGGTGGAGCAGGTGAGTGGGGATGCCAGACCAAGGCGGGGTGCTGGTCGCTGTCATCAGGGCGAGCCTCTGGTGGTTACTGAAAATTCTTTGCTCTTGCATGCCACAGTCCCACAGGGTGCTTGCCCATGCTGCTGTCAGCGGGTGCAAGCTGCGGCTGCTGACTCTGATCGCTCCTCAGGGCTTCTCCATCTCCCCCTGCTCCTGAGGGGCGATCAGAGCAGCAGCCACCACTCACACCAGCTGATGGCGCTGGCCCTGCTCGCACCCACGCCTGGCACTGGCCCCAATGGCTCCACGCTGTCAGCGGGTGTGACTGGGGCTGGCGCCGTCAGCATGTGGGAGCGGCGGTGGCGGAAGTGGGGCTGGGGCAGACAGGGGATCGGGGGCCATGGTGGGAGGGGCTGGGTGGGAGCATGGGCCAAGACCCCACCCTTGAGCCCACTGCAGCCTCGCGCCCACAGTTTCTTTCAAGGTGCACGAATTCATGCACTGGGCCCCTATTGTAATATGATATAGAAGCTAGTGTTGTGAAAATAAAGTTTGTCTACCTAATGGAGATAAAGCAAACAAAAACAATGGTAATAAAACTTAGGAGAGCCCTATATCATACATTTTAAAAGAATTATATTTAAGTAATTTCTTGAACAGAAACTATATGACCTATATAAAAAATAGTGTGACTTAAAATATAACTAATGAATGCCACCCTAATTACTCATTCTATTTCAACATAATGGTACTAAAGTGTAGTGGCATAGGGTAAGGGGCACTAGACTAGGACTAAAATGCTTCATGTTTGTTTATTTTTAATGGCCTATTTTAGGAAAGTCAATTACCCCATTGGCGTCAAGATTCCTCATGTGTGAAATGGAGGTAAATGGAATACTGTATAAAACAATGAGGCAACATGTTTGAAAGTAACCTATAAATTAGCAAATGCTAATTAAATATAGGTAGTATATTTTCTAAATCTGTACCCACAGTATAATAGAAAAGTATCCCAAATCATTGAAAAATATGAAAGCCCTAGATGTAATATTTTTAATTACATAAAATCATCCCTTGAATGTGCTTTAAGAAGTTAGAAATTGATGCATGTAATATTTTACATTATAGTATATTTTTGAGAAACCATAAATGCCAAGCAAAACTAATTGCACATCAATAAGTTAAATAAAAGCATCTTAAGCAAAGAATGAAAGAAATATACTCCCAACTTATTAATAAGCTCTTTTCTGACTTTGGCAGATTTATCTTCAATAAGAGCAGCAAACAGAACACAAGATAGTAATAAACATTCTATGTTTTCCTCAGTCATGTATTTTGTCTGAAAATATATATAATATATACAACATTTCTATAATACTATTACAAATAAAAAACAAGCAGCAGGAAGTGACTGTGTATAAGGTCTATGAACCCAGTAAGATGTGCTCCATATACATAGAAATATTCGTAGTTACGTAATTTTTCAGTGTTTAATCTTGTGATCCTAACTTACCTTCACTTAAGTTCTTATGTTATATATACATATCAAAAAGTATTAAGAGCTCTAACCGGTTTGGCTCAGTGGATAGAGCGTCGGCCTGCGGACCCAAGGGTCCCAGGTTCGATTCCGGTCAAGGGCATGTACCTTGGTTGCGGGCACATCCCCAATAGGGAGTGTGCAGGAGTGTGATCGATGTTTCTCTCTCATTGATCTTTCTAACTCTCTATCCCTCTCCCTTCCTCTCTGTAAAAAAATCAATAAAATATATGTAAAAAAAAAAGTATTAAGAAAAGATAAGTCAGAGACAATGATGGTGCTTTTATTATAACAAAAATAATATAATTTTAGAACCAAAAGGGCTTTAAAAATCATTTTACAGATGAGGCTCAAAAACACTCACCACTTCTTTAAAATTATTAAATAGCTAGTTCCTGAGAAGCCAGGCAAGACTAGTGATTCCCAGACCAGTACATGCTTAATTTCTATGTTCACATATTAAGAAAAAAAATAAAATTAAAATCTGAGCATAATCTAACTATAAATATAAAGCAAAATTTCTAATGGTAACCTAACTGCTTCACTAAAAACAAAGTGTTTTAATTGATTTCAGAGAGGAAGGGAGAGGAATAGAGAGATAGATACATCAATGAGAATCATTGATTGGTTACCTCCTGCATGCCCCCTACTGGGGATGGAGCTGGCACCCCACCCAGGCATTTGCCCTGACTGGGAATTGAACCATTCATAGGTCAACACTCAATCACTGAGCCACAATGGCTGGGCCGAAGTGGTTTTTTCAAACACATATATTAAATAAAATTTTTCCAGCACTTGCATGTAAACAGAAAAACTATTAAAAAATTCTGTCTTCCTCAGCGGACATGGCTCAGTGGTCAAGCATCAACCTATGAATCAGGAGGTCACAGTTCGATTCCCTGTCAGGACACATGCCCAGGTTGCAGGCTTGATCCCCAATAGGGGGCATGGGGGAGGTAGCTGATCAATGATCAATGATTGTCTCTCATCGCTGATGTTTCTGTCTCTCTCTCCCTTTCTCTTGCTCTCTGAAATCAGTAAAAATATATTTTAAAAAATTCACGAGGAAAAACAAATTATACAAATTTCAAACATAAACACACAGTGTGAAAGATCATCTTTGAAATAACCTGAGGCAGTATGAAGATTAATTGTAAAATTTAAAGTGCCTCACACAAAGGAGCAAATAAATGAAGTCTTAAAAGAAAGCACATAATATAAATTCTACCTTACATTATTTGTCCCTACATACCAGTAACTTCGTAAGATTATTAATTTTTAACTAAATAACAAACTGGAATATTAATGAAAAGTGTGCTTTGGTATGGGGTTTATCAGATATTTGAAATTCACAAGAAACACAGTAAATAAAAAATATGGTTTAAGCAATATTATCTGGATAACCAAAGTTTAACTAAGCTATGTCACTGTAATTAATGATTTCAGTTAAAAAAAAGAATACAGTAGGTCCTTGGGTTACAGAGATCCGTTCCTACGGTGCAACTTAACTTTCGCCATATGTCGGAACCCACCTACATAAGCACCTACATCACTCACATGGAGCACATACAAAGCGGTAATGAAGTGAAACAGTAAAAAAAAAATTAAAAGGAAGATAACAATTCCTGACCTTTACTTGTGGTAAATAAATAATAAAAAACTTAAAGCACATATGTACATACGTTGAAATGACGAAACTTTTTTTTTTAATAAATAAATGGGAGATGGTGACTTAACCATGAAACGATGTACATCGAGTCCAAAGTAACCCGAGGATTGTCTGTATACTGAATGACAACAGTACGAATCAGCATTTCTGTTATCAGTATTCTGCACCACAGAGCAACATCATAAAAGTCTCCCATGAAGTAAAGCCGGAGTACACTAAATCAATGGCTATCACAATAACTCAAGAGAGGATTTCTACTGGCCAACATCTGCATGAAATGTACAATTCTGTAGCCTATAACACTCACTTTGTCTTTGAAGATATGTGGATTTTGGTATATAAAATCTCGGTAACTTTCTGTTCGTATTTTGTCCTACGGTGGAGAAAAAAAAACTTGTGTTTATAGAATAGTCTAAACAAATAAAAACATTTTTAGAAAGTTATTTGGTATTTTATTACACATTATTAGTTTCCATAGCTACTTTCTGCCTGGAAAACCAAGATTAATTTTATTTTCCTAAAAGAAAACAATAAGAACAGAAATAGCAACAAAACATAGACGAAGTTTAAGAATATCACTGAAAGTCAAATAAAATCTAAATTCTTAAAAATGTACACATTTTCATCTTGATATGCATTATCATTATAAGACTTCAACCTTCAACTGATAGTTAAAGTTAATAGAAGATAAACATGATATTTTACTCCTTTAAATAGGTTCAGAATCTAGAACCTGGCTCCCTGTATTAGAGTTATGGTAAAATATCAAAGAAAAAAACAACAAAATAGGTAACTGTAAAGTTACATATGAAAAATGAAGCTTAAAGTTAAGTATGGTATTTCTAAGAAAGTCATTTGTCAGCACCTATCTGATTTATAATCCTGTCTTGCTTCTACAAATGTCTGTAGTAGGAAATGATGCTTAAAAGTAAATCATTTGAGCCCTGCAGCTCACATGCTGAGACTTCTGCACTCTGGAGTCTTACATGACCTGTGACAAGGCAGGTACTGAATGCTAACATTTATGTTGGTTCATGAACAGAGCTGATTTCCTTTTAAATTACCTCACTTGAGATACATACAAACAGCAAAGTAAGCAGCAAAGGGCTCTGTTGCCAAGTGAGTAAAATGAGAATGAAAAAAATATCTCAAACTAGAAATTCTAATTTTGGGTTTCACACTAGGTAAATTAAAACAAAAAATAGTTACACAAAATACTACAATGTAAAATTTATGTAAGGCACACAATCCCCCCAAAAATTTTATGCCAATATTATGATTTAAAAACAACACACGAAACATTTAAAGGAAGCTTTAAATTAAAAGAAAAGTTGTTTTACTTAAATACTGGATCTAAAAAGGGGGAATTCCATAATTAATTCCACACTTATTGATGGTTATTATTAATAGCTTTTTAAACATTTTAAATCAGGTTTGTTAAATCTTTCCCTGAAAGATTTTAAGAATTACTAAAAAAAAAAAAATCTGTTTAAATACATTTACACATATTAACTAATTTTAAAACTTAAAAAACATAGCATTTCATACATTTGTGGCATTTTTATACCTTTCTTATACCATAAGCAGTAATTTTTGCTGACACAATAAAACCTACAAATGGGAACATCAGTCAAGAAGCCAGTCACTTGGAAACCCCTCACCAATCACATTGCTTCACCACTGCTCCAACTTAGTCATTACCATCCCAACTTCTGTCCTAAGTTCATGCACTGCTGCTCTGCTCAACTATAATCCTTCATCCAGGCTCTTTCTATATATCCATCTGTTACTGTTCATATGCTCACCCTGGTGCCATGAAATCCAAAGTATACCTAACATAGTACCTCAGACAGAGCAGTTTCAATTTAATAACTGAAGCTTTAAAGAAAAATCCACTGAATACGAAAATGCAAGCATATAAGACTAGCCCTCATAACCATTTCTAAAAATACATTCCATCAAAAGAGTAACACTTAATTTCAAAATAAGGTACTAAACAGAAATTTAAAAATCATCTTTTGCACCAACATATTGAAACCAAGAAACACACAAAAAAAGAATAAAATTAGAGCTCCAACACTACAAAGCAAGATTGTGTTTTAAGACTAGTAAGAGTCATGGAATTATTCCTATGACTATTTAAAAAAAAAAGTTAGACCCTTCTGGGTAGCTCAGTTGGTTGGAGCATTGTCACATACACCAAAAAGGTTGCAGGTTTGATCCCAGTCAGGGCATATACAAGAATCAACCAATGACATAGAAGCATTGAACAGATCATCAACCTCATAGGGAAGGCAGGGGAGGGTTGAGGGAGGAGGGGTGAGAGATCAACCAAAGGACTTGTATGCATGCATAAAAGTATAACCAAAGGACACAGACAGTAGGGGGTGAGGGCATGTGCTGGGGAGTGGGAGTGGCCAGGGAGAGGTCAATGGGGGAAAAAGGAGACATCAACCAATGAAGGCATAAATGGAATGGACCAATTAATAGATGTTTCTCTGTTTCTCTCTAAAAGTCAATAAAAATTTTTTTTTTAAAAAAAGGTCTTTTAGTTACTGATATATAGTTACAAGTATCCAGGACAGAGTAGTGGAAATAGGTGCTCAAAGTGGAATTCCCTGAATACTGTGTTAAAGACACTCACATGTACTACCTACTGGGAGTCTTAACCTTATCTGTCTGAAAAATGCAACACAATTTCTATGCCAAAGGCATTAAAGGTTTATGGCATTCAGATTGCTGGGGTGATGTAAAAGGACAAACATGGGCTTAGATTAACTACTTTAAGGAAAATATTCTAGACACAATAAAATTAATTTTAACAACCATCACAAAAAAAATGAAGTGAGTTTCTTTTATACAATTTCACTATGGACTTAAAATAATATATTTGTTCTAATAAGATAACCATTTGTAATGCTATGCCATTACCCAAGTGACAACAAGAAGCACAACCATGACATGACATGTGATTACTAAAAAAAAATGACATGGCACTTCTTTAAAAAAACCTTAAATAATTAAGTTACTATTAATCAGCAAGCCGTCACTCTTTGAATCTACAAAACTGAATGAACAAAATATATACATTATTAAATCCCCCGGTTATTTCAAATGTATATGTTTTAGGGGAACATAGTCTTGAGGCTTCCATAACAAAACAATCTTTTGAGGAATCATTCAGAAAGGAATTGTTTGTTCGTTTCAAGAAAAGGTCGTGGATTCTAAAATTCAGAGAGATAAACATCTAAAATTTTCAATAAGTTTTATATTTCAACATGTTTTACTCTAGTTAGATATTTTTAGTTTTACTAAATGGAAAAATTACATCTTACTAGTTTACAATGTATAATATAATACATGATGAAATATATAACTAGAAATCTATTTCTAGGTATAACTAGAAATCTACTTGTACTTTATGAATACATTAATATTACAAAAATTAAAACCAGCCAAACTTAAATATCTGATTTAACCAATTTAGAAAATTTCTCTATATATCAATGATTTCAAATGTAAAAGAGTTATGCCATAACAATTGAAAATTACTTATAAACTTTGTACCAAGGAATTATTTGCCCAAACTGAAGTCAGTATAGCTAATTAAAACACTAAAATTAATCGTTTCCTTTGTACACTTTAAGGCAAACATATAATTTATTCATATTTAATAGTTGTTCTTGAGAAGACTAAAGCAGTTGTTTTTTACCAATGTTCTATTTAAAGCAAAAGTAATTTCATAACAAAGATTAATAATGATCTTAAACAGAAGTTAAATGACTCTGATGCTTCTGCAATCTTTCTAATCCAAGATGAGCTATCAAGCATCAAAGAGATTTGAAAAACAGTTATAAAAAAACAAAAAACAAAACAGAAACCAGTTTCCTATAGCATATGTATTAAGGATTTGTCTTATTAAAATTTTCCTTAATTATGGATTTGGTGCATTTGTACTCTTTTCTAACCTTTAGCATTTCTTCATGTATCCCATAATGCCCGTATGAGCTGAAATAAACACCATCCTCATCCTCCTGAAGGTCTGCAATGGCAGTAGTAGATGCCGACCAGGTTCTGATATCTGCGTTCATCACAAAATCCTGAGCAAATTGTCTGTAATCAATTTGAAATACACCCTTGAGACAGGTTTATTGGACCATGAAAAAGGGAAAGCTAGAGGTTGAGGAAGAGGAAGTGGGGGGGCAGGAGTGAGTAGAGTGTGATAAGCTTTCTAAATAATTCTATCATAAGCAACTGAAAGCTCCCCCTGCTGGATCTCAAGCAATGGCATTCCTTCTGCAAACCACAAAGCCCTGCCAACTGCAGATTATAGCTGTTTATATCTTTCAACTGAATAAAATAAGCACATTACCTTTATTCAACTTTATTATTCTTAATATTCCAAAAGCTTATTTTAGTAGCTAAATCAATGTAATACTATATTTCGACACTATTAATATTCTTTAAAACCTATTATCTCATCAATGGGTTATATGTGCAGAAAGTGGACCCAAATTGAGATTTACATAAACCAACACCATCCACTTCAGCTCTAAAATTTAGTTCCCTCTCTGATCATATATTAAGAATCTGTAAGGTATGCATGTGAAAGAAGTGTAAAGATGCAGACAGTAGAGTTATTGGTGGTTAATAGGTTACCCAGCATAAAATCTCAGAAACAGGCAAGGGAAACTGCAATCAGCTATACTGTCCTTCCTACTCAACATTCTGGCAAACGATGAAGTGGGTACTCGGGCAACAACTAAATTACAAATCCAGAAGGTAAAGCTAGAGGCATACTTAGTAAAAAGGCCGAATCTCAGGCCCTACTTGAGACCTCCTGAATCAGAATCCGCAGTTTAACAAGATCCCCAGGTGATTTACATGCACATTAAATTCTGAGAAGTGCTAAGCCAGTAGACTGCTAATTTACTCACTGGAGAAAACCATCATAATTGTCTGGTGTTCGGATTAAATACTAAACCATAATTATATTTTGATTCTTTAAAAGCAAACATTTTAACCCCGTATTCCTCACAAACCTAAAAATATTAATCCCACCACTTTAAAAGCCTGGGAGAAGAGCCCCGGCCAGTGTTGCTAGAGCATTGGCCCTCACACCAAAGGGTTGCAGGTTCAACCCCAGCCCCCAGGTTGGGGCATGAGCGGAAGGCAACCAATTGATGTGTCTCCCTCACATCGATGTTTCTCTCTCTTTCTCTCTCCCCCTCTCTCCTTCTCTTTCACTCTCTCTAAAAATCAAGGGAGAAAAAGATCCTTGGGTGAGGATTAACAACACAAAAGCCTAGGAGAGGAAAAGTAAAATGGAGAAATCTATTAGAAATAGGGTAATTCGAAGGAAGGCAGCATCAAAGAACAAAAACACTTAAGACAACACTCCCCAGAACAATTATCATTATTATAAAATAATAAAATATATGAGAACTTTATGTTAATCAACAATGTCACAATGTATAAAAATATTGTTGCATTGCTGTAATATATTAAAATTAAATATCTACATTGTACTTTCCAGTATATAAAATGCCTTACCATATCCTATCTTATTATTAGTTGTATTATTTTTTTTTGGGGGGGGGGGTCTAAACAATTTTTTATAAGACTGATAAATTACCTCATTCTTTGAAGATCCTCACGCGCTTTAGCTAATGCAGCTTCAGCAGACAGTGCCCTGGCTTCCATATGTTTCAATTTTTCAACAACAGAGGTATTTTCACTGAGTCCATTGGGGAATGAGAATGGGACTGACACTGGTTCATAAAGATCTTCTACATCTAAAGATATAAATGGACATTATCAGGACATCTTATAATAAATATATAAATATGTTAGGAATAAGTACATACATACTAAATGCCTATTATGCAGCCACTTGAAAAAAATTAGTAAAAGTACTTTAAATCAATGTATAAATCCAAACTGCTTCCATTTGAATTTAAAGAGCATGCTGTCAGTCTATGTTTTTCATTAGTTGGCTAAATTAAAAACATAAATAAGCATTAATTATACGGAACCAAGTACCAGAAGAAACAAAAAAGTGGAAGGAAAAAAACCCTAATATTTATTGATTATCAGCTACCTTCCATGTACATGCATTACATCTCAGTTAATCCTCAAAGGAAAGCTAAATTGTAAGTAATTATCCCTGGGTTAATGCATGAGAAAAATAAATTTTAGAAAAATTAAGCGACTAGCCCAAAGTTATACAGCTGTTAAATGAAGGAACTAAGATTCGAACTCATGCCTGCCTCAATCACTTGGTTGTGGCCTGCTGGATTCCTCCACTGAAAAGTTTACATCTCCTTTGTATTTAATAAATTGCTTGGGCCCTGCTGGTATTGCTCAGTCCTTAGAACATTGGCCAGTGCACTAAAGGGTTTTGGGTTTGATTCCCAGTGATGGGCATGTATCTGGGTTGCAGGTTTGATCCCAGGCATGTGGGAGGCAACAAAATGATCTCTCTCTATCATATCGATGTTTCTCTCTCACTCTCCCTCTCTCTCCTCACCCCATTCCCTCCCTTCCACCCTCTCTAAAAAAAAAAGAAAAGAAAAGAAAAAAAAGAAAGAAAAATCCATGGAAAAAATATCCTCAGATAAGGATTAACAAAAATAAAAATAAAATAAATTTCTTGGGACAATACTTTGAACTATGCAAATCATGTTCCACTTTAAATAATTGTACACTAGTAACCCTCAAAACTGTCAAGGTCATCAAAAGCAAGGAAAGCCTGAGAAACTGTCATAGCCAAGAGGGGCTTGAGGAGACATAGCAGCTAAATATACTGTGTATCCTACATGGGATCTTGGAACAGAAAGGGAGAGTAGGGAAAAACTAATGAAATCTAAGTGAATAAAATGGAGTTTACTTTTTCTTTAAGTACAGTATAATATTTGAAACATATTCCACAAAGGATGTATTCATCTTACCAAACTGAAGTAAAAGGTCATCTTCTAATACTGGCTTCAAATACTCTTCTTTTTCCCAAGGCACTGGATTACATATGGAATTCATATACTCAACTGTAGGATTCTGGATGTAAAATTAATTGCATGTTTTTTCAATGCATATAATCATAAAATTCCCTTAGCAAAAACTAGGAAAATTAGACAAAAAAGGAAATCATGCTGACATTACACAAAATCTCTATTTAAGGAGTCTATGTTCAATTGTCATTTCCTTAACTTGATTGGATGACTGCTTAATCAATGGTATCACTGCACAATTTTATATTGTTGGGATCTGGAGGAAGTGGCAATATACTCATTTGAATAGAACAGAAAGAAGAACGAAGTATTTGAAAGATAGAACAAAGAAAGCAACCACAGCACTTGAAATCACACTAGAAATTATTTCTGATTTTCAGAAACCTTCAGTATTTCCCTTTATCTGACTCTGAATTACTTTTTTATATCACACTGATGATTCATCTCTTAGATGCAGTTAAAAATGACACTTATTAAGTATGGTGTGCATCCATTTACTTCAGGGGTGGGGAACATTTCACGCTCCGGCCTCTAAGGCTCGTGAAATCATTTGGTCTGGCCCTGCCAAGGTATTAGGGGTGAGTTAATTAAATGTTTGACCAAATATAGCAGGCTAATTTTTAGGTTGATAATTTTGGCCCACGAATGTTATAAATATCCAAATAGCCCCTGGCAGAAAAAAGGTTCCCCAACCCCTGACCAAGTATACTTGGTCCTGTATACTGTGGCATTTCCTAATGTCCATGATTCCAATATGATGACTGACAAATTTAAAACAGTTTCTTGTAAAGTAGTTCTTCGTATTCTTTTAGTCACCATTGGTAGCAGTATTTCTTTAGTTTCAAAACAAAATTGTAAATTAAGCATCAACTTACCTTAAGCCTAATAAAATTTATTAGTTTAATGTATCCATAGAATTCAAGTCCTAAAGGGGGAAAAAAGATAATTTACCTATTTTAACATGAGTTTTGTTTAATTGACCTGTTTTATAGAGGCTTCTCTGGTTAGACAATAAAACATTTCTGTCCTCTAAATCAGCGGTCGCCAACCTTTTGGACCTCATGGACCACTGGTTGGCAACTACTGCTCTAAACTAAAACTTATAATATTTTTAATTTCTTATTAAGACCTAGAAATAGTATTTTGATACTTCTGAATATTGTAATTGAGAAACAGCTACCATAGATGACAATATTTTTCTTGCATTTCTAAAATATGGAAAATTAATTTTTAGAACTCTTCTCATTTCTAAGAGCATTACAAATCAGGAAACTTAGGTCACAGACTTTGCCAAGCATAGGGCAGTTGATATTAGAACTGAAAGTTCCTACATCCCAGTTTTTACAGTGCCTACCAAATTATAATTTAGCCAGAATCTGGAGTATATGAAGTATATTAGCTTTAACATTAAGTTAAATGATGCATATTGAAAAACAATGAGGCTTGTTATCTGGTTCTCATATATTTCCAGAAATGAAACGGCATTTAAAACAGGGGAAAACAGCCTTGGCTGGTGTGCTCAGTGGTTAGAGCATCAGCCCGAGCACTGAAGGGTCTCGGGTTTGATTTCAGGTCAATAGCATATCTAACAGATTTCTCCTGGAAAATGTTGTATAAGGAACATAATGGCATACAAAATGTTTTTATGTGCATAATCTATAACAATAAAAGCATAATATACAAATTGACCAAATGGCTGAACAGCGGAACAACCGTCCAGACGACCTTCTGAACGAAGCTGGGGCTGCGAGAGCCAAGGCAGCAGCCAGGGCGGCTGCAAGCGCCGAGGCAGCCAGGGCTGCGAGGGCCTACCCTTACAAGAATTTCATGCATTGGGCCTCCAGTAGCATATAAAAACCCCTATGTGGTAAGAAAAAAATCCTATATAATAAAAGCCTAATACGCAAATTGTTCGACCGGAAGTTCGACTGCTTGCTATGATGTACACTGACCACCAGGGGATGGCGCAGAACATGGCAGGAGTCAGTGACATGGTGCTGGCAGCAGGTAGCAGTGGAGGTGCTGCTGACCCTAATGGGCCCTGACGAGAATGGGACTGCAGCGGGATGGTGGAGCAGGTGAGCAGGTGGAACCAGGCCAAGGTGGGTGCGAGCAGGGGCCTGATCGCCCCGCCGATCACCCCACAGATGGCATCCAGCGGCGGGGGCAGGGCCGCCACCCGGCTCCCAGGTGCTGAGGGAGCCAGGCAGGGGCCTGGCCCAGATCGATCACCCCGTAGGTGGGATGGTGGAGCAGGTGAGGGTGCGGCACCAGGCCACGGCAGGATGCCAGGCTGGGTTATGGGGCTGCAAGGATGGGGGCACAAGCTGGGGCCCGATCCCTGCAGGCCACCCCGAGGGACCCCACCCGTGCACGAATTCATGCACTGGGCCTCTAGTACAAAGTTATATTTACAGTATGATTCCAAGTCATAATTTAAAAATGCATGTTAAAAACATGAAAAAAATCCAATGAGACTAAGTTATCCATGCCTTTCAAAAGTAGTTGCACTTAAATTTATAAACATATTATGTCACATTTATCTAATGTCCTTTGCAGTTGTTAGTAAATACAGGGGCCAAAAAAATAATTCTGTACTTAATTTTAGTGGAACAGTGCAGGTCTTCTATGTCCACTTAAAGAAGTAGAAAGCTTTATTAGTAAAATAGGTATGATTAAATGCAAGTCTCAAAAGAATCATCTAAATATTTTACTTACCACCTTAATTTCATCAATCCTTTTTCTATAATCTCTTACCAAACTCCTTATAAAACTCGACCTTGTATGCCTTGAATTTCACATGCTTTTTCACATAAGTTGTCTTTTTTCATAATGTTCCACCTCCTTTCCCAAGTCCACCTTTATGCTTGCTCTCATTAATTCTAATATATTCTCTTTCCTTAATTCTAATATGATAAAAATGCAATCATTATATTGACTTCCTTTTGAGTTGTGAAGTCAATATAAGCTTACAGTGAAATCCTATGTAGAAGAATCACTTATATTTAAGGGCACTGCCAAAAAAAGATAGGTTGTTGCTATATATTTCACTATTGTTTAGAAAAAGAAAGGTCTAGAAAAACAAAGTTTGAACTTAAATTTCACAACTAAAATTTTCCTTATTCTAAAAAATACTCACCATGTTTATGGACCATGGTATCGATATTAAATTGATGCTCAGACTTACAGTGCGAAAATGTTTCTTCAGCAGATGTAAATAACCTGAAAAATCAAGCAATAAATAGCTTCATGAAAAAGTCCCCAAGAAGTCTAAATATTGATTTTATGTTAAACATACACTCCCTTTACGCCCCGAACCTGCTGGTTTCTAGTTTTATTCCCAATTAAAAAACATTCTCTGTAGAGTCAGGAACCAGGACTTTGCAGTGGTTCTCAACCTATGGGTCGCGACCATCGGAAAACACATATAGCATATCAGATATTTACATTATGATTCATAACAGTAGCAAAATTACAGTTATGAAGTAGCAACGCAAATAATTTTATGGTTGGGGGTCACCACAACATGAGGAACCGTATTAAAGGGTCGCAGCATTAGGAAGGTTGAGAACCACTGTAGGGAATCAGTTCTTCTCAGTTCCATTTTACACCTAAAACAAACCAACTCCCCATTAAATGTCAAAGGTAATTTATTTGCCAATTAAAAGCACCGAATTTACCAAAAGGCTTTTAAGAAAGAGAACTCCCTTTGTTAGATTCCATTTCTCTCAAGATATGAAAATTCCCTACATAAGACTTTTCTCTCCTCTTACGTGTCAATTCTGTTTTTGGAGGCTTTGAACTGGCAGAGCTCAGAGTACTTTCAGAAATAAAGCATACAATGTAATTTTACAGCTGGCATATTCCCTAAGTGCCGTACTTCAAAGGTGACCTTGTAGTGTTCCCAAAGTACTTGCATTACCGACACTGTGAGGACCAAGTCTCTCGGTGATGTGACCTGCAAAACTGAAGGACGCAAAGCAGGCACACACAGCACAGAAGCCGTGCGCCTCTTGTCTGTGCCTCGCACAGCGCCATGCAGCAATTAGCTCTCAACAAATGTTTACCAAGACCCGTCCTTTTTGCAGCATTGTTGCAGCCTGTCACAGAGAAGTCCATCCTGATGCTCCACAAATGTCACAGTGCCTGGAGGATAAGTAGACATTCTACAGCTGCCCCAATGAGGCCACAGGTGCAAACGATGATGAATCCAGAGGCGCTAACCTACCACCAAACCAGCACCATGCCCAGATTTAAGGAAAACTGGAAAATGTTTATTCAGGCGACCCTGGCCGATGCCACACAGGCCTCTTTCATGCCCACGTGCCAGGACAGCAGCCAGAGTCAATGCTTGTGGAAACGAAGAGGCAGAATTGTACGTGGAAAGAACGTGGGTTTGGATAGGACAAACCACAGCTGTGTGACCTTGAGCAAGTTACTGATACCGGAGCTTTTTTTTTTTTTTAACCTAAGTGAAAAGGCATCAATTCCATCCCCTTCAACAGGGGGGGAGCCCTACCGAAAAAGGGTTACTCTTTAAACTAGAGGCCTGGTGCACGGATTCGTGCACTGATGGGGTCCCTCAGCCTAGCCCAGTGGTCGGCAAAGTCATTAGTCAACAGAGCCAAATATCAACAGTACAACAATTGAAATTTCTTGTGAGAGCCAAATTTTTTAAACTTAAACTATATAGGTAGATATATTGTTATTAACTTAATTAAGGTACTCCTAAGCTGGCCTTTGCTAAAAACGTCCTCAATCTGATTGAGGTACGTTCGCTGAGGTCGACCTCTTCCAACTGTCCCATCCACACTCGTCTTGTATACTTGTTTCAGATAGACGAGTGTGGATGGGAGAGTTGGAAGGGGTTGACCTCAGTGAACATACCTCAAAACAATGTACCTCCCCCATGCTGTGTATCCCAGGGCCCGCCTGCACCTCCTCTCCCGAAACCGACTTCTACGCATGGGCCACGAAGTTTCAATCGCACTGTACGTGCGCACCCGCACGTGGTATTTTGTGGAAGAGCCACACTCAAGGGGCCAAAGAGCCATATGTGGCTCGCGAGCCGCGGTTCGCCGACCACTGGCCTAGCCTGTGTCCCTCTCAATCCAGGACCCCTCGGGGGATGTCAGACTGCCGGTTTGGGCCCAATCCCTGCAGGCTGGCCTGAAACTGGCAGTCCAGTTGAAAGCGGCATCAATTCCTTCCCCTTCAACAGGGGGGAGCCCTACCGAAAAAGGGTTACTCTTAAACCTCTTTTCAACCTTTTTTAAGAGCCTACCAGGCGGGCACCACACCATTCCCGCTCATCCCGCCTGGCTGCGCCTGCTGCCTCCTCTGCTCAGTTGCACTGCCAGGGGTGGGCGAGGCTCCTGCCACCAAAGCTGCGCTTGCCAGCCATGATCCAGGCGTCTGGAGCCCGACAGCCAGCTGAGTGGCGCTCCCCTGTGGGAGCACACCAACCACCAGGGGGCAGCTCCTGTGTTGAGTGTCTGCCCCCTGGTGGTCAGTGCACATCATAGTGACTGGTCAGTTGGTCACTTAGGCTTTTATACATATAGATGGTTCAGATGAAGTACTGCACCTGAGAAGCTCTCTGCTGGTCAGGGATCACAGAATGGTAAAGCTGGAAGGGTCCTTCCAAGAGATTGTTCAGTGACTCTGAAACCTGTTATTGGTTAGAGTCACCTGAGATCCGGGCCTTTATAAAAAGAGAGATTCCTGGGCCGCAATCCTGACCTAGAAGGACCGTGGTGCGGAGTTCCACATCTGCGTTCTTTCCTAAGTGTTTCAGGTGACACAGGTACACAACCAGGATTGGGAACCACAGATCCAGTGCAAAACCCTCTCGTGTTACACACGGGGAAACCGGCTTCCAGGCCATGGCTCCTCCCTCCATACCACCTGGGGTCTCCCTTCTCCACAAGCCCACGCTCCAAACCACTGGCGGGAGAAGGCGAGGGCAGGGCACGCGGACCCACGTGGCCCGGGCACCACCAGGCGCGGAGCGCACGAACCTGTCACAGAACAGGCAGGGCGTCTGCTGCTTGTCGTGGGGGAGCTCAGCATCGTCCTCGTCCTCCCAGGCGGCCTCGTCCCCACTGTCTGACAGGTCCGGCAGGTCCTCCTCGTCCTCCACGGCGCCCCGGCCGCCTAGCACACGCAAAAGTCAGCCCCGCTTCGGACGCCAGGGCCCGCCAGGCCCCGCGCACGAGGAGGAGGGCGGGGAGAGGCTCCACCGCAGGGGAGCGCCGCCCGCATCCCGCTCCCCGGCACCTCCCGCATCCCCCTCACCCCCAGCAAGGCCCCACCGCCCGGGCTCCGCGCCCCGGAGGCTGCAGGAGGAGGAGAGGGTCTTTCCCCAGCCCCTGGGCGGCGCGGGTGCTGAGGGGCCGGGAGTACCCACCGGTAGCGCCCGACGCTTGCGAGCACATGGCTGAGGTGCCCCGGGAGCCCGCGTGCTGGGGGCGGGGACCTGGCTGAGCGGCGCGCGCGGCCGTCGAGGAACTCTCGGACCGGGGCCCAGGAACGAGCGCGCGCACGCGCGCAGCAGGGAAGGAGTTGGGGGTACTTCTCGGGCGCCTGGACACGCGAGAGCGCGCGCGCGGGCTCGGGAGCGCTTCCGGCCCCGAGATGGCGGCGCTGGTCACGTGGGTCGGAGGGCGTGGCAAAAGCCCTGGTGGGCGGGGCTGCGGCCCGAGCTCCGCCTCCTCCCGCCGCAGTGTTGTCGCAGTGCGCCCGGAATCAGCGCGTTGAAAAGAGGTTTAAGAGTCTCAGCCTTGGACAGACTTTGGTTTCTTCCTCCGGCTGCCACAGGCTTTAGCGAAAGGTGCTCGTCCGCAGCCCTGTGCCCAGAGGTGGGGAGACGCCGCAGTGGTTTTGCAGTGGGCACCCCGCCCTCCGAGCTTCCCCCATTCTGGGTTCGTGGAGGGGAGAGCGGCCCGCGGCGCCCTCTGGTGGCGGAGGAGGCAGAACACAGGCGGGAGCCAGACCCCTCTGGTTCCTGGGCTCCTCCCGCCCCCCATCCCCTGCGGTGAAGCTGGGGGAGAGGGAACTGCGGGAGCCAGCGTGGGTGTACTACAGACCAAAGCCTTGCAGGCTGCTTTAGGGATTTCAGTCTTGAATGTCAAGTGGTTAAGTGAGAACATGGACTCCAGAGCCAACCTACTTGGTTTGACTTCTTCTGTCACTTTTCCATGGAAAGTAACTTCACAGGGTGATCTGACCATAAATCCCTAACTGGGCAAGTCAGGTTGGGTAATCAACCCCAGGCATGTACTAGTAACTTTCAGTAAAAGGTTCATCTTTGCCTTAAGCAAGCCCTGCCCGTTGTTTCTGTGCATCTGGGTTAATACACCTTTGAAATTAACCATAACCACCCTCAAGAAAGCACTGAACCTCGCTGACTATCCTGTAATCCAATCCTGGCCTTGCTTTTTCCCACCTTTATGTAATCTTCCTTACATTCCCTCCTTAATTTTAAACACATGAAAGAAACTGCAAGACTGTTATTCTCCAGAACACTTGAGATCTTGTTCCCCAGCCTATGTCATCAGTTTGGCTCAAATAAACTTATTAAAATTCTCTACAGGTTTGGATGTTTCTTTTGTAGACACTGCCTTATTCTATGATTTTGAGCAAGTTACTTGACATCTCCCTACCTCCATTTCCTCAACTACAAAATGGAGATAATGCACTAACCACAGGGTTATTGTAAGGATAAAAATGAGTTAATACATGTAAAGTGTTTAGACATAATTGTTAACTTTATCCTCAACAACGGTAAGCAGTTGACCTGTTTGGTTAAGCAAGGGAGTAATACTGTCAGATGTATTTACTTATTTATTTTTATATTTTGTTTTTATTTATTGATTTTAGATGGAGAAACATCAACTTGTTCTACTTATTTATGCACTCATTGGTTGATTATTGTATGTGCCCTGACCAGAGATTGAACTGGCAACCTTGGTTGTATCAGACAAGACTCTAATCACTTGAGCTACCCGGCCAGAGCTGTCAGATGTGATTAGTACAGCGATTTTCAACCTTTTTCATCTCATGGCACATCAACTAATTACTAATATTCTTCGGCCCACCAAAAAAATATTTTTTTGCCTATCTGACAAAAAAAAAATAGGTATGATTTTTTTTCCTTTCTTTAATCCTCACCCAAAGATATGTTTTCATTGATTTTTTAGAGAGAAACATTGATGTGAAAAAAAACATTGATGGGTTGCCTCCTGTACACACTCCGACTGGGAATTGAACCTGAAACCTCGGTGTGTGTCCTGACTGGAAATCAAACCCACAATCTTTTGGTCTATGGGACAATGCTCCATCAACTGAGCCACCCGACCAGGACAAAATAGGTATAATTTTTATTCATTCACATCAGACGGCTATTGTGTTGGTAGTTGTCATTTTTTTTATGAGGGAAAAGAAGTCAGTGCCCCTGACTAGTCAGGTATTGCATGTTTTAAAAAATCTTGTGGCACACCAGTTGAAAATCGCTGGTTTAGAAAGTAACTTTCTGGCTGCTGTGTGGGAGGAACACAAACCTTTCTATGCCTCATGTCTTTCTTCCCTCCCCCATACCTATTCAAACCATAGACTGCTTCGTTAGGTGAGAGTGGGCAACAGTAATTTCGGTAGGTAATGTCCCAAACTCTAATCCCAGAGGCTAGCATGCTTGTGGTACATGTTTCTAAAATGAAATTGACTACCATGGCTTACCAGATTCTACATAATCCTGCCTAATGTTCCATCTCAACTCAACCATTCATCTTGGGCCCCATCCTCCAGCCTTTTCTTTGAACTCATCATTTTCCCACCTCAAGGCCTTTGCTAAGAATACTTTACAAATAGGTAGGCACTTTTTATCTCAGCAGAAAGTTCCTCACACCACTATTTCTAAAGTAGGATCCACTGTCATTCCAGCAGCCTCCTGTTAAGTTTCTTAGCACCTACCATTTGCTTGTTTTTCTCTCTTTTTTTTCTTCTTTGTTACTTACAACACTGTTTGCACCATGAGGGTAAGGCCATGTCTCTGTTTCATTTCTCTGACACATAACACATGGCCTACTTCATAATACGTAATCAATAAATGTGTTGAATGAAACAGATGCCTTGTATTACTATGAAACTCTTCTGCATATATTTCTGTCCCCTCACTGTAAACTCCAAGAGGACAGAATTCATCAGCTATTAAGTTTGCAGCCCCTTACATTGGAGGGCATTGTCAGAATAGTTGCTGGCTCAGTTGGGATAGACTTTACTGTTCACTGATATATCTGCACTGCCTATGTGCCCCATGGCACATAGGAGGTATTTAATAAACTGAATGAATGCATAAATTCAAGGCCTTTCATTACCAAGGCCCACCCAATTTTTTCCTTCATTTTTCTGACATAAACTCTCCAGCAAGACCCATCTTCTCCCTGTCAGTATAACATTTGAAGGGAAGCCTGCAAAACCCCTTAGTGACACCCGATCGTTCAATGTTAACAGTTAAAAAAGTAACACCGAGTTTAGAGGGGTGACTGGACCAGAATCTTGTCCCTTAAAGTTTGTGCCTCACCATAAAGCTGGGCTTGGGAGGGAGTAGCTCTTTTCTCTGCTCTAAAGATGAGCCCAGATTCTCCCCTATCTTCCAACTCACTATTAAGACCACAATAGAGTGTTGAACAAGGCCCAACAGGTTTGTGGGCAAGGAAATAATATACAGAGAATAACTTAAAACTGGCCACTGGATTTAACTGCCATTACTTTCGGCCTTGCTTCTTGGAGCACACACTTGTTGTCACCCAAAGACACAGGCTCTTCAGAGTCTGGCCCCAAAGGAACCCCACCTGGCAGGAGGAAGATGGCCCATCTCCTTCCTGAAGCCCACTGGCCCCGGCGCAGGTGGGGCGGGGGGGGGGGGGGGGGCGCCCACTGGCCTTTATCTTCCAGTGCCCACAGAAACTTGAAATGTACTTGGCATCCTGTAGACCCTGTAAAAATTGACTGAACCACTCAAATAACTTTGCTTCCCCCGGCACAAATGTTAAGACAAGTTTCACCACCATCCTTTGTTCCAGGATGGAAATTATCACTGTGTGCTCCTCTTCACGTTGACCCTTCTGCCTTTCCCCTTCCTTTTCCGTAGTTTTTAAGTTGCAGCACTTTGAGAAGTACTTTCACTGCTATGTGAACATTTTGTGGTTAATCATTATAGGGAGAAACCCAAATATTTTTATTTAATTCACACACAGCACGTACTCATCCAGCAAAAGTTCACTGCAGCTTTCTGGAATTATACAAATAGTGGATGCTCTTACAGAGTGGTTAAAAATACACATCCTGGGATCAGGCTGACTTGGGTTAGAATGCTGGCTCTGCCATTTTCTAGCTTCAGGTCTTTGGCTGTGGCCCCTTGGGCAAGGCACTTAATGACAGTGAGTCTCAGTTTCCTCCATCTAGGATATGAGGATGACAGTGTAACCACAGAGCCTGGTCCTATCCTGTTTCTAACAAGACCCGGAACCAAAGTTTAGACCTGGAATACACCATTTACGAGTAATACTTGGGAAACACCACTCACCAGCAACACCTGTGAACCCTTAACTGCTCCTCCTTAAAACCCACCCAGAGTCCGGGATGAGACAGATTTGAGCCTTGCCTCCTGTCTTCTTCCAGCTGACTTGCGAATGAAGCTCCTTCCTTTTCTTAAAGAAAAGCCTGTGCCATATTTTGGCTTCTGTGTGCTGTGGGCAGTGAACTTTTGTTCACTAACAGCAAGTACCACCTATAACCATTGCAAGGATTGTTTGGAGGGTTCAAGGACAGACAGAGAGCATGTGTAAAGGCTGACACTTAGCAAGCACTTGATAAATATTAGCTGCTATTATATCATCCCATTGGCCAAAATACTGCATATTACCACTGATACTTGGGCATTTCCTAACAATCTAAGAGGCACCCAGGATTTGTCCATTTATTTTTATTCCTCTATTTAATTAGGAATTATAAAAGCTCAGTTGTATAATAAATTTTATTATATATTCTAAAGAAGTAGTAAGGCACAATGTTCACTGACACAATTATATGCAGTCAGCACTGAGTATCTTGGAGACCCCAATGTCAACAATTTTAGAGCAGAACTCATCTGCATGCTACATTAAGGTCTGCACTGCTGCCGTCACTCTGCAGACAAGCACTTCAGAGCTGGCCTCCGCACCAGCGGCATCAGATTCACCAGGGGAAACTCACACAAAACAACAGATTCCTGTGCCCATCCCCCCAAAATATTGGATTCAGAAGGTCTGAGTCAGACAGGGCCTGTGAAGCCCCATGTTTGAAAAGCTCCCTGGGTGCTGTAGAGTTGACCCTTGAACCACATGTGGGTTAGGGGTGCTACCCTGGTGCAGTTGAAAATCCACATATAACTTTTGACCCCCCCAAACTTTACACTCTGCCCTTCGTAGCCACAGGTTTGACACCCACAGATTCAAGCAACTGTGGATTGGAAACAATATTTTCGATCTGAGGTTGGAAATCTGCAGATGTAGAGGGCCAACTGTACTAATAGCGTACCGTTGACCAGAAGACTTCCCAACAACATAAACAGCACAATAATACATGTTTTATATGTTATACGTATTATATACTGTATTCTTGCAATAAAATGAGCTAGAACTTGATTTCCCCACCAAAAAAAAAAAAAAAAAAAGCTAGAGAAAAGAAAATGTTAATAAAGCATAAGGAATAGAAAATACACTTGCAGTATTTATTGAAAAAAAATCCCCATATAAATGGAACTGCTCAGTTCAAACTCATGTTGTTCAAGGGCCAACAACCAGGTTCCCAACTGCTGTGGCAGAGCACCATCATTTTTTAATTGGACCCGGATGGCTGAAAGTAGTGAAACCCCAGTTAAAGCATGCTTTTTTTTTAGACCTTTAAATTAGCGATTAGGTGATGGGTGCTGAGTTTGACCCAAAAAGCATTTCTCAGGTGTGATCATGGCTTAAGAGAGCCATTGGCATTCCCCAGGTCGTGGATGGCCTTGTTCTCCAGCAGTTCCTTCTTCTTGTCACTTGGTGTCACTGCGTTGTTCAGCATCGCTCGAACCACAGTCACCACTGGTACAGAATGCCCACTGGCCCAAGATTCTGGTAAGGAGCCAAAAAATTTCCTAACCAACCATTCACCTGGGCGAGATTCTTGCCTGTCACATAACAGAACTCTAAAGAGAAAACAAAAAAGCAGAGGGAAAGATGGTAAACTGCATTCAGACCAGAGAGTGTGATGGACTAAGCTGTGTCTCCCCCAAATTCATGTTGAAGCCCCAACCCCCAATGTGACTGCACATGAAGACAGTGCCTTTAGGGAGGTAATTAAGGTGGGATCCTAATCTGATAGGACTGGTGTCCTTACAGAAGTGGAAGAGATATTAGATCTCTCTGTCTCTCTCTCTGTCTCTCTCTGTCTCTCTCTGTCTCTCTCTGTCTCTCTCTCTCTCTCTGTCTGTCTCTCTCTCTCTCTCTCTCTCTCTCTCTCCATGCCCACACAGAGGAAAGATCATGCGAGGACACACAGGAGCCTATCTACAAGCCAGGAAGACAGACCTCACCAGACACTAACCCTGATGACACCTCGATCTTGGACTTCTAGTCTTCGGAATTGCAAGAAAATGAATTTCTATTGTTTAAGCCACCCAGTCTATGGTGTTATTCTGTTATGGCAGCCTGAACAGACTAACACAGTGGGTAAAAGGTTTAACTTGGTGCATGGAAAGGATTTTTAAAAAGAAGGCAGCAAAAGCCACTCAGGAAATGCCACACTATTCTGAACCTGGCACCACCAACTGTCCCACCCTTTCCTTCAAAGACAAAAGGTGGGCTCTTCAGAGAATAATCCACCCTAGACAACTTCTTTCATGTCTTAGGTGTCTTAGTTGTCAGCCTCTTCAAATGAAAACTCCCTTCCAGGGAATAGCCAGCAGTGGTGTGTTCTTAGGTAGCGTGAATACTCACCCAGGCCTAAATATGGAGTAACGATCAAATTTTAATTCTTCCACCCTATCTTCCACTTCTCCCTGTTTAAAAAAACACACCACAAAAAAACAAAACATAGCTTTAGTATTTAATCAAAACCAACTTACGATAATGCTTGAGAGAGAGTAACTGGGTTTTGAAGATAATCTGCTTCTGTGGGTCTCAGTAGAACTGACCCTTAAACAACATGGATTTAAACAGCGTGGGCGGTTTTTCTCAATAGACTCCCACAGTTCAAACTCACTGCAAGGCTTCAAGGAAATCCACATATGTGAGGGGCCAACTGTAGTTATACATGGATTTTTTACTACATGTGAGGTCAGCACTCCTAAGTCCCACCTTGTTCAAGGGTCCACTATACTTGTAAATACCCTTATCCAGATTTATCCTTAACTTTCCAGAGAGTCTGGGAAGTTAAGGAAGAGATCATTTAATCTTGACATGCAGTAGTTTTTAAAAAAGAAAATGCACTGAATGAGTGAACGTCTGCATAGTCACCTAGCTTCTCATTTGACTGACACTAACAGATCCAGAGAGAATACGTCACATGTTAGGAGTTCAACCGTAAAGAATAACCTCCCATTAGTCCGGAATTAATGTTACAGGCTTGCAGACATAAACCTTTTTTGGTTTCCAGGTAATTCCAGCGGGTCAGCAGATCCACAGACCCCCTCTATATTATTCATTTCCTAACAAACCCCACCAAGAAAGGTGGGGTTAGAGACAGTGAAATTACATCTACGTAAGGCTTTAAATAAAATTTGTTAAACAAACCATGAATTTTCATGCCAGGCATCTCCATGAACAAAAATGTCTGAGGAGCTCAGTAACAGGTACATCTAAAGGACTGATGAATTAAGCAGCATGCTCTCCTCCCCTTCTTGGCCTGTTCATACCATTCATTTGGCACTTAGCCTGTCACATCCCATAATCTTAGGTAGCCTTTTTTTAAATGTTTCATCTTTGATGGTCTTATGCTTAAATATTTTCTTTTTTAAAAAAAAATACGTTTTTACTGATTTTAGAGAGAGAGGAAGGGAGAGCGAGAGAAACATTGATGTGAGAAACACCAATTGGTTGCCTCCCACACGCACCCCTACCAGGGATTGAACCCGAAACCTAGGCATGTGCCCTGAGTGGGAATTGAACTGGCAACCTTTCAGTGCGTAGGATGATGCTCAACTACCTGAGCCACACCAACCAGGGCAATCTTAGGTAGCTTTTTAAAAATATATATGTTTTCTATGCCATAGATGGTTTGGCTAGGTCCATATACAGTAGGCCCATGGACTGAAGGGTCCTGGGTTCAATTCTGGTCAAGGGCATGTACCTTAGTTGCAGGCTTGATCCCCGGCCCTGGTCAGGGTGCATGCTGGAGGCAACCAATCAATGGGTCTCTCTCACATCAATGCTCTCTGTCTGTCTCTCCCCCAACTTCCACTCTCTCGAAAAATCAATGGAAAAATATCCTCAGATGAGGACTAACTAACTAACTAACTAACTAACTGTTTTCTAGTATATTCACAAAGTTTTGCCCCCTTCACCTGCTATCTTAGAACATTTTATTACCCCAAAAAGAAACCCAGTACCAAAAGCACTCAGTCCCACCCTTCCCTCTGAGCCTTAGCCAACCACTAATCTTTGTCTTTATAGATTTGCCTATTCTGGACATTTCCTATAAATGGAATCATACATATTGTGTCCTTTTGTGACTGCCCTCCCTCATTTAGCATAATGTTTTCAGGTTTCACCCATGTTGTGGCATATATCATTCCCTTTCGTAGTTGAATAATACATTTTGTATGTATATACCACATTTGATCCATCCAGTCATCAGTTAATGGGTATTTGGGTTGCTTCTGGCTCTTAGGAATAACGCTTCTATGAACATTCAGATAGAAGTTTTTATGTGGACACGTTTCTCACTTAGCTTTTTACAAAGATGTGCTTTGTCTCTGCTAGCAGGGTGCTTAAGCGTTAACCCAGCAGGCTGAGGCTGCTATCTCAGAAAAGCTTGCTTGCAAGGTTGGCCTTTGGCTTGGGAACTTGGATTTCAGGAATGGTCCCATCATTACCTAATTGAGTGGTTCTCAACCTTCTGGCCCTTTAAATACAGTTCCTCCTGTGGTGACCCAACCATAAAATTATTTTCATTGCTACTTCATAACTGCAATGTTGCTACTGTTATGAATCGTGATGTAAATATCTGATATGCAGGATGGTCTTAGGCGACCCCTGTGAAAGGGTCGTTCGACCACCAAAGGGGTCGCGACCCACAGGTTGAGAACCGCTGAAATTGATATGGGTAGTTTACTGTGCTTACACTATTTGTACAAACAATGTGGTTTGTGCAGAACACTTGCTTTCCTTCTGGAAGTCTGTAATTGTGTCTAAGCTGAGGGTGCCTACGGGACTGACCCCCATGAAAACCCTGGACTCCTGAGCCCAGGTGAATTTCTCTGGAAGACCATACTCACGGCTGGAGAAATTAAGCACATGCAACTCCACTGGGAGAGCACTCTTGGAAGCTTGTGCCTAGTTTGCTCCAGACTTCACTCCATGCACTTCTTCCCTTTACTGGCTTTGCTTTATAGCCTTTCATTGTAAGAAGTCAGAGCTGGGAGTATGACTATATTCTGAGTCCTGTGAGACCTTCTAGCGAATTACCAAACTTAAGGATCCTCCAAAACAAGCATATTACAAATTCCTTGAGGACAAAAACCATACCAATAAAATATCATCTACTTTGGAAAAGTTTAAGAATCACTGCCTCGAAGTCTCTTCTAACGTTAAGATTCCATGCTGATCATTCAAGATCAGAGCTGCTATATCTCATTTCAGGATTACTGGGTCCTTCCAATCACTCTGTTTACTAAATATATCCCTGCAAACAACAGTCCCTGTACCTATAAAAATGTGTAATCTAATGCAATTAGGGCATTTTTGTAATATTTAGCATTCTCTATTATTTAGCACTGCCAATTATCTAGGGTTCTCCAAAGGATATATAAGAGAGAAACACACACAAACCTTAACTTGCAGATATAAAAAATTGCTCGACTTGTCAGCTCCTTTAGAGGACAGCAGGTTGAAATGTTTGCACCCTCCAGCTTTTGCCAGCTCTGCAGATTTCAAGACATAATCTCGATCAACACGAACAAATCCCTCCTGAGGGGGGAACAGAAATAAGTTATTTCCAAAAAGCTGTGAGGTCATCTTAAAGATTACTACTCAGCCTGGGTGGCAGGCTAGGAGGTCTGATGGGGGGAGAGGGGTGATAGGATCTAAATAAAATGCATCTAAGCAAAGCATGAATGTTGGTCTTAGCCCTTGGGAAAGGCTCCAAGTGTGATCCTCAGGATAGACTACCAGCTTTAGCAGCAAGGCCAGGCCGCAATGAAAAACCAAAGCCCGTGGGTGAACTGTTGTTTTTCTTGTTTCAAAAATTTAAATAAAAATTAAAAAACAAACAAAATGGCATTGAAACACAGACACCAAACAAATCATCAAGGAGCAAAAGTAACAATGATATCAGGTTGCAAGACTGTTTTTAGTCACACAGTTCTTTGTCTTTTAACAATTTTACACCTTTACAGTCCTCTCTGTTGTCTCTATTCTGTGTCAACTCTGACATGGTAGGGTCTCAAAGCAGGGCTGAGAACACTGCCCAGCCACTATGAGAACAGTCTATTTAATTTCCAACTTTGTGTATGTTTTACATATTAGTAAACAGTGCATCCTCCATTTTTTTTTTTTTTTTTTTACTAACAGGTGCATAATCAAGAATGTTTGGAAATCCCAGTCTAGACTCAGTCCAATGAGGGTAATGGTTGGGTCTTTCTTCTTAATTCGCATCTCAGCATCAGTACATGCCCAGCATCATGGTAGGTGCTCCAAAAATACTTGAAAGTGGAGAAAAGGTAAACCCAATTAGAAAAGAACTAAGAAGCAATAAAAGGAGGAGGGGAGAGAATGGTGCAAACAATAGAATATAAGACTCATTTCCAGGGCCTCACAAGGACACGTGCCTGTCCCCAGACAAGGAAATTCGATGTAGTAACGCTTCCTGGGATCACCCAAAATCTGGCATCCTCAAACTCAGACAGCTGATGAGAAGTCTAAAGTCTCCTGAATCGGAACTCCAAAGGTACCCACAATTATGTAAATGAGGTTTTATGTCATAAGGATTGTAAATCTGAAGGCTGACTGCTGCCCCAGTGATTTTTTAAAATATATTTTTATTGTTTTTGGAGAGGAAGGGAGGAGAGAGAGATAAAAACATGAATGATGAGAGGGAATCATTGATTAGCTGCCTTCTGCACACCCCCTACTGGGGATCGAGCCCACAACCTGGGCATGTGTCTTGACCGGAATTGAACCCCGGACCCTTCAGTTTGCAGGCTGATGCTCTATCCATGGAGCCAAACCAGCTAGGGCTGATCCTAAACATTTTATTTCATATGGAGATGTTAGAAACACCACCTGAGGAAACATCACATCCCACTGCCCCCCCCCAACCCCCCCTTTATAGAGCTGTGAAAACAAGGCTCAGTGGCTGATGAACTGCCGGCTAATAAGTGAGATAGCTGAGAGCGGAGTGCAAATTGTGGACTCCCTGAGCAGTGCTCTCTACTATACCCATGTGCCTTCTTCTCCCACACTATCTCCAGAGAACAAAAATGACTAATTCATGCTTTCAGTAGGCAGACCAGTGGCCCATCCGAGATGTCTGAGCCCTAATCCCCACACCTGTGAGTATGCTAGTTTCCACAGCAAGATACAGATGACTGCGAAAATGGAGAGAGGGGATGGGGGAGGGATGGGTGAAAAAGTTGAAGGGATTAACACATACTAGTTGCCAGATATAAAAACAGTCATGGGATGTAAAGTATAGCATAGAGAATGTATTCAATAGCATTAAACATTGTATGATGTCAGATGGGTGCTAGACATATCAAAGTAATCACTTCATAAGTTATGTAAATGTCTAATCACTATGGTGTATACCTCAAACTAACATAATATTGTATGTCAACTGTAACTGAAAAAAAAATTTAAGACTAAAAGGGGAAATTGAGATTACAGGTAGAATTAAGGTTACTAATCAATCAGCTGGCCTAAAATTAAGATTATCCCGTATTATCCAACTGGGCCCAATGCAATAACAAGAGTCCTTAGAAGTAGAAAAGGAAAGCAGAAGGGGTTTGAGTTATTCAATGTGAGAAGCACTTGATCCCCCACAGCTGGCCTTAAAGATGGAAAGAGGGGACCATGAACCAAGGAATGTGGGTGGCCGAGAGAAACTGGTAAAGGTAAAGAAACGGATTCTCCTCTAGAGCCCTCTCAACACCTTCATTTTATCTCAGCTAAGTTCATGCCAGACTTCTAACTTACAGAACTGTAAGACAATACATTTACATTGTTTTAAGCCACTAAATTTGAGGTAATTTGTTACAGCAGCTGTGGAAAACTAATACCTGGGGCAGGGCAGGAACTGGGTGGAGGAAAGCAATGGGGGAGGGGAGGAAGGGGAGCATCTGTAATACTCTCAACAATAAAGATTCTTTTTAGAAAAAGGAAGGAAATTATTCTCAAAAAATTAAAAATGGAACTCCCATTTGGCCCACTGATCCCACTTCTAGGAATATATCCCAAGAAATCAGAAATACCAATCAGAAAGGATATATGCACCCCTATGTTCATAGCAGCACAATTCACCATAGCTAAGATTTGGAAACAGCCTAAGTGCCCATCAGCAGATGAGTGGATTAGAAAACTGTGGTACATCTACACAATGGAATACTACACTGCAGAAGGAACTCTTACCATTTGCAGCAGCATGGATGAAACTGGAGAGCATTTTGCTAAGCAAAATAAGCCAGTCAGAGAAAGATAAATGTCATATGATCTCACTCATTTGTGAAATATAATGAACAACATAAACTGATGAACAAAAATAGAGCCAGAGGGAGAAAAAAAATATTCTAGAATATAATAGAAGCAATCCTGTTATTTGCAGATTTTTAATATTTCCTAGAACTTTTGTGATATCATACTATGTTAGTACAGTTTTGGTAACATTATTATACTTAAAATCCTTTTATTCTTGAAATATTAATGTTTATTGCATGTAACATTATCATATTTAAAATTGTTTTTTGAGATACTAATGTTTATTGCATGTAACATTATTATATTTAAGATCGTTTTTCTTGAAATATTAAGGTTTACTGCATGTAACATTATTATATTTAAGATCCTTTTTCTTGAAATTAAAAAAAAAAACTGAAAAAAAAGGAAGGAAACTAATACAGAATTCAATTTGAAAACAATAGCGCCAAGCAAACATTTTTAACTTTGTACTGAAGTAAACCATAAAAGAAAAGTAAACATATTGTAAGTATAGAGCTTGATGAATTTTCATAAACTGAACATTACTCTGTAACCAGCTCCGAAAATCAAGAAATAGAGCCCGGCTGGTGTGGCTCAGCAGTTGAGCATATACCATGCCCCAAGAGGTCTCTCTCTACTTCGATTTCTAGTCAGGGCACATGCTTGGGTTGTGGGCTCGATCCCCAGCAAGGGGCGTGCAGAAGGCAGCTGATTAATGTTGATGGGATATTTCTCTCTCATCAATGTTTCTATCTCTCTCTCCCTCTCCTTTCCTCTACCTAAAAATAAATAATATATATTTAAAGAAAAGAAATAGAACATTACTATCACCCCCAAAGCCTCTCTTGTCCTCCTTTCTCATTGTTCCCAGCACAACAGCCTCATTTTTCTGCCTTACGTTAGGGAACATAAACTTAAGTCTTAGCTAATGAATGAACACCATCTCTTTTAGTATCTATACTTGGACATTCTACCTTGACTTGATGACCTGTCCTACATACTGATTTGAACGTACGTTATTGCTTTCTTAAATCAGTGTGAAGCAACCCAATTTTAATTCTCAGCACATCCTGAGAGAGGGATGTGATTCTCCTCCGAGCCATCCTCCGAAATGAGATTTTACATGTGCTGATAGTGTGCCAAGAAAAACAGTCCAAAACTACATAGAAAAATTCTAAAACACTCACTTTCTCTTCCGGGTCTATTTCTTCCCCTCACTGTAATTCACCAGAACTCTGATTTTAATAACAGGTTCGTTGTTCATAGTAAAATGACATAGTTGACTGGTGAAATAAGTTTCTTTTTGTTGTGGCTGTGGTTTTATCACTATTTCTTGGAAGGTGCATTATAGTTGTCTCTGTTAAAATGCTTTTCTTTCATCAGCTTCTTTAAAAAGAAGGGAAAGATTCAGCCAATCACCAGTCTCTAGACCGACGCTGTCTCTCTCACTTAATCCACAGCCAGTAAAGGGATAATTTGATTAAATTGAGACCCTAATTTATTTGGCTTTAGTTCTGGATCAACCTCTCCTTAATAGAGTGCTGTCGGCTCCAATTGTTTGATGAAAATTAAAGTGACATAAATACCATGGGACTTTTTCAATCTGATTAGTCAGCTCACGCACATCAATACCACCCCAGCCATCAGACTCTGGCGTCCTTCCTTTCACCGGCCTCACTCACAACTGACAGCCGCTCCTTGAAGGAGGAGCACCCACGCTGCTTCGGAGACCCCCACGCTTAACCCATCATCCCTGCTCAATGGGCCCGCTTGACAAGGTGCCCATACCTTTCTCCATCGCTGTTCTCCGGACAAAGCTAAATATTGTTTTATTAGCAACCAATGGCTGTTAATCCAAACCGATTTCACAAATCCTCTGAGCCCTCAAGCTGATTATAAATACGCATTTTTCCAGGCCCACAAATTTTGAATTTCACTTCCCCCACCCTGATGCGAGCCTTTTTAGCTGGTGAATGAAATTCAAAAGCAACAGGGTCAATGGCTTTCAAGGACTTAGAAACCAAACGTAAATGTGGATCCTGCCAACTGACTCAGAGACATCCGCACACATCAATTTCTTTGGAGTGAGGAAGATTCCATTGATAGATAGAAAGGAGCCATCTTTAAAATCTTACTAACACCTTTTCTTATTCTCTAACGGCGAAAAAAAAAAGAAGAAAATAAAAGAAAGAAAGAAAAACAAACTAAAACAAGCTACTCCATATCCCAGAAACACAATTTCTGGAAAA
Organism: Myotis daubentonii; assembly: GCF_963259705.1. Classification (NCBI taxonomy): domain Eukaryota; kingdom Metazoa; phylum Chordata; class Mammalia; order Chiroptera; family Vespertilionidae; genus Myotis; species Myotis daubentonii. Next base: position 57,623,694 of record NC_081848.1, on the reverse strand, counting down.
ACTGTATTTAGTTTCCCTAACCATAGGGCAGGAGAAAAGACGTCTCTTCTGAGAGCATGAAGTCCATTATGCTACTGTGTCTTTATGATTCCAAAGTAAGTGTAGGCCACTCTAAGCTAGAAATCAGAGTTCCTTCTCGAAAAAGGAATTGGTCAAATATGTTCCCACTCTACATTTCCTTTCCCAGTACCCACTTGAAAGAATAAACACAATGTAAAATGCCTCATCAGAGGTATCTTCATAGGCTCCACAAACATCAAGGGAGACAAACTCTCCAATTACTATTTATTCAAATCTTATTAAAATCCAAAGCTACTAAGTATTTCTTTTAGTCTTCTTTACCAACGCCTGAAAACTGGGAAGACTGGCTTAAGAACAACTCTCCCTAAAACAGAGTATTTCAGCATTGACTGATGAAACCAGCAAGCATGCCAAAATGACTCAAGGTCAGGGGGATCCTTTTCCAAGAAGGGCAGATCTATCGTTCTGTAAAGGGTCCCATTTAGCCATATTTTTGCTTCAGATCCTTTCCCCTTTACTCCAACCCTATCGATCAGACTAGAAAACAGAGATGCTGATGAACAACAAATGCTATCATCTGACACCCCAGCTGTTTGTATCCTGGAGGGCACCTCTGTATATGATGTGCAGTGGTGGAATCAAGATCTTGGTTAGAGGAAGAGCTCTGGGTAGAAAAATAAAGCCAAACAGGTACTGAGGATTCATGAGTAAATCTCTATACTCTCACAGGATTTTCCCAGTTGGGAATTTCTTTTCTCTGTGTTATAAAGATCAAAGAATTCTGCAGGCCAAACGGGCTCTAGTGGTCACCTGACTCTCAGTACAGACAAGGAGGCAGCGGTCCACAGGAGCTAAGCACACACCTGAGGTCCCACAGCTACCTAGTATCCAGAGCCTATGATCTGGGTCCCTCAAACCACCTAGGACCTTGTCATTTCACATGTCCCCTCCTAGACATCAAGTAAAACAGTAGAAATTACAATAGGGGTGGGCAATCTTTTCCTGTAAAAGATGGAATGGTAAATATTTTCAGATTTGCAGGCTTCTGTTGCAATTACATGGCTCTGACACCATGGTGCAAAAGCAGCCATAGATAATAAAGTAAAGAGAATAGCTATGTTCCAATAAAACTTTATGGATACTGAAATTTGAATTTCTTATATTTTCAGGTGCCACAACATATTATTCCTCTTTTGAATTTTTTAATCATTTAAAAGTATAAAAACATTCTCAGATCGGGGCTGTACAAAACAAGGGCTGTATTTGGCCCACAGTATCTAGTTTACAAACCCTTGGATTAAAAATTGGCAGCTTACTTTTGGTCACTATTACCTTAAACCATTTAGCCCTAACTCATTTCTGAGACCATCTTTGCCTTAGTAGTCTTTCTCCTGCTTACTTATTCATTATGTTTGTCTTTTCAAACAGATTTTGGAAAAGAAAAGATATTGAGCAGCCTGAGAAGTGGGAAACCAAATCCATCTAAAAAAATGTTCTAAATAGGAAAGACACCCAATGCCTCTGATTAAAATTGCATTACACAATTTGGATGCAATAACGCAATTTCTTCTTTCCCTATGTGATTTCCCTTATGTCATGAAAATCAGCTGCTCTATTGCCTAATGCAGTGTTTTGTTTTCTATTATTTTTTGCTGAGTCACCACCAAAATCAGGTTGGCAATTCAGACAGAACAAAACTTTTTGAATGCTTTTAGAGGACACACCGCTTGTGAGTGTCCCTGGGACAATGAAGACTGCACAAGCCAACAAGCAGGAACATGACCCTTTCTAGGAGAGAGAATGTGCCAAATCCTGGGACACTTTTCAGCACAGAGCTCAGAACCCAGCTGTCTTCCAAAGTGGACATGGTAGAACTGCAGAAGATTTGGAAACAGATCCCTACTGAAAGCATACATGGAATTATTCTTTAGATCACCAGGAGGCCCAGAGAAATACAACTGAGACTAACTCTTAGTTGTTATACACCAATAGTTCTTTATCTTTATTTTTTTCTTTATTGATTAAGGTATTACATATGTGTCCTTATCCCTTTATTGCCCCCCCTCATGCTCTCAGCCCCCTGGTGTCTGTGTCCATTGGTTAGGCTTATTTGCATGCATACAAGTCCTTTGGTTGATCTCTCTCCCTTAACCTCACCCTCTCCTGCCTTCCCTCTGAGGTTTGATGGTCTAATCGATGCTTCTCTGTCTCTAGATCTATTTTTGTTCATCAGTTTATGTTGTTCATTATATTCTACAAATGAGTGAGATCATATGATATTTATCTTTCTCTGACTGGCTTATTTCACTTAGCATAATGCTCTCCAGTTCCATCCATGCTGTTGCAAATGGTAAGAATTCCTTCTTTTTTACCACAGCATAGTATTCCATTGTGTAGATGTACCACCGTTTTTTAATCCACTCATCTACTGATGAGCACTTAGGCTATGGTAAATCTTAGCTATGGTAAATTGTGCTGCTACCAATAGTTCTTAAACATGTGTTCTCCTAATGATTCTGATTTCATGGACCTGTTTATAAACCCACAATAAGCCCCATGGCAGCACTGTGGTCATGCATATTTAATGGACATGTTTAGCTCCAGCAACTAAATTCTGCGAGAGGGACAAAGTATAAGTAAGATGTATTAACACTTGCCCAAGATCTACGCAGTAAGCTATGACTTCTAACTATGTAGTAAACTATGACTTCTAGATAAGGGCAATGTAATTTAGAGCACCATTAAAAATAAAATAAAATGTGCAGGAACAGTTCTGCGTCAGTTAAGGCTGAATCACCGCTGGGGTTGAATCATTGCTGGGGCTGAGTCATCACTGGAGGCTAGCTGCATCGTGCCTCTGTTCTGATGTCCTATCCCAGGAGTTTAAAGCTTGGCACAAAAACAGGTTGAAGAAAATCACTCAAGTGAGAGAGAATGCTTTAAGTTTAAAATATTTATAAAGAAAAATTAAAAAAGCTTACTGCTAGTAGCATGAGCTCGTTACTTTTATTCTGCTATAACGGGTTTAGCCAGGGGATGTAGTGACAGCAATATTTGCAAGATGATGTAAATACGCACACAGGCCCGAACTCAAGGATTACTTTGAAAGAAAGATGAACTTATCACTGCTATTCAAAGTACAGCAAAGGCGAGGGCAGCATATGAAATTTTCAATGATAAGAGCTTATTTACAATTAAGCACTGCAAATGTAAAGAAAAAAGAGTAAGTCAGAAAGGAATCTTTGACAGTACTGGCCAATGAACAGGGACACGGATATATTTCTTCCTTACCGCCCCGGCTTTTTTTCTGGTGGTACCCAGGCAACAGAATCCAACATCATGACCTTGGAAGGCAGAAGCATAGTCGTCCAGCTTTTCAAAGTCCACCACTTTTTGATTCTAGACAAGAACACAGCTGAATAGAATTTGATGTCATTTTTTTAAATAGCCCTCTACATTTAAAGAATAAATTACAGAGCATTAGTAAAGAGTCTGACCACTTAACATCAAATTTTGCAAGCTCATTTTCTCCCACCAATTAATCTGAATTTCAAATTAACAATGCACTCATACAGCCCTGGTACACATAATTGGACTAGGGGTGATCCAGATCTCTAAAGTCAGGTTCAATTATAATTTTCTCTTTGGAAAAATAAGACACCTGTCTGCATATTACCAAGAGGGATACCAATGCAATGAGGTATAATGTGGGTTAAGGATGGTGTTTGGAACCTCAAATACCTACATTGGAGTCTTGGGCCTGCTACTTCCTAAACATGTAATTTTGGCCAATTTATTTTTATCATATGCCTCAGTTTTTCAGGAGTAAAATGCAAATTATAATCTTTCCTTCAGCCCAATCCATGAACCACCTGCAATAAAATCAGCCAGTGGGTGGCTTGATAAAAGGGCATATTCTTAGGTCTCACACCAATACTTCTGAGTCAGAAACTGCTCTTTTTTAACTAGCACTCTTAGAAATTCTCATGTTCACTAAAACTTAAGCACCACCATCTAACCTAAGTTTGTTGTGAAACTTAAAAGAGAAAGTTTGAGAAGTTTTCATCCATCAAATTGGAACTCAAATGCTTTCCTTCCCTACCATCGCCTCTTTCAAAAGGATCTTCCTGGCACTGTACACAGCGCTGAAGGAAAATGTTTGCATTAAGTGCCTGACCAAAAGATGCGCCACCAAAACTAGACAATTTAAGCACAGACTCGATTTCAGTCTCTAATTACCAGAAGTATCGGGCACACCCCATGAAGCCAGACTAGGAAGGCTACATGTTACTGCCTGCAAAGATGTCCATTTTAAACAGAAAAGTCCTGAGGGACCAAAGACATATGCAAAATGACCTCAACTTGGACTTGCAGGAGTCAAGAACATTTATTTGTGAGGCCATTTGTTATCCAAAATGTTCCACCTGTGAAACCTGTGGGACCAAGTTCTTTTATTAGGGGGGTCTCAGGATTACACTATAATTTACTGAGTTTCACAAATAACTCAGGACTCTCTGCGAAGCTCAGACTTCAAATATTTAGGGTGTTTACACCACACTCAAGTCTGGTGTGTTGTTTGGTTAACCATGAAAGTGTAAGTGATCGTGAGAGGAAGGAATATTTCACTTACAGACACAACACTGCAGCCCTGGGAAGTCAGGCTGGGCAAATTCTTATATGTGAACCCTACTTTCAATGCCAGAGACTGTTTCTGCTGTGCAAAGCATTTCCTGATTCACTGACAAGGTTAGTGTGGAGTGAACAGGGAGACAAAACAAGCAAAGTGGACTGTCTCTAGAACTCAGATTGAATGACGCTGAAAGCAATGCTGTTCTGTCTCCCCAGCTCCCATTGCAATCTAGGCCTTGCCTTAGACTGCGAGGACTTTGCCCAAGGTTACACAGTGAGGGGAGGCCCGCCTGAACTTACAACCCAGGCCTCCAGCTTCCAGTAACTGGGCTCTCACAGACCGACCTTGGCCACATTTCGATCACCTCTTGCAGCGCCCACCACTGACGGGCAATGTTCAACCTTAAATTAAACACGAAATTCTGTCCACAAAGCTGAATCCCTGCGGGTGCATTTTGAGTCTCAAATACCCACCACATTTTTATAAGCTTCCTCATCAAAGGTCAGCTTCCTCCGGCCAATGACTGTGACCCTGGAAAACAGGCGCTGCTCCAGCAATTCCTTTAAGAGCACTTTGCCTGTTTCCCCGGTGGCGCCCAAAATAAAGACGGATTTATTCTGCATCCGGAAGTCTTCCCGAAGCTTGGGCAGCGCCTCTGTCGCAGCCATGCTACAGAAATAACATCAACAGGTGCGGATCTTAGGGTGTGTAAGAGATGGTCTGGCTCACCCTGGGGAACAAGGAATGTGTGTTCGTTCTGGAGGAAGATAGTATTATTCCCCGCAGCCTGGGCCCCGGGGAAAGTGCTGAGTCACCTGCAGGGCGGGGTGCCAACCCACCGCTCGGAAGGGCCCACAAACTGCTGGCACCAAGCGGCCCCGTTCCCCCTTGTTACCCCAGGTTCGGATCCCTCCTTCCTCCGCAAAAGGGTGCGGGGCCGAGCTCCGTCCCCAGAGCAGTGGGTTACCTGGAGCCGGCCCCTGGCCCCGCGTCTTGGCATCGTAGCAGGAGCAGAGCGGCCACCAGCGCCGCAACCGCAGCCACTGCCCCCGCGCTCAGCGCTGTTGGCAGTTGCATCCGGGCATCCCTCCTTCCCAGGGGTTCCGCGTCCCCTCGCCCCAGACTGTGGGCGCCCCTCCCAGATCCGCCGTGGGGGTCGGCGGCGGCCACGCCCAAGCCTACCCGGCTTCTTCTTCCTGGTGACTCCGCTGCGTGGCGCCCTCGCCCCGCCTACAAGGGCGGGACTTGGGGGAAAATACAAAGTTCTCACTGCAGCCTGGATGCTGGTCGAATGGGCGTGAGAGCATGTGCGCTGCACAGGGGCAAGGGATGAGGCCCTGACACGTCCAGGACCCGCTCCCCTGCGTTCTTCTTCACCCCCTGGGCTGACCTTACCTATATTTGAGGTCTCAGCCAATAGACTTGACTTTCTCTGGTCCCTTTCTAAAACCTGTAATTTCAGTTGGGCATTGGGCATTTTCATCTCAAATTCACCCATGTCAAAATGTAAACCTTCCCACCCAACCACCCCAAAGAAGCATAAAACAAAGCTATTCCTTGCCTTTCTCGGGTGTCACTATTCCTCTGCATTCACACGCTCCTCACCTCTCCCCTTTGGGACCACAGTAATCATCAGCCTGGAAAAACCTTGCTCTGGGAGGTAAGACACCACATCTATCTCATTGCTGTAACCCTAGCTCTTGGGACAGTGTTTAGCACTTAATAGGTGCTCAAAAAATTCCTTTGCATGAAAAAATTTCTCTATAGTCTATACCTTATATATGAGACCTAGAAGGAGAGGAAGGGGTCACCTTGTCAAACATCCTTACTTGACAAATGATGCTCAAGGATGTGGTATGACTCGTTAAGTCTCAGGCATATTCTTTAATGGAGACAACATAGCAAAGGGTTTTACAAAATAAAGGAAGGAGAAAACATGGCCAATAACTCATGGGCAAAGTGCCCTGCCCACAGCACACCCCTGTCCTTCAGAGCTCATCTTTCCTGTATTGTGCCACCTCAGAGGACAGTTCCCTGCTGAGCGGAAGTCTGCTAAGGTGGCATGTCTTCTTTCCAACGTGAGGGGAGGTACATAAAGGACATGAGGGTCCCATGCAGAAGACAGTGAAGGAGCACCAGGTAGGGCAGAGGGTTTATTCAAGACAGAGGGCCGGATGAGCAGGGAAGCCACACATGGCATGATCTCTGAAGTCAAGAAGAGGTGTAGAAATGGTGTCCTTGGGCTGCCATAACAAATTACTACAAACTAGGCAGCTTACAACAACGGAAACTCCTTCTCTCACAGGTCTGGAGGCCAGAAGTCTGAAATCAAGGTGTCGGAGGGCCATGCTCCCTCTGGAGGCTTAGGAGAGAATTTTTCGCTTCTTTCAGCTTCTGGAGGCTCCAGGTGTTCCCTGGTTGTGGCTGCAAGACTCCAATCTCTGCCTCTGTCTTCAAATGGTCTTCTCTGCTGTGTGTCTGTGTCTTTTCTCCTTTCTCTTATAAGGATACTAGTCATGCATGCCCTAACCAGTTTGGCTCAGTGGATAGAGCGTCAGCCTGAGGACTGAAAGGTCCCAGGTTTGATTCCGGTCAAGGGCATGTATCTTGGTTGCGGGCTCATCCCAAGTAGGAGGTGTATAGGAGGCAGCTGGTCGATGTTTCTCTCTCATCGATGTTTCTAACTCTCTATCCTTCTCCCTTCCTCTCTGTAAAAAATCAATAAAATATATTTTTTTAAAAACACATCTATAACAAACTAAAAAAAGAATACTTGTCATTGGATTTAGGCCCTGCCCATATAATTCAGCATGATCTAATCTGAAGATCCTTAGCTTAATTACATAAAAAAAAAAACCTTTTCCCACACAAGGTTACATTCATAAGTTCTTGAGGTTAGGAATATATATATAAAATTAGGGGGGGGCACTATTCAACCTACTACAGATGACAAATAATACAAATGTTAATCAAATTCTAAACAAAAGGGTCGCTTGATGAGCTACATTTAGTGATTTAGTGGGTGGAGAGGGAGCTAGAAGTAGTATGCAGAGAGCAGGTAAAAATAGAAGAAGGCTTTTGGTTGAAGCTTTTGTCAGAGTACCCTACAGGATGAAGGCATGGGCCAAAGCAGGAGAGAGGAAGAGGTAATGCATATGAGAGACCTCATAAAATAACTGTCATACTTGGTTACTTGCAGTTCTCTGCAACAATATGGGAAGAGCATAGAACTTCAAATGATAAGACCCAGGTGTAAGCCCCAGCTGCTACATTGACTACTGTACATTTGGTCAAGTTTTTAATTTTAGTCTCCTCATCTATACATTGGGGATAATGGCAACACCAGCATACTGCACAGATTTATGGTACAGCTCAAATTAAATACCAAATGTGAAGGCCATATAGGTTGGTAGTTAAGTATATAGGCCATGGCACCAGTCCACCTGGTTTAAAATCCTCACTCGGTCACCAGCTAGCTAAGTAAGTGACTTTGAGCAAGTTCCTTAAACTTTCTGTTCCTTGGTTTTCCCATCTGTAAAGTATGACTGATAATTATTACCTAAATCATGACGTTTTTGTTGGAGGGTTAAATGAGATGATCTACATGAAAGCACTCAGATCTAGTATGTAGTAAGCATGGAATAAATATCTTGTTATGGAAATATTATCTTGTAGGTATGTAAGTACTATGGCAGTGATTACAAATCTGGCTCCCCATGGGCATCTCTTGAAGCTTTAGAAAAATAAAGATGACGGGGCCTTGCCCTGGTCCTACTGAATCAGAATCAGTGGTTTTTAAAGCTCTTCAGGTGCTTCTGCCGCACACAGGAGAAATTCACCAATGCAGGACATGTTATTAGGGTCCATTTCCTGATAATATTCATAAGGAGAATAAACATGGTCTTCGCCTCAGGGAAACTGTATAGTGACCTGCCGCATCCTGAGCTTCTCTTCTTTCTGTTTTAGAAGCACTTACATAACCCTTAGTACCATCAATCACTTTGTAAGGATTCGGTTGTTTAACGCCTGCAACTTCCTTATGAAGCAGGAATTATTTTTATTACTGATAAGGAAACTGAGGCACAGAGAGGTTAAGCAGCTCACCAAAAGTCACCCAGTTAGAAAGTGGTAGAATCAGCACTGGAACGACAGTCTTCTGGCTCAGAGAACTACACCAAACAGATTCTCTCAAAGCTGTCGTGTCTCTCAAAGCATGTCACCTCTTTAAACCTCCGTTTCCTTACCTATAAAGTGAGGATTATAACATTACTGACTTCTTAGGAAACTTGTAAAAATTAAGCAAAGTCCTGCATGTAAAGCACTCAGCAATGTCTTTAGTTCCTACTGAGTGTGAAATGAAAGTCAGCCACTACTGTTAATAATTTTAATATTATCACTAATCACTCAGTTTCATGGAAACATAGAGCAGATTCCAGCTTAAGTCTAACTAAGAATCTGAAACACCTGAGCCTGTTTGTCCAGCGGCCGGGGCAGGACACCTGACTCAAGCCAGCGTGGGATCTGACACTTGCTTTCACATCCTGAGCCTCTGTTCCTGCCCAGTGGCCATGTGAAAGAGCCCTATAGTGCACAGGGAGAACTGGGAAGCTAACGGGCCATTTCTTGTGAACAAGCAGAAAGCTCTGCAAGAGATTGAAGAACAAGGGCCCTTTTAAGTAAAAGAAAAGTGAATGCTTACGTTTTCTTCTTCCCAGAGAACCTGCTGCTTTAATTTCTCAAGGAATTCAGAGTCTTGGAGAGAGAGAGAGAGAGAGAGAGAGAGAGAGAGAGAGAGAGAGAGAGAGATCAACGAGAGCAGTTTTGCCAGATTACACACGTGACACATACTTCCCCAAAACCCCTAAGTGCGTTTTATAAGTTGTCTGAGTTTCTAGGAACAGAAGTGGAAGGAAATTCAAACTGATAAGATTCATTACAGCCTAGTGGGACTGGGGAAACCCAGGTGACAGAACTTTTTAGAATTCCTGACACAAGTACTGATTAGAGTAACATGCAGAGAGGGAAAACAAAAGTTTAATCTGCAAGAGTGTGTGTGAGTGTGTGTGTGTGTGAGTGTGTGTGTGTGTGTTTGCACGCGCGCGAGTGCAATGTGTGTGTGTATGTAGAAAATAAATCCAGATTCAGTTTCCTGGAAGCATCAGCACTCTTAATTATTTTCCACCACAAAGCACAAGGGGGCGCCAGAGAAGGTGGACTATTTTGTTTTCCCTGGAAACCACTAGTGTCAGAAAATTCTCTCTGATCTTTTTCTGTGAAGACCCTTACTATTTAGTTCTCTTAATTTTTTTTGAAAAATGAAACAACTATGTGCATAAGTTTACTGACTAATACTTTCGGGTGAGGTGGGTAGCTCACAAATGAAAAAGATAAAATAAGTAAGCAATGTTGGAGAAGACAGACAGTAAAGGAAATTGCTAGTGATGAGTCCACTCCTTTGTCAAACATTGATTAGTTGCTTTCTGTGTGCCTACTAGTTAGATGCTATGGATGCAAAGAGAAACGAACCCACAATTTTGTGTTGAACTCATTAATAACATCAGAAGTAAAACTTTTCATAATACTTTATTATTTGCAACTCTCCTTATCCTCTTCATCTATTCACCTACTAACATCTTCAGAGGAAGTCTGTGCAATAGTTAAGCACAAAGGATTTGGGTTCAATTCTCAGTCCTGCCACTTTCTACCTATTAACCTCTCTGTGCCCTAGTTCCCTCATTTGTAAAACCGGATGATTATAATACCTACCTCATTGGGTGCTGGGAAGATTAAATGAGAATCCATGCAAAGTGCTTGAAGCCGTGTCATATTTAACAGCTCAGTGTCTATTAATTATTATTCAGATACTACCCATCCTTGGAAATCCAGCTGAAATGAGAGAGGGAGAGAAAGTGAGCCTTTATTTGATAGAATTATTCAAGCCAATAGATTGTCTTTTGTTTCAATGACTTGCAACAGAAAGAATCCTGACTGATAGAGCAGCTATATTTCTTACTGTCCTAATTTGTGTCAGTTACTGTGCTAAGTGCTTTCCATATTTTAACTGTTAACTTTTAATCATCACAATAGCTCTATGAGGTAGAGATGAGGTAAATACTAATATTATTCCCATTTTACGGATGAGGAAACTAAGAGTAAAAACCATTAAGTAACTAATCTAAGATCACACAACCAATAAATGGAAGAATTAACACTGGTCCAGACTCTGGGGCTTCTCTGACCCCCAGCTTGGTCAGGATTACCACCTAACAGACTCCAGGACTCACTGGCCACCAGAGGACAGAGGGATAAATATGAAGAACACTAGCCAGGACCTTTCTTCTCCTTTCCAGGATTGAGAGTTTCTTTCTACTGGCCATCCTCTTAATCTTATCATTGTCAAACCTTCTTACTTTATAGTAAGAATGGGTCCCAGAAAGCAGAGAACAGGTTCTTGGTATGTAGGACTTGATCCTGTCTTTGGCCTTGGACCATGCTGCTACCTGATCCTCCAGGGTTTGACCCCTAGCCCCAGTTCCCCTTGATAGGTGGACTCTGGTACGGGGATCTGCACTTGCTAAGGTTTCCCATCACAGGGGCTAGGACAGGAATTATCTCAACTCCTCTGGCATATGAGGGTATTGGCCTAATCACGAGGAATTCCTTGCCCTGATTCCTTCCCCACACTCAGAAAAAATAGCTCTCTAATTTTGTTTAAAAGAATGTCCTTAGTGTGCATAAATAAATAAACATCTTTATAACAAAACAAACTGAAACAAGCAAAAAAGTGTTACCACTATGCTTATTTCTATCATCATAGAGTGAAGGATATTTCTATTGTGTAAACTGTAAATTAGTAGACAGCTACACTACCTTTTGTGGAAAGAAGGCCAAAAAAAATTTTATTTAGAATTCTTAACTGTCATGGGAGGGAAAGAAGAGAGAGTGATTAAAAATTACTAAGAATTTGATCCTGGTGTTTAGTTATATAATAGATTTAGTTATTGAATTGATTGACACAGGAAACCTAGTGTCAGGACTTCATTTTATGATCATGAGTTTAAATATAGATGTATTGTGTTAAAATAAGAAAAGACATCCATATGCAAGTAGCCATAGAAAACTGGATTCCTTGCATTTATTCATGAATGAAGAAAGTGGAGGTGAAAACTTTGAAATAAGACATAAAGGACTCAGATGTTTAATGAGTCAGACAACCTGCTTCAAGGAAATCAAGGAAAATATGGGGTTGGAAACTCTTCATTTTATGACCTAAGAATCCCTAATATTTTTGCTGGTTGAGAGTAAGCAATTTGGGAGATAGGATGAGTTAAGGCAAAAATAAGGAATTAGGATAGAAAGGTAGTGATTATGAGATATTAATTCTTAGATAGTAATCATTTAAAAGGAGGGATGTGGTTTGAGGATAAAATGGCAGCAGCAAGGTTAAATGGTTATCTCTGTGTTAATTGTTCAACAGCTTGATGAAATTAAAAGTTACAGCCCGGCTGGCATGGTTCATTGGTTGGGCGTGGACTTAAGAACCAGAAGGTCACGTTTTGATTCCCAGTAAGGGCATGTGCCCAGGTTGCAGGCTTGATCCCCACTAGGGAGCATGCAGGAGGCAGCGGATCAATGATTCTCTCTCATCATTGATGTTTCTCTCTCTCTCTCTCTCTCTCTCTCTCTCTCTCTCTCTCTCTCTCTCTCTCTCCCTCTCTGAAATAAATAAAAACATATTTTTAAAAAACCCACAAATGTGGGTTAGCTTTTCTTTTTTTGTGGGGGGGGGGAGTTTTTTTTAATGTATTTTTCTATTGTTGATAGTATTACAGCTATCTCCCAATTTCCTTCCTCCCCCCCCCACCCCCCTCCTCCGCCCCCTCAGTGCTTTTCTTGACCACATTGGACAACATTTGAGAACATTACATACTTGATAACACTGGTCAAAAATCCTTTTTGTTTGCTTCTTCCATATAGTCACACTGTAGGAGCTAAACACACACACACACACACACACACACACACACACACACACACACACACGTTAACTGATAGATATAGCCACTCTACCCTTAAAATGAGTTTGTTTCCTTCAGATTCCACAGCCACCCTCTGTTCTAGGCTCCATCCCTAAGGGCAAAGCAGGGTTTTATTGTTGTGATGGAACTGACCTAGAGCTATAAGATCTGGGGTCTCATATTGGTTTTGCAACTTGCCAGCCATTCGGCCTTGGACAAATCCCTTGGCCTCACAAAAGCTCCATTTCCTGGGGTGTAAACTAGAAATAATCTCCCAGTTTTTTTGTGAGGATCAAATAATATGATTATGAAAAGACTGGAAAACCAAACATGTATATAAGGGAAGATATAAATTGAATTCATATCATTTCAGTAAAAGCAGTTTAATCATCTCATTTTGATGACTGCATTTCTTATATTGATTGGCTTGTGTGAGTAGCGTAGGATTTGGCTGAATGCAAATTGGAAACACTTTGGAAGAAAGCAATTTGGTTGACATTAAGTGTGTTCATAGGACAATTTGGTCAAAGTAATATTTTAATTAAGAAAACCTAATTTTCTCAGTTATTGGTTTTACACAAATGGTTATTTTTGTTTACTCTGGGAGAGTCTTTTTACATCTTCTAGCATTTTTGTCATTTTAAAGAACCCAGAGTTTTTATTCTTTTTCCTGTTTAAGTGAATTTTAGGGATGGCTTTGAGTTGGATTTTTTAACTGTTTGGCCATTTGTCAAAATGTATTTGCTCTCAGGAGATCTGATTAACATTGATTCATTATTTATAACTGGGAATTCATAATTAAGTAATAATAAAAATAAATTGCCACAACACAGTCAACTTCTCAGCTCGATAAATATTGCAGCTTCTCTTTCAAACATGTGAACTCTTGGAAACCAGCTGCGTTGGGGTCTTTTTACCACTTTTATGCAATTTACTGTTTAGAGAAAGCAATGAAGGGGAAGAAAATCTTGAGTGCAGGGGAGGAAGCATTGAGGATTCCAGCATGGACAAAGACACCATTATCTGCTAAGAGCCTTCTAAAACCCCATTTACATTCAAAACTAGCAGGCAAACTCAACTGTTGAAGTGGAAAAGGGAAGTTTGGGTGGGAGGAAGGCAGTGAAGGGATTCGTAGTCTTGGTGCTGTAAACTCAGTCAAAGCACAAGAGGGCACTGCAGTGCTAAATATCTCAGCACCAACTGTGAAATCTTACTGGCACCTAAACAGGACGCTAAGGGGGAACTTCTGTAATACGATCGGCAATTAAAAAGATATACTTTTTAAAAAATAAAAAATAAAGTCGAACTCATAGAAACAGTAGAATGGTGTTTGTCAGGGACTGGGAGGTGGGAGGAATGGGAAGGTTGGTCAAAGGGTATAAACATTCTGTAAAAATGAAGATTTTGGGACACGGGGTTCTTGGGACAATGATTAAATGAGACAATGTATGGGAAGCACCTGGGATATCATAGCTGCAACATAACTGATAACAATTTATTATCACCAAAGTTTATTTTCACATTACTTACCATTTCTGAACAAGACAAGTAATACACAATCTGATTACAACAGCAAACAATTCATTTGCATCCTCATCATGGGTGAAAAGTATAATTAGGTTAGCTCTGCCACATTCATTATCACGATGAAAAAACCATTTCATGACTATGGAGATATGATAATATAACTCATTCAAATATAGAAATTAGAGTTCTTACAGAACCACAACTAATGAAATTGCCCTATTATGTGTTAAGATGATGTTAAAGAAAGATTTATGAGTAGAGTCTGGCAGGTCAAGAATTTTTCTTGTCAAATCCCATTTTTCTTGTGGAATACAAGTACCTGATTGAATAACAATGGTAACTAGTAATGATAATGGTAGTCCTTACTTTTCCGAATGACAAGACAATTCATTTCATCTTAACTGAAAAATAAAAAAAATTTACCTGGGTATCCAATAGTCATCCTGCCATGATGTCAATCATAATAATATTCTACAGATAAATCACTCAGCAAATAAATGTTGCCTGGTGAGAGTTTAATATATGTTTACTAGAGACCCCGTACATGGATTCGTGCACCGGTGGGGTCCCTCAGCCTGGCCTGCAGGGATCGGGCTGAAACCGGCTCTCTGACATCCCCCAAGTGGACCTGGATTGTGAGGGGACAGTTCTCGGGCGATGTACCCCGGGAATCAGGCTCTCTCCTCTCTAGTTCCAGGTATGTCCTAGCCGGTTGGCCGGTCGGTGGTTGCTTAGGCTTCTATTTCTATCTATCTATCTATCTATCTATCTATCTATCTATCTATCTATCTATCTAGATTGATTTCAGAGAGGAAGGGAGAGGGAGAGAGAGAAAAAAACATCAATGGTGAGAGAGAATCATTGATCAGCTGCCTCTTGCACACCCCACACTGGGGATCGAGCCCGCAACCCAGACATGTGCCCTGACCAAGAATCGAACCATGACCTCTTGGTTCATATGTCTACGCTCAACCACTGAGCCACACCAGCCAGGCCCTGGTGAGAGTTTAAAGAAAAGAGCACCAAAGACTCAAAGGAGTCACTGAAGCTCCCTAATCCACTAAAGATTATTGTGCAAGGCCCTGGTTGTGTGGCTCAGTTAGTTGGGCATCATCCTGTACACTGAAAGGTTGCTGGTTTGAATCCCTGTCAGGATACATGCCCAGGTTTTGGGTTCCATCCCTAGTAGGGAGCATGCAGAAGGCAGCTGATTGATGTTTTGCTCTCACATCGATATTTCTCTTTCCCTCTCTCTCCCCACCTCTTTCTCCAAAAACAAAACAAAACAAAAACAAAAAACCCACAAGAAAATCTAACATTCAATAGCAGTAAGTATTCTGTGGGTTCAGAAAGAGTTCTAACCACCACTAATGTCCTGGACAAATTCAGTCTGAATCAAGAAATCATTTAAAAATTGAAAAGTGGAATGATTTAAGGTCATTCCCAAATTGTATATAAACAATCAAAAAGAAGAGAATGAAGTTATCTGATAGTAGTTTAAGTTTCTTTTGTTGATCTAAAATACACTATGTATGTACATTTTAAAGATATTACTTTTTAATTAAAATATAGCATTCTGCCTCATATCCTTTTTTGGCACAAATTCAGCTAAATATAAATAAATGAAGTAAAATAAACAATAGTAATTTAACGTTAAAATAAACACATGCTTGTGTTAAAATAATTACATGTGCTTTTAAAGAAAAAAACACATCCAAAATGCAAGTATTTATTTGAAGATAACATAATTTTGGCAATAGTTTTGTTATGCTGATACAACAAAAAATAACCCATATACCCATATGTTACATTGAAGATGATTTTCCATCTTCCCCAGTAACTTTAAAAACATCAGACTTAATTAACTCTGCTTATTATAAAATCACCATTCAGTTTCCTAATGTGCTACAAAATCACCATTTTAAATGTATTATGCTTTTGTATTGAAATGCATGCTGCAATGATTGAGTTGCAACAAAAAGGAAAAAATGTGTTCTTGGTAGGAAAACTAGTGATTTAAATCCAACCTATTCTAATAATAATAATAACAATAATAATAATAATAATAAAATCAACCCTACTTTAATTCAAAGAGAAGAATGGTTATCAACTGGATAACTATGGTTAGTGGTCATATGCATAACTTCATCTGCAAACCAAATTCCTCCGTTTAAAATTGGATCGCTCTTTCTTTTGGAATTGCATGGAGATCACACATTTTAGACAGGGCCAACATGAATTCATTCGGTTGGTATTACTCTCTTTCCCTGGGATAAGATGGACTGCCAGAGAACATTAATTCCTTCTGTGGTCATGGTTTAAAAGTGGAGTAAATTGTGAGTAAAATATGCCAATTGTCAGAAACAGATGCTTTAAGATGGGTAAGTCATTCTTGACAAGGTAATCAAAGCTCTTGGGATGATGATATGCCCTTAAAATATGGATTCCAGAATTTAAAAGTTGGATGAGCCTTTAAGTCATTTAATTCATTCTGCAGCCTTTGTTCAGATTAAGTTAGAGACTCTTCTGAGCTTGTAAAACTCCCCAAAGATGAAGATTCTACTCCTATCTTACCAATTGATTCTAAGTGCTTACTAACACAGATGTTTAAGTCCTTTCTTAGAGTTCAAAATGAATCTGATATTTTTTTTGTAGTCGTTCCCATAAATGTCCAAACATATACACCATGCTGTTGTATAAACAGCTTTGAACTTGAGATCCAAAGAGCTGGACTTGACACGTCATATCTGGCCATCAGCAAGTCCTTTATTCTTTCTGGGGCTCAGTTTCCTTATCTGTAAAGTAAAGCTAAAAAATCCTCACCTATCTCTGAGGAGGTTATGAGAATTTAATGAGCTAAGGCATATGAAAATATGCAATAATTATAAAGCTTCAGACTGTTATCTCAAGCCGTATGATATGTAGGAAGTTTAGAAAGAAATAAAGATTTAAGATTTAGTTCTTAAGTGATTATGCTACTAGGAATTTTGGTTATGACTGTTTTCAGTACATTAGACATACTACTCACTCAGGGGTTTGACCCCTATGCCTAAAATCTACAAAATTTCAACATCTATCCATTGCTCTTAGAATTTTTTCAAGCACTTTGTGAACTGTGAACCATCGTACAAATTAAGCTGTTACTAAAATGACTAGTGCTATTATACTAAGAGCCAGTGAGCCACCGGTTTCAGAAAAGCCTGAGGCTAGGTTATTTAATAAGGGCTGGGCTGAGGAATTTTTTTTTCTTGGAACCTACAAGGCATATCCTTTATGAATAAATCTGATTTCCAAGAAACTTGACTATCCAGAGGGTCACAAGATCCCAACATGCTAGCAGTCAGTATCCCCAAGGTCAAAAGACCATGGTGACCAGCAAAGTAGCAAGAAAAGTATTTACTGTGTTATATAGTGCTTCACAGTTTTCTAAGCTCTTCCACCTATTACAAACCAAATGTGTAATATGGCCCTCAACATTTCAGAGGTGGCAACAAAAAGGAAGGAAGGAAATATCAGGAGTTAAACCACTTATATATCTTAAAGCAAAACTTATATATCTTAAAACAAACAACAGTTTAATGTAAGCTCTTAACTTGTCTTCAAAGAATAATGCTTTGGCCCAGCCAGCATGACTCAGTGGTTGAGTGTTGACCTATGAACCAAGAGGGCGCAGTTGGATTCCTGGTCAGGGCCAGATTCTCAGTGGGGGGTGTGCAGGTGGCAGCTGATCAATGATTCTCTCTCATCATTGATGTTTCTATCTCTCTCTCCCTCTCCCTTCCTCTCTGAAATCAATAAAAATTAAAAAATATGCCAAAACCGGTTTGGCTCAATGGATAGAGCGTCGGCCTACGGACTGAAAGGTCCCAGGTTTGATTCTGGTCAAGGGCATGTACCTGGGTTGCGGGCACATCCCCGGTGGGAGATGTGCAGGAGGCGGCTGATCGATGTTTCTCTCTCATCTATGTTTCTGACTCTCTATCTCTCTCCCTTCCTCTCTGTAAAAAATCAATAAAATATATTTTAAAAAAATTAAAAAATAAAAATAATGTAAAGTACACAGATGTATATCAAAATGAGCTATAACAATAATATCCATCAACAGATAAAGCTATGCCATTTATACAATGAAATGGAGATTTGTGCCCATGCAGTATTCACCCCTCCCCTGATTTCTAGTTGTCTGTAGGAAAATATCACTCATTCTAGCATCCATGTACTTTGGGTGATATTGACCTCATGCTTTGGTCTTGGGGTCAGCCCTAATCGCTCTATGTGTCTGGATCATCCTGACCTTTGTTGTTATTCATAAGTGGTCCAATCACAATAAAACTTAGAACTTTTGTTTGGAGGTTATTAGAAGCATCTTTCTTCCTAGGATGGGAACTAGCCCAGCATCTTGCTGACGATCATCTTAAGACTAAGAATGAAGCCAATCTGATGATAAATGCATCCAATTGGAAGAGCAGAGTAGAGGTGTGTAGTGAAAAGAGGTGAAGCCTAATCCATCTCAGGGGTTTACAGTTAGGAAAGCCAAGACCTATAGTGCTTAAGCTACTTTGAAATTGATTTTCTTTTCTGGCCACACAATTCATTCTAAATGATATATTTACAACATAAAGTACTTTTGCATCATATATTACATAATTGGACACACACAATAACTCAGTGGAGTGGGTGTTAAGTGTCATCTCCATTTTACAGAAGAGGAAAGAAGTCTCATAGGTTCATGACCTGCCTAAGGTCCATACCAGGTAAGAGTTGGAGCCAGAAATACAATCAGGTGTTCTAGTCTCAAACAATTGCTTCCTATCTATCATGTCATGCCAAATTTGACGTGCCAAATTAAGGGCAGATTTTTAAACTTTCATGACCTAGGCAACATATAAGCTTTTGCAACTATTAATGTTAAGACATGATAGGCACATATTACAAAATTTAGAGTCTCATTTTGTGGTTTTCAGCAATGGTTGGATTCCTTAAATTTTTCATCTTTCGGCCATATGGGCTCTAACCTGTGGTGTGGGTATGCTTTAACTTTCACTGAGTGTATTGCAGTTCTTACTCTGTACTATACAACAAGGCAAAAATATGGATCTTGAGTTATATGAAAGTTGGGTTATACACATCTCATGGTTAGTGCTACTAGTACTAATGTTAAGAGTGCCCAGTGGAAATATTTGAATTGCTCTCAATTTCAAAGCATTATTTTTATTTTTTATTGATTTCAGAGAGGAAGGGAGAGGGAGAGAGAAATAGAAACATCAATGATGAGAGAGAATCATTGATCGGCTGCCACCTGCACACCCCCCACTGAGGATCGAGCCCTGACCAGGAATTCAAATGCGCCCTCTTGTTTCATAGGTCAACACTCAACCACTGAGTCATGCTGGTTGGGCCAAAGCATTATTCTTTGAAGATGAGTTAAAATCCTACATTAAACTGTTGTTTGTTTTAACAATGTTTCCCTAAAAAGCCCATTCTTCAATGTCATTGGTATGGGGTCTTATTATAATAGAAAGGTTCAATTGATATGCATTCATTTGTTTGGCAAAAATTTATTGAGGACAAACTATGTATCAGAAACTACTAGAACTCAGTTACATCTATGAATAAAACTATAGTTTATTCTACCCTTAGGGTTACCTGTTCATTTATTTTAATTCAGTCAGCCAATTAGCAATTACTGAGTGAGCATTGGGACTATGAGGGATTTAAGATGTGGCCTCTGTCTTTGATGAGCTCACAGTAGAGTTGGAGAAAAAAATGGAAATACTGAAACATTAAACTATTTAAGAACAATTAAATTATATGTCTGTAGCCCTGAATCTGTTTACAATTGGTAGCCACACAATGAATATCCCTGTGGGCCCAATTTTCAGGAAAGACTTCAGAAAGCTAGTGGAATATGAACCCAGTAAGAATAGGGGCAAAAATTCTTATTTTCCCTAAAAAAGGGTCCTATTAGACCTACCTCCAAGAACCTGGCTCTAAAATATGCTTGATTTAAGCAAGGAGTCCAGCTCCTTTTAGTTGGTGTCAGAATCCACAAAATAGTAATAAAACTAAAACCTTGTTCATGGGTGGTTATGATTATTCAGTCATATGATATATGAGATGAAAAGTATTTTTATATCTGTTAGAATGCTTTCTGTTTTAAATAACAGAAAATCAATTTTAATTTTGTTTTAAATCAAGGGTGGTGAACCTTTTTTTCTGCCAACGGCCATTTGGATATTTATAAAATCATTCGAGAGCCATACAATATTATTAACCTAAAAATTAGCCTGCTATATTTGGTCAAATATTTAATTAACTTACTCCTAATGCCTTGGCGGGGCCAGACCAACTGATTTTGCGGCCCTTAGAAGTCCTAGCCTGAGGGCCGGATGTCCCCACCTTGGTTTAAGTGATACAAGGAATGTATTCTCTTTCTTAAATTCCTAGCTTCAGGCACATCTTAATTAGGGCTCTACTTTGTTTCTCTCTGAATTTCTCTAATATCTCCTTTTGTGTGTAATGGTTTTATCTTCAGATTGGCTTCCAGCATTTTTCAGAGGATGGCTCTGAGACCACCCTCATCAGAACAGTCTATTCCAGATTTTCCAATCACAGCCTGTAATGATTACAGGGCTTTAGCTAACTACTTAGTAGAGCCCAAGTCTGTTTATTCTTATTCCAAAGGCACCTAGAGGGAAATCGAAGTCTGAGGCTCTGTGATGTTTATCTCAGGTCTCTTTTGCCTGTGTCCTTCCCTTCAGACATTTGACACATACACCATAGTCTTCACAGGGGAATCTATAGAGGGAGAAGCAGATGGAAAGTGAACTTGCAGACAATATCATCAGGATTTTTATTGCAGCAACATAACTGGCTCTGGCTTTGTTAGAAAAAGAAAAGAAGTTCCTAAGATAGATATGTGGTACTCACAGAATTGACAGGCGGCTGCAGGACCAGGTCAGGAGACAGTCAAGGAAGCATGGGAGACCTGGAGGGTTAAGCATCAGGAACCAACCCACAGGTCTGGCCACAGCAACAGTCTAGTCCAAAGTCTGCTCTGCAATGCAGATGACTTCCAACTCTCCTGAATGCTTGCACTATTTACTCAAGATTTAAAGCCCCTGGGAGATGTTGCCTGATCAAATGGAAGTCACATGTCTGTTCTGTTGTACATGGGATGGAGAGGGGAATATGGTACTTTGGGCTTCTGGGATAAGAGTTAGTTACTACCGCCTACCAAGACTACACACAAAAGGGAAGTGTCCAGGAAGGAAATAAGAAGTGGAACTATAATTCAATAGCAATCAATTAATCAATCAATCAATCGGTAAATAGGCAAAGAGCTTGAATAGACAGGCATTTCTCCAAAGAAGACATATGAATGGCCACCAGGTACATGAAAAGGTGCTCAACATCTCTAATCATCAGAAAATGCAATCAAATCCACAATGTGGTGTCAACTCACACCAGTTAGGATGGCTATTATAAAAAAAAAACACACAAAAAATAGTGTTAGCAAGGATGTGGAGAAATTGGAACCCTTATATCATATTGGTAGGAATGTAAAATGGTGCAGCTTCTATGGAAAACAATATGGAGGTTTCTCAAAAAAATTAAAAATAGAACTACTCTATGATCTAGCAATTCCACTTCTGGGTATATTCAAAAAAATTGAAATTATTATCTGGAAGAGATATCTGTACTCCCATGTACAATGAAGTATTATTTACAATATCCAAGATATGGAAACAGTCCAAATGTCCACCAGCACACCCTCTACTGGGGATCGAGCTTGCAACCCAGGCCTGTGCCCTGACTGGGAATCTAACTGGTGATCTCTTGGTGCATGGTCCGATGCTCAACCAACTGAGCCACACCCACTGGGCTCTACACTATTTTTGATCATTTGACCCTTTACTCTATCTCCAGCACTATGGTAGGTGCTGAGAATACAGCAGCGAACAAGACAAACATGCTCTGTGTCCTCGTGGGACTTACAGCCTGATGGACTTAGGGCCAAGGGCCATATGGTGATTACAATTTTTTTTTAGTCCATTTTTACTGAATGTTCTTTCTGTGCCAGGCCTGTGCTAGGGATATGAGGATTGAAAAACAAAAACAACAACTCATCCTTGCTTGCAGAGCACTCACAGACACATAAACAAGCAGGTAGAATGATGTGTTAAAACTGCTAGCATCCAAGATGCCCTTATAGAACTACAGGGCCCAGATAAAGCTGCTACTACTTCTCACCGGGAAGGGGGAAGTCAGAGAAAGCCACAAGGAAACACTGACATACACTGAGCTTGAAGGACAGAGTGGACTTCCCCAGATGGATCTGTGAATGCTGGGTTGAGACTTACTCCTCGTGCTTAACATTGGACCATTTATGATATGTAGCTTTAGAAAATACTCAAATAAAAACAACTGCAGCAAAGTAGGTTTAGGCTTAATTTGGTTCATTTACAAGCATATCTATTTAAAAATTAGCTTTCCTCCTGATTTTGCTAAATGTCCCCAGTGAGACCCAGTCATCAGTTATGTACCACTCTACACAGAAGGTGTTTGTTGACAAGTTGGCATACAGAATATCCCACTTATTTCCCTATTTTAACTTTATCTCTCCTAAACACTGTTTACCAATACTGCTTACCAATAAGCAATGACAGAGTGAAAGAAAAAAAGAGAGAAAGTGGGGGCAGAAGGGGGCAATGGGAGAGGAGAAAGAGAGAGAGAGAAAGAAGGAAAGTGGGAAGAAGAGAGGGAGGGAGGGAGAGAGGGAAAGAAGAAAGAAGAGAAGGATTGAGATTGATTCCAGGGGCACAGTTAGAGCAGGGGTTCTCAACCTGTGGGTCGCGACCCCTCTGGGGGTCGAACGACCCTTTCACAGGGGTCGCCTAAGACCATCAGAAAACACATATATAATTACATATTGTTTTGTGATTAATCACTATGCTTTAATTATGTTCAATTTGTAACAATGAAAATACATCCTGCATATCAGATATTTACATGACGATTCATAACAGTAGCAAAATTACAATTATGAAGTAGCAACGAAAATAATTTTATGGTTAGGGGTCACCACAACATGAGGAACTGTATTAAAGGGTCGTGGCATTAGGAAGGTTGAGAACCACTGATTTAGAGACTAGAATCCAGTATAGAAGAGACACTAGTTAAAAACACACACAAAAAACAAACAAACAAAAAAACAAACCAGCATGGCCCTGCATCCAATTAGGTGTGAGAGGAGCATTTTGAAAGTCAAAAGAATAACAACCAAATAAACTGAGAGGAATAAGTGAGAACAGAAAGGTGATGGAGCAGCACCCGGCAGAGAAGACCTAATTCCAAAACCAGGCAGAGACTAGGCTGTTACTCTACTTAATAGGAAAAAGGGTGAAAACCTTTATCCCTGTGCACACAATCACCTGAAAATAAAGATTGCTTCAGCTGAGGGAAATTAGTCAAAATGGGCAGTTTGCAGAGAAAGAAAATGCAATTTCATATCCTGTGTTGTGAGCAGGCTGAAACTGTCTCCCCAGAGCCAGCTGAGACTGTGTGCTGAGGGTTGTTGGCTTTAAAGGCGACCATGGCAGGTGGTTTCCTGGCCCTCGATCAAGCCTTTGGCCAGAACTATTTCCCACTTTGTTAGTAATTCCTATTTGTCACTGGCTCTGGTTCCACTAAAACAACCTTTTCCAGCTCTTTGCAAGAGAGCAGTCAGAATAGACTCCTGGGAAAGATGATGAGGCCATCCTATTTTTTTCTTGCTTTTTAAAAATTTTTTATTTAATCCTCACTCAAGGATATTTTTTCCATCGATCTTTAGAGAGAGAGAGTGGAAGGAAGAGAAGAGAGGGAAAGAGAAAGAAACATTGATGTGACACTGCTGGTGGGATTGCAGACTGGTGCAGGCCCTGTGGAGGACAGTATGGAGTTTCCTCAAAAAACTGAAAATGGAACTCCCATTTGACCCAGTGATCCCACTTCTAGAAATATATCCCAAGAAATCGGAAACACCAATCAGAAAGGATAGATGCACCCCTATGTTCATAGCAGCACAATTTACTAGAGCGAAGATTTGGAAACAGCCTGAGTGCCCATCAGCAGAAGAGTGGATTAAAAAACTGTGGTACATCTACACAATGGAATACTACGCTGCTGTAAAAAGGAAGGAACTCCTACCATTTGCAACAGCATGGATGGAGCTGGAGAGCATTATGCTAAGGGAAATAAGCCAGTCACATGATCTCACTCATTTGTGAAATATAACGAACAACATCAACTGGTGAACAAAAACAGATCCAGAGTCAGAGAAGCATCAATCAGACCATCAAACCTCGGAGGGAAGGCAGGGGAGGGTCAGGGGAAGGGAGAGAGATCAACCAAAGGACTTGTATGCATGCATATAAGCCTGACCAATGGACACAGACACTAGGGGGAGTGAGGGCACGAACGGGGGGTGGGGTGGGAGTGCAATGGAGGGAATAAGGACACATATGTAATACCTTAATCAATAAAGAAAGATATATTTTTTAAAATGAAACATTGATGTGAGAGAGACACATCGACTGGTTGCCTCCTTTGAGCCCTGACAGGATTGAACCCGTAACTGAGGTATATGTGCCCTTGACTGGGAATCGAACCTGAGACACTTCAGTCCACAGGCTTTCACTCTATTCACTGAGAAAAACTGGCCAGGGCAAGGCCATCCTACTTCTGCTTGCTATGGCTGACTCCTAGAAAGTTCCATTCCTTGAAATGTCCGGGTCTCAGGCAGCTGCATGGGACTTGATTTTCTTTTTTTTTTTTTTTTTTTTTAATTAAATCTTTATTGTTCAGATTATTACATTTGTTCCTTTTTTTTCCCCCCATAACTCCCCTCCTCCCAGTTCCCGCCCCACCCTCCGCCCTCACTCCCCACCCACTGTCCTCATCCATAGGTGCACGATTTTTGTCCAGTCTCTTCCCACATCTCCCACACCCCTTTCCCCCCCAAGAATAGTCAGTCCATTCCCTTTCTATGTCCCTGATTCTATTATAATCAACAGTTCATTCTGTTCATCAGATTATTTATTCACTTGAATCTTAGATTCACTTATTGATAGATGCATATTTGTTGTTCATAATTTGTATCTTTACCTTTTTCTTCCTCTTCCTCTTCTTAAAGGATACCTTTCAGCATTTCATATAATCCTGGTTTGGTGGTGATGAACTCCTTTAGCTTTTCCTTATCTGTGAAGCTCTTTATCTGACCTTCAATTCTGAATGATAGCTTTGCTGGATAAAGTAATCTTGGTTGTAGGTTCTTGGTATTCATCACTTTGAATATTTCTTGCCACTCCCTTCTGGCCTGCAAAGTTTCTGTTGAGAAATCAGCTGACAGTCGTATGGGTATTCCCTTGTAGGTAACTGAGTTTCTTTCTCTTGCTGTTTTTAAGATTCTCTCTTTATCTTTTGCTCTTGGCATTTTAATGATGATGTGTCTTGGTGTGGTCCTCTTTGGATTCCTTTTGTTTGGGGTTCTCCGTGCTTCTTGGACCTGTAAGTCCATTTCTTTCACCAGGTGGGGGAAGTTTTCTGTCATTATTTCTTCAAATAGGTTTTCAATATCTTGCTCTCTCTCATCTTCTGGCACCCCTATAATTCTGATGTTGGTACGCTTGAAGCTGTCCCAGAGGCTCCTTACACTATCCTCGCATTTTTGGATTCTTTTTTCATTTTGCTTTTCTGGTTGGATGTTTTTTGCTTCCTCGCATTTCAAATCATTGACTTGATTCTTGCGCTCCTCTGGTCTGCTGTCGGGCGTCTGTATAATATTCGTTATTTCAGTCCGTGTATGCTTAATTTCTAGTTGGTTCCCCAATATAAGATCGAGGGTCTTATTAGTTTTTGTGTAGAGCTCATTAAGTTTATCGGCAGCTTCTAAACAGTTCTTGAGAGACCTTAAAAGTGTGGTTCTGAACTCTATTTCTTCCATTGACAATTTTGTCCTGTTTCTTTGTCTCCGCATTTTGTTATGCTTCCTTGGTGCACCCCCTAGTGGTCTTTGTTCGCAGTCTTATAGATAAATCTTGATTGTTGTAGCTAATTCCAGGGAGGGTTTGACCTCCAGGCCAAGTGGCTATGAGAATCAGCTGTGTCAGTAGTGAGAGAACTTCTGTCCTCTAGGGAGGTGCTAATCTAGCCTTTGCCTGAGGCTATCCGGCAGATGCCTCTGTGCAGGGCTTGGGCGGGGTGGGTCGAACAGGATCAACAGGGTGGGCCGGAGAGAGCAGTTATGGCGGCTCTCAGTCCTGTCCCCAGGGGCTCTGCCTCTCTGAGTCCCAGCACCCGCTGCAAAGCTGGGAGAGAAAGCTGCACTCGCTCTGACCGAAGCCAGACAGACCCGCTTCTGCCGTTTGAGTCTGGGTCCCTAAAGACTCGCCTGGATCTGGTGCTCAGAGTCTGC
This sequence comes from Myotis daubentonii, assembly GCF_963259705.1. Taxonomy (NCBI): domain Eukaryota; kingdom Metazoa; phylum Chordata; class Mammalia; order Chiroptera; family Vespertilionidae; genus Myotis; species Myotis daubentonii. Next base: position 57,597,041 of record NC_081848.1, on the reverse strand, counting down.
GACTCCCTCCCGATTGAAAACGCCAACCGCGCCCTCCGCCGCCAGCCCGCTCCGCACACTCCGCACCTCAGAATTTGACTTCAGCACTGCGCCTCCTCTGAGTGTCCGTGTGCGTTTCTCTTTCCTCCTAGTTGTAGGACTTCCACTCAGCCAGCGTTCCTGTGGTTCTGGGTGATGTCCCTTCCGTTTTTTGGTTACACTTTTGAAGTAGTTGTTCAAAGCAGCAAACTCCGGCGTTAACCTATGCCGCCATCTTGGTCATTAGTGCAGAAACATTTAAAGAAATATCTGAAAATGTCCCAAATTTGGTAAAAGAGCTAGACCTAGGGATTCAAGAAGCTCGGTGAATGCCAAACAGGATAAACAACCATATTTGGGCCAACTTATCAAAATCAAACTGCTGAAAATGAAAAGATAAAATATCCTGCAAAGCCCCGAAGAAAAATGACTCATTAACAATAGAAAGACAACCACGGAGGCCAGAAAGAAGTGGCATTGCAGTTTCAAAGTGATGAAAGAAAAGAACTGTCAACCAGAATTCTACATCCAATGAATATGTACATCAGGCATCAAGGTGAAATTAAAAACCTTTCTGATGAAGGAAATACTATAAAAAGGAAACTTGGATCCTTAGAAATAAAGAAAGAGCAACAAACATGCCAAACATCTGGGTTAATATAATTGATTTTTCTGTTCTTGAGTTCTTTAAAGTAGGCTTGTGAGTTGAAAGCAGAAGTTTTAACATCTGCTAGATGCCGGGGTCCAACCCCAGCGGGTCCAGGGGTTCCCAAAGGCGTAGACGGAGTCGGCGAAGAAGGAATGACACGGAGACAGCGTTCAGTTGATCAGCAGCCTATCCAGGATCTCTAGCCCGGATCTCCAGCCAAGTTCTGGTCTGGATCTTCAGAGAGGTTCTGCTTAGGCTCTCCAGAGAGGTTCTGTCCAGGTACTCCAGTCAGGTTCAGTGTCCAGGTTCCAGTCAGGTTCTCCTGCCAATCTCTGTAGTCAGGTTCAGTCCAGGATCCCTTGCCATGTTCTCCCGCTAGGCTCTGTCTCTAGGCTCCGAGGCCAGTCCCGGTCCAGGATCCTCTGGCATGCTCTCGCCAGCGAAGTTCTTCTGTCTCTAGGCTCCGTGTAGGTTCTGTCTTCTGAATTCTGTCTCCTGAGTTCTCGGGACTTGATTTTCAAATAGAGTCCTGGGACCATCAGTTCCCGGGGGTTTGCCTTTTAAGCTGCAGAGCGACAGGCATCAAATGATACCCATCCTGACACTGGGAGCCCTTGGAGAATTTTTACGTTTCACAGCTGAACCAAACTTCACAATGTGCCAGGGAAGAATTGGCAAAAGGTTAAGCTAGAGCGATGGTCTTGAAATTGGAATACTAATGATGACCTCTAATGAAGCCTGACAGTACAATCTGTTTCTCATTGTGGCTTAAGTGCCGGCTCCCAAGCACACCCCAGCTTTCAAGGAAGGGACAGACTGGGATAAATGGGCCCTGCTGGTGAGCAGGCCTGAGCACAGCTGATCTTTCAGCCCGGATTAAATTAATTAGAGTGATTCTCTCGGCCAAAGAATTAGGCTTTTTATCTGTCGTTATTGTATTGTTTATTAATCTCCAATGAAGGCTAATTGGTAGCTGGGCTTTTGGGGGGCGAGGGATCTTGGAGTGATAGGAATGAAATGGTCCTCATTTGGAATGGGAAGAACAGGAAGGGTTGTTTTAGTACTAGATGTGAAATGAGCTTGTTAATTTATCAAAAGGCGACAACAGCCCAAGGCAAGAACAGTAAGGCAAAATGAACCTAGATGGAGCAAGGTTTAGCTGGGCTGGCTTTGCCCCACATTAGTAATCAATGGAATAGTCACTAAGCATGGCATTGTGCCAGGGCATTAGAGGGGCCCATTCATATGCCTGGTCCTCAAATAGGTACACTTTAATGAATGAAATGCTGAGTCCTGTTCCAGACGAATCTGGAAAAATCTTGGATAGTCATCTAGTTTGAACTCTTATTTTAACACTTAACAAAGAAATCGCAATCAGTAGTGATGAGGTTTATCAAAGCTACACTATTTCTGAGACTGAGAGAAAGGTGCCAGGCCAGGCTGGGAACGTTACAATGTCAGTTGGGTTCAAAGATAATTTGATCTTTTTTGTTCTCTGCTTTCAGTTTTACTCTTAGGGCTGGGATGAACTTGGAAGGATGACCCTTGGGGCTGGGAATATATGAGAGGAATATCTATCTATAAACGGCATCTTGAGACAGCACAGCCAGCAAAAGAGACAGCCAATGTTCTGTTTGTATTGGTAAAGGCTTTCCAGCTTGCAAGTGATGGAAACCCCATTGTCCTTTGCCTTCATGGCCACTCCAGAGAGATACATTTGAGGGGACATTCCTATTCTGAAAGCTCTACTGCTTTAGCAGTTCTCTCCTACTGGTTTGAGTTCTGGCATCCACAGATTACAAAACAAGCTGATCAATTTCAAGACATTATTTTGCAAGCTCGGGATGTCTCTGGCTGTTAGCCTGTTAGTATTCTGCCTGTGACTAAGTGGACTAAGGCCCAAAGTCAGAAATCTTGTCTGTGATCCTTGCACGTAGACACCACCTTTGTGGTGTCCGTCTCTTTGCAATAGTCTTGCCGCTCTATTTCCCACTCTGATCATTAGGTGGCACCTTGGCCTCTGCTATGCAAAATAATAGCCTGAGGTGGGAAAGAGTTGATGCTCTTTTGCCTCCAGGCTGCATCGAGTGGATGGCTGTTCACAACAGAGCCAGATAGGGGGTGCACAGGACTAGAGAGGTCAGGCTCCCCTGTTCCGTGGTTACACCCAGATCCCTATATTGTTTTCTATTCTGTATTCTGTCTCCTTCTTTCATTTGTACTATCTATAGGGTGGATAAAGATTTCAGCTTTCTCCACTTTGGCCATGGCAGGAAGAGTATCTCAGTACTGCTCCTGGTCCCGGGCGCCTACAGCTGCGGCTTGGGCGAAGCTGCCCGCCCATGGTCCTCTGCAGCTGCGGCCAGCCCAGGCAAAGCTGGCCCGGGTCCTGGGTGCCTGCGGCCAGACAGAGGGAGGGTAGCCTGGGTCCCGGGTGCCTGCGACCAGCCAGAGGAGGGAATCCTGGGTCCTGGGTGTGGGGCAAGGCAGAGGCAGTTAGGGGCGATCAGGCCAGCAGGGGAGCAGTTAGAGGTGATAAGGCGGTAGGAGAGCAGTTAGGGGCGATCAGGCAGGCAGGCAGAGGTGGTTAAGATAGATCAGGCAAGCCTTTGTTGCTGATGCTCACCTGGTGGATGTCAGAAACTCACAAGGGCTCAGCCCTGGAGTGGCCACCTTCACCCTGCCAGTGTTGGAGGCAGGAGGCCCCTTCATTGCTGAAGCTCACCTGGCATCTGGTGGGGAGAATCCCAAGAATTTCATCCTATAGGGGCCACTTCCACCACTGCTGCTGCCAGTGATGGGGAGGGGAGGTCGGCTGTTACCTTGCTGGAGTGGGTCAGGGGAAGTTAGAAGACCCCTGCCCCATAGGATTCCCCCCTTCAAATCCTCTATATATAAAGCATGAGTTTTTCTCAAAGCCTTTTCTTACTGTAACCAACTGTAGTTCTAGGTTTCAGGCTGCCCTAGAGCCTGACAAGGATATGTAGGAAGGAAAAGGAGAAGCAATCCAGGAGATTCACTGCTGGGGTGTCACTCAAGTCCTGGGCTTCCTACCCAGTCCTCCTGCTCCTGTCCCCCTCCTGGAGTCCCTGATGGTCACTTTACACATTCTATCTTGGGTTTTTACTTGTAGCCAAAGGGTGTGACAGAGTATAGTATACTTAATTAAGGTGACCAAAACTAAAATTCTTCCAAGCCTTTTAAATTTTTTTTCTCTTTTTTTCTTTATTGATTAAGGTATTACGTATGTATCCTTATCCCCCCATTGCCTCCCAACCCCCCACTCATGCCCTTACCCCCCCTGGGGTCTGTGTTCATTGGTTAGGCTTATATGCATGCATATAAGTCCTTTGGTTGATCTCTCCCCTTTACCCCCACCCTCCCCTACCTTCCCTCTGAGGTTTGAGTCTGATCAATGCTTCTCTGTCTCTGGATCTGTTTTTGTGCATCAGTTTATGTTGTTCATTATATTCCACAAATGAGTGAGATCATGTGATATTTATCTTTTTTACCTCAGTGTAGTATTCCATTGTGTAGATGTACCACAGATTTTTTTAGTCCACTCTTCTGCTGATGGGTACTTAGGCTGTTTCCAAATCTTAGCCATGGTAAATTGTTCTGCTATGAACATAGGGGTGCATATATCCTTTCTGATTGGTGTTTATGGTTTCTTGGGATATATTCCTAGTCTTATTAACATGTTTCCAATTTGCTTTGAACATATTCTTACTTTTTGTTTCAACAAAAATAGTCCAGGCTTGCCCTAGCTGGTTTGGCTCAGTGGCTAGAGCGTCAGCCTGCGGACTGAAGGGTCCCAGGTTTGATTTTGGTCAAGGGCACATGCCTAGGTTGCGGGCTTGATCCTCAGTAGGTGATGTGCAGGAGGCAGCCAATCAATGATTCTCTCTCATCATTGATGTTTCTATCTCTCTTTCTCTCGCCCTTCCTCTCTGAAATCAATAAAGATTTATTTTTTAAAAATGTTCCAGGCTTATCTTCTATTTTCCTTGTCCCAGCCCTTGAATCAGTCATTTCTCAAAAGAGTGCTAGTTCCTTTTTAGCAAAGAATGGTATTTAGGAACCAAGAGCTGGGCTCTAGATTGCTATTTGCTATTGCTAAGCTTTGGGGGTTTCCAGGCCATTTCACAGCTGTCAGGAGCTTTCAGTGGTTAGACCTTAAAAGAAATATCCATGATGCCACAGAGAATAGTGTTACCTGGTTATTTAAATTTAAAATGAATAAAATTTAAAATTCAGTACTTTAGTTGCACTAGCCACATTTCAAGCGCTCAACAGCCATGTGTGACTAGAGGCAGTCACATGGGACACTGAAAAAATGTGTGACTATCTCTATTGCTTTGCTTGTGAAAATAAAGCATAAAGCCCAGATAAATTGTCTTTGCAACGTCTACTTACAAAATTAAATATACAATACCAATAAAAGGCATGTGCTTTAGAGGATGGTCAATGTCTTTAAACAATCAAATTGTTTTCCAGGCTATCTCTTTATCTGCATCAGTCAGTTTTAGCTGTCTCAGGGGACCAGACATTATAACTCAGAAACTGCTCAAGAATTCAGTCCAAGATATAGTACCATCTAAAATGAGATATTGCTCTTTATTTTCATTCCCCAGGTGTGTATTTTTCCACTGAGCCACAGAGGGAGAGAAGGAGGCTAAGAAAACACATTGTTGATTATGAAAGGCATATCCTGGCAGCACAATTCATAAGGTTCTTCCTCTCTAGAGGGCCATTATGGAGCCTTGGGTGTTGTAAGTCACAGTCTGCTGACAGTGATTGGCTATAGAAAGACAGGGGGTAAATGTTCTCAAAACTGTGTGATAGAATAAAAAATGAGAAAAATATACTAGGCATTATATATATTATTATAATATATGATATATTATTATCCTATATAATAAAGAGCTAATATGCAAATGGTCATCATGCCCTCATGCTGTCACATCATAATGGCTCAGACACTCAACACTGGGGAGAGAGGAACAGGGACCAGCCAGGCACAAATAAGCTTGCAAGAAAGGAATGGGACCAGCCAGGCACAAATGAGCTCACGAGAAAGGAATGGGGACCAGCCAGGCTGCTCCCTGGGAGAGGAACAAGCTGCCCACCCCATGGTCCCAGGCGCCTATGGCTGCGGCCTGGGCAAAGCCGCCACCCATGGTCCCCTGCAGCTGCAGCCAGCCTGGGCAAAGCTGGCCTGGGTCCTAGGTGCCTGCGGCCAGCCAGAGGGAGGGTAGCCTGGGTCCTGGGTGCCTGCGGCCAGCCAGAGGGAGGGTAGCCTGGGTCCTGGGTGTGGGGCAAGGCAGAGGCAGTTAGGGGCGATCAGGCCAGCAGGGGAGCAGTTAGAGGTGATCAGGCCAGTAGGAGAGCAGTTAGGGGTGATCAGGCAGGCAGGCAGAGGTGGTTAAAATAGATCAGGCAAGCAGAGGGATTAGGGGCGATCAAGCAGGCAGGCAGGTGAGTGGTTAGGAGCCAGTGGTCCCAGATTATGAGAGGCAGTTGGACATCCCCCGAGGGGTCCCAGATTGGAGAGGGTGCAGGCCAGGCTGAGGGACACCCCCCCCTCCATGCACGAATTTCATGCACTGGGCCTCTAGTAATGATATAATTGATAGGATGCACATACAGAGCTTAGTATAAGATTCAGCACAAATAATTACATTTTAACAATCCTTTTGATTCTTTTTTTTTTTTTTTTAAATAGAAGTTAAGTTTCTGAGTACAAGTATACTTCTCTTCCTCCCTCTTCTCCTATGCTGACTAATAGTAATTCCACATCAGCCCCTGTTGGTAAGCACTCGGCATATATAAGCTCATTTAAGCCTCAAAACAAACCAGTGAGGTGGGTACCATTATTATTCCAAGTTCCAGAAAGACAAAGTAACTTGCCCAAGATAACATTTCTTGCAAGGAGTAGAAGAGAAATTTTGTGCATGGACTCTTAATTCCTGAGTAAGAAATACCAAAACCAATCGCAAAATTCTTTTACACCAATTTATTCTGTGGAAAGGTTCAGAAAATATTGATCCAAAACTATGAAGCCCTTTACATCATAAGACACATATCTAGCATTCTAATACCTAGTGAAAAAAAGAGTTGAGGATATAAATTTAGGAACAATGACAATGACGAAGATGAGAGCAAACACATATAGCCCTTACTTTGTATCAGATACTGTTCCAAGCACTTTATATATGCTAACTCCTTCAATTTCCACAATAATCTTTTGCCAGATAGGTCCTATTATTATTCCCATTTTTCAGAAGAAGAAATGGGGCAGAGAGGTTTAGTGACTCATCCAACATTCTACACAACTTGTAAATTTTGAGCATGAGATTGAAACTCAGGTAGTCTGACTCTGAGTCCAGTCCCACCATACTACATTGTCCTGAATGGTGCTAACACATAGCTGGTAATGTTGACTACTGAAAAATTCATCCAACTTCAATAACCATTGTGTGACAAACTAAAACTTCCCAAAAATTGAGGCTACACAGTCTTTAGCCTTATCTTAAGATATATATTTAAGATGGTAAATCCAGTTGCTGTGCATATCTTATTCCCATTGGCTAATGAATTCTTATTCTCTACCACCCCACTCACATATTTTCTTCTTGTTTTTTATCATTCTCATATACACACATACACACCTTCTTTAGAAAAACTCAACCACTATGTTGGTCTTTCTGAATTATTCTAACTCTTCACACTTGAAACTTGTAGCTCTTTGAGCTGCAATGTGCCTGAAACAAAAGACAAGATCGGTTGAAAACCATGAGTGGATTTTCTTGGAAAATGGCATGCTTCCATCACAGGGCTGCTATGAGGATCAAAGCAAGAACATGCATGATCTCAGTTTGAAAATTCTCAGGACCTTCAGAAACATAAGGGATCATTGCTGTCGCCATACTAAAAACAAAAGCCAAGCTCTTTTCCCAAAACAATTGTCCCAAACACAGAATCAATGGGAAGGCAGGGCTTGTGGTTCAGACTTTATATTGTGTTGGACTTGGAGTTTTCATGTTGTTGTTAATATTTATTTCACTGGGTTGCACAAGACTTGCACAAGCTCGTGAAGACTGTGCAGTTAGATTCATTTATGGATTGGCCAACAGATGACACATTTTTTTCCAGGGGAATTTGCATTTGCCATTGCAATCATTGAATTCACTGCTCAACACATGAATCAATTCCTCAAAGAAGTCTTTGTGTTGTGATTCGGATTAAGAGTATTTCTTTCTGTCAAAGCCAGGCAAATTCTGTCTGAAATGGGTTTCTTTTTGTGGCACACTCACACACAAAATAGTTGGTAAAAAGATGCTAAGATAATCCTTTGGATATCATGACCACACTTGAAACCAATGTGCCCTTTGGCCTGAGTAAAGCCACCAAATTTTCTCTGGACATCAGTTTTCCTAGCTACAAAATGGGGAGGGTGGACTAGGATTGTGTGATCCGTTTAGACTCTAATAGTTTATGTTTCTGTAATTATTCCTTTCCAAGGTGCTCAAAAAATTAAATAGAAGTGCATGTAGGCCCTAACAGTGGGTAAACCTTAATGCTCCAAAAGGAGATGCGAGGCTTCATTGTAACCAAAAACATATACCTCTTGCCCAGTCGGTGTGGCCTGGATTGCGGACTTAATCTCCAGTGGGGGGCATGCAGGAGGCAGCCAATTGATGATTCTCTCTCATCATTGATGTTTCTATCTCTCCCTCACCCTTCCTCTCTCTGAAATCAATGAAAAACATATTTTAAAAAATATGAACTTCTCACTTTATAGTGAACAGTATTTTCAGATATTTTATTTCATTTGATCCCTATCATAAGCCTTTGAAGTAGCCATGTTCATTTTATTTCAGTTCCACGATGGAACTGAAACTCAGAGTGAGTTGGAAATGTTTCTTCCAAAATTCCACATTAATGAGTGGCAGTGAACTCAAATTGTAAGTTTGGAGTATTGTAATCTCCATGATGCCTGGCAATTTAATAGGGTATTTTTACTCCCTCCATATGGTTTGCAAATGTTGGCACTGAAAATTATGCCATTGACCCATATATCCTCTCATGAAAGAATAAGAAACGGATTGAATACAAAAGTTTGAAATCTTACTGGGCCTATTTCATAAGCATTGTGAAGACAAAAGTCCCATGACAAAACTGAATGCTGTCTCTCAACTTTCACTCACTCATTCATTCATTCTTTCATGAATGCAGCACATATTTGTCATCTTTAGGCATGGTGTTGGGAGATACAGCACTGCAGAAGGCCAAATTCCCGCTCTCATAGAATGTATAACAGATGAGAATTGCTGTGAGTGCTCTGAATGCTACAGCAGCACAGAGAACAAGCTCACGAGTGCCGGCTTCCCAGAGACATAGGGTCTAAACTGAGAACTGGGAGAAAGGGAGGCGATCACTGGCTGTGTAAAATAATTTCACATAACCTTTCCACATGGGAGATGTTCCATGTAGAAAGAAGACCATGTGCAAAGGCAATCTTGCTTTGACTTTTGTAAAGATATTGCCTCTTTAAAATGTTTCCAAGATTTAACATTTTTTTCTTTTTCTTTTTCAATTATAATTGACATACAATATTATATTAGTTTCAGGTGTGCGACATAGTGATTAGACATTTCTATAATTTACGGAGAGATCTCCTGAATAAGGTTAGTACCTACCTGACACCATACATGGTTATTACCATATTATATATTGACTATATTCCCGATGCTATACTTTACATCCCCATGAGTGTTGTTATCTCTAGCAATTTGTACTTTTATAAAATCTTTATTGTTGAAAGTATTACATATGCCCATTTCCCCTCAATTGACCCCTTCTAGCCCACAATTTGTACTTCTTAATCCCTTCCCCCTTTCACCTATCCTCTCAACCCCCTCACCTCTGACAACCATTAATTTGTTCTCTGTATCTATGAGTTTGTTTCTGTTTTGTTTGTTTATTTATTTTGTTTTTTAGGTTCCATATGTAAGTGAAATTATATGGTATTTGTCTTTCTCTGTCTGACTTTATTTCACTTAGTACAACACCTTCTAGGTTCATCCATGTTGTCCCGAATAGCAAGATTTCATTCTTTTTTGTGGCTGAGTAATATTTCATTTTACCACATCTTTATCCATTCTAAGATTTTTAAAGTACAAAATTGAGTGAGTTCTGTTATATTAAATAATATAAAGATCTGAGAAGCTCTTCCACTGCAGACACAGCTGACTCTCATAGCCAGTTAGCCTGGAGGTCAAATCACCCCTGGTATCACCGACAACAATCAAGGCTTAACTACAAGACTGCGCACAAAGACCACTAGGGGGTGCACCAAGAAAAGATAAAAAAAATGCGGAGACAAAGAAACAGGACGCAAATGTCAGAAATGGAAGATATAGAGCTCAAAATCACACTTTTAAGGTCTCTCAAGAACTGTCTAGAAGCTGCCGATAAACTTAGTAAGGCCCTCGAAAAGACTGGTGAGACCGCTGATAAATGTTGTGAGATCCTCAAGAAATCTAATGAGACCCTTGATGTTGTGATAAAGAACCAACTAGAAATTAAGCATACACTGACTGAAATAAAGAATATTATACAGACACCCAACAGCAGACCAGAGGAGCGCAAGAATCAAGTCAATGATTCAAAACGCAAAGAAGCAAAAAACACCCAACTGGAAAAGCAAAATGAAAAAAGAATCCGAAAATACGAAGATAGTGTAAGGAGCCTCTGGGACAGCTTCAAGCATACCAACATCAGAATTATAGGGGTGCCAGAAGATGAGAGAGACCAAGATATTGAAAACCTATTTGAAGAAATAATGACAGAAAACTTCCCCCACCTGGTGAAAGAAATAGACTTACAGGTCCAGGAAGTGCAGAGAACCCTAAACAAAAGGAATCCAAAGAGGACCACACCAAGACACATCATAATTAAAATGCCAAGAGCAAAAGACAAAGAGAGAATCTTAAAAGCAGCAAGAGAAAGAAACCCAGTTACCTACAAGGGAATACCCATACGACTGTCAGCTGATTTCTCAACAGAAACTTTGCAGGCCAGAAGGGAATGGCAAGAAATATTCAAAGTGATGAATACCAAGAACCTACAACCAAGATTACTTTATCCAGCAAAGCTATCATTCAGAACGGAAGGTCAGATAAAGAGCTTCACAGATAAGGAAAAGCTAAAGGAGTTCATCACCACCAAACCAGTATTATATGAAATGCTGAAAGGTATCCTTTAAGAAGAGGAAGAAGAAAAAAAAAGGTAAAGATACAAATTATGAACGACAAATATGCATCTATCAACAAGTGAATCCAAGAATCAAGTGAATAAATAATCTGGTGATCATAATAGAATCAGGGACATAGAAAGGGAATGGACTGACTATTCTTGGGGGGGAAAGGGGTGTGGGAGATGCGGAAAGAGACTGGACAAAAATCGTGCACCTATGGATGAGGACAGTGGGTGGGGAGTGAGGGCGGAGGGTGGGGCGGGAGCTGGGAGGAGGGGAGTTATGGGGGGGAAAAAAAAGAGGAACAAATGTAATAATCTGAACAATAAAGATTTAATTAAAAAATAATATAAAGATCTATAAAAATAAGTTAATATTCTCTTTATCTCCATTCTCATTCCATCATTATCCAAACTATGAATTATTTTTGTATACAGTCTTCCTTCCTATCATTGTTATGATGTAGCTAATTTGTTTTAATATGCTTGGATCCAGACAGTGTGCTATCATCTATGCATTAGTTGGTTTAAATTACAAACCAAGAATAGTCAGTTGCCCTAATCCAGATGTGGCTACTAAAACTGCTTCAGCAATCTTCATCTTTGATTGACACAAGGACACTTTGTTGATTTGTACAGTAAATGTCAGAAGTGGGCTTTTCACAAGTGAAGTTAGTAGCTTGTTAGCATGATATATGTTAGAAATGGGCTCTCACTGATGAAATTGGTGGTATCCAATTTACATGGCTTATCTAAACTCTTTTAGAGATACTCCACTGCCCTGCATGGATGGAGTTTAAGACTCATTCAGTTTATAGCCTACTCCCTTTGGGATGGTAGCTGAGACTTTATCCTAAAGCGTTCTGGTCCTATTTGTTTTGAGGGATTTCCAATGCCCTGATATAGATCATAAGGGAAATAGAACCCTGCCCCTATAGTAGTGTCACATCTGGCTCAAGGGAACCTGTCATGCGAGATAGTGATGAGTAATGCAACAAAAAAACAGAGCTGGACTTAATTGTGCTTCCAGAACTGGTGATATGACCTGTTTGTGCTTGTTGCTAATACATGTTCATATATGCAGCAAAATAGAGACTTATTTTTATTGCAGCTCAGTAGTGAGATTGCTGGGAAATGGCTACCTAAAACTTTTAAGGAGTTTAATATTATTTACCAACATGACCATAAGAGTGGTCATGACTAAAATGGCCTAGAAAAGTTCACAGTACACACACACACACACACACACACACACACACACACACATAAAGTTTAAGAAAGTAAAAATGTATCATATCAGATTCATTTCTCTATTTTTTAACAAATATGTCATGGTCTATCTGGGTTAAGAGACAAAGAAATAACTTTGTTTAGATGCTGAAAAATATTCTGTAAATACACTAATTCATTTTATCACTTACTATATACCACTATTAGTGAATCATTTCAGTTTTGTTTTATTTTTGTTTTTATAAGCATTGCTATAATAAGTACCCTTGGACTTAGAACCTTATTATTGATGTTTTCATTTCTATTGAATATATTTTCTAAAGTACTATTGCTAGGCTAAATGGAAGTTTAATACATTAAAACAAAATCTATTTCAATATATATTACTAGATGACTTTCCAAAAGTTTCTAGTAATTGACAAATTCCCACATCTTATTAGTTTATGGGAATGCCAGCTTTCTAGCATCCTCTTCAATTCACAACAGTATTGCTCATTTTATGTTTTGCCAATTTGATGGGTCAAAGTGGTACATAGTCGTTACTATATTTGGCATCTTCCTGACTCCTGAGATTAAGCCATTTTTTTTTCTTGTGTTTTAGGACTTTTAGGTATCTTCTTATGCTTTTTAATTTTGTCATGGTGTATGTTTCCATGTTAAAAAAACAAAACAAAACATGGCTTTTCTTTCATGGCCTCTGGGTATCCAGATTAGGAAGGTCTCCTATATAACTGGTTTCTACAATATATTTTTCTACATTTTCTAAATTTCCAATTTTATTTTAAAACATTGAAATATTTAGTACATCTTTAAACATTCTTTTTCCATAAGATGTGAGTTAAAGGGTCTTTTTCTTGCAAGAGGACAGCCAATACTATATATAAAATGAACCATTTATTTTTACTGATATAGTATGCCACATCTTATATTTTAAGTTCTCAAATGCACCAGATCTTTTTAAAGATTTTCTATTTGGCTCCAATGCTTTGTTTTTCTTTTATTTTTCTATACTCTTGGCAATCCTATACTGTGAGAACAGTAGACTTACGGTGAGTCTCACTTTCCTTAGTTCTTTATTGTTTATTAATAAAAGTGAATTAATCAAGTGAAAAAAACAAATTATTTAAATTTTAGAAGCTTATTATTCAGGTGAAAAAAAAAACCCACAAGTAAAAACAGGCAATAAACCAGCTTTGCCTAACTGAACAACTTTGAAAATCTCCTTTAATTCCCTCAACTTCAGTTTGTTCATCTGTAAAACGGACATTTATAATTGCCACCTACTTCATAGGTTAATTGGAAGGAGCTAAGGAAATTAGACATAGAAAATAGCTTATAAAGTCTAAAGGGTGTTACCAATGTCAGTTATTATTATTCACATAAGTTAATATGCGGGAGCCTATTTCTTAATGGCATATGTCTGAATATGTAAGCATGATGACATAAAGTGTCATGAGCCTGTTCTTGTTTCTCCCACTCGGAACAGAAGAACAGTTGACAAGCATTAAAATCACACGCATTTTCAAAGCCCTGGAAACTAATTGGGAGGAACTATAGAAAACAAATGGTGATGATGAACAATGCAGAGTGGCAAAGCTGCCTCCCCAAATCCCCATGTTAAATAGACTTAAGCATCCCACATTGTGGCCTCGCCTGCGGAGGATTCTAAGAGGATCATTCCCCCATGGCAGGCTGGGTAAAAGGTGAAGGGTTAACAGGCCAATCCCAAGACAAGGTGTTGGCCCAAATTAGGTGTTTAGAACATTTGCTGAAGGACTTAGTCTGCTGGGTTTTTATTTCCAACAGCAAAAGTATTTAGGAAACAAAAAAAGACTTTTGTGTGGAAGAATTCAAGAAATTTAGTTGGGTCCCCTCTTCTTTATAGGAACCAAAAAGGTAAAAAAATATCTCCCTATTTTAAGGAGACAATTACAGATAAAACACACTAAAGCTCATTTTGTATCCTGAGAACCAACATCATATTGGTATGACTTCCTGTTCAATACTCTTCATTGAAATGACTCTTTCATTGAGACCAAGCAGAACCACCAAGAAGTGCATATAGTTGCCTGGTACTCTAGCATCTAAATACGTCCAATATATGTTTTCTTTTTTACTTTTTAGGGCAATAATTCTCCAATGAAATCTAGGCTTGAGGCAAAGGCAGGTAAAGGAAGACAAATTTAGAGTTTGACGAAGGAAATATAATTGTACACCTGCCTCCGCCCCTAATCCCACATATTCCAAGGCCAGAAAAATGTCTTCAGCTATCCTGCAAAATACTTAAGCATTGGCTTTGGCTATGTTGTTATCCAAAGATGGACTTCTATAGCAATGAGATCATACATCTGGAAAACAGCATTTTTGAAGGAAGAGAAAAACATTTCCTGAGACATTTGTTTAACATACTCTGAAAAGGCTCCTGGTCACTCTAATCTAGCACCAGAATGCTCACATCACTTTTCTGAATTCCGAAGATGTTGGCATTGATGGAATGTAAAGGATTCACATTAGCAAATTAATATGAAACTGGCACCAATTAAATGTGTTTACCTTAATTTTGCAAGGATAGGCCCAGACACTTTTAAATGCCACTAGCATTTTAAAAACCAAACTACTGCACATGAAACTAACTTCAAATGCTATAAACTACAAAATTTAGAAAATTAAGTGTATGGATCCAGATAAAAGGTCACTGGAGGATGGGGGGGAGTAATGGTGGCAATTATTTAATCTACAGAAGGAACTGCCAATAGAATTCTTTTGGATAGCAAGATGACTAATGCATTTAAATAATAATGGCATACAGAAAACAAAAATGTGAGTCACACACCTTCTGCAGGAGATAAAATAAAATGCCACAAAAGCAACGACAAGCCTGAAACCCCAATCACATGAAATTCTTCTCATGTGAATCAACACAGTTTGTCTATCGGTTGCTCTGTCAAGTAAAAAGGGCATTTCATGAAAAAGCAGCTAGTTCAGCTCAGTGACTGTGACTTGAACCTTACCTTGAGGTAACCATCATGCTTTGGTAGGAAGAAGTGTTTTCTATGTACTTCCCAGGGTATCACACAGAATATTAAAAAGTCATGTATTCAGGGTCAAGAGTCAATAAAATTAATAATTTTTACTGCTTCATCAAGGATATTTGTAAGAGTGCCTGAAATTTTTTATTTCCTGCAAGTGTGCGGTGGTACCGAACACAGAGGTTGTGCTAAGCCTCCAGATCACCAACGTTGCTTTTGCAGCATCGGTGCAAATGTCAGCATGGTGGGGAAAAGGAAGTAGCATTTTAGTATAAAGGGGAAATAGTTTTGACCATACAGACCCACTCTGAGAACCACGGAGCCTAACTGTAAGTTACATGAGGACAAGACCTGTGCAGTGGTACGCTGGAGTGGCTAGTATTGGCTTGCAAGAGCTAATGGTTAACTTTTAAGGTTGCATGGCAGCTAATGTTACATTGGCTGTTTGATATCAGCCTTGGCAGGAGTGTTTACTCCATGGCAATCAGCAGGCATTACAAATCAGGGTCTTCTCCCCTTCCTCCCCCCTCCCTCTGCCCCTGCTGCTAGTTAAACATCTACCAACACACCACGGTCTGTGTCCCTGCTTCTGTGTGAATCGGCATCTCCCACGGTGCCTGCCACGTTTACCTATTCAATGAAAATTTGTTAAATAAATAACAGTAAAGAAGTAAGTCCACTAATGCTTGATTGCCTCTGGGCTTAGCGATTATTCAGTTCCTTAATTCCTTTTCTGAAACCCTTGGGCCAGATATGTTTCCTGATTCAGATTTTTTTTTAAAAAAAATCTGAGAATGATAATATCAAACATATAGCCCACATTTACATAAAACCCGCAGCAGTGTCGACAACAGCATCTCAATGAGATGAAAAGGTTATATAAAGTCTCACATCAGTTCATGCCAGGTTTCTCTGCCAGATAAGTTAGGGAACACAAAACAAAACCCTTTGGTTTTCTGAGCTTGGAGGATTTCAGAATGGCAGAAAAAGATGTGGACCTCTCTCAGGCTTTGAGCTGACAATGCCGGGAATTCGGCCCTGTCTGGATGGACACCGCCCAGTGGAAGCCCATTTCCACAGATAGGCAGTACAGGGTTCATGCTCTATAGGTGGGAAACCAGGTCATAGCTTGGGCCACATAAAAACAAAAAAAGATGGGCTTGGGGACATCTGTAATACTTTCAACAAAAATAAAAAAAAAAAATTAAAAAGGTGGGGAAAACACACACACAAACGATGGGCTAGGTGCGACTCCCAGAGTGCGTTGGCCTGAGGAGTGTGGAAAGGCGGCAGTAGGTGGAGACTGACACTGACTGCAATTCCCCCTCCCCGTCCCACTGCATCTTCTCAGGCCCTCTCCCTGCGGGGGGAAAGCAAGCCCCTCTCGAGGTCCTGTGTCTGCCTAAACGCTCAACGGCCGGATTTATTAACTTCGTATCTTAGCGAGGACTTCACGCCAGACCCACCACAGGCCTGAAGGTGGCTCCCGCTGGGCCCCCAGGATGAGGACAAACGGTGGGGCTAAGAGTGCAGTGGCGGGGCGTGAATAGGGCCTGAATCAGGCCGGGCCTAATAACGCGTTTACTAACACCTGTATGAGTCCTCCATCACTAGGGGTGAACTGCTGTCGGACAAGCCATAATCCCGTAAGCTTTTCATTTGCATCTCCCTCATTAGCTGATTAAAACTCGAGGCAGGCAGGTTTCTGCAGCTGCTGGGCCCATTCCTTCACACCGCCTGCCTGGGTGGTTTTGGTAATGAAGTCATGTGGGTGGATGTGAGGTTCATATGTATGGAAGGGATTAAGAGTCTTAGAATTTGTGTGAGCCGATGTTGCCATATTCTCTCTACTGGAGCCCAGTAATTGGATGGGAGGAGAAATGGCAGACCCATTAGTGCGTCTGTTTACTCAGGAGCGGGGTGCTAGAGATTCAATTTTGCTTTCTTTGGCTCCCTCGCCTTTGTGAGGCGGGCCTGCTTTGTCTCCTCGGGCCCTGAGCACCTCCAAACCCCAGCCCTGCTAAGGCGATTCTGTCACAAAGGAGGGACAGTGGTGACTAGGGGCCTGGAGAGAAGAAATGCAGGCCCGGCTCAAGTACTACTTGAAGGCAGCCCCATCCCGCCTAGTCCAATCCTGGGCTAGAGAGCAAGAGATAATTGAAATTTATCAACACTTCTGGGTCTTTTCTTATTATTATTTTATTAGTTCTCCACATTTGGGATTAACCATCCTCGGCATCAAAGGGTCCGCAGGCTCCTTATTTGGGAAGTGAGCGGTTAGACATTTCAGAGGCTTCACAAAGCAATTGTTGTACTTGCCCGGTTTGCATAATTTTAATAGAGGAAAAATAACACGAAGAAAAAATCCATTTCCTGTGCTGTTTGTTCAGCTGGAGACAGAGCTCCTTGTGCCTGATGATGTAAGAGATGCTCCATTGTCTCGCCCCTCACCCCGACAATGAGGGCCCACTAATGTCGTTAACAAAACCGGACCAGGCAATTCTGAACGCTTTGAAGCTGAACATTGTCTCCAGAGTGTATGGGGCGCCGCAGACAGAACGATGTTTATTCATCAGCAGACCTGGGGTTTGCAAAGCCCAGAGACTAGGACTCGCACCAGCAAAGAGTGAAGAACGGAAATGTGGACTGATCCCCAGGCCAGGAGCTTGAAGCTGGAGAATATAGGGGGGAAGTGTGAATTTGGGAATTTTCATTTTCTTTCTTAAAAATATTGGAGACGTAAAGGAGAATATTTCAACTTGAATTTTGTGAAAGTTTATCTTATATTTTTAACTTTTTTACATTAAAAGCCACAGCACTGTTCTATTCGGGTGGCTCTGATGGTTGGAGCATCGCTCCATCCACCAAAAGGTTGTGGGTTTGATTCCTGGTCAGGGCACATAGGGGAGGCAACTGATTGATATTTATCTCTCACATTGGTGTTTCTCTCTCTCTCTCTCTCTTTCTCTCTCTCCCCCCTCCCTCTCTCCCTCCCTCCCTCCTTCTCTCTCTACAAATCAATAAAAATATGTCCTCAGGTGAGGATTAAAAAAAAAAGCCACAGCCACAACCCCATTCACAAATTCTAATGTGAAACTTACTGTGCCAGTCGTCGTACCACTTGTTGAAATATTCCATTTCAATTGCATTTATGTTTTTAATGTCTTTACTGAAGGAACAAATTAAATGCAATCAAATGCAAGACTGAATGCCTGAGTTAGGTCATTTGCAGGGATTTTAGTGGAATCTTTTAGTGAGATTAAGGGATTCAAATGAGACCCTGATAGGCAATAGCAGAGAAACACAATACTAGTCATTACCAAAGTTTCCCACAGTAAAATCAAATTTTTTTTAAAAAAATGAACAAAATACAGCAAGCCAGAAAACCAAATAAATAAATGAAACACTACAATAAACATCCTATGCGTATGCTTATGTCGGTAAAACAAAAGTTTTCCATTTCTATCCCCCTCTGCCTTTATTATTTTAATCATTTTTCCCACTCCTGGTAACAATGTCAGTAAAGTGACTGAATCCCCTGTGCTTGGTGCTGATTCAACTAACATTTTGGAGCCCCTCCTCTCCGCTGTGTTTAATTTAGAGTTAGAAAGAGCTAACCCAATAAAATACACCAGATTTTAACCACAACCCAGCATTGACCACCAGCATTAAAGGAAATCTGGTTAGAAAGATAGTGAGGAAGAGAAAATAGGGGAAAGTTTTATCCTGGCTCAAATAATGATCTTGAAGCCAGAGATTCATTGGATCTGAAGAGTAGAATGATCCTTAAAGATCCTCAAATCCAATGATGCAATCAACATTCTAAGTCAAGCAGGTCAAACTGTGGCCACAGGCCGCACTCGGCCCACAATGAGTATTTTTGTGGCCCAGCCAACATAATGGTATGTAAGAAACGTTTTAATAAAAATTTCTTAACTTAATTGTTGCAATATCCTGTTATACATAATTATTAATAACGAACTACAATGTTCGCTAATGGCTGATTAACTATAATCGTGTTGCATTCATTTCCCTTCCGTGCCTTCTGCACAGGCGCACCATTTTTCTCCACTAATACTAGCAATGAATATTTTAGCAGCCCATTGCCACATCATTAGTCTTGGACTGACTTGTTTGGTGTGCGCAACAGGAAATATTTCGCTTTTGGAGAACAAGAAAAATAGGTTTATTTGCGTTATGCTTATTAATTTGTGCAGTTATTCAGTGTCTGGTAAATTAATGTTCAAGAAAAAATATTCATTTCTGTTAAAACGTTCTATTACTTTATGTTAATGATTACTCATTTATTTCAGCCCTTTGTATTCAGCATGTCTCTATCAAAATAAACCTATATTTCTATGAAAATTGAAGCTTTTGTTTTTTTGTGGCCCACATAAACTTAAACCTTGTTTATTTGGCCTGTGTTAGCCTTTGAGTTTGACATGCTTGCTCTAAGTCCTCTCTTAGCAAAAATTCGATGTAACCCTCTAATTTGTTCCAAACATTTATGACCCATCACATTCTGAAAGTTTGTAATCCTGATCTACAAGCTGATCTTCTGGCCACTTTGCATCCCTCTCAAACTTTACATAATCTTTACATAATATATTCCTCAGGGGAAGGAAATTAACATTTTTGAGCACCTACTTACTAGATAGCAGGTGCCATATAGCTTAGTATGCTAAGTGGGAATAATTATTCTCATTTATATAAAGAAACTGAGGCTCAGGGAGGTAGAACAGCTTACCCAAGGACACTCAGCCTCTAAGCAGATGAGCCACCCTGGTCTGACCTCTTGCTCCATAACAAACCACTCCAAACTATGTGGTTTAAAACAACAACCATTTTATTATTTCTCACGAGCCTGTGGTTTGGTTGGAGGTGTTGCTGGACTGGGCTGGTGTGGCTGGAGCTACATGGTCAGGGATGGCCTCACCCAGGTTTGGCCTCAGCTGGGATGGCTGGGACAGCTGGCCCTGCCTCTACATCATCCTTAAAGAGGCTAATGCATATGGCGGCAGTCTTTCAAGAGAGGGGGAGCAGAAGCTGCAAGGCCTACTGAGATCTAGGCTCTGAACTCTGAGTGACTTCCCATCATTCTAGTGACCAAAAGAAGTCACAAGGCCAGCCAAGGCTCAATGGGTGGGGAAATAGATTTCTGCCTCTTGATGGGAGGAGCTATAGAGAATGTTTGGCCATTTGCAATTGAACACATGGCCTCTCGTCTATGCTTTCAACTCTGGAGTCAGTCCATGTTCAAATCCTGATTTTACCAGGCATTAGCTGTGATGCCTTCAGAAAGTTAACTTACCTCTTCCTGCCTATTTCCCAACCTGTTAAACAAAGATAATGACAGGACCCTCTTCTAAGGGTAGTTATGAGGATTAAGTGATTATAAATTTTTCACTTAGAATACTGCTGGTATAAAGTCTGCACAATACTGTAAGTATTAGTGACCATTATTATTGTTATTATTCTGTTGTTGTTAACTGATATGGTGTACAATCTACCTCAATATTTATTAATGTTATGTGCTATGACCTGGGGACATGAAATAAAGGAGTTGGGTGGGAAATATTTGATATTTATTTACCACCTGTTTATGTAGGCTCTACGCTAGGTGCTTCACATGGAGTATTTAATTCTTACAAGAATCCAATACCATAGGTGTTATTCTCCCTGGTTACAGGTAAACTAAGGTGACTAAGATATGGTCTCTTATTTTTCAAAATGCTCATACATTAGTGTGGAAAACATTACTCAAAAAATGACATCTGTTTTGTTCTT
The DNA here is from genome assembly GCF_963259705.1 of Myotis daubentonii. Lineage (NCBI taxonomy): Eukaryota > Metazoa > Chordata > Mammalia > Chiroptera > Vespertilionidae > Myotis > Myotis daubentonii. Next base: position 57,576,068 of record NC_081848.1, on the reverse strand, counting down.
TTACAACACAGTCATGCATATTATTAACTCACTAGAATTCAACATTTTTGTTAGTAAGTAACTGAAGATGCTGATGTGCAGAGAAATTAAGCATCAGAGAGATCCAAAGCTAGTATGGGGAAGTGCCTGGATTAGGTCTGGTGTCTTCAGCCACTTCGCTGTGGGCTCCTCCATGATGCCCAATGTCTCACTTATTTAAATCAGCAAATGTCATATGAGGAGGAAAAATGTCTCCAGAAATTGTTAAGAAACACTTGACTACATGAAGGCAGAACATTCAAAAGAAGCGCAGGATGGCTGTCCCTGATACATTCCGCACCCTGTCATAAAGCTTCCAGGTATTTACTGAAATCAGTTTTGGATGTGGTATGCCTATTAAGCAGATATGGCAACACTAATGCACCATGTCCTTCTCAGGACTAGATTTATAGAGCCCAGTTCATAGCAGGAAACAGTTCCACAACCGGCTTGGTTTGTAATCAGTTCACAGATGCAAAACATGAATCGAAGTCCAGGATGGCCAAAACTAGAATAGCTTTAGAAAACTGGGACCCTCCACTTAGTTGACAATTACCTCAGATCTCAGTCAAGGCTAGATTAGCACAGGTGGCTCCTTTGCATATTGGAGAGGACCAATATAAACCATCAGAAAGAGCAGGGGCTGGAGCCAGACAGACCTAGCTTTTGATCCACACCCCAGGCAAGTCCTTCACTCTATGAATCTTGGTTTTCTCATCAATAATAAAAACACTTTTAGAGAAGTGTAGTGTGGACTGTGTGAGGTCCTACACATAAAATTCTGACCACAGTGCCTGGTACATGGTAACCTCTTCTAACTGGTATAAGATGAATTCATAGTACCCAAGTAAGGAACCCAAGACATGATCAAATCCTGCCCTGTAATCACCCCTTCTTTGGAGGGGGCTACACACATGAGGAACAGAAGTGGAATGGAAATCAAAGTTGAATTTTGGCATCAGCTGCTTGCACACCCTTGTCCCGAGTTCTGGGAAAGCTATACATGGTTTTAGTTTGAGGATGAGGCAGAGCCTTTGCATTCGCCTCCCAAATTTAAATTTCAGAATTGTCTACTCTCTGGTGGATTCATGGAGGAATAAGGTCAAAGAAAAGAGGAAGAAAAAGTTGGTCAGGTTTGGAAAGAGAAAAAGTAAAAAAGGAGACAGAGGAAGGAGATGCAGAAGGAGGAGGGGGCAGAGAGAAGAAGATGAATAGTTGGGCCCATCTAAATGTGCTGGGCCCTGTCTGGATCTGCTCTTCACACAGAGGTAGGAGGAAATGGTAGGGGTTTAGTAACACAGTGACCCTGTCTACTGGTAACCATGTCCTATTCAATGTTTTAGATTCTCATCATTCAGATTAGCAGCTCTTCATCCCTTGACAGTGGTCATGGAAGAAGGTGAGTGAAGGTAGACCCAGCATTGAGACACCCGGTATTGGAAGACTCACCTACTCTACAGCACATAATTGTAATTACTGTCATTGATGTTGTTGCTGTGGTTATATTCCTGTGATTCAGTGTCCCCACTATTAGAGAAGAGGAAACTGAATAGCGAGGACTATGGTTTCTTTCAGCTCTGAATTAATAACAGTAATATTTTAGAAAAACTATACAGAAATAAAAACCTATAAATCAAAATTTACTTTATTATGCTAATAATGCATTGAGAGATAGTGTGGCATAAATAGAGCGCAAAGGGTCATACTTGGGCATATTATTTAACCCTTCTGAGTCTTAGTTTCCCCATCTGTAAATAAAATTAATGATATCTCACACCTGCCAGAATGGCTATCATCAACAAATCAACAAATGACAAGTGCTGGAGAGGATGCGGAGAAAAAGGAACCCTCCTGCACTACCAGTGGGAATGCAGACTGGTGCAGCCACTTTGGAAGACAGTATGGAGTTTCCTCAAAAAGTTAAAAATGGAACTCCCATTTGACCCAGTGACCCCACTTCTAGGAACATATCCCAAGAAACCAGAAACACCAATCAGAAAGGATACATGCATCCCTATGTTTATAGCAGCACAATTCACCATAGCTAAGATTTGGAAACAGCCTAAGTGCCCATCAGCAGATGAGTGGATTAAAAAACTGTGGTACATCTGCACAATGGAATACTATGCTGCTGTAAAAAAGAAGGAACTTTTACCATTTGCAACAGCATGGATGGAACTGGAGAGCATTATGCTAAGGGAAATAAGCCAGTCAGAGAAAGATAAATATCACATGATCTCACTCGTTTATGGATAATAAAGACCATTATAAACTGATGAACAAAAATAGATACAGAGGCAGAGCAGCATGGAACAGACTGTCAAACTACAGCAGGAAGGCTGGGGAGGGTTGGGGGGGGGAGGGCGGGGTAAGAGATCAACCGAAGGACTTGTATGCATGCATATAAGCATAACCAATGGGCACAAGACACTGCGGGGTAGGGGAGGCCAGGGGAAGGTCAAGGGGGGGAAAAAAAGGAGACATATTTAATACTCTTTGTAATACTTTAAGCAATAAAACAAAATAAAAAAACAAAAAAACAAAAAACAAAACACACAAAAAAAACCTAATGATAACTATCTCCCAAATTAGGGAGTTTTAATGAGCTAATCTATACTAATAAAAGGGTAATATGCTAATGAGACTGGAGAGACCGGACATCTTCCAGAAATCCTTCCAGATGTCCTTTTGGACAAAGGCACAGTGGCTGCAAGGGCCGAGGAGGGCCAGCGGCCAGCAGTGGCAGCAGCAGCGGGGTGATGGGGGTGGCACCTTCCTCTGATTGCCCGCCTGGTCACCTCCCACAGAGAGAGGCCATGGGTGGTGGCAGCAGTGGGGCAATTTGGGGTGGGGCCGGCCGCTCGCTGTCCCCAGATCTGCCCATTTGGGTTGCCTCCCGCAGAGGGAGGCCACCGGCTGTGGTGGTGCAATGGGGGACGGGGCTGGCAACTCGTCACCCACGTTGTCCCCGATTGGCCTGCCTGCCAGTCGTCTCCCACAGAGGGAGGCCAGACTGTGGCTTAGGCCCGCTCCCCATGGGAAGCAGGCCTAAGCCATCAGTAGGACATCCCCTGAGGGCTCCCAGACTATGAGAGGGGGCAGGCCGGGCTGAGGGACCCCCCCCCCATGCATAAATTTTCATGCACCAGGCCTCTAGTATGAAATAAAGTCTTGCATGTGGTCAAAGTTCAAGAAATGTAGTTATTTTTATTACTGAAAATATAATATAAGATTATTTTATCAATTCTGATCTTTATTATGCTATTCAATGTACTGCCATTTTTTCAGCTTTAAATTTGTCATTCCTTATCCACCACCTCCCATCATCATTCTGTTCACCCACAGACCATGCCCAGTTGGAGCCCTGTAATAGAAGTAGCTTCAGATTCAGAGTCAGGAAGAACTAGAATTTAATTGAGGCTCTATAATTTTAAAATTTTATGACTTGGGGCCTATAATTTACTTTCTCTGAACTGTCTTCTTACTTAGTTAATAATTCTGTGGCAAAATTTCTAGTTGCTGACCCCAGTATCCATTCTCTTCCTTTTTATCTAGGCATAGTGCTGCCTAGGTATAAGACTACATTTCCCATCTTCCTTTGCAGCTAGTTGTGGTCACACGTCTAAATTTTGGCCAGTGAGATATAATTAGGAGTGTCATATAGCCCTCCTTTAATTGTTCTTATTTCTTGGAACAGAGGTATGATGGCTGGAACTCAACAAACTTCTTGGCCCCTGGGGATGACTTAACAGAGAGCTAAAGGAACCTAATTCCTGAGATAGTAGGGTTCCCATTCCAGCCCAGTAATGTCTACCTCTGAACATCTCATGAATGATTTAAAATAATTATCCTTGTTTAAACTAATCTTATTTTGAGTTTTCTGTCACCTGCAGTCAAACCTACATAAGATAACGAATATTGAAGTTATTGGCATATTATAGGCACTCAATAATTTTAGTCTCTCTCATCTTTCCATCAAATCCATTCCTCTTATTATAGTGAGAGAGCCTTTCTTAAATTCAAATATCAAACAAGAAATTCCACAGAGGTGCTCACATTATCCCCATTTCAAAATCATAGTTGGGTTATGAGGAAGATCAAATGAAATAATTCTGTAAAAATATGTGTAAAACTCTATCTAAATGGGAAGCATCAAGATCTTTCTTGCTAAGGCCACACCCCTTCTGACTACCCTTATTCTTGCTCTCTTCTGCGGAATCCCAACCCCTCCTCGCACATACCTCATTTTCCAGTGACACAAAACGGAACACCTGATACCCAAGTCTCAAACTTTTCTACTGATGGCAGAGAAGAATAAGCACAGGCCCCAGGGATATCTGAAAATAAAGCCTGAGTAGCCTTATGGAAATACCCCAAATTTCTTGGAAGCATTAGATCTTATCTCAAAAAATTAATTTGGATTTTAAATATCCTCCTATTTACATTGATAAGAATATCCTGTTTCAATCCCTCGACTTTGAGTAGCCTATGGCTTTGAGAACTCCCCAGATCCAGATCTGGAAAGGAAGCCTAAATTTTCCATATCTTTGTGCTGTTTCTTCTGCCTGAAGTGCCTTGCCTTGAACTTGACCCTCATAGCCTCCTCTGTAAAAGTGCTCATGATTCCTTTAGGCCAGTGGTTCTCAACCTTCCTAATGCTGCGACCCTTTAATACAGTTCCTCATGTTGTGGTGACCCCCAATTTCATTGTTACAAATTGAACATAATTAAAGCATAGTGATTAATCACAAAACCAATATGTAATTATATATGTGTTTTCCTATGGTCTTAGGCGACCCCCATGGAAGGTTAGTTCGACCCCAAAGGGGTCTCGACCCACAGGTTAAGAACCGCTGCTTTAGGCAAACCTAGTCACTCTAACATGTTGTACATCCCTCCACTGTAGTACTTAAGAGATTATCTCTAAACTGGTTTTGTGGGTGGGGACATTCAGAGTGGGATGGGCTTTCTTTTTCATTAATCTACAATATCCTCCAGGGAAAGGACTGCAATTTTGTACCATCATCACTACTACAATTACCCAACCCCCCTCCCCATTAGAGCCTAGCACTATGCCTACTCCATAATAGATGTTCATTAAAGTTGAGATAGAATGGATAAATGAATGAATGTTCAACAAATAACTCAAAATTAAGAGGCAACTTTGTGGACCTTAACCTCAAATTTCACCCACATGCACTGTCTAGTTTGACTTGGGTCAATGCCAGCAGTGACCTCTTCCATGTATGTGGCTTACCACACTTCTAAATTGGGCCCTGAATCCTTCTACATGGACAATGCAAATATAAAGGCAACTACCTCTAACGCAAGTCACCCCAGGCAGGAAAATCCACTGCCAATGTCCCAATGGTCTCCGAAATGTCAATACTATGAAGGTTGACGCTAAGCTCCACACACCCCACATTATCAAATGCCCGTTTGCTTCATGTTTTGTCTGGACTGTCAGCACCATTTAATGCTGAGCGGGTCCCTTATCTTTATTGATCACTTAATTTATCTTTTCTTAACTTCCCTTGCACCGTCTGGTGCCGTGTGTCCGTCTGTTGAGGCTGTCATGACTGGTTTGCTCTTGAAATAATAGGGGCAGCAGGTGGTGTGACTAAGTCGACCCTTCGCAGAATGGGGGACCATTCCCAGTCCCTGTCTCAACCTGCCAGTGTGTCTACACCCTCCCAGCTGTTCCACATTAAAGCAGTCAACTGTGACTTTACAGTCCGAGTTTTACACAACTGTTTTACAAACCGGGAAGAAGGTCTTTTGTGGCAAATCCTTTGTCAGGAAGTACAAGGGGGGTGGGGGGAGAGAAAGCCAGTTCCAGACTGGGTGCATTTTAATAACTATGCAGATGGATGCAGACTTCTTTACTTTGGTGAGAAAGGGCCATGGATGGGAGTGGGAGGCTGACTGGCAGGAGAGAGAGAGCAGGCTGACTACTTGCTCTTGGGACGATTTAGTAAGAAGAGCAACTGCTCTTTGAACACTAGCTTCAGCTTCAAATGGACTGTATACTCCATGAAAGCCTTCATTCCTCTTGTAGAGGGAAAATAAGGGCAGTTCGTTAGAGCCCTGTGTCCTGGGGTCAGTACTCTGGGGACAGGTATTATGCAATTGAGAAAATAGCAAGAAAACGATGCCTTTGGGACTCAAAAGCCAAGTTTAAGATTTGGGGCTTGTAATCACATGTGAAAAGAAATGAGACCAAGTGAAAAGAGCACAGAGTTTTGATTCAGACAGATCCAGGCTCCAAAGTTAAGTAACTTTGACATGGTCAGTGTTAATGATATGGAATATTAAAATCTCTATTTCTTAAAACAGAACTCTTTCAGCCTTGCTGATCAAGGAAAAAAGAGGGAAGACACAAATTACCAAAGTTAGGAATGAAAGAGAAAGCATTAATATATATCCTATAGAAAATAAAAGGATAATAAGATAATATTATAAACATCTTGTGCCAAAAATGTTGATAGCTTGAATGAAATGGACAAATTCCTTGAAAGACATAGACTACTCAAAAAGAAATAGATGATCTGAATTGTCCTGTATTAAAGTAATTACATTTATTATCAAAAACTTTCCCACAAATAATACATCAGGCCTAGATGGGTTCACTGGTGATTTCTACCAAATAGTTAAGAGAGAAATATGACAATTTTATACAAACTCGTTCATAAGATAAAAGAGGAAAAAACATTTTCCAAGTCATATTTTGAGGCCAGCATTACCCTGATAGTGAACCTAGAGGAAGATATTATAGGAAAAAAAACAACAAGCTAATATCCCTCATGACACAAAAATTCTTAATAAAATTTTACCAGAATCCATCAATATATGAAAATTATATATCATGAGAAAACAGAATTTATCCCCAAAATTCAAGGTTGATTCAACATTTAAAAGTTAATCAATCTAACCAATCAGGTAAATGAACTACAAACAAAATGCCCTATGGTCATATTAATAGATACAAAAATAAATTGACAAGATCCAGTATCTATTCATGATGACATTTTTGGCAAGAGAGGAATAGAAGGGCACAACCTCAACTTTAAAAAGGCCATTTATAACCCTCTATTAAAAAGTATAGTTAACATTATATAAAAATTTTAAAAAATCAAAACTATAGGAACAAGGTCAGGGTTGTCAGGGGCTAGCATGAGGTAAGATTTTGGGGATAATTGGAATATTTTATATCTTGGTTGGTTGTTGGTTACATGACTGCATATACAGTAAAACTCACTGAACTGTACATCTAAAAAGGGTGAATTTTCCTGGTTGGTGTGGCTCAATGGTTGAGTGTCAACCCATGAATCAGTCCACTGGTTCAATTCCTGGTTAGGGCACATGCCCAAGTTTTGGGCTCTATTCCCAGTAGGGGGCATGCAGGAGGCTGCCAATCCATGTCTCTCATGGATGTTTCTATCTCCACCTTCTCCTCTCTCTAAAAGCAATAAAAAACACATTTAAAAAATAAAAAAATAATGAATTTTATTCTATATAAGTTGTATCCCAACCAACCTGCTTTATTTTTGAAAAGTATGATGGCTGATGCCTCCTATAAAAAGCTTTGAAACAAAACCAATGTACAAGTGAGTTAAGGCCACCTTTTAAGGAATAAGTATGCTTATGCATTTATACTGTTACAGAGAACAGAAAAAACATGAAGAGTTTCCCAATGTTACATGAAAATAGCCCAAAACTGATAGGTCAACTTCACAAAGATAGCAGTTAAAGAAAACTCCAGTATTGTAATTATAGATGGAAATACATAAAATATTAGTAAACCTACTTGAGCAATATTTGAAAAAAATAATACATTAGAGCCAAATAGGATTTATTCCAAAATTGCAAAAAAACGTTTCAATATAAGATAATCAGTGTATTTACATTGATTCCTAATTTTGGAAGAAAACCTCAATAAACAAAAGGTAATAATGAACTCAAATCTCAATAAACAAAAGGTAATTATGCAACTAAAATAGAACATTATAAAGAATTATTTGAAATTATCTGAAATACCAGAAGAAATAAAACATAAAGTAATAAAAGTGGAGATAAAGTTACAATTAATACAGATTATATAATTGTCCAGCCGGAACCCTCCCCCCACCCCCCAAAAAATGCAAAGAAATCCTATCATATGCTACCACAAGGATGAACCTTGAGAACATTATACTAAATTAAATAAGCCAATTACAAAGAGATAAGTACTGCCTCATTCTTATATGAGGTATCTGAAGTAGTCAAACTCACAGAAAGAGAAAGTAGAATGTACTTACCAGGGTCTGGGGAGTGGAGGGAATGGGAAGTTGTTCCATGGACAGAGTTTCAGTTTTGCAAGATGAGAAAGTTCTAGAGATCTGGTGCACAACAATGTGCATTTAGTTAACACTGCTTCACTGTACACTTAAAATGGCTTAAGCTAGTAAATTTTATATTATGTGTTTTTACAATAAAAATACTATTGGAACTACTTAGAATTTTTTCTTTTAAAAATAATAATCTATGATTGGAATGCTATAGAAAATTAGCAACCAGTTAGAAAATATAATGGAAAGACAGTGCCAAAATGACAAAACCAACAATATAATACCTTGAATAAACCAAAGCTTGCAAAACCTAAATAAAATAACCATAGGCCCTGGCTGGTTTGGTTCAGTGGATAGAGCATCAGACTGTAGACTGAAGGGTCCCAGGTCCAATTCTGGTCAGGGACACATGCCTGGGTTGTGGGCTCGATCCCCAGTTGGGGGTGTGCAGGAGGCACCCAGTCAGTGGTTCTTTCTCATCATTGATGTTTCCCTCTCTCTCTGCCTTCCTTTATGAATTCAATAAAAATATAAAAAGAAAAAAAGAGAGTGTGTTGTTAATATTGAAAAAAATCATAAAACTTTACTGAGGAACTAAAACAAAAAACTTGAATAAATGGTGAGACCTAGCATGTCCTTCAATGATAAGGCTGATTATTATAAAGCTGTAAATTCTTCTCAGAAGTAAATGATATTTCAATAAAAATTCCAAAGAAAAAATAAAAATTTCAATTAGATATTTTATTTATTTATTTATTTATTTTTAAATATATTTTATTGATTTTTTACAGAGAGGAAGGGAGAGGGATAGAGAGTTAGAAGCATCAATGAGAGAGAAACATTGATCAGCTGCCTCCTGCACAACCCCTACTGGGGATGTGCCCGCAACCAAGGTACATGCCCTTCACTGGAACTGAACCTGGGACCTTTCAGTCCGAAGGCCAGTTCTCTATCCACTGAGCCAAACCAGTCAGGGCTCAATTAGATATTTTAAAAGTACATCCAGAATGTTAAGCTCTGAGAACAGTCTAGAACACTTTAGGAAAGTATCATAATTAATCAGTGTGAAGGGCACAGGGTTAGTTATGCTAGATATTAGATATCAGAACATATTATAAAACTACCATAATTAAAAAGCATGTCATGGTGTACTTTCATTTTCAGAAAAGACAGGAAACTTTTCTGAATTAAAAGGTCAAAAACATACTTAAGCATATAATAAATTTAATATGTGATAAAGGTGACTTTTCAAAATAGTAAGGAAAAGGTCTAAAGTCCATTATTCAATAAATGAAGCTGAGACAACAGGTTCATCACTTGGAGGAAAAAGTTACATATATGTTTATTCCTTATTATATATCCAAATACATTTCAAATGCTTTAACTATTTAAATGTGACGGGTACATATTTAAATAATCATAGAGTGGAAAAGGATAATTTTCCAGAAGAGCCCCACTGGCAATCTGTGACTAATTCTCAACTCTTTCTGAAATTGGTGTTGAAAGAATATAATTGGCCACATCAAACCCCAACATGAAGATCCTTCCAGTTTTAAAAGTCTAAGATTCTGTCAGGAGTTCATTTAAACTAGCAATGCTCAGGTTGGTTGGTTGCCAGGGTCAATGCACAGAGAAGTCTCCTTATCCTAGTCCTTTTCCCCTTCAACTCATCAATGATTACAGATACCTACTCTCTACATAGCCCCTCCTCAGCTCTATAATAGGGAAAATAAACAACATAGAGTCTGTACCCTCAAAGGACTTATAGCTTGTCTTATAATAAGAATTGCTCTTCAAAATGATCATCCCAAAGATAGTGAGATCCAGAATTATCAGGAAAGGTTCAACTGTGTTTCCTTCCTTGGTAACAAAGTGGTGCCAAAGCTGAGAGACCATCTCCATAGAAATCTATGACCTTCTAGAGGGCAGAGCCCAGCCTTATCCATTGCTGTACCCCCCACAGCGCCCAACTTGGTGGATCTCCCAACAGTCCCTCCACAAATGTTACATGGAATGACAGAGGAGCTTGACATGTCATCTTAAATGCCAATAAGCCCTTTTGACTAGTTTCAAAGAAAGCCCAATTTGTATTAAAAAGATTTTATACTTAAACAATAGTCAAAATTAGATACTGCAATAACCTTGATTTTGTTATACTAGTATCTCTGTTTTCACTCTTTGGTCTCAGCTCTTTTGCTTAAAAATTTTCTGCATTTATTTGCATACTTATTTATAGGTTTTTCAGTTGAGATAATAGACATAGCATTCAATTCCTCTGGTGTGTTGATATTTTAAAGTTGTGGGATGCAACGTTTATATAACATTCCTAATTTCCAGGTTTTTTTCTGTGCTCAAATGTGAAGGCCAGGCCCTTAAGAGATAATGATCTAAATAATTTTCACTTTGAGACTAAGTTTAAAACTCAACCATCTATAAAAAACTCCTTTACAGATTTTACAGATTGTTTTTCCAGGAAAAAATCTGACTTTCCTGATAAACTTGCACACATCCATTTATTATAAAATGGGAGTTATGCAATTTATCCTATTTCTGTTTGGTTTAAGCTAAATAACTTTGTCTCTGGTTCACAATTGCTTTCTCTATGCAATTTTTTTTAACCTCTCATTTTTGAATGTCTTACAATTTTATTTAAATTGCCTCAGAACTTCTCTGGAAATTAGCAGGTATAGAGTACTAAAAAGTAAACTGATTACATTAATAATGGCAATTTAAGGATAGAGTCTATTAGGTCCTTCCTCCATTTTCTCTCCTATTTTGTTTAATTACTTAGATCTTGGAGTCTTTCAAGAGCTTTGATTGATTTCTTTTGAAACCCACGTAGTGATATAATCAGATTGGATGCTATTTATTCTTTCTCTCATAATGAAATCAGAAATGACTTCTTTGGTTCCCCAAAAAGAATTTTTATAACAAAAATAAAAAATTTAATAAGCAACCAAAGCCAAGTAGCAGGCAATCGTATTGTCCAAGAAAATACTAGTATGAAAATCTGAAATTCTCCTCGAAGAACAAACATTCAAAATGATATACAAGACAAAATATTGGCACAACCCAAATAATAAGCAACATGTTTTCTTACAGACAGTATCACAAGCTTTAACCAATAATCAAAATCTGGGGTTCAGGTGTACCCCTGAAGACGAATGTCATCAAGCATGATCACATTTCCAATACACCCCTGCATCAGAAATAAAACAATGTGAGAGAGCCGCTGAAATGCCTACCATCACATTGTGGAAGTTGGACTTTCTCTAAACATCTTCAGTTAAAAGTTCTCCAGTTGGCATTATTTACTGTGAGCCGGGCAACCACATAGCGGGACCCGTCACCTCAAGGACCCAGGGTGTAAATTAGAAAGAGTGCACTAGTGAACGGAGTTTGGTGGCCGTTTGAGACCCTGATGGACATTTGTCTACCTCACAAAAGCCTCCGTACAATTGGACACAATTCGTCACAACTGACAGTTTTTCCTCTGAGGAGGCCCAGATCTAGAATGGCACAGATGTCCTAGTTTTTCTCCTTTCTCAGTTTGGATCACAGGGACAAAATTCACCCCGCAGATTCAATAATTCCAAAGCAGTTGCTCTTTTTCCCTATCTCTCTGATGTTCTGAACAGTTTCCTTAGCTTGAGAGAAGCAGCCCCTCAGCCATTGCCAGACCCAACCAGCAGGAGGAGACGTACAGGGGCAGAAACATTTTATGAACCATTATAAAGGCTCTAAAAACCACAAGCTGAGAGACCATCTCCATAGAAATCTATGACCTGCTAGAGGGCAGAGCCCAGCCTTATCCATTGCTGTATCCCCCCACAGCGCCCAACTTGATCTCCCTACAGTCCCTTCACAAATGTTATATGGAATGACAGAGGAGCTTGACATGTCATCTTAAATGCCAGTAAGCCCTTTTGACTCAAGTCTCCCTTACACTAGTTTCAAAGAAAGCCCAATTTGTAGCCAGACTCTACAGCAGGGTCATAAGAAGGTACAACTGCAATAAATCCTTGTGGCAAGCACCATCAAACTCTTGTGCTTTTTTATTATTATTATTCCCAGAAAAATGACAGAGGAAAACAAAAAAATTGTTGTGTAGGCACCTTGCAGGGAGTACAGTTTCTATATAATTGTCTTAAGAGTCATTGAAGCTGTCCTTTAACAACTCACAAATTATCTCCTGACAACTTGAAATAATAGATCTTTTTGTTAAAAGGAGAAAGGTTACGGAGACCAAAGGTTAAACAGGTCTTTTCATCATGATAAATCACTGGTTAATGAGGTCACTATTGTTGGGTATTATAACCATTCCCTTTAATGCCATTACCTCCTGGTTGTAAAGCTGACACTACTAATGGCCTGCATTCTTTGAACTTTTCCACAATATTGACTGGCTTTTCTGAGCAGATGTTCCTTGGATGTGATTGCAAAAAGGTCTACAATTCTTAGTCATGGAAAGAACTTCAAGAAAGCTTATGGAATCCAGGCAGTCTAGGCATTTGCAGAGAGGCAGTAAGAGGCTGCATAAATACAAGAACAAGCTTTAATTCTGTGATAACCACATCCATTTGCTGTAAGTACCTGAGGAGATACAGTGTGGCAACTAGCACTGGAGAACTTAATGAATGGTCATTAGTTAGAAAGAAGGTGATGGGTGCAATTAATATTTGGGTTACTCCTTATGCATTGCAATAAAATACATCTCACTTGATCCTTAAAAAAACTCTCTAGCCCTACTCGGTTTGGCTCAGTGGCTAGAGTGTTGGCCTGCAGACTGAAGGGTCCCGGGTTCGATTCTGGTGAAGGGCACATGCCCCGGGTTTCAGGTCCATCCCCAGTAGAGGGCGTGCAGGAGGCAGCCAATCAATGATTCTCTCTCATCATTGATGTTTCTCTCTCCCTTTCTCTTCCTCTCTTAAATCAATTAAATATATATATATATATATATATATATTTACAAAGTGATCACTAGCCTATTAAAACAAAACAAAGCTCTAAGTTCCATATCTGATTATCCCTTTTAGATGGGGGGGACTGAGAACCTGTGGAGAAATCGTTTTCCTAGGTCCTACAGATATTAGATGATGAGCAAACGCTAACTCCAAACCTTGTGCTCTTTCATACAGTCATTACCACCAGGAGAAGTAAGTAACGAATTCTGCATCAGACTCTGTAGGAAGCATCAGTGGCCACAGATATTTCTTTTACAAATGACAATTCCATGACAGAGTAGTTCTCCATTGTACTTGATGACTGAACAGAAATAGAACTATATTAGTTCACAATAGAAAGATTTTAGAGATCAGTTACATAGGGAACAGAGGCCCCGAGGCAGGCAACTAAGAAACACTCCAAAGTAGAAAATGAATGAATTATAATCAATATCATATTTTTCATTCTTAGGGCAGAATGGCTTCCAGGGCCCATTTTCAATTTTTAAATCACAAAATCTCTCTTCCTTTGTTTTGTTGTTGTAGCATTGTTTTTGTTTTTATGTGGATCAAAAATGAAAAACTGGATTAGTAATCCAGATATATAGCTAATATGAAATCAAATATGCACAATGCCCCCCAGATATACACAATTAGTATTGTGCAGACAGGACATCCTGGTATTTTTAGCAGGAATCATACATCCCATTCAACATCTGATGTCCACTGCCCTTGTGAAAGAAGAAAACAGTGGAACAATGCAATTGCAGTCATGAGAGAGCTGATAAGCACTCAATAAATATGAGTGAATTAAACTGAAAAATGTGTATAGGTTTATACTGTGCTTGTTTCATAAAAAAATTGAAGCATTGAAATAATTAAAATGTTTTACTTTTTGAATTGTTGAGAAAGAACTTTCCTCATAGGGAAATGCAAGAGAAGAGTTTAGGTCAAGTATACTTGGTCACTCATGAAGGGCAATGACTAGTTTTATGTACTTTTCTACCTGTCAGATAGTAGGCATTCAATACATGTTTATTGAAGAAATACATAAAGATACAAATTATGAATGAAAACTTTACAATACACATTATAGGTAATGGCTGAGTACTTTCAAGTTCCCTTTTCAAAACTGGTTCACTTCAAACACTTAAATGGTCATTACAACTCCCATGAGTCATTTAAGTAGGGAACGATTTTGTCTATTTTGTCAGATGGGAAAATAGATTCACAGAGCAGACTGCAAACTGCCTAAAAAGGAAACATTGATGTCAAAAGGAAATCATTTTTTTTTAAATTGCAAAATTTTACTGTCCAAAGTAAAATTGATAAAGTTAATGCAAGAAGAGGCAGTCTTAGTTGTGTACATTCCTGAAAAAAAGGAAAGAGATTTCCATCCTTGGAAAAAGAGTCTTCCCTTTTGCACCACAAAGGGTAAAACATGGTGTTGAAACATTAAGTTAATCTCCCAAGTGCTTTGTTCTGAATCACCAAAGACTCTGAAATAGGGGGAACTCTGGATGTCTGCAATCTCATATCAAAGCCTTAATAATTAGCTGTTTTCCACCTTTTTTTTTTTTTTTTAAAGAACACAGCCCTGGATTCACAGGGGGGGATTAGGCAAATGTTAATTAGTAGGGCTTAATTTCCAAACCAAAGCTCAAACCAGGCCTATTCAACATTGAGATGAAATGTGAAAAAAGTCAGAAACACTTCAGGGTGTTTTGAAATACAGTATATGGATATTAAGTCCTGTATTGGTGAAGCAAAAAATTCTGCTTAATTTTATTTTCACTACATTCAGGTATCACAGAGAGTATGAACTGAAGATTAAACCTATTTTCTCACTTTCAGGGTTTATAGAGCCCCAATTATTAAATTAACTTGAATAGGTGATTTCAAGAACCTGGGCACAGGTCAACAGACAGACATAAACAGAGGATGGCAATTTCCATTTCACTTGAACTTGTTAGCGTTGGCTGGTATCATTATTTCCATTTTAGCCGAGAAAACAGGATCTGAGAAGTGAAATTAGAGGTTAGTATATAAACCTAATAGGTAAGGACTCCTGCCTCTCTGCTTCCATGATTCTGGAACTTTTCCTGCTGACAGCTCAGGTTAGTGGTCAGCAGTATGGGATTATAATGTCTGCAGTGCTTTAAAATGCTTTCGTATAATTGTGTGATAGTATGGATGGGCCAGGTAACTTAACTGTTACTCCAGGGGTGGTCAGTTCACAGGTTGTCAAGAATACACTCACCAGGAGCCGTCATCTTAATACTATCTCAGAAATGATGCACTCTAGTGAGGGGCAAGGCATGCTTGATCAATAGCTCACACTACTGCTAAATTGCATACATGGTGTCAAAGGGGGATATTATTAGTGAAACTAGTATCCTGTTAAATAGTGCAAATGCAGCTAGAAAATGGGCTCTCATGGGTGGAATGAGAGGCATTCAAGACATAAAGATGGCTAAAATAGTTTAGGGATCCTTCCCATGAACAAGGAATAAGAATCCACTGCTTCTATATTTTGAACTCTTTAGGAATGGCACCACAGGGGCAAAGGGGAAGAGATCCAAAGACCCTGAGAAGCTTGCTTTCAAGGAGGGGTAGAAGACAAGTACATAATCCATCAGACCCTCCTGACTCACCACTGTTATCATTTAGTACATATGTTGGCCATAACTTTGTCCCAGTCTATAGGATAAATTCTTTTTTTAAAAAAAATATGTTTTTATTGACTTTAAAGCAAGAGGAAGGTAGAGGGATATATAGAGAGAAACATTGTTGTCAGAGAGAAAAATCAATTAGTTATCTACTGCGCACCACCTACTGAGGACTGAGCCCTGCAACCAGGCACGTGCCTGGACTGGGAATTGAACCGGCAACCTTTTCGTGCATGGGACGACACTCAACCAACTGAGCCACACTGGCCAGGGCAAGAGAATACATTCTGACCTTCAATTTCTCAATCAAAGGAATCCAGGGCACCTTAGTCTAAAGTTTAGGGTTAGAGCATCATCTCCATCCTGCTTATCTAGTCCTGACCTTGGGCTGTCGAAGTTTGATAACTTGGCTTCTGCCTTCTTCCCTGGGACTTGGTAACTTGGATGCCTGGATGAGTATCTTCTTCAACTGTCATACCAAACTCAGAGTTTGTGTCCTGCTCTTGAAACACAGCCCAGTGGGTGAGGTCCACTAGGATAGTATAATCTTCATCAATTTGCTCAAGACAGTCTCAATTTACGCCTATTGATACAGTGTAATTCTTAATAGCATTCACTCTAAAAATGTCCTAGTATGCATAAGAAATTATCTGGTCACTCTATGTGTGAGAGAAGATAACCTCTTCTTCAGCAGTACATTCCCAGTAGTTAGCAAAAGGTCTGGCAGAGAGATGGGGTTCATTATGTGTTTGCTGAAAGAATGAATGAGTAAATGACAGAATATGTCACAGTGTGTCACCTGGGACCAATCTTCCTTGATATTATTTCTGCTGATTTAATTTGCAAACATCCCTTTCCTTGCCTTTCAAATACATTATTACATTTTCTGCAGCCTTTTAAATTAGGCAATGGGTTGAACACATTAAGTATGATTAAAACCATAATTCAAAGTGATAAAATATTCTAAAACAAAACTTCATTTGCAATCTTTGGAAGATCCTAGGGAAACAACTCATTAGTATAAAAACTGGTAAATAAAGAAAAAGAATTAAGCACTGATCCTGCCTTTCTTATAAGACTGGCTGTATCTTACCTTAAGCCATTTGGCACAAGAACTCTAAGATAGTGCCACTGGGGTGAATGTTAAATTAATTAAACAAGGAGGCCATTAGACTGCAGTGACTCTAAGGCCATGGCAGTCTATATCAGCAAACCAAATCTAAGCCTATACATGCCTTGAAGTTATAAAATCAAAACCCAAGGACAACCAATCAGAAACAGCCATCTCAGCTTTAAGCTATAGCCAATCAAATAACTAACTCGCTGGTCATCTGCCTCTCCTTTACAAAGGCCTTTCCTCTAGTTCCTGTGGGCAGAGTACTCCTAGCCACTTCAGGTTCAAATGGATTTTTGCTCAAATAAACGTTTAAAGTTTTTAATATGCCTCAGTTTATCTTTTAACAGGAGGGAGAGACCACATTCCTCCTGACATAAGAAGTCAGGACAGGCTGCATGGAGGAGGAGGGGGCATTTGAATCAGAACATGAAGAGAATGCAGAAGGTTGTGACAAATGGAAAGGCAGACGATAAAGTAGATGAACAAACAGGCAACCAGTGATAGAAGCTACATGGGCAGGGGCAAAGGCTTGGAATCAGGTGAGCTCACAGCCTGGGAAGCTTGAAGGAGATCTAGGAGGTTGACTGAGGGCAAAGAGAGCTCACCACAGCTTGTGTAAGTGTTTTGTATTTTTCAAAGAACATGCTCCATCCAGAACTTGCCTTATCAATTAATGTATCATTGGCTTGTATAGATCTGGCTAATGCAGGCTCTTTTCTACTCTTCCTTCCTCTTGACACAGAGATAATACCTATCAGCTCCCAATATAGACCATCCTCTCCTCAAATGGGGGGGTGGGGGGAATATTAGTTTCCTTTCCACGAAGACAGCCACTGTAATATTCCCCCGAATGTATAGGACCCCAAGTTGAAGGTCAGACTGAAGAGATTGCAAGGCCAGGTGCATTCTGCCAAGTTCCCCCAGCCTGCAGGCATTCCTGACCAAGGCCGTACCAGCTGCGAGCCTCTTCTGAGGAGTGAGGCTGCTCAGGCTCCCCTCATTTATCAGGTTTCCAAGTGAAAGAAGTAAAATTTGTAAAAAAATGCTCATTTCATGTACACTGATTAGCATAAAATTGCTCCTTTGTCTCAGCAGTTAGGGAAGACAATGGTGCTGAGAGTTCTGGCTGGGGAGGCTGCGCCTCTCCCTCCACCCTGAGCTCAGCAAGCCACACCCAGGGAACCAGCATCAGCCACACTTCCAAGTGGAAAGGCTAAAGGCTGGGTGGGGGGCTGAGTGGAGGATGGGGTGGGGTGGGGGGTGGGGGACTCTGGCCCAAACTCTTTCATCTTTGGGTGAAAATATAAAACAGGACCTGGAGAACTTGGATGGGACCAAAAATATTCCTCCCCAAAGTGTGGTTTCTGCATTCCTTTGGGAGTAGTTTAAAATATCAGACACTTCATTCACTCATTTATTCTTTTCTATTTATGCAGTGGCTACCATGCTCCAGCGCAGAACCCTGGCATCTGAGAAAGAGATGAGAAACAGCAAACTGAGTGATTGCTTTTTCCAAGGAGAACTTGGGAAAATTCATTGGCCCTATGATGCTGAGATCGAAGTACATATATTTGATTCCAAAATGCACAATTTTCTACATTTTAATCTCTCTCAAATGGGGATAAGTTCTATAATGAATAGCACCCTAAAGTTAAAAATGGCAGGAATTTTCTTTCTTGGTGCCACATAAAATAATGATGTCTCCAATAATTGAGGGAATCTTGGATTGGATAAAAGTTTTACAGTGAAAGTCAGTGAAAGAATGTTTGAAATTGATAAACAAAAAAGTCTTGTATTGACAAGCTCTGGTCTCTTAAAGGAATTTTCTTCCCCATCCCAACCTTCCACAGGAATATTTTCCAGGAGGCAGAATTGTATCTTATCAATCTGAGATAATATACATATTATCTTTGAGAAATGAGATTGTATATTTAAAATTCCCTAGGTGTTCCTGGTCCCTAACAAAACAGCCTAGAAACAGAATCAATCTTAGGCAAACAGACTTGGTTCTAAATTGCATTTCTAGTACTTATTATACCCCCTTCCCCTCCCTCCTTTTTTTTTTTTTTTGAAGCTTCACTTAACCTGATCTGTAAAAGGCAGATACATGTTCCTAAGGTTATTGGGAATTAAGTGAGATAAAGCATGGCATGTAGGACATGCTCAATGAATGTTGCTTCCCTCTTTATACTGGAAATATAGCTCAAAAAAAATCCCATTCAATCTACAAAACTTGCCCATCAGATCTGAGGAACTGATAACTTGAGCAAGGTCACACTGCTGGTGAAAGAGAAAGAGCTGGGATTTCTGAACACTCTAGTGCCCTATTTTGTATATAACAGCCACCTCCATGAAAATCCTCCTCACAGGCCACAAGCCCTGGTCTCTGGCTCCTGAAGAACCACGATCCATTCAAAAAACGAAGCTCAGAATAAACAAATCCAGCGACTGACGTTAAAATGACTAGGCTATTTGTAAGACATTGATTGAATCTAGCGAACATCTGTGTGAGTTATTGTGTTAAAAACACAGGGGTCATAATTAGCTCTGATATGATCCAATGCCTGTGACCCTCTCCCCTTGACATCCTCTGGGGGCCACCAGTTCTGGCCTGACACAGCTGCTCTGCTACCCCAGTTTGCAGCTATATTGACACAGCCATTTTCATGGTAGGCCTGTTGTAAATTTGTTGTTACATGGTGCGTCTGCCCCAAATTGCACGGTGTACGTAAATTTTTGTGTGTGTGGTGGGGCTGGCACGGGGGTTGGGGGGGTACCGGGGCTGAATGGAGCGTGTGATGGGGCAACCCGCAGGAGACCTAACCCTGATAAATTGTTTACTTGTTAGTGATGGGGCTCAAGAGCGGGCCAGAGGCTGCAGGCTCAGCGGGACAGACGTAGAAGGTGGACCCACGCCAATTACCAGCCATTGTGGTGTCCCATCCCATGATTGACACCAATGTCTCCCCTCTCACCATGGGTCCTTTGACTATCCCAGACCCAACACAAGCCCCACTGTGCTAATACCACGGTGTCTTCAATTTCCTCGGCCGCCAGCAAAAATTAACCTGGGCCTCCAGCCTGGAGAAGACCCAAGGCCTTTATTTTATTATGCGTTTTCCCCCCGTTTTTCAAGGATGAGCTAAAAAATAGAGGTTGCTAAGGCCAGTTGGGCAACAAAGGAAGCAAAGGGACAAACATTATCTTTGGATGACTGACTTCAAAGTTAATGATCTTCCCCACTGAATCGTGCCCTCCGCTCCTCAATGAGGTCTTTTCCATCAGATAAAGAAGCGCCTCTTTAATCCACTAACGCTTCTTTGTCCCTTTGTGGCGAAATGATCATTTCATCAGTTTCGGGGGACTCTCTGGCCGGAGAGGTTTTTTAGCCTGAGTGATTCAGAGGAGGAGAGACAGAGAAGGGTATTTCTCTACTTCATTTTTCCTCAAGTGACGGCTGAATAACTATGCAAAAAAATTAAGGCATAATGACCCAGCAACAGTGACAAAACCTAATTAGTCACGGAGGCCACTGGGTAATGAGCCGCAAAACCCGGCTCTTGAGTGTGTAATAACTGTATTTTTCTCCATTTCTTCCCCTTTAGTCACAGCCTTGTGTGGCATTTTTAACAAACTAAAATGGCACCAGATGCAACAGGGTTCAGACATTTTAACTTGAATTAAGAAACCATATGTTCCGATGAGTCATGGTCTCTTCTTTCCCACAGACCAGGTCTTACATCTGTGAGGTAGCACTGCGGTGGTAAGGCAGTGGTGACCATGGGGACAGTCACCCCGCCAAGATGGCAAGGTGTTGGGGTTGGGAGTGGGGCCTCCAGAACCCTCCCTCGACGGAGGTTCAGTTCCCGCGGGTGTCCTGGAAATTCCAGATGTGAGGCTCAGATACCTGCCCTAAGCATGGTGAGAATGAGAAGCTAAAGGAGGAAGAGCCAGCAGGAGGGGTCAGAGGTGGGAAGGACTCTGTGTCCAAACAATAGAGTCTGGGATGCTAAAAACTGCCTTTAACCATTTCTGAGGAGGTATCACTCTCAAGAGTTTTAAGACACACATCAGCCAAGTGAGGCTTCCAAAAACCTTGGGGTGTAGGGCATGTTACCTCCATCTTTCTGAGACAAATACTCAAAAGATCAGAGGTTAGGGAAATGCAGGAATCAAGATTGGAAGCCACATCTGTGATCATTATCCCAGTGTATTTCCTATGGTTTGCTGTCATGATTATTACTGTTAATAGTAATTTCTCACCCTTAAAATTAGAAAAATTTAAAGGGTGAGAAGTTTATATAGCCTAGTTTGGCATGATATCTCTCCTCAACCCTAAGGTCCAAAGTCAGTGAGGAAAAATGTCCTTAATACATCATTTTTATTTTGAGCAGGGCATTGTCCAAAAGTGTTAGCTTTTACAGTGTTTCTCTTCTACTTCCATGAATATCATTTTAATTCGAGCCATCACCAACTTTGGGTCTGGGATTGGGCTTATGAAACAACAGGCATTCCATACAGTCTTTGTTCTCTGAGAGATGAGAAGGCCGGCTTTTCTTTTGTCCCTCTCCAAACCCAGCAGACCAAGACAAAGTCTCCCCAAATGAATCCAGGTCCCCGTAGACCTCAACAAGGACCTCATTTCCTCCTGAGCCTCTGGCCATGGAATCCCATAAGGAATCTTGAATGAGGAATCCCGTGTGGAATATGGAGTACAGGATTAATCAGAGAACACAGACACAGGTTTGGACAAAGACTGTGTTACCTCCTTGTGGAAATGTTAAAGTAGCATGCAGCACTAGTCAGTTTGGCTCAGTGGATAGAGTGTCGGCCCACAGACTGAAGGGTCACAGGTTCAATTCTAGGCAAGGGCATGTGCCTCAGTTGCAGGATCGATCCCTGGCCCTGGTCAGGGTGCATGCGGAAGGCAACAAATAGATGTGACTCTCTCACATCGACGTTTCTCTCTTTCTCTACTGCTCCCTTCCACTTTCTCTAAAAATCAATAAAGTGCATGCATTTAAAATAAAAAAATTCAACATGAATTCTGTCCCTATAACAGAAACAATATTTGAAATAAAAACACAAGCAAGAAAAAAAGCACAAATAAACAAACAAAATAGACCAGGACTGGCTATATAATTTAGGAGTTTATATAACATAAATTATGTTTTTAACTCCCCATAGAATTGTGGCACAGCAAAGTCCTGGTGCCTGGGACTGCATAACATGACAGCTCTTTGTCTCTCTAATCTAGGACCAGCTGCATAATTTGCTGGGCCCTGTGCAAAATGAGAATGAGGGATCCTTTGTTAAAAAAATAAAATTAGCCCTAGCCGGTTTGGCTCAGTGGATAGAGTGTCAGCCTGCGGACTCAAGGGTCCCTGGTTCGATCCCGGTCAAGGGCATGTACCTTGGTTGCGGGCACATACCCAGTAGGGAGTGTGCAGGAGGCAGCTGATCGATGTTTCTCTCTCATGGATGTTTCTAACTCTCTATCCCTCTCCCTTCCTCTCTGTAAAAAAATCAATAAAATATATTTTAAAAAATTAAGAATTAAGAATAATTCTTAAGAATTTCAACATGGGCCGAAACCGGTTTGGCTCAGTGGATGGGGCGTCGGCCTGTGGACTGAAGGGTCCCGGGTTCGATTCCGGTCAAGGGCATGTGCCTGGGTTGCGGGCACATCCCCAGTAGGAGATGTGCAGGAGGCGGCTGATCGATGTTTCTCTCTCATCGATGTTTCTAACTCTCTATCTCTCTCCCTTCCTCTCTGTGAGAAATCAATAAAATATATTTAAAAAAAAAAAAAAAAGAATTTCAACATGGCTACCGCAAAGCATTAAAACAAGTGCAGAGCCCTTCTAAGCACGGGGTCCTTTGTGACTGCCCAGGTCACACATCATGAAGCCAACCCCGCCAGGAAAGCCCATGCACCGGCGCCTGGGGGTAAAGGCAGGCACCCGACCCTGCGAACAGTCCAGCCGAGGAGGCCGCCTCGCAGCATTATTCCAACTTCTCACTCATAACTGTTCAAAGTTGCCTCTTTCTTCTCTAAACTTTGAACTTCAGAAAGTCTACTTCACTGTCTCAGAAGTACTGCATGTAAACTGGGGAGTTTCTCGAGGCAGACAATGCCATTTCTTCTTGACTCTTCTCCAAACTTTCATCTATTCTAGTGCAGGCAAGCTTGGCTGCTCTGCTCATTGGGCCTTTTCCTCTGCTCAAGTCAAGTCATTATCCTCTTTTTATATACTGCACTTCGTGCCCTTGTGAACCTGTTGAAAAATAGTGAAAGAGAGTTGAAAAGTACCACTGGCTCCTAAAAATAGTGCTGACTACGAGGCAGAAAGGGGGAACTCCGGTTTTATTCAGTGCTAAAGATAACACCACCAGAATGATAGACTCCTCCGAATTGTTTGTCCCCACTGGCCATTGTCCCTTGGGCACTGAATGAGCCTCTTAGCAGCTCTTGAGCGCCTGTCACAGGTAGGCACCCAACAGAGATAATTCCCAGCCTATGCTTGACTGCCCCTTTATAGACCCTCACTCATGGTTCTGAAAGGCCTCAGACACTGTTGAATAAACTCCTACTCGCTTCCATAAACTTTTTCTCCCACTGAATTTTCCGGGGATGTGAGCAGCTTCCCAGCCTCACCAGAGGATGCTTCTGAATGCACTCCTGTTCTGAATCAAAGCCTGACAGCCAAGCTTCTTTCCAAAGCAAGAGAGAAAAAGAAAAACGGGCCATTGGTCCCCAGGAGAATCTCTGGGCTTTCTCCTGCAGGTGAAGGCCAACTCCTGGCAGCTCTGGCCTTCATCCTGCTCTTCTCCTGGGTTTATTTATTTGGGTTGCAGGAGACTTTTTTTTTTTTTTTTTTTAATGAAAGAAAAAAAGTCTCTATCTGTTTCCCAAGCCCTGACTCTTTTGGTTTTGAAAAAGAAGGAATTTCCTTTAGGACATAGAGACTATGGGGCACGCTCGTCTTCAGAATGTCCTAGAAGAGCATGGCTTTAGAGCTGTGCCAAGCTGCACTGGAATCCAAACTCTGTTGTTTACTGATTGTGGGGCCTTGGGCAAGTCACTTGCCTTTCTGAGCCACGTTTTCTCAGCTATAAAAATAGGGCTAATAACAACCTATCTCACAGGCTCTTTTCTTTCAAAGATTAAAACAGGTCATGTATGTCAAGTATTTAGCATGATGCTCAGGAGGAAACAGAGCTCAATAAAATGTAGAATTGATTCCTATCTGATGAATCTCTTTTTCTTACATTATTCCTCTCACTTACTAGATTCCAAATAGCCCTTTTAGGCCAGTCCTTTGCTTCTGAAGGACATTTTCCCGCCTTCCATTCAGATCTTCCTCCTTAATACTTACAACCCAGCTCTTGAAGATGTCCCAGGTAGACACATTTGGTTATATTTCCTCATTCAAATAATGGAATGGGAATGAATGTGACCTCAAGGACTGTTTGAAGGTCATTGAAGCAATGGGCATGAGAATGCTTGGGAAGAAAAAGAACTTTTAATCATTGTTCTTTTAATTCAGTACTCTTTGCTCACCATTTATTTCACTCTGTGAAATAAACAAAGTGAACATTTTGTCCCCCTATTCCAGAAAGATTGAGAGATCCTTTTAGCCAGAAAGAGGAAAATGAGTCCCAGAGTAGGGCAACCTTCTCTTCCTTCCCTGTCCCTCCAGCATTTCCACTGAAACATCATCAATAGAATAGTTTTGAAATATCAAGCACCAGCAACACTGCCTCTGTGAAACCACATGGGATTTGATCAGCATGCTGATGAAGTATGGATCTTCAAAAATCAGCAGGATTGGAGGTTAGAGAGGAGCACATTCTTTCTCTTAACAAGAAAAAATGCATTTGTGCACAATTCTGGTTGTCTCCCTCTTTTAGGATTAGCACAAAGCTCCCTAATGAGGCAAAGTACTAGGAAAAACTGTTCAAAAGAAATCCTGCCCCACTTCTAACCCACCACCAGAAAGAATCCATTACTCTGAAACATTTTTCCTTCAGTTTCAGAAAGCAGGACTGCTTTTCAGTAATCACTTACTCATTCAGCAACCATTTATTGAACATCTACTCTGTGTCTAGTCCCGTTCAACATGTGGGGCTATCGAAATGAGTCAGGAACAAATCCCCATGGCCAAGGACTCACTGTCAAGGTAGGACAATGCGACTATAGGCAAAGAACTCTAAGACATAATTTTTTAAAAACCACTATGGCCCCAAAGAGGTGCATGTAAAATAACATGGAAGGTTAGAAGAAAGGGAGATTAGTTCAATTTTGAAGAGTAGGAAGGAAAGAGGAGAGGATTGGGAAAATTACCTGGAATTGTGTCTTAAAAGATATAAAGTTGCATTTGTCCTTGAGGAGATTGTCTGGGAAGGAGACAAGCTTTCAGTGAAGAAACAGTCAAAACTCGGAAGTGTGAGATCAAGGGGCAAGTTCAGGAACCAGAGACTTAGCACATGTCCATCCAATGTTCAAACAGGACTGAGCTCTGATAGACAGGGACCTTCCTTACACACAGCTAGTGGGCTTGTTTGGAGCCACTTTCCTGCTTTTGGTTAGATTCTACAAATGCTCACCTCCTTTCAAATTACATAGAACTCCACCAGGAAGTGTGGGAAGCCAAATCAGGGTGAGACTTGGTCCCTGTCCCCCCAGGGGTCAGAGCTCTGCTTCTAGGTCTGCTCCTCCCCCCAAAACCAGTGTTAAAATCCTCTTTACTGAATTGAAATTATCTATAGATATTATCATACATGAGATAGTCTACTTGCACATATAATTTCAAAAAAGCAATGTATGCTCTATCAGTGATATGAAGGAGAAATAAAAGGGAAATAATTTATAATAAAACAGCATGCGTTTCAATATGTAAATGCTTGAGGAGACTTAGACCAGTAATCTAAGTGGATCAGAAATGCTCATTCACATATAGAAGTGGTGTACATGCAATAGGGATAAAAGCAGACTGGCACAGCTATGTTTTGTTAGACTCAAATGCTACACTCATTGTTGCCATCAGTGGATGGAATTTTCTGAAATGGTGACAAACTCTTGGCCAAAGGGTTTTCATTTTCTTAACAATGGTTGTTGCATTCCTGGTTAAAAATGTAAAAGATTATTTGGTGTCTATATGTAAAACATAATTAGGTTTGAGCTTTGGATAATTATAAACAAGTTTCTAACCTTGAATGTCTAGTGGAACATGACAAAATCTTGTGGGTGATAGGATAATTACTCATTGTCTGGGACTACACGGTGCATTGCCCCTGCACAGGAAACAACAGTGTTCCTCTCCAATCAATGTGATGACCAGTCCTCATATATGTAAACAGGAAATGACAGTGGTCCTCTCCAATCAATGTGATAACAGTCCCCACATATGTAAATTCCAAAAATGTCTCCTAGGGGCAGTGCCATACCACTGAGGATCACTGGTGTAGAGTTTAGTTGAGGAGCGAAGGTTCACACTCCAAAAGACAGTCAATATGATAAGTAATTATCTATTAAATGTCAAATCAGTCATTCAGAACAGACATCAAATACTATTCAAAGGAGAGCAAGAAAACTGTGGGTTCAAGTCACCAAGACATTCTTCACAACTAACCATGTCAGAAAAATTCTAGACTTCGAAGTCAGATAGACCCTCTCCAGAATCTCAACTTTGACTCTTATTCCCTGCGTGAATTTGGGTAAGTAATTCAACTTCCCCAAGTCTCCTTTTGCCTACCTGTAGGATGGGAGTAATGATACCTACTTGAAAGGCCAGTAGAACCTGGCTGGTGTGGCTCAGTGGTTGAATGTTGACCCATGAGCCAAGAGGTCATCTATTCCTGGTCAGGGCACATGCCAGGTTGTTGGCTTGCTCCTTAGTAGGGGGTGTGCAGAAGGCAGCCAATCGATATTTCTCTCTCATCAATGTATCTCTCCATCTACCTTCCTCTCGCTAAAATCAATAAAAACATATTTTTTAAAAAAGACAAGTAGGATTAAATGAGATTGTACATGTAAAGTAGTTAGGAGAATACCTAAATCATGGGTGATGCTCAACTTGGAGTCTATTATTCTTTTATTTCATAAAATAAAGCAGTCATCTTTTCCTGTGCTTAGACACATACATATCCCCCTTCTCTTTCTTTCTCACTCTAAATATGATTTTTCAGAAGATTGTCTCTTTCATTGATTTTATCACAGACCTATTGCTTCACTGTAAGTCTGTCTCCTCTCTAATTTGGCAATTTCTGTTTTTATCTGCATTATTTCTGTCGGTATCACTTAGTATTCTACCAGGAAAGTAGAAACTACAACAGTTATGTGAACAAAGAACATTTTTTAAAAAATATATTTTGTTGATTTTTTTACAGAGAGGAAGGGAGAGAGATAGAGAGTTAGAAACATCGATGAGAAACATCAATAAGCTGCCTCCTGCACATCTCCCACTGGGGATGTGCCCGCAACCCAGGTACATGCCCTTGACTGGAATCAAACCCGGGACCTTTCAGTCCGCAGGCTGACGCTCCATCCACTGAGCCAAACTGATTTCGGCAACAAAGAACATTTAACTTAAGGATTTAAAGTATTCAAAGACTCAAAGGACAAATTGGATTCTAAGACGGCACAAAACTCATAAACACAGGAAGTATATCCCCTCTTCCTCCTCGGGCTTCCCAGGCCCCCTCTAATCCCTCCCAACGGGTTTATCCAAAGAGAAATTCGGATTGCAGAATCTCCACCCCAGCGTCACAAAGCAGGTATCGAAGGATGGGCTGGGAGCTGGAGAGCTCAGTAGCCAGCACGCCTTCCTTTGCTCTCCTATTCGGTTTTCCTTTCCTTTTTTTTTTTTTTTTTTTGCATAATTTTTATTGAGATATAATTCACATGCCATAAAATTCACACTCCTAAAATATACAATTCAGTACTTTTCAGTATATTCACAATGTTGTGCAACCATTACTACTGTCTAATCCCTGAACATTTTCATCACTCCAAAAGGGACCCCATGCTGTTAGCAGTCACTTCTCATTCCTCAATGCTCCACGCCCCTGGCAATCACTAATCTACTATCTGTCTCTGCAGATTTGCCTTTCGTGTCTGGCTTCTTTCACTATGCATAATGTTTTCAAGGTTCATCCATGTTGTAGCCATGTATTAGTACTTCATTCTTTTCATGGCTAATTAATACTCCATTATATGAATATACCACATCTATTTATCCACTCATCAGTTGATGGTAGAGGTGGTGAGGAGAAAGCAAAAGACAGACAGACATAATCTAAAATTCCTCAGGAAGGTATCCCCTGCCCTTTTCATTCATTACTAGTATTGTGTTCCCAAAGACTGGTACAATGTCGTCTACATAGTAGGTGCTCAATAAATGTTTTAAAGAAATAAATGGAAATTCACCCAGTGTGTGTGGTTCAGTGGTTGAGCATTGACCTATGAACCAGGAGGTCAGGTCATATGCGCAGGTTGCTGGCTTGATCCCCAGTGTGGGACATGCAGGAGGCAGCTGATCAATGATTCTCTCTCATCATTGGTGTTTCTCTCTCTCTCTCTCTCTCTCTCCCTCCCTCTCCTTCCTCTCTGAAATCAATAAAAATTAAAAAAAAAAAAGAAATACCATGGTGTCCTAGTCAAAATATGTGCCTGTAAAGAACAGAGACTCTAGTAATCCATTTAAGTAAAAGTGAGTTTATTGTGAGGATAAAGGCAACTTTCCCATAACCCAATTGCAGAATGTGCAGCAGGGTCTCATGAGAACAGAAAAATTAACCTCTTTTCCCCTGGAGCCATGTGTATCTCTCACTTGGGCTCCTTTGTTCATGTCTAATCTACTCTTCCTCATTATAGATTAATTTCTCCTGCCAAGTTTTAAATTTCTATTCTCCCAAAATTCCACTCTGGGTAGCTATGTTGGCTACCTACCTGCCCACAGCTCCAACTACCCACATTGCCAATTGACTCAGTCTCTGCCTAAATTTCAAACTCCTGGGAAAGAGACTCTAATTGGCTAAACTTGGGCCAGGTGTCCACACTGGTTTAAGCAGCTGTGAAGGCTGTACTTGTGCTGTATTTGTGCAGTTCTTTGTGCTCCCTCTTCTAGACTGTGAGTGAGACAGGTTTTCTAAGGTGAGGCACTGTTTGGGGAGGAAATGGTGATGCTATGTATGTCATGGCTAAGTACAAAGTGAAGGAAATTGCTTTTCACCCTTTGAAACTTTAGGCCATCATCCATGGTCCTATGCAAATGCCTTTAGGATATAAAACACCACTATAAGCACAGACATACCAGCAGTAAGATGCGCCGGTGATGCACTGCTTTTCAAGCCAATATTTCATATGCATCTAGCCTCCAGGAAGGAGATTAGGCTATAAGGTTGACCACTTAGTTCTGGCATATACTGTACAGCATCCCCAGTGCTTCTAATAATTGGCATCTCCTCTCCACTACCCATGGGCACTCTCAGACTAACCATTTGGGCCCATGATCAGGCCCATGATCAAGCCAATGATCAAGATCAGAGTGCTTCCCTGACGGAGAAGTACAAATAGCCATCTCCTTTCTGAACTTCTCCAGGACTCCAACTTCTAGGCACATGCACAGAAGCACATAGGAATCAGTGTGTTAATTTGAATTAATCAGCTGTGCTGAGGCAGGAAAGGAAATGGTAGCTTTCTGTAGAATACCCACCTGAAGCTGATGGTCTGGAATGGTCTTCAGACTCTTCAAAGCTCCCCTAGTGGCCTGAAGGGGACAAAGCTACCTCCCATGCCTCATCTTATTTTCACAACAGAAGATAATCTGGTGGTTTTTTCTTTTCTTTTCTTTCTTTTTTTTTTTTTTTTTTTTTTTTTTTTTTACCATTTGGGCCACATGAAAAAGTTTAACACATGTCAAGTTACAAAATTAGACCTAGAAAAAAAAATAACCTAAATATAGTACATTTTAATACTTGTTTGTATGTATCATTCTGATAACAGTGCATCAAAATTCAAGTTGAATAGTTTAAAAAACACACACTTGCATTTCCTTCATTGTGGCATTCTGTCCTTTTTTGCTTAGTATGATGATAGAACCCTCAAAAACCATAATGTGAATAAATTTTTACAAAATGATATATTAGTGAAAGCCTCTAATGCCAAGTTTATATCATATTCATCCCCCAAATGTCTATAACCTGTTGTTTAGTTTCTAAAAACTTAGTCAGTCTGGAATGGAATTTAATCCTGAAAAAAACAACAATAAAAAGACAGATAAAGTCCAGTTCTTTCCTCAAAACACTTTTTAAAAATTCTTTTTTAAATCTTTAAAGGTTCAGCCTGTTGGTTAACTAAGAGAGTGCCCGGGTTGATTGACAGTATCTGTCAGAGGCAATGAACTCCACTTGGACGTTGCCTTTATGCTGGTGTGTCAAGTTGTTCAACTGTGACCCTTCCATCTGTTCCAGCTAATCTGAAAGTCATTTAGACCCAGTTCCCCATTCATTTGAAACACAGCACATTCTCCTGTTAACACACATATGCAAAGTTGTCTGCTGTCAGCAACCTATGGGTTTTCTTGAAAAGTCTCGCTTACAACATCTGTATAAACATTTACACAACAGAAAATCCATTTCTTGACCAGTACTGCCTCCCTAACTTAATTTTTTCAGACATTTCTAAGTATAGAGTTATTTTTGAACAGACATTAAAAAGTTTACCTCCCCAAATTAACTTTTAAGGAGGAACAGTCAACTGATTTTGACATTTCCAAAAAGAAATCATTGTGTTGTGTCTTAAGACTACTTGAGAATTCATTATCTTATTTTCAAGGATTTGGGTAAACATGAAAATGTTTGCATACTTTTTAAAAGCAACTTTGGGAGGAAATAGTCAAGTTCATCAGATCTACTGAGTCAGAATCTCTGGAAATAGGGCTGGGAATCTGTATACTCAGAAATCCCTCCATGTGATTTTGAGAATCAACCAGGTTCAGAAACAACTGGTCTGACTTACTTACACTTTACAGAGAAGCATTGCATTACTCTACTTTCTTATTTGTACGACTCATATGACTCTATTAAATAAATTACTTAGCTAAAAAAAAGAGTATAATGAATGAAGAAAACAGGAAAGGTATTTGAGTGATTTACACAGATGTTTCTTTGCATTATGTGTAAATTGAAATTGCATTTGGATGTAACACAATAGGAACACTCATATTATCCTAAATGCATTAAGACTTCCTTTGGTCCGAAACTTTTAAAAAAATTGCTTTGCTTTATTTCAGTCTGGTTCCTTCTCTGAACTCTGTCCAGGTCTACCCTGTATATCTCAGGTCTGGCCTCAACCCTGACATTGAATCTCTGTGTGACCTTGAATGAGCCACTTCTCTTCTCTAAGACTTAGTTTGCATGAGGAAGTTAGAGGAGATAATCTCTAAAGACCCTTCTAGCTCTGACATTCTCTGCACATCTAAAACAAGTTCTATATGCATTTAAAACAAGTTCTATAGATCCTTTCTTCTCTGATGAAAATCACCTCTAGCCTAGAATATTATCTCCAACCATACACAATTGGGGGCCCACAAAGGTACAAACTTCTTAAGGTATTTTAAGAAAGTATTTCTAAGCTTTAAGAGCTTAAGGAACACCCTTTGTGAAATGTCCTTAGAATTTAAATTTGCATCACTAGCTCCAAAAGTTTTTTCATTGATCTGTTTACAAAATATGCCACTCTCTTGTTTGAGGTTATACTTCTAATATTCAAAGGCTCTTTTTGTTACATTCATGAACAAATCATTTAATCTCCTCAAGCTTTAGTTTTTTAAAAAATCTATAATGTGGAAATGAATCTGCTTAAGCACAAAAGAAGAGAATTCTTAAGTACAAAAGGAGATAAGGAGGAGATAAGCACTTTCTAAACTGTAAGTTCCACAGCTGCCATTATTATTTTTATTATAATTATTACTACTGCTGCTGCTGCTCATAAGTTGGTCCTCTTCTGTATCACTATTGTGAATAAAGTACCATCCGATAAATTACTGTTTTTGGACATCTATGGAGAAAAATGGAAGGGAATTGCAGACATGTGTCAAAAGTTTTTAAAACATTCATAACGTTGGGCACAATAATTTGACTTCTAAGGAGGTGTCAAATTATGTATCCTATCTTTGCATAAAGATGTTCGTCAAACTACCATTTTATAATGGCCCATATCAAAACCAATGTGATGTCCATGAGTAAATCATCATCCAGGCAACATTGAAATATGTAGCCATTCAAAATGGTGTTTTGGAAAAATATTTAATGACTTAGAAAAAGCTCATGTTACGTAGTAAGGAGTAAAATAAAGCAAGATGAAAACATGTGTTTAAATATTATTGCAATTTTGTGGCAAAATATATTGTCTAAATGTATCTTAACGAAAAAAGATATATGGAAGTATTTTTCAGTGACAAGAATTGGAGTATAGATAACATCTGTCTTTTATTTGTTTCTGTGTTTTCTAAATTTTCTTTTAAACATGTATTGTTTATCTTTCTACAAACTGCAGCACCTCCTTCCCTCCCAAATTTCGAATCCCATATTCATTCATCCAATAAAAGCATATTGAGTATCTACTGGGTGTCTCCATCCGCTGTTAGGCAAGGTGGAAATGCAGAGGTATACAGGGCATGGTTATAGGCTTTAAAGAGCTTGCAGTCTAGAAGGAGAAATTGTTCCTTAGAACAGTACAAATGAATTGCCAAAGAAGAGAGAAAGTTCCTGTTGTTATTTAATAAACAACCAATAAGTTCTGTATTCAATCCCACAAAGAATTGCTATTGAAGTAATAAGGAGTTGATAGAGGTATTTTAATCTGATTAGCATCTGCATAAACTCATCAGAAAATGGAGAGTATTTTAATTTCATTTTTACTTACTGGAATGCTCTTTTCAAATAGATTGGGCTTAGAATCTTCCATTTAGATGTGCACTTCCAGAGCATGGGTCATGAACTGCAGTTGCTTATACTGGCCAGGCAGATTATGTAGATATCTCCGTGGACATTTCTGATTGTCACAACTGGCATCTAGTGGGCAGAAGCTGGGGATGCTGCTAAACATCCTACAATGTTCAGGACAGCCCCCACAACTAAGAACGTCAGTAGTGCGAAATATGAAGTGAGAGGGCTATTGAGATTGATTGCTGAGAAATAAATCTGAGAGATGACACTTGTCATTGATCCAGAGAAAATCTTCCCCAGGAAGATCTGGGGGCAGAATGGGCCAAGCAGGGGAAAGAGCAGAAGCAAAGGCTCTGGGTGGGAACAAACTTGGTATAGTTGAGACACAGAAATCAGGTTAGTCCTGCTGCCCCTTGCCTAGTTCATGATGGAACTTGCTGGATAATCTGCATGAACTGAAACAAAGAAATTTTAAAATGCTAATAGGGTCTTAATCCTCTGGTCTAACTCTCATTTTACAAATGGGGAAACTGAGGCCACAGGAGTTAAAGTAAGTGGCAGAGAACTTAGATCTGGCTCTCAGTTTTGCTCTCTTCTTGGGCATTCTGGTTTAACCATCACTGATTTTCTTTTCTATCCTAAAAGTCTGATCTAATTGTTCTTCTAAATAAAATTCACCATATACTAATAAGTACTTCACGTATGCTATTTTATTTTTTAAATATATTTTTATTGATTTCAGAGAGGAAGGGAGAGGGAGAGAAAGATAGAAACATCAATGATGAGAGAGAATCATTGATCAGCTGCCTCCTGCATGACCCCTACTGGGGATCAAACCCGCAACCCAGGCATGTGCCCTGACTGGACTCAAACTCAGGACCCTTCAGTCCGCAGGCCAACGGTTTACCCACTGAGCCAAACCAGCTCGGGCATGCATGTTATTTTAAAAGTGTTCCCTATAAACGTGTCCTGCATGATCTACTCATCACCATGATACTCTAAAAGGAATATAAGATCCCTGCTTTACAGATGGTAACTTGGAGATTCAGAACACAAATCTAGCCTGTGTTCATGGATTGGAAGAATTAGTATTGTCCATACTACCCAAAGTGATCTACAGATTCAATGCAATCCCCATCAATATTCCAATGGCATTTTTTACAGAAATAGAAAAGATTCTCAAATTCTATTAGAACCACAAAGGACCCCAAATAGTCACAGTGATCTTGAGAAAGAAAAACAAAGATGGGGCCATCACACTTCCAGATTTCAAACTATATCACAAGGCTATAGTAATTAAGAGGATGGGACTGGCATAAAATCAGATACACAGACCAATAGAGAGGTCAGAAATAAACCCATGCATATGCAGTCAACTAATCTGTGACAAGGGCACCAAGAATACTCAATGGGGGAAAGATAGTCTCTTTAGTAAGTGATACTGTAGTGAAGAAAGTGGGCTATGTTCTTAAGAGCCAGGGAGGGACTCTGCCTCAAACTCACCATCTACTTACTCATGCTTTGCATTCCTTAGCCTGAGTCAGTCTCATATTTCAGAATGAAAGAGCAGGCTGCAAGTTTAAGTCTCTGAGATTGGCAAAACAGAGCTTTTTTTTTTTTTAATTTTGTTTTATTGCTTAAAATATTACAAAGAGTGGTACATATGTCTCTTTTTTTCCCCCTTGACCTTCCCCCAGCCTCCCCTACCCTCCAGTGTCTTGTGTCCATTGGTTATGCTTATGTGCATGCATACAAGTCCTTTGGTTGATCTCTTACCATCCCCCCACCCCCCCACCCCAGGAAGTGTACTCCTCTGCCAGCAAAAGGGGAGGAGGGAGGGAGGGTGGAGGGTGGGAGAAAGGGAGGGAGAGAGAGAGTGAGAGAGAGTGAGAGAGAGCATAGAGCTGCTAAAGCTGGAATAAATATCAGGACATCCCAAATTGACACCTTTTCCCCATTTTATCCCAGAGTCAGCACAAAAAGGCTCTGTCAATACTGGTAGAGTTGAGTGAAATTGCATTTGGTTGTTTCACAGCAGGATAATTACATGTCCTAGAGTGTCCGGGACAATGCTAGTTTATGCCCATTGTCCCAACATAAGTATTCCACTCTCACAATTGTCCCAGGTTGGATAATGCATTCTTTGCTCAGGAGCTCTAGGGTCCATAGGCCATAAGCGCAGGGCATCGCCGGGTGCTATCTGGATGAATCTCAGCCTCTTTCTAGCTAGACTCTGTCTAGGGGGCAAAGACCAGACAGAACAACACACCAGCAATTGGCCAAGTAAAGGAAAGATTCTACTCACTATTTGCCACCAGATCAATAATACAGCCATCGGGGACATTTATTGCTTTTACCCATCTATCATTCATTACTACACCTTTTAGTCTCTCTTTCATTCCTCTACCTTCTGGGAAATCTCCCTGACTGTGCTTAGGAAATCTCACTCCCATTACTATTAAGCCAGGGGCCTCAGGGATGGACATGTGACCCACGCTGGTCAATCACAGCATTTTAAGTCCTTGGTCACAGGTTCAGGAATAGACATGTGACCTAAGCCTGATGGATGAGAGTTCAACACTGGATTGCCCACATGTGAAAAGCTTCTCTGCTACAGGATGACTGATAATCTTGAAAATCAATTTCAGGATATTTTGGAACCTGGTTGGATTGCTGAGCAGTTAGGAGAGAGCCTGGTCTCACGGGTGTCTTTCCACTCTGAGAAGAAAGCCTGTCTGAGAATGGAATCAACACAGAAGAAAGGCAGAATAGAGAGCTGGAGAGGAAAAAAATGCATCCTAAGAACATTGTGTGATTTTCTCTACCCAAAGACGCCCCAAACTAGGATTTCCCTTAACATTTAGTTGGGAGTGATAAACTATTAAAAAATTAGTAATTCCATTAAAAAACTAGTAATTCCATTGTGACTATTTGAGGTCTTTTGTATTGATTTTTAGAAAAAGAGGAAGGGAGAGGGAGAGAAAGAGAAACGCTGATGTGAGTGAAAATGGATATGAGCAAAATATCAATTGGTTGCTTCCCGCACACCTCCTACCAGGGATCGAGCCCTCAACCCTGTCATGTGCACTGACCTGTAATCGAAC
The DNA here is from genome assembly GCF_963259705.1 of Myotis daubentonii. NCBI lineage: Eukaryota > Metazoa > Chordata > Mammalia > Chiroptera > Vespertilionidae > Myotis > Myotis daubentonii. The sequence goes on along the minus strand of NC_081848.1, from coordinate 57,539,936 downwards.
CAGTGACCTCTTGGTGCATGGAACAATGCCCAACCAACCGAACCACACTGGCCAGGGCAATAATTTAATTTTTAAAATCCAGTTTAAGTTGAGTTACTATCTCTTAAAGACAACAATGAGGACAGTTCTATCTAATATCAGAGCACAAGTAAATTATATCTCTCAACCATAAGCCATCAGTAATATAAAAGATCTGGCTCAAGCCCTCCACATATACAGTCTTGTAGCTGCTAAAATGTAAACCAAACTAGGGACCGTCTATGTCATTGTCAGAGTAGGACACTGGTCTGACAACAGGAATTACCACAGGGGGCTTTCTGGTTCAGAAAGAAAGTTCTGAAATACTGGGTTGAAAATATTTGAAAAAGTTTCTCTCCCACAGGACTTCTCAGAGCCTTTAATATGCTAATGACACTGTGAATCTCCAAGTAGGGATGTGGTCTTCAGTGTTTACCAAGCTTATTTCATTGTAATCAACCTCCCCTCCAGCCCCCTATCTCAAAACTTCTAAGTGTCACAGTTGTTAGCTAGTTACCTGCAGCATAAGGACAAGTGTTGCAAGATGTCTAACCCAACTACCTCATTGTACTGATTATAATAGTGAAATCCAGAGAAGTTGTTTTGCCAAAATCCCATCACTGGTAGTGGCAGAATGAGAGCCATAACCCAGGCGCCCTAACGTTCTGTCCAGGGTCCCCTCTACTAAGGGATGTGTTAAACATCTAAAAAGAAAACACTAACTGTCATCTTTAAAATAAAGGGAGGAAATTTCTCTGAAGATGACCTTATTGAAGAGAAACATTTGCAGCTTATAGAACACAGCAATGAGAGATGCGGGAAGGTGGACTTTTCCTGTCTTTTGTTATTGGCATTGACCTGGAGGCCCTCAGTTCTCCTCACAAGCTTAAGGGGCTTAGATCAAGGGCAGATTTTGAAATTGAATTTATTCAGATTAAACAAAACCTTCAGTGAGAGGATTTACTCCCCACAAGCTGTTGCCAAGTTGGGGCTGTCCAGGCCAGGCCCATTTTCCTGAGCTACAATCACTTTGTTCCCAAGTTCCTGGCAGTACCCGGGCAGCCAGTTTCCAGGGACATTCAACATTCAGAGCTTTCTCAGCCTCTTGGATCCTTTCCTATTTCTCCAACATTGTTAGACAGGCTCCCGGTAGGCTGCAGATTTTCTAACCATTGTACAAGGAGGTGATCTTAGAAAACACAGCCAGAGGTGCAGAGTCTAGAAACAAGTTTCTTTCTCGGTTAGCATTTGACCAGTCACAATGAGATTGACCCTGGCAAACAGGCCATGTTGTCCTAATAAACAATCCAGATGACAGGGCAGATGAGAATCCCGGGTTACAAGTAGTTGTGTTTTGGGGATTTTCCTTTTAACACCATATCCCTCTGTTTGCTAAATGCTAATTTCATTCTCCAAGTCGGAAAAGTTGGCAGTGATGTTGAGAGGTCTGGATGTGGCAGAGATAACAGTCACAGGTATGTTTCTCAAAGCGGGTGCTCTGCCTTCAGGATACATTATCCACCCTCTATGTCAAACGTGCTCAGCCTTTAAGTCTGAGGTTCTCTAAGCATTGGGAGGGGCTCAAGTCCCAAGTTTCTACTTCATGTTTATATTTTTAAATGAGCTTTTATTGCTTGTTTTCTTATTATAAAAAGAAATACATAAGTCTTTTAGAAATACTGGAAATATAAGGCAGAAAGAAGGAAATAAAATGATCTGTAATCTCACCACAAAGAGATAAAAGGCATTAACATTTTAGGCTCCAAGTCTTTTCATGTTTAAGTATCTTAACCGAATACTGGCGAGAACAAACTTTGCATTTAGTTCGTAGCCTGTGTGGTTCAGCTTTGCATCAACCTCAAAGAAAATACTTATAATTTATTGAGCTACGATTTAAAAAAAATTTTTTTTTAGTTTTTCAAGCTGGATAGGGTCTGAGAAACCCATTGAACAGATAAGAAAACTGAGCACCAAAGTGTAACTGACTTCCTCATATCAACCCGGCAGCTCAGTGGTAGAGCAGAGATCAAGAAAATCTTCTGGTTCTCAATTTGGCATATTCTTTTCTTCACTGTACCCGCTGTTTCAATGTAGAAAGAATTGTGGTTATAAAATTCAATTTGAGTAAGAACATTTAGCTATGTTGACCTCAAAGCATTGAGGAACTTGTATGCACTAATTATTTGGCATTATGGAGAAGGAAATAATCTCTACATACATACAAACTTCCAAACTATGAAAGGTCAGCTTTTTTAAGCACAAAGACTTTTATCTGAATAATAGCCAATTTCAGGGGAAATTATTCTAAATATGCCCTTTTAAAGATAGTCACATTTAACAACACTTAATCTCATCTTGATGACCCAAAGCTATAATTATGAGCACCCGTTTTTATTCTGTGCTATAATACAGTGAGACCTTCTGGGATTGGTAAATTGTAAAACTCTGAATGGCTCCAGACTGCTAAGCTTTCATAGTTTTATGTTTGCTTTATATGGATTTTCTGTCTCCCCCTTTACAATCAAGCTGTCAGCTATTATTCTTTTTGCTCCCCGTATGTCTGAGATCCTCTCCCCATTTGTTCCCCATCTGCTATGCTGCTTCAATCACTTATGTGCTGCGGAGGCTGATATTCATGTTTGTTAGAAGTGTCTGTAACGTATAAGAAAATAGGCTCTGGGTGAGTAGAGAGGGGATCCCTTAGCTATAAAGTTAGTGAGCAGACTTAGGGACATCTATTTTAATTGCTCAGAAGCTATTTTAAGTTTGTTTTCTCTTTAGATTGGCAAATAAATAATGTCCATATAAATGATACAGCATAGTATTTAAAAGCAGATATAATCAGGCATGAAGAGTTCAGACATCCCTTGCTCATTTATGCGAATCAGTCTTTCCTTGGGAAGAGATCCAAATCTCTAGGCAACACCGTGGGTCTTGGGGATGTTTTCTTCATTTCTTTTAAATTTCTGAAATCACTTTCCAACATAACATTGGTCTTTTCTTAAACTGAAGTGGAGAGCAAATAGGAACACAGCAGAGGCATCCCTCTGGGCCTGACAGATACAGAGCACAGGCTCCTGGCCCCAGGGCCTCCTTCCCCAGGTCTGGTACCTGGCACCAGGGCTGTCCTTCCCCAGGCAGGTCCCTCATCAGGGCTGTCCTTCCCCAGGCCTGGTCCCTGGCACCAGGGCTGTCCTTCCCCAGGGGCTCCTATCCCTTCCCCTGAAATACAACCTCTGCCCATGTTTCACTTGTCCACTTGTTGCTCCTGTCTCTTTAAAAAGATTAACTTTTCACAGCGTAACTCTGATCTTGCAAGTTAAAACAGATTTCCCTTCATCCAAATTCTAAAATTCTCTCAAATGATCCGTAAGACTGATTGTCCTACTCTATTACTACATTTTCTCCCAGATTCTAAATTCCTCACAATACACTCAGCAAGAGTAGACGAGCAAAGGAGACAGACTAGTAACAGCTAACCTCCGAGCTCACGTGATGCTGAGATCATTTTAAAAGCCACCATTGGAGATGGTGCTGTGGGAGCAGCATGGGCTATAAAAGCCAAGCGATTTGCAAAATTATGCCAAGACAAGGAATTACTCAATGCAAACACCTGCTCCGGAGTGATTATCAAATTATCCGCCGCGTAACTACGGCCCTGCCAGTTGACTTCCCTTCTCCCCCACTCACCCCCGCCCCCCACCTCCACGGTCATTTGTATTTACCAGTAAACACCCGCAAACCCACGGCACTCTGCGAAACCCAAAGGCCAAATTAAAGGACGCAGACTGGAGTTAATGAGGGGTTGTGATAACAACGGCCCGGCAACAGCCGAAGGCGCATTAACAAGCGGCCAAGGACTTCCTCGCGCAGGATCTCACTTACAGTTTGAAATCCCTGCACGCTAAGGCTGTTGTTCCCTGGGAACGTCGCCACCGATGAGTTTCCCCAAACAATGTGTAAAGCTGGAAAAGAAAAACTGAGGTTAAAATATCACCCTAAGCTTTCCTTCTACTTCGCCTTCCCCTCCCCACCCAACCTCCTCCAGCCACCACCACTGCCACCTTTCTTTCCAGCTGTCAGTTTTTAAAGTGTATGTTTTAATTTTTCACGGTTGAGCACATCCAAAGCTGTGTTAAGGGGCATGGGATTCTATTCTTCTCTAAAGTCTACATGCAACCCTGGATTACCACAGCTGGCTCTGCTAACGTTTGCAAAGTCTAACTTACTATCTAAGACTATTTCCAAGGCCATTGTGAGCTCTGTTTCGGGCACGAAATCCTCTCCTTGTAATGTAGACCATCTTAAATGGTCCTTTTGTGACCGTGGTCTCCACCCTTAAACAAATGCAGGGCATATTTTCCCTGATGGGTGTCCCAAGGAGAGCTTGGGAAGAAATCGTTTTTATCTAGGCGGTTCACCCAGACACACAGACTTGCTTGTTACCGTATTTAAAGAAAGTGGCCACAAAGAAATAGTCATTGGATTTACAATAGGGGAAACCTAGTATGCATTTCCAAGGGATCACATTTTGGGGAGAATTACAGAATAATTACACATATGCTTAGATCACGAGCATTCAATGAAGCGGACGGCATTTTGAGGATTTAAGATGTTGGGGCTGTGGTCCTCTCTAAGAAACCGGGATAATTCAGACATTCAAATGCAAAACCGCACCATTTGGAGAGTGTAATGCGGTCTGTTCTGGTCACTGTTACAAATTCGGAAAGGATCCCCTGGCTGCAGACATTAGAGGCACTTAATACTTAAATCTGTTTCCAAATGTAAAGCATAGAACAAAAGTGCTGGGCATTAATGAAACGTATCCTAACACTGGTGTGCTGACACATTTCATTAAAGTGTCACTTGGGGAGAGTAAAAAATAATGACAAGAGCTTTGCTGTAACTTGATAAGGTCCTCAGATGAAATATCACTAACTATAACACATTAAACATCCATTTTAACACTATCAGGGTTTTCAGATGGGGCTGGAATTAATTTCATGCTTAGCGTGTTATCTATAAGCAATTACTATAAATGAATCTCTTTTAGAGGTCTGCATGCTGATTGGTTATTCATGTTAGTTTTATTTTAACCATCAGGAAATCAAATATTGCTGGAAGTTATTGCAATTATCTTAAGAAAAATACTTTAAATACCAAATCTCTTGTTTATTTATAAGGCCAGCCATTAGTTAATTCCTGAAAGAATGTATTGTCTGTATTTTTAAAAATAAACACTTTTAACATTTTTGTTGGGTGACTGGACTGGAAAAATAGTTTTCTACTGAACTCCAAAAAATTAAAGTGTTCTTCCAAGCTCAAAATGCCTTTTATAATTAGAAAATGGATAATAATAAGAATTCGACAAATGTAGACCAAAAACTCAGCATTTTATGACTTCAAAAAAGCCTTCCAATTTAATGTTCTAATTCAATGCTAAGTAGTTTTCTATTTTGGAAAAATGTCCCTGTGTAAATACATGTAATTTGTATTTCCAGTAATTTTTCAAAACTTCTCCTAAGATCTTGTGTCCAAAATCTCAAAGTCAGAACTTTGCAACTTTGGCAGCCACCTTAATACTCTTAACAAATGGATTTATGTAAGGTGTTTTTCAACATTAATAGATTTGTTTGATTTTTGTAGACCAGTCCTCTACAATGTGGTGAGGCAAGGAATTCTCCCAAGCAAAAATCGAGTTGCAAAGTCACACAAAACAGCAGAGATAAAACAGAGAAATTAGTCTGAAGCAAAACAAGAGAACAGCACAAGAAACTCGGAGCTGGCAATCTCGCAATGTGAAAGGTTAATCACAAGATTTAAAATCTAATCTTGCTTTCAAAGGCAGCTCATGTAATTGCATACATTGTCAAGGGACATGAGAACAGTGGGAACAGGAAAAAAAATTTTTTTTTAAACAAGCGGGCTTGATATAAGCCGTAAATTTAATATGGAGAAAGGCAAAAAATTAGCAAGAGCAGGCTCAGACTTCAGTAAAGGGTCAGCGCGGGAACCGAGACAGTAGAAATGGCCACAAAGAACCACTTCTACAGAAAAGGGAACCTTTAATTTTGGATAAATATGTATTCCAATGGGATAGTCCCCAAAGACCTTTGTGATTCCATTCCATTCATTCATGTTGCCTGACAAATATTTATAGGGGGGGTCTACGTGTGCTGATATTGTGGGAATACAAAGATAAATCCGACACCAGAGGGAGAAAGTCCTAGCTCCATAAGGCACAAAGCAGAAAGAACCAAGCGAGAGTTAAGAGATGAGAGAAATAATTCCACAGAGGGGATGGCACTTAAACTATGCCTAGAAAAATGGGCAGGAGTTGGCCATAAGCAGGCGAGAATGAGACAGGAAAGCACGGAGTACGTGCAGAAGGCATTGACGACGTCAGGCTGAGTGGAAGCTCATTCCAAACCCAGGAGCAGTGTGAGCTGGAAAGAGAGATGGCATTGATGTATGGGGCCTGGAGGAGTCTGACTTGATTCTATGGAAAGTGGGAACTCACTGGAGTTTTGGGATCCCAGGAACAGTATGATGCTTCGGGTGTTGGAGAAGGTGAATCTGTGTGGGGCAACTGAGAAGAGGAAGAAGAAAGCAATCTCAGCAGAATATATTTCAGGACAGTAAAAATGTAGACCTTTGTGTTCTTGGGCTAGAAAGTACCGAAAACATATCTATGAGTTATGTGTTTCTAAATTTCAAGACTGCCACTTCTTGCTAATTGGAAAAGCAGTAAAAGGTGACACTGAGAAACATGTAGTTTATCAAGGAAGGATGGAAGACCCCAGCCAGTGGGTGATACTCAGACCAAATTCACCTGTTTCCCAGGAGAGAGGCGTGTGATCTTTGGGTGCGTATTAAATGCCAGGGATGGAAGAGATAATAACTACCCCTGAGGATGTATGGAATTCCCTATCACAGCAGGAATATGGGTACATCTCAGGCCTAACCACGACATACAACTGCCAGCCATCCCATGAGCAGCCCCTGTTGCCTGGAAGTGTGCTAACCAGGACAAAACAACCTCCTCATTAACACAGGGAAACAGGCCTCACCGTGTCAGCAAACACATTCAGGGGTTCTCGGTCATAACTGTATGGTGTTAGAGTTTGGGGGAGACATTACTAAAGGGGATAATGTACTAGTGATTAAAAAAAAATTCTGGTTTGTTTTTGTAGTTTCTTTATCTGTCACATTTCTATCGTATTTTATACTTTTTAAGGTGATTTTAAATATGATATTTTTTCATTTCTCCCAATAACCCCATTATTTTGTTTTACAGAAAGAATTACAGACGCCCAGAGAGGATGGGTGGCTTTGGCTCAAACCTCACAGAGGAATGAGCACCCAGAATCCAGTTTCTTGATTCCCCCTCCATTTCATCATCTGGCCTCCTCCTACTTGTAATCAAGAAATGTTCATTCAGCATCTCTTCCACAGAAGGCATGTTTCTAAAGCCTCAGGTTTTTCTGGGAGTTTTAACAAAAAAAAATCTCAGCAGGGTTTTAAAGGCGGAATGAAACCTAGCTCGTCTTTCCTACACAGAGCCCCCTGGTGGCAGGTAAAGTAACAGTTTTGAGTTAGGACGTCCTGAGTTTTTAGGATCTGACTTTACGGAAAGATGAGAATACTGAAACATAGAAAATAAATTGTAGAAGGGTTCATCTAATCCAGCGCTCTTACTTGGCATCGTATTAAGAAACTGATGTTCAGAGAGGTCAAGTAAGAAGCTCATGGCAGCACAGCATCCTGAGCTAGTGCTTCTTTCCAGGAAGAAAGGCACCCCTTAGCATCTTCCTCATTCCCCTTTCTCTTGTGGGTTAACAGTCATGCCCCTAGGCAGTGTCTCCTTAGAGAGCATAAGCAATTGCATAAGTAATTGTACAGATGGACACCTCCTGGCTCCTGCTCTTACTAGTTATGGAACCCATGTGACTTCATCCCCCTTACCCCCTCTGAACCCCAGTTTCCTCATTTATAAACTAGGAATAGAAATCATTTCCACCTCAGTGGGGTGTTTTTTAAGGGTTAAATGAAATACTGCAATGACACACTTTGAACAAGCCTTGATATGTGGCAGTTGTTTCTATGCTTAATCTGCCTTGGTACATCTGGAGCCCTTAGCCCTAAAGTTTTCCTCCTGAGATCCGGAAAAATAATTTTCAGAGGAAGTGAGTGCTTTTAAAGATGGTTCCTTCTTCAAGATGAAAATGGCTATCACATAACCTCTGAGACAGCATCTCAGTGTGCCCAGGGAGCCTGGTTCTTCTTCCAGGGTTACCGAGACTGGTGTTTCTCATGGCAGAGCCAAAGGAATGTACTTCCAACCTCTTCTGAATTCACCTCAGCTCCATGGGGATCAGGGGAGAGGAACAGCGACATTTTCCATAGCCCTCTATCCCTCCCCAGCGGGGGCCCCATCTAAGTTTCTCAGTTAAGAGGCATTGTCAGCCCCTGTTATCTTCAGTTGTCAATGGAAATGAATAAGGATACCTGCTCCCTCCTCCACATAGTTGTTCTGAGGATCAACTTTCAGTATGTGAAAGTGCCCTGAAGACAATGATTATCAGCAACATTGTTGTTAAGTCACCATTTGCTATTTCAACTGATTTATTGGGTACTAAGTATGTGTGAATATGAGAAACAGGATGGGCGTGGTCCCTGCTCACTTGTAGTTTACAGTCTGTGTTTCTTTAGTTTACTATTATTTTTATTGTTGATTAAAGTAAGAATAACTATAACTTGTATATAAGAATAAAATAACAATTATCAGTAGAATGCCTATTGTGGATTAGATGTTTAATTGATAAACAATAATAGCTCCTTCATTTGAATACCCAGGTAGCATGCAAATATCATGTAATTAACTCACAAGAAACCAATAGGTAGGTATTTATAGAGAAACCCTTTGAAGCTGAAATAGTGTAACTTGCTAAAGGCCTTATTTCAAATAACTTTCAAAACACAGTTCCAGAAGCTAAATCTAGCATTATTTTCATTGTGCCACTAATAACTACGCCATTAAGATTTTTGTTTGCCTTTATGTCATGTGGGAATGTTGTGTGGAGCAATCCTGAATGTTACACATGAAAAATTTATCATAACATCACCTGATTGGCACTTCACTCAGTCTGTAATTTTGTATACCTTCAAAGACTCATGTTTTTTTGAAATACACCAGAGATGACAACATAACAAAAGTTTAGGATACTTTCAAGATTATTTAGAGAATTAAATCAAAGAAAGTGCTGGACATTTGTTTTTATAATAAATATGTTGGCCCAAACTTCTCTTCTGCACCCAGAAGTTAATGGAGCTCATCTGGACAGCATGCATTTAAAAGAATGTTTGTTATATCTGTGCTCAGAATCTCAGATGTCTGTGGTACCTACCACAGAATATGACCTCTTGTGTCCATGTAATTTTTAAGAGCACTCTCTTTTACTCTCAAAATAGTCCAGGTTGGGACAATAAATTATACAACCATCGTACCAATAAATCATGGCAGTAAAGAAAATGTCCCATCTTCTTTGAAACTAAAAAATAGAAGTAGAATATTGGACTAACCCTCTTATTATCATAAACTACCCTGAAAACTGGACAGAATATATGAAACAATTACTTTCATACACTGGACAGCAGTCAGCTCAGGAATGTGAGGTAAGCGCTGTGACTGTCCCAGATTTCTTTCCATAGGCATTTTTGAAACCTCAGGGCAGATATGGAAAATCCAAGCAGAGCGAAGTAGTCTCACTGACCACAGGAGATAGAGGTCATATTTAAGAGAGGATGAGACAACTAGAATTTGTGGGGGGAAGTACTGGAAAGAAGAAAGCTAGACAGTGAAAGAGCTCTAGAAATTTGCACAGGGCCCCATGAGTCTTTGGCTGAATATTGAGCTGCACATGCAGGGAGCAAGGCTCCACAGTCTAGGCAAAGCACTGCTGATGTGATATAAGCTGAACAGCCATAGGAGCTAGGCAGGGGACATCAGGTTCTCTAGAGTGGTGAGACCTGACAGATTGCCAAGGACATTTAAGAGACTCCAGTAAGATAACTCCTTAAAAGTAATGCTCAATTATTCTAAGGGTAAAAGGTTTTTCTAGTCTCACACTAATATAGCCTTAAAAAAAAAAGCCTACATCATCACAAACAGGTGCATAACATATTGTGCAACAGGAATTTTCCAGCTCCATTATAATCTTATGGGACCACCATGGTGTTTGTGGTCCGCTGTTGACAGAAACGTCGTTGTATGGCACATGTCTGTGATGTCTGCCACTGATATCAACATAAAGGAAGGAGAAAGCAAAAAAAGTTCCACCCAGAGACCTGTGCAAGCCAACATGAGTGACACCATATATTTGATGAGCTCTTTGCACCTTTCTTGTCTTCAAATGAAAACTGGAGCCATGAAATTCCCATTTGGTTAACATTTAGATATGGCCATGCCAAGCTTTCAGGACCATAAGCATGGAAATTGATGAAATTACAGTCTGTTCAGGGAAATAATACGGTGATGAGAGAAAAAGCCTGTGTCACGATCCTGGTGGCAGCTTGTTAAAACAGGTGAACCTTTTCTTCCTTCTCTACTGGAAAACATCCCATGGTACAATATGCCAAGTAGATGCTCAGGGAGAGAGATCAATGGGGGGAAAAAGGATGACACAAATAATTGAGATATTTTTAAGGGCATGTAAGTCAGTGAACATTTCATTAGTATCATTTCAGCGATTTTCTGCTCTCACAGAAGTAGCCAAATTGAAATCACATCCTTCTACTTAATAAGCAAAAGAATGTGATTATGTTGCCATAACATTTAAGATTTGAGATGGTCGTGTGACAGGCATGAAGGAAGTCAGATTTAAAGAATCTAAGTAAAATTAACATGGCCCTTTCCCATGAATGCTTTTCAGCAGAATACATTAAAAAAATAATCACTTCTTTATGAGCTACGAACAGCCACAACTTAATTTTCAGAGGAATGCATTTCTAGCATGTGCTATATTGAAGTGATTGAAAAAAGCGTTGCTGTAGCTCATCATGGAGCACTCAACTTTCATCTTAAGTACCATCTCCCAAGGTCAAGACTACAGAGTTGTATCAGTTAGTTATTGCTGTTTAACAAATAAACCCCAAACCTTTTGGCTTAAACAACAACCCTTTATTCATTTTCATGAGTTATACTGATCTGGATGAGATTTAGCTGATCTTGACCAGGCTCAGTCCTGGTCAGCTGGGATGTTGACTGTGGGCTGATTGGTCCAACATGGCTTTGCCGGGAGTGACTTAGCTCTGCTCTCACATGGTAGCTCGCCCTCCAGCAGGATAGCCCAGTTTATTTTCTTGGCAATGGCAAATTCCAAGACAAAGAGTAGAAGCAATCAAGGCCTACTGAGGTCTAGGCTCAGAACTGGCATGTGGTCTCTTTACCACATTCTTTTGGCTCAATATAAGACATTCAAAGGGTGGGGAAACAGTCCATCTCTAGATGGATGGACCTGCAAAGCAATATTGCCAAGAGGAAGAATAGATGCCTCTATAATTATCTAATTGAAAATGGATTGCTCCCAATTTACAAACAGATTGGTATCCAAAAGCATACTTGTACCCCATTGTTTAACTCTAGGGACACATATTCCTAAGGTAACAAATGTTAGATTCCCAAGTTAATCAACCTATTATTCCATAAGATTGAAGAAACAACTATGCACTGGTGATATAATCTAAAAATAAATCATGTCGTTGCTAGGAAAATACCAAATAAAGAGGAAATAAACACCATTAAATCAGAAATTACTTTTTATTTCTTAGATAAAAGTGCCGTAAAGAAGCAAGTTTTGTTACAGGAGGATGATGATAGAAGTATTTGGACTCACCAAGACAGTAAGGGACCTGTGAGAAAATTAGGAGTGCCCGGTCCCCAAGCCCTCCTTTACTATCTACCACTCCCATCATCCCTTACCCACCAAGCACCTAGGGTGGGTTCTAAGTTCCCACCCTGCTAAATCTCATTCCGGTACTTACTACTGGGACAAACAGCTGGAGCAATGTTTAAGCTGGAAGCTTTGATTCCAATGAAGATATTTTTGTGACGATGCTAGAAAGAACTTCAGTTCACTTTCAAGTGCTTAGAACTTAATACCATTTGTTCCTTTCCTTGAAATTTATTTATTTTTATTTTTTAAATATATTTTTATTGATTTCAGAGAGGAAGGGAGAGGTAGAGAGAGCTAGAAACATTGATGATGAGAGAGAATCATTGATTGGCTGCCTCCTGCACGCCCCACATTGGGGATGTAGCCCACAACCTGGGCATGTGCTCTGACCAAGAATTAAACTGTGTCCTTCTGGTTCATAGGGGGATGCTCAACCACTGAACCATGCCAGCTGGGCTGAAATTCATTTTTTATGATGTTTCAAACATACAAAAAATACAGAGAATCACATAACAAACACTTCTGTATCTACTGTTCAGCCCTCTCCCTTCCTCAGAGGACACATGCGGACTCAGCTCCACACAGTCATTTCTAGAGAAGTTAGTAATAGTTTGAAATTATTCAGACAGGTATAGCTCATGTCTCTTCCCCCTGTGATACTATATACTCCTGCAGTTAGGCAGTAGATTAAACATAAACAATGACAGCACAGTGATTGTAAAAATGACAACATCAAACTTCAATTATTTTAATCCTGTCGTTTTATGAGAACATTTGGAGTTTTTATGTCTTTAACACAGTGAAACTTCATATTAAGTGTAACATATAATTCATACTTCAATATTTTACCAAATTTGAATACCTTTACAATTAAAAGTATTCTTTTTAATTGTTACTTTAAAGCTAAAGAATTAACCAAATCTAAAAAAATAGTTTCAATTATTATATGACTGTTATGAAAACTATTTTGTCATATAAAGGAAGAAATATTAAAAAATGACCCATTCTGGGTGTCAAGCACAGTAAGTGCCACCACTTGAAATACTGAACTATGTACGTACTTCTGCATTTCTGTCTCTAGTCTAGATCTCTCTTACCAGCTCCAAATTGATATATTAGAGAGGCTGCTTGATAAGTACTTGGGTATCCTACAGACAACTCAAAATGAGTCATGTAAATGGACATATTGATTTTTCCCCAGCCTGTACCTCTTTCTAGCTTTTCAATAAATGACACCACCATTATATATCCAGTTATTAAAGCTAAATCCCAGGAAACACTGTTGATACTTCCCCTTCCCTCACTTTCCATATTCAAATAATCCCCAAGGGATTTCCACTAGTATCACCTTCGCGCAAACCACCTAGAGCCAAAAGCTTCCAGCCTCCCAGCATTTGCACCCATCTCTTCGATCCATGCCTCCCACGAAGCCCCTGGACCAGGTGATGTTGGCTCCTCAGAATCTTTCAGTGACTTCCCATTGCTGAGCATCATTACCTGGGTCTGCAGCCCTGAGTTTCTTGTCCAACATCATTTCAGCACCCTTTCATCCCCAGTCACTGTCCGCTATCTACAGAGGGCTTGTTTCTGATTCTCAACCCCCACCCCAATCCTTTCCCCAACTCAGAACCTTTTCACTTGCCCTCTCCTTGTCCAGAGAAGCCTGGAAGACTTTTACCCCAGGTCTTGGCAAGGGCTCATTCATTGTCATCCTTCAACTTATAGTTTAAATGTCACTTCTTCAGAGCAGCCTTCCTTGATCCCATTTATACCCATTATCAACTTCATAATTATAGTGTTTATTTGGATCCTGGTTAATGGTTTACCTCCCTCATTATAATGTAAGCTCCAAAAGAACAGGTTTGCTTGCTCACCACTGTATCTTCAGTGTCCAATGCAGTGTGGACACACATTGGGTACATAGGAAGTAAATCCTTGCTGAGAGCTGAGAGTGAATCAGTGAACTCTCCCTCCCTGCTCTGCATCTATAAGATTGCTGCAGAAGCTGCCATGCTCTTCTGAGACATGTCCCCACTGGTCCAGGACAGTACATCTGGCTCACATTGAAGCACCAATGATTCTGCTTGTGGATTTTGGAACTGGGATTGAGAGAGAAAGAGAGCTAGCTATTCAATCCCCCTCAGGTAGATAAAGATCCACCATAAAAGCTCAGGGGCCACCAGTGACTTTGTTTTCTACCATGTGAGTCAGAAAAACAAAGACAACAAACTTGCAGGGAGACAAATAAAGCAGAGGAGCATAGAGCAGACAGTCAAGAGACGAGAGCACCCTGACGGTGTCACTGTGCCTGGTCCCAGGTGTCCTGGGGCTCCACTGCTGCCTTGTCCTTGGTGTCCACTGGACATGGCAAAATTCACATGGGACATTTGAATGAAATTACCAAATAAATGGATTAAATTATTCTAAAATACAGTACATAGAATGTTGTAACTTGAAAGACCATATGAGACTTGGAGACCCTCTGTGATTTTGAGACTGTGATTGTTACACAAGTCTTTCCCCTAAAAATTTCCTCCAATCCTCAAATGTATGAAGTTCTTCTTCAGAAACTCAAAATCACAGATAGAAAGTTGAGGGTACCTCCACGACACGTGGAGAGAGCAAAACCAATGGATTGTGTCAATTAACACTGACAAAGGAATCTGGTTTCTCCTACCAAATCCTTTCCTCACCAAGGCCTTCCTGCCTTGGACAGGAACATTTTACAGAAATGTCAGCACCCCCAGGCTCCACGAGGAAGGATTTAAATTATATAATAAGTCAGTAAAGGAACTTTTAATTTTTCATCTACTCATTTGAAGTCAAAACATTCCCAAACAGCCCTAGCCAGTTTTGCCCAGTGGATAGAGCATCGGCCTGTGGACTGAAGGGTCCTGGGTTCAATTCCAGTCAAGGGCACATGCCCGGGTTGCAGGCTCAATCCCTAGTAAGGGGCGTGCAGGAGGTAGCTGATCAATGATTCTCTCTCATCATTGATGTTTCTATCTCTCTCTCCCTTCCTCTCTGAAATCAATAAAAATATATTTAAACAAAACATTCCCAAACATAAAGTAGAAATGTTAGCAGAGAGTGATTAAAAATCACTTTCCACATTTTGGATTTAAAATTAAATGAGAATAATAAGATAAGATACACTGAGAACTAGTTTCTCTCATGACCTCCACCACACACTCTGTGCCATACACTCTGTGGTTTCCTAAAATTTAGCATGCTTCCTTAACTAGTCCCCCCGGCCCCTCGCCTCTTGCCCCCGCCAACTCCCCCACCCCCAGCACCCCGGCTGCTGCGCACACACACACACACCACTGATACACTGAACTTCAGCAAAGAAACAATTTGTCACAGCAACAGCTGAAACAAGAAGTGTCAGCAAGATAGATTAGACTTATTACAGTCTCCAGCACTCATTAGAAACATGATGACTGTGCCCTCATCTTACAGCATGGGCTGGGAAGCCAGAACCAGCCAGAACCTGATGGCCATGCAAGCCCACAGCACTCACTCTCGCCTGGGCCATTGGAGACAGCCCAGGCCCACCGACCGCACCTCTCTCGGGCATGACCACCCTGCCCATTTTGCCCTGTTACCAGCTTCATCAGACTCTCTTGATCGCTGTACAATCCAAATATCGCACAGCAGCACCTTCATAATTAAGGAGACCTACCAAGGAACAGTTTTGCTCAAAGAATTGTTTTTTCAATTCCTTGTTGCACCCTCATCATGGAGGACCTAGAGCCCTGAAGAGTGTGCCCACTTTTCTCATCTTTAATTGGCTGAGATTTAGAAAGAAAAGAAACCAGGGGAGGAGAATGGGAAAAGTAGAGTGGAAAGTACATAAGCTTGGGATCACTTATCACAGACACTCTGCTACCGATGAGCTATAACCACAGGCAAGATGTTCAACATTCTGATTCCTGAGTCCCTGGTTTCTGAGCCAGAAGTCTGCATGCAATCCTTCTTCTCCTCATTATTCAATCACCCCCATTTCCAACTACATCTTTAACATCTGCTTCAGTTGAAGCCTCTGTTTATGTCCCTCTCTGACTTAAAAATCACTCATTGGCTTCGCAGTGATTATAGCAGAAAGACCCACCTCCATAGTCAGCATACAGCCATTTAGGATCTTGTCCCTAGAACTGAAATAGGAAAATGATTGCAAAACCAGCTGGACTTAGCATTGATCCCTCTGGATTACCCCACATCTGGCTCCATGGCTCAGGGTGCCATGGTCCACCTGCACAGCTGGATCACGCCCATCTCTCAGTACCAAAATGCCCGCACATACTGTCCCCCTGTTGGCCTCAGGATCCCTTTATAATCTTAAAAGTATTGAGAACATCAAAGAGATTTTGTTTATGTACATTATATCTGCCAGTTATTACTCTATGAGAAATTAAAACTAGGATATTTTTTAAATACTTGTTAATTCAATATTCTAAAAACTGTGACTTATTAACATAAATAACAGTTGGGTAAAAATAACTATATTTCCAAAATAAAAAATAAAGGAGAAGAGTAACATTGCTCGGCATTTTTGCTAATCTCTCTTAATGCCTGGCTCAACAGAAGACAGCTGGATTTTCATAGCTACTTCTGCACTGAATCTCTGGCAATATCGCATGTCATGCAGCCTCTGCAAAACTCTACTATACACTCGTGAGAGAATAAGAGTGAACGAATCAAATAGTATTATTAAAAAAATAATTTTGAGCTTCTGAAAGACTCTTAGAAGCCCCCAAAAGTTTTGAGATCACATTTTGAGAACGCCTGATCTAGTCTGTGTGGGATGAGTTCAACTTGTCAAGATCAAGGACCATGGGAAACAGTGGAGCTGAGGACACAGCTATTGAGTCAGGCCGACTTGAATTTGAATCTCAGCTCTGCCACTTAGAAGTGTAAGCCCCAGGTTGCTCACTTCTAAGATGGGAATAATGCCATCTATTCCATGGAGTTGTTGTAAAAATAAAATAGGGTATATCTGTGCTTGCCACCATGCCTAGTACATGATAATTACTGGGGAGTGGGGAGACAGGGATAGGAAGAGGGATAGAGAGAGTCACTAAATAGCTTTACAAAGTTATGTGCTGTCCTGACACACTTTGGCTTTAAATATCTAGTTTGAAAGAAAGGTAAAAACATAGATAGCATATTATAGCATGGTATGGCATGGCATCCTATCATATCCTTCCCTATCCTATCCTATTGTGGAAGCTCCTGCAGCCAGGCTGGTAGTTGGTCAGCCACTTGTCCTTAAGTAAAGAAGATTACCCTTGATGATATGGGTGGGTCTCATCCAGTCAGGTGAAGGTCCTAAGAGCAAAAACAGAATTTCCAAAGAACAAATTCTGCCTTAAGGCTGCAGCATCAGTTCCTGCCTGAGTGTCCACCCTACAGATTTCAGACTTGCCAGCCCCCACAAACACATGAACCAATTCTTTTTTGTTAATCCTCACCCAAGGATATGTTCTTCATTTCAAAACTGGCAACAGTCTAATTGAAGGCACACAAATACTGAACAAAATGATTCTTGATGGTTGCAATTCCATTGCTTCATGCTATGAGCAGAGCCTGGACCAGAACAGTCATCGGTTTGAAAACAGACATTGACAAAACAACTATTCATTTCTGTGGATTCTTTTGAAGTTTGAAAATGAACTGTATGTTAATAAACACTGACTTTATTCTCATGACCAGCTCTTCCTTCCCATCTCAGAAAGAAGCACGAAAAGTAAGTCAAGGCTTTGATTCAACTTCTGCAGGGCTTACAATCGCTGATCATATCTTCAGGTTGGCTACTTTTCTGGCCTTCTGTCTGTTTCCCACATTATCAGTCATAAAACTGTTCAAGGTCCAAGGGTCACAGCTAGTTTCCCAAGTGGCATAAAAAGGGCAGTGCAGCAGGGTGCACCCTACTCTCTAGCTGCACTTAGCAAGGGGAGAACGCCAAAGGGGAGAGTTGGGAACATGATCTAAAGTCCCAGAGCAGGCTGAGTCCCCAAATCCATGACAAGGGGAAACAAAGTACACAAGAAGGCAAACCCCAAGTGAGGTTCTAGGGCTCAACAGCAGAAAGGTCACTGATGTCTCCCATTTCCCAAGAGTCCTTGGTTTCCAGCATGGTTAGTGGGTGGATAGGATCATATGAATTCTGGACACCGCCTCTCTCTCCTTCACTGACTTATAGGATATACAGCATCCAGCAGCAAAAAACTACAAACAAGGCTGACAGGTGTGCCCACGACAAATGTAAGCTTTCCCAGGCAGTCATTCTAAGAAAGCATTTATCAGTCAGAGCCAAAGGGACAACTCCAGCAGGTGATCCTTTCATTTCCCACTAATTCAATTTGTGTAGAAATAAGCATAGCTCATTCCCTAAATCTGCCTTTCTCTGGAGGGTAACTTGATATGGCCTGAAATTGCTAACTTAATTCCCATCTCCGGTTACAATCAGGAAGCTATATTTTTACTTGATTAAAATGCAGAAATCTGAGATCTGGAAAGGACCTTAGAATATAGCAAGTTTAGCCTCTTCGTTTGATGGGGAGGAGCTGGAAGGCCACAGAGAAATACGCACATAAAACAGCTCAGCTAATGAATTGGTGGGGATCAGAAACGACACGGTGAGATCAATCCAGGATGCTCTAGCAGGCTGTCCACAATGTGTGGGGTCAGGCGAAGGTGAGGATGGATGTTAGAGGGTGACAGGGTGTTGCTCCCATAGAAATGGCACCGGTGATCTGATCCAACCACTTCCAGGAAGCCCTGGCAGCATTTCAACCTTTGCCTAAATACTTGCACTGATTGGGGTCTCACCATTCCATTAAGGAGACCCAAAAGAAAAGTTCTTTTTTTTTTTTTTCTTCTCATAGAACTAAATCTGTTTTCTTAAAACTTCTACACATTACCCGAGGGGCTCTCACCTTGGCTAATCATTCGGCTCACCTGTGGAACTTCTACAAGGTCCTGATCACCAGGCTACATACCAGGCCAAACAAAATAGAATTTCTGAGGGTAGAAACCAGGCCTTGGTAGTGTCTAAAGCCCCTCAGGTGGTCCCAATAAGGAGCCAAATTTGAAAACCCCTGCATTTGGCTCAGCTAGGAATGCCAGGACAAAGTAGTACAGACTGGGAGGCTTAAGCCACAGAAATTAATTTTCTCACCGTTCTAAAGGCTGGAAGTCCAAGATCAAGGTGTCAGCCGGTATGGTTCATCCTAGGCCTCTCTCCTGGGCTTGTAGATTGCTGCCTTCTTGCTGTGTCCTCCTTACACGGCCTTTCCTCTGTGCATGCACATCCTGATCTGTCTCTCTCTCTCTCTTTTCTTACCAGTAATATCAGATTAGGGCCTCACCCTTATGCTCTCACCTTTACCTCCATAAAGGTCCTATCTTCAAACACAGTCACACTGGGGATTAGGGCTTCACAGATTAATTTGGAGGTGGGGTGGGGTGGGATCAGGAAGACACAATTCTGTTCATAATCGTCCTGCTCATTGACTAGAACTGGTTGAGTCAGAGCTCTTTACCTGAAGTGCCATAGCACCCACGTGTGCCATGAGATGTCAGATTGTTAGGGTGGACAGTTGGATTCCAGGGCCATCAGAGGCCCTGAGACAGCTGCCTCTGGCCCTATGCGGCTACCTAAGCATGCTTTGAAACCAGCACCACTGAGCAGGGCCAGATGCAAGCAATCTCATGAGCCCCCAAATCAGCCAACAAAATGAGCTATGTCTAGCCTTCATTGATCCATCTGATGAACTGAACCTGGCCAAGACTCTCTCCTATGGCAGACAGCTACCTCACAAAATTCAGTGCCGAAGGAGCACACAGCACAGGCCAAAGAGACAGGGGCTGGAGGCCACAAGGTGCAGCTCCCGGGGTTGGCCTCTACTCTCTCCCTTTACATATATCAGGCGGCCTGTTGTAACAGATGAGCTGTAAAGGAGACAGAGAAGCAGCAGTCAGTGGCCTAGTGGCCTAGAGAACAATCAGGAGATCTGGGGGCCTTGGAAGCTCTCTGAGAAGCTTGTTAAAAACATACATTTTCAAAACTATCTGCTGGAGTTTTCAGTATGAACATAGACACCCAAAAATTGTTTATTTTTTAAAACAAGCACTCCTAGTCTTGTTATTATCAGAGAAGCCAGGGAAACACTGCGCTAGAACTTGGCCCTTTTAAACACGCAAGCATACCTCAGAGATTCGGCAGTTCGGTTCCAGAAGACTGTAAAAGAGCGAGTATTGCCATAAAGCGAGTCGTAATTTTTCTGCTGGTGGAGGGACTTGCCTTTATTAAAAAACAAAACAAAACACAACACCCATGGAGCGCAAGAAAACGCGGGATGCCTGTGTCCATTCCAGGGCCCTCACCTCCAAAAACCCTGAACCTGAATCCCCAAGGGACTTAGCATTTGGAAGTTCATCATCCAAACTTCTTGTTTGTTCTTGGGGCCTGTTCTAAAACAACCCACAGTTTCGGCTTTGGGCCAATGAACCAGCTCTCTCTTCATTCTCAAAGGCTGAGCATGTCTATCATCTCTTAAACTAGAGGTGCATCCACCAAAACCATGTGGAATTTATTTTAGCACATGTGTGCTACATCAGGGTCTTGGCAAAGAGTTTGAGCTGGAATGAAAACCAACTAACAACCCAGTGGGCATCCTCAAGGGCAGACATAACAGTAACACTACTAGCGAGAGCTCGCCACCCAACTTTCTTAGCTGATTTAGCTCCCAAAGCACATGGGTCATTTTCCCTGAGTCTCAGGAACCCAAAGGGTTCTGATGCTGGCGATGTCAAGATGGCACTTCCCCTGTGGCTGGGTGTCCTCGAGGCTGCCTCTCCCAACCCAACCTGCTCCATCTGACTTTTCAAACGCTGTGTTCAGAGGCTCTTCCTAGATTTCCTTACTAAATGTTCAAAACTTTCCCCATCCATTGGATCAAAACGGGAAACTTCTTGCCCTCTCTGACACAAATCATTTTAGGTTTTGACCACCTGATGGGTATTTGGGGTTAATTAGAAAATCCCCATCAAGAGTTCAGAGGCCAGTATCAGCTGTCAAAATCCCACATTCCCCCCTCACCCCTCTTTCAAGTGCAAAACAACCTGTGTCTGAAGATGTGCGGGAGATAAAAGGGCGCACAGCAGCTCTGGGGGCTTTGACTCAGTCCCATTCAGGGCCCCACCGCCATGAATACGGCAAAACCTCAAATGAAAGTTTTAATCTCCCCACTGCATTCAGCCTAAGGAGAAAAGGGCTTCCTTTTAACAATTTCCCCCTTAAGCCTTTTGTGTTGCAATGCTCCTGAAAAGAAGCAGAGATCTCACTCCGACCGGCGAGGGCTTTACGCCAAAGAAAGCAATGCACCTCAAGCCCTTTGTGCTGAAATTAGAAGAAGGACTCGCCGGCCCCAAGCAACCGGCGCAAAAGCAGCAACCCGCGGGGACTCAGCGCGCGGGGGGCAGAGGGTGCCCGCGCCCCTGCAGGCGCCCGACTCTGGGCCTAATGGCAAGAGTGTGAACTCACCGTGGGCCCCACTGCTCCTCAGAACTGAGGAGTCTGGGGTGGGAGTACGACAAGGATGGTTGATTTCCCAGCCGGGACACCGGTCTGCAACCACCAACATCTGCTTGTTTTTACACTGCGCCCAAGGAGAAAGAACAACTCCAATCCTCTCCAAGTCACCTTTTGGGGAGAACCTCCTATCGGGGTTCACAGGACCCTGGCTGATGGCTGGGAAGCAGATCCCGGCTGCCTCAACGTGCCTACTTTTTATTTATTTTTTTTAAAGCTTACTTATTAGAGAGGACTAGAGAAATAGAAACATCCATGAGAAACACTGATTGGCTGCCTCCTGCACGCCCCCTACTGGGGATCGAGCGGGCAACCAAGGGCCCTTCAGTCCGAGGGCCCACGCTCTAGCTACTGAGCCAAACCGGCTAGGGCTCGGCGTGCCTACCTTTGGGCGCAGATTTGGGGCCACTGCCGGAGCGGGGCGCCTCCCTCTGCAAACGTCTTTGCGCACAGCGCTCCTCCCGGGCACCCCGCCTTCCTGCGAGGACCCGAGCGAGCTTGCGTCTTTGCCTGCCTGGCTATTAACCCCTTTGCACGCAATTAACGCTACCCGGTGCGGGTCACAAGAAACGGAACCCCTTAGCTCTTCTGTCATTAAGAAAACAAAACGTTTAATGAGTATAACGTTCCCTTCTTTATTCTTCCAATGGGCTACCCTAAATGTTTGAAATTGGCACCTGATACTAATTTAAAACGTGGGGATTAACACCGGAGACGCAGTTCTGAGCCCAGCACGGTTTTATTAGCGCCTTAATTTGGTGTCGCTGAATTCTGACAGCCCAGTGAATGCCACCTTTTCAAAAAAAGTGGTTTGTTGTTGTTTTTTTTGTCCAAAGACACGAGTTCAAAAGGTCCTAAGAGAGCAGAGCGCCCGGCTTTCCGCGCGAGTCGCGCACGGGGCGGACCGAGCCGGCCCTACGGCAGCCCCGGCCTGGTCCCCCCTCCCGCCTCCAGAGCGGGGAACGCGCCCCTTCCCTCCGCGATTCTGTCTCCTCCCTTGGACAGTCTGCATCGCCAGCCCTTTCACCATTTCTGAGCATCATTTTTATTGAGGGTCACAGACGTGGAGCCGTTGCCACTGTCCATGGCCAAATTGTCTTTGATTTTATATTTTTCTTTTAAAAATCTGTTGTGAAACGCCTTCCTCTCCCCCCCCCCTCCGTCCCCCCACCGGTTCTTTTAGGTGGGGTGACTTGGAGTGTAGTCTTCTGGACAGTGAGAGGAGGGGGGTAGGGGTGTTTCAAAAGATGTCTCCAACTCAGACGTTTGCAGAAACAGCGCTGAAAACGCGATAGGGGGTGAATCAGAGCCAAATAGTATTTCATGATTACATATATCTGTGTTAAATGGCGTCTATCACTTTTTTTATATATAAAAAAGCACATAGGAACACTTTAAGATTCCTTCCTTTTCATTTGCCACTTGCCGAATCAAAGGCTGCAGAAAATGCTCTGTTGATCATTTTAAGTTGTGAAATTTTAGCCAACTTCTCACTCCAGACACAAGCACACATACATACACACTTCCAAAATGAGAGCAGGAATAAATGATGGTGATCAGTTCCTCTACATCTATGTTCTAGCTGCAAGCTCAATGTTTTAAAAAACAAAACAAACAAAAACAAATCGACACGGCTTTATTAAAGTGTTTCTAAGTTCCCTTCCAGTTCTAATGCTCTAGAAATAGCGTTATTTCTCAATTTCTGGGTAGTTGAAGTGAAAGCATATCTTTAAAAAACACACACCATAATTAGCTGGATGATTAGATGAATGCAATACAATTTAAGTACTAATTTTAATACTAATAAGTACACACTATGGAAATATTTTTATACAAAATGATATTTCAAATGCACAAAGATTGCTGCTTTTAAAATAACCCTCATGCAAATTTTCTGTAGAGTGAAGACTTTCTAATAGGAATAAACACCCCCTTATTAATCTACTTGTGTGTCTGAGTTTTCTTAAACCAGATTTCTTTAAAAACCAGGCATAGATTTCTCATACACAAGGTATGGCTATATTAACAGTGCACTAAAATTTACAATTTTCTAGAACCAAATACAAACTGAATAGGTTGGATGGCATTTCTTATGTAAATGAGAAAAAAAGGGAGCTCTAAATGTCATTTTTATAACTATGTCTTAGAATTTAAAATCATGCATGTTTTTTTTAAAGACAAATTACATCTCTTCTCATTAGGGAAAATTAGAAGAGATGTAAAACCTAGAGATATCTCTTGAGCAGTGAAAAAAGTCACCCAGAGAAGATAAAACTATTTTTAACTCCACTAAATAAACGGGTGTCAAATTTACATTGTTATGAAGAGGAAATAATCACATTAAGATATTCTACATTTTAGCTGAATTATGAGTAATGTCTCTTTTGTGTGGGTCAATTTATGTGGCTCTTTGAGGGAAAGTTTTCATTTGATTTTGATGCTTTCCGTTAAGTTTGAAATTTCAGTTAAGCTAAGGTAGAAGAGGAACAAAATTGTAGGATATGGTGATATTTGAGTTTTTATTTTTCTAACACTAAAATCTCCTTCAGAAATCAGCGATTTGAAAATTAATTTGTGAGCCTTGTTACAAACTGTCATGCTATTTCTCACAAAAATATTTTCTTGCTTGTCTTAAAGCAAAGAGACAACCTGGTATAAACCACCTGTTGTGCTATCCACCTACTCCAATTAGACAAGTCTCTTGCCTCTGTGGGAATAATGACCACATGAATCACTACTTTCAGACTAACTGAATCTCAACACCACAGTCAGGGTAGTCTTTTCATGCTCACAAAGTCAGCAGGCATCTTGCCTCTCATAAAGCCTCAAATCTATCAAGCACATACAGAATAATTCACATCACTGCCCCTGAAACCCTTTGAAGCAAATAAACAGAAAAAAAGAAAAAAGAAGATTTGATCTCAATTTAAACATGTTAACAGTAACCCTATATTATTCCAGATTTTATCCAGCTGTTTTGGATCTTTAATGAATTTAAACAAGAGAGCAACCCTGTTTTAAGGATTAGAGGATATAAAGGTTCAAAAGGAGTCAAATCCTTTTCTGAACTATGTATCTTCTACCCTGGCTTCTTGCTTGGCAGACTTTTAAGATTCAATGCCATTGATTTCTTTCTCACTTTTCTTTCGCTGCAATGATCTGACTTCCTTATAAATACTTTCCAAACCAGATCTCTCATATTCTTAACTATAAACATTATAGGTCACACAGGGTGGACTCAAAATCATTTGTCTCACAGGGCACTGGGATTTACTTCTGAAGCCATCCATAATCATCTATGTCAGGTTCAATGAAAGAGGGCTTATTTAGTTTCATTCTTTTTTTAAGGAAGACACGAGAAAGAAAAAAAAAATAACCTAAATATGACCACATTTAGGGTTAAGTTGCAACCACTTAATCAAATAATTACATCCCTAAAATGTGTGAATGTGCTTAGTTTTCCCAGAACTACAGAGAAAAAGACATTCTTGTGGATAAGAAAGCTTAATGTCCAATAGGAGCTGATTCTGCAGATTAAGTTCAAATGAAGAGCCAGAGGGAGATATAGAGGTGCAACAGCCAAAAAATGAGGTTTGCAGGTGAATGTATAGAAGTGAGCTGTTGGTACATAGCAGTCCTCACTCTAACTCAGTGGTTCTCAACCTGTGGGTCGCGATCCCTTTGGGGGTCGAACGACCCTTTCACAGGGGTCGCCTAAGACCATCGGAAAACACATATATGATTACATATTGTTTTGTGATTAATCACTATGCTTTAATTATGTTCAATTTGTAACAACGAAATTGGGGGTCATCACAACATGAGGAACTGTATTAAAGGATCACAGCATTAGGAAGGTTGAGAACCACTGCTCTAACTGCTGATTAGAAGGGAGTCTGTCATCATAGTGGGATGAACCAGACCCCCCAGAAGATACTGCTGGGGCTACAATGAAGGGTCATTGTAGAGTGTCCTTAATTTTGCAGTTAAAGTGTTTGGAAAGATACAGTTCTTTTGTCATGGGGAGGGAGAAATGAGGGTTTGGGGGTAGCAGTGGAGGGAAATATTTATTGAACAGTGCATTATACAGGTAAGCATCACATGAATTCTCTCTGATCCCCATTTTTACAGATGAGTAAAAGAGTTCGGAAAGTTGAAGTTTCTTTTACAAGGAGACAGCAACTGCTTGGTGGGGCTGACATTCTGATTCAAGCCACTGTTTCCAAACTATCATGCTGCCTCTCTACTCAGGAGTAGGAAGGCATGTTTTAAGTGTTCATAGAAAGTTTCCATATATATATGGAAATAGGTGTTAAGGCCTCTGTCTTTTCCTATTATCTGTTCTTGCATCATTCATTCAACAAGTTAATACATTTTTCATTAAGCATCTTTTACTTTACATCACTCCAAACTATATTTAGTACAGGTTAAATGCCTTAGTTAAGGTCTCACAGAAACAGGCAATTAGACTGGAGTTCATGCTCTTAATTAAGCACCATTCTTGACTACTTCTGCTGTCATCTTGCAAAATAGGTGATCTGGCCAAAAGGAGGAGAGAATATTGCATAAAGATGATCTGACAAGAGGATGTGTATCTCCTAACTTAATAGGAAATATAGTATTTGGACAAGATTCTAGAGGAGCAAGAATGAATCACCAATGGGAAGAGAGCAACAAAGATGGAGACATCCAAGAAAATGGGATTGACTTTCTACAGAACAAAACAATAACATCCATATTTATCTGTCAGATTAAGAATAAGTGAGACATTACAATACCAAAAAATAACATTCATTGTTAATATAGAAAATATGAAAAAATAGAAAATAAAATAATCCATACTAGAAGTCCCATCACCCAGAGATAGTCACTATTTTTGTAATATAAATTTATATCTACTATATAACACATGTATAGGAACATTTTAAATAGAATTATTATCTTAATATAATTATTTTAAAAAAATTATTCCTAATTTTTTTAAAAAATACTTTATTGATTTTTTACAGAGAGGAAGGGAGAGGGATAGAGAGTTAGAAACATCGATGAAAGAGAAACATCGATTCAGCTGCCTCCTGCACACTCCCCATTGGGGATGTGCCTGCAACCAAGGTACATGCCCTTGACCGGAATCGAACCTGGGACCCTTTAGTCCACAGGCCGACCCTCTATCCACTGAGCCAAACCGGTTAGGTCTCTTAATATAATTTTCAATCTGGTTTTTAAATCACTATTATTATGACAAGTACATTTTCCATGCCATTATAAAGTCTTTGAAAACACTCTTCTTAATATTACATATCATAATTTATTAAACCAATTCCCTATAGTTAGGCATCTAGTAATTTTATTTTTGCCACTATAAGTGCTTTAAAAAAGTCTCTTTGGACATTTCTGATGATTTTATCAAGATTAAACAACACTTTCAGGTTCTTGATACATACTGCCATTTTGTTTCCAAAATGGTTGTTGTCATTTACCCTCCATGAATAAGATGTAAAAACAATCTTTTCACTGCTGGGTGATAATATTAAATTTTTTTTCTACCAATGAATGGAAAGGGAAAGAATGTTATTATTTTATGTTCCTTCATTATTAGGTTGAATATTTTGACATGTCTTTTGATATTTTTATCTTTTATAAATGATCTTTTATGTCCTTTGGGGGTTTTGTTTGTTTGTTTGTTTTTTTGCTATTGATATGCTTGAGTGGTTGATTTTAAAGAGTTCTTTACATATTAACAATATTAAATGATTGTGTGAAACTATATTTGGACCTTGTTTTTCAAAGTCCAGGCCAAATTATGCATCTTTCATTATGGCTTTCCTGACTCCTTTCACCCTAACTCAAGTCTCCTGATTCTAAAGTCCTAACATAATATTCCATACTAAATTATGCACTGTTTGCAGCCCTTTAGAGTTTTTTCTTTTGTCCTCTATGGTAACTTTCCTTAGGAGAGTTAATATCTTTTAACAACTACAAAGATGACCAAGTTGGCACTTGAGTTTTCAGTGTCTTTAGCTATGACACAGTTGTATGTATCCCCATTTAACAGTGATAGAACTAGGGTTCAACCCAGGTTCCTCAGCTACTATGTGGTTATCCTAAGCACTCGACCAGGCTTTCCACTCCTCCTGTAGTGCTTCTTCTAGTTTTCACGTTAGCATGTTTACATTGAAATAAAACCTTTATCTTACTTTAACATTTTCTCTCAGTGTATTTTAAACATCTGAGACACAACTCAAAGAGCTCATGAAGGAGACTG
The DNA here is from genome assembly GCF_963259705.1 of Myotis daubentonii. NCBI lineage: Eukaryota > Metazoa > Chordata > Mammalia > Chiroptera > Vespertilionidae > Myotis > Myotis daubentonii. The sequence continues at coordinate 57,512,101 of NC_081848.1, read as the reverse complement.
ATAAGAAATAGAAGCAAGTCTGATATTTTGGATTTTTTTTAAGAAAAATAAACTCTTTTCTTTCTAAACATATGACTGTAATGATCCTTCACCTTTACAGTAAAGAATATAAAATTTCACCTCAACTTGATTTTATGGGATATACAGATATACTAGTGTGTGTGTGTGTGTGTGTGTATAATTTCCAGGAGTTATTCTAAAATCACAGCACAAGTCAACATCAACAGAAAGGAAATTAAACAGCCTATGGCTTTCAACATCGTGTTTCTCTCAAATTTTGCTCCAGAATTCAGGTCTTTACAAATCACGTGGATGTTCTGAATAAATGGCTTTATTTTTCTTTTCAATAGAATGGGAACTTATTCAGCACTCACTCATAAAAAGCTTTTATTATAAAATAAAATCTCTGAAATGGAAAGGACCCAGGGATGGCCTAGAATCTGACGTAGAGAAGTCTGACCCACAGTGTATTACTTTCTGTGCTATCCACTATGAATGGCTGGGAAAGGGACAAACAAGGAGGAGGAAAAGGTCCCATAGAAAGGTGAAATTCATGCCTCCTCTCTGGAATTGGGCAGGTATGGAATCTAGAGAGGCCTTCAAACTTCTGAAGAAAAGACCTGATTTGGATGTCATTAACATGGCTGGACTTCCAGGCCTTCTACAATGGTCTTTCATTTCCATGCGAATATTGGAAAATGCCCTTCCTAAGGAGGTGGGAGCATGCAGGGAGAACAGACCTCTTTGCCTACATCTCAGCTCATTTACATGCTCTCCAATGGAGGTCATATCGATAGGAGACCCCACCTCTGTCAGCTTTGCGGGTCCCTTAACCTGAGAACCTTGAGGCCCATTGAGAGCTATTCATACTTGGCAGATTGATTTCTTCAGTCATTTTGTCATAGTAACTGACAATTCACTGCCATCCAAGTGTATCTGGGAGCACAATGCCCACATAAATATTGTTGGCAATTCTCAGCATATCCCTTTGTGGAAATGGTAGGTTAATTTACTTCTGCCGCTTGACTTTCTATAGCTACGTGGCAGAAGATCATTTCCTCTGCAACCATAGAGGGAACAGACCCAGTTGGGCTTGATTCAAAGAAGCAGAGAGTTCAGAATCCGCCATCAACGCAGAATGAAGTGAATCAAAACTTCAAACACAGGTTATTCTCAGGGGAGCGGAGAGGGGGAGAGACATGAGAATTTTCTTGTTGCTTCCCCAGCTGTAATCCAACCATCACTGAATGGGGAGGCAGCCATATAGCTGTGGCAAGGCAAAAAGAATGAGGGCTTTGGCAGTAGACATTTCTGGATTTGATACCTGGCTCCACTGCTTAGTCATGGTGACCTAAGTCCCTTAACCTTTCTGAATTCAGTTTCACCATATATATAGTGGGATTACAAAGGTACCCACTTTGCAGAATGGTTTCAAGGATTGAATGAGATCATTGGTTTATTCAGCAATCTCTTCTGAGTGCCTGCTCTGCATTAGGCACAGCATCTAGGATTGGGAAATGAAAATATTTGAGGGAAGAGGTCTCTACCTTTGATTTTAGTGCATCCAATTAGAATGGAAAATAAAACTGCTTCAGTGCAAAATTTGACTCTGTGACTTGGCTTGGAAGAGTCAGGGAAGGCTGCTCAGAGAAGACATCTCTCAAGATTTGAAGGAGAGGAAGTTTGGCAGGCATACTAGCAGAGAGGAGACATCCCAGGCGACAAGAAGGCCAGAGGGGTAGGTGATAGCACTCATATTGTTGCTGGAATATAAAATGTCCAAGGAGCATGTGGCAGAAGACATCGATGAGCAGAGAGAGAACCAAATCACAAGAGCTTTGTGCATGCCCAATGACGAGGAGTTTAGATTTTATTTTATTTTTTTTTTAAATTAAATCTTTATTGTTCAGATTATTACATTTGTTCCTCTTTTTTCCCCCCCATAACTCCCCTCCTCCCAGTTCCCGCCCCACCCTCCGCCCTCACTCCCCACCCACTGTCCTCATCCATAGGTGCACGATTTTTGTCCAGTCTCTTCCCACATCTCCCACACCCCTTTCCCCCCCAAGAATAGTCAGTCCATTCCCTTTCTATGACCCTGATTCTATTATAATCATCAGTTCATTCTGTTCATCAGATTATTTATTCACTTGATTCTTAGATTCACTTGTTGATAGATGCATATTTGTTGTTCATAATTTGTATCTTTACCTTTTTCTTCCTCTTCCTCTTCTTAAAGGATACCTTTCAGCATTTCATATAATCCTGGTTTGGTGGTGATGAACTCCTTTAGCTTTTCCTTATCTGTGAAGCTCTTTATCTGACCTTCAATTCTGAATGATAGCTTTGCTGGATAAAGTAATCTTGGTTGTAGGTTCTTGGTATTCATCACTTTGAATATTTCTTGCCACTCCCTTCTGGCCTGCAAAGTTTCTGTTGAGAAATCAGCTGACAGTCGTATGGGTATTCCCTTGTAGGTAACTGAGTTTCTTTCTCTTGCTGTTTTTAAGATTCTCTCTTTATCTTTTGCTCTTGGCATTTTAATTATGATGTGTCTTGGTGTGGTCCTCTTTGGATTCCTTTTGTTTGGGGTTCTCCGCGCTTCTTGGACCTGTAAGTCCATTTCTTTCACCAGGTGGGGGAAATTTTCTGTCATTATTTCTTCAAATAGGTTTTCAATATCTTGCTCTCTCTCATCTTCTGGCACCCCTATAATTCTGATGTTGGTACGCTTGAAGCTGTCCCAGAGGCTCCTTACACTATCCTCGCATTTTTGGATTCTTTTTTCATTTTGCTTTTCCAGTTGGATGTTTTTTGCTTCCTCGCATTTCAAATCATTGACTTGATTCTTGCACTCCTCTGGTCTGCTGTCGGGCGTCTGTATAATATTCGTTATTTCAGTCCGTGTGTGCTTAATTTCTAGTTGGTTCCCCAATATAAGATCGAGGGTCTTATTAGTTTTCGTGTAGAGCTCATTAAGTTTATCGGCAGCTTCTAAACAGTTCTTGAGAGACCTTAAAAGAGTGGTTCTGAACTCTATTTCTTCCATTGACAATTTTGTCCTGTTTCTTTGTCTCCGCATTTTGTTATGCTTCCTTGGTGCACCCCCTAGTGGTCTTTGTTCGCAGTCTTATAGATAAATCTTGATTGTTGTAGCTAATTCCAGGGAGGGTTTGACCTCCAGGCCAAGTGGCTATGAGAATCAGCTGTGTCAGCAGTGAGAGAACTTCTGTCCTCTAGGGAGGTGCTAATCTAGCCTTTGCCTGAGGCTATCCGGCAAATGCCTCTGTGCAGGGCTTGGGCGGGGCGGGTCGCACAGGATCAACAGGGTGGGCCTGAGAGAGCAGTTATGGCGGCTCTCAGTCCTGTCCCAAGGGGCTCTGCCTCTCTGAGTCCCAGCACCCGCTGCAAAGCTGGGAGAGAAAGCTGCACTCGCTCTGACCGAAGCCAGACAGTCCCGCTTCTCCCGTTTGAGTCTGGGTCCCTAAAGACTCGCCCGGATCTGGTGCTCAGAGTCTGCGACTCCCTCCCGATTGAAAACAACAACCGCGCCCTCCGCCGCCAGCCCGCTCTGTGCACTCCGCACCTCAGAATTTGACTTCAGCACTGCGCCTCCTCTGAGTGTCTGTATGCGTTTCTCTTTCCTCCTAGTTGTGGGGAGTTTAGATTTTAACTCAAGGGGCCTTTGAAATACACCTGTCCCAATTAAGCATTTACTATGTACCATGAGCTGTGCTCAATGATTGTGATATTCTTTGTCTAGTCAGGGGTAATCAAAGACGATGTCACTGTGGAGTTGATTTTCCACTTAGTTCCTTGTGATAAATAGTGAACCAAGTTTATGTATGGTGAGGGGGGTGGAGGATAAACCTTTTGAAAAATTCTACCATGTCTGGAGTCAAAAGACATGGATCCACTTCCACATGGTTTCTTTATCTCTCTAAACCTACCTCCTTCTCTCTGGTGCATGTGTGTAAATATCATCTGCCAAGTCTCAGTGTAGAACTTTATGACACAAAGGATGGTTAATACCTTAAAGAAATGAAGTGCTATCTAAAGCTGTAATCTGCTCCATTTTTCTCCTTTCTGTCTTTGGAGTGTGTGACCAGAAAACTTAAATATCTGAAGGAGCCCAAGCTCTAACAGAAGGGAGCCCCAAGCCTCCCAAGTCCAACACCCCCTATTTCTGAGGCCCATGTAAAGGAGAGTCAGGACTTTGGGGGAACTTTGAAGACAAATTCTAGAAATCCAGATATTTGGGCTTTACCTTGGGGGAAGTTACTTGATCCTTGTGAGCTTCAGTTCCCTCATCTCAAAAGTAAGGATAAATGGAGTCTGGTCAAGATGGTGGGGTAGGTAAACACAGCACTTGGAATCTCACATGATCACATTAAAATTACAACTAAGTAACATAGGCATCATTCAGAATACCTGAAATCTAGCTGAACGACGTCCTATCATAAGGATATGAAGAAGAAGCCACTTTGATACATGTAGGAAGGGTGTAGACACAAAATAGTCAGGCAGTTAAAAATCAGGAGGGCAAAAATAAAATTAAAAAAATCAGTAGGGCTATCTTGGTTGCAGAAGACCTCCCTGAGGAGCAAGGTGTCCTAGCCCCACACCAGAACCTGCAGCCTAGGGTTCCAATGCTGGGAAGAGAAATCCCCGTAACATCTGGCTGTGAAAACCTGCTGGACTGTGGCTGAGTGAGACAGAGGGCTGATGGAGTTCCAGGCAGTTTGCCTTAAAGGGACTGCATATGGACTTACTTGGACTCACTCTCTCTGAGTTCCAGCACTCTGCAGCATGGATATATGAGGAGGAACTGAATTGTCCGGATTCAAAATGAGGGCTGAAGGGGCAACTTTCTCCCAGGCAGAAGTGCTACAAAAGGCCATTGTTCCTTTGCTGAGCACTTGCCCTACAAGCCAGAAGGCACCATATCTGAGTCTCCATCATCCTGGCTCACACTGTTCACCCAGCCCTGGTGATTCTCTGAGATCCCATCCCACTCAATTTACAGGCCCTCCCCAGCTTTTCTAGTGGCTTTTCTATACAAAGAACTTTCTTGGCTTATGCTTTGGACTTTCCTAAAATCTTCCAAACAAGCAGCATCTGGCTTCTGCATACCCCATACCTCTTGCTAAGTGGCCCAAGGCCCGGTCTAGCAACAGCAGCTTTGGTTCACAGTGTGGCCTCTCCCAGACACCTCTAAGCCCAGCCCAAGTAGCAACCATTTTCAGATTGCTCTGTAGCTCATGCTGGGTGGCCCATAGCAGGGCACAGATGGTGGCTGACCTTAGCCTGCACCTCCTGGGAGGCCCCAGAGCCAGTGCATCCAGTAGACAGCTTCAAACCCCAGAATATTACAACCCAACCATCTCCCCAAGTGACATACTCGAGGAGTGGACTCAAGCTGACACCAAAGCCCCACTGAAGCAAGTCCTGCTTAGTAAGGGCAGTCCCTGCATAGCAGCTACTCCTATATAGTCCCAACCTGTCCTCAAAACCAGTTGGCCTGGGGGTGAATCCTTCCCAGTGATGTGCCAATAGCAATCAAGGCTCAACTACAACAGGACAGTGTACCCTGCCCACATAGGGGAAGTACCTGGAGCACCCAGCTCTGGTGACTGGGGAGGCCAAAATGAGGAGACAAAGAAACATACTACCAAACGAAAGAACAGGAAATAGCTCCAGAAAAAGAACTAAATGAAAGAGAGGCAAGGAAACTATCAGATATAGAGTTCAAAACAATGGTTATAAGGGTGCTCAAGGAACTTAGCAAGGATTTCAACAGCATAGAAAAGGACATGAAACCATCAAAAAAAGTCAGGAATGAAGGATACACTCACAGAAATGAAGAATAAATTACAGGAAATCAACAGTAGAGTAGATGAAGCAGAGAATCAAATCAGCAATTTGGAATATAAGGAATCAGAAAACACACAATCAGAACAGCAAAAAGAAAAACAATCCAAAAAATGAGGATAGTGTAAGGAGCTCTGGGAGAACTTGGATTGTATAGTCAGAGGGATACCTTCCTACCATCTCCAACTGATCATAATATAGGTTAGAGTAAGCCACATGCCTCCCTACTCCAGTGACAGGCTCTTGAAGAGCTCTGTCTTCTTCCTCTATGATTAATCTCTGTATAATATCAAAGCATGGAGCATCAGCAGGTGCTGAATAAGTGCTGTTACTTAGCAAATGATTCTCAGTCTGACAGTGAATATTGCAAACTCCTTCATATCAGACCCCAAAAAGGCAGGCACCCAGGCACTGAGTTAAGAACAAGGAGGCTCCCTGGAATCTGGATGGCACTTCAGTGTGTGGAATGAGAAAGCTGGACCTTTTCAAAGTATGAATGTTCCCTTCTGTGAAATGGGGAAAATTCTACCCAATTACTTCCTGTCTAATTTGTTAAAAATTAATTGCACCAAATCTGACGTAATCAGCTCCATTAAGCACCCTGTACAAGGACAATATTTGTTGTTGGTTTTGTAAAGGGACCAGTAAGGTGAGGAGGGTAGGATGGCAGGGCTCCAAGGAGAGAAAATCTCAGTGCTGAGATGTACAGTCAGAAAAGAATGTTTGCAGATAGAAAACTGTTTGTTACAGAGTGCGCTTCCCAGCAGCCTTCTGGCTGGCTCGCTAGCCAGAGGCTAGAACTGTTTCCAAACGAGTTCTGCATAGGCTTTTGAAAGAAAACAACGTGGGCTCTCTGCTGGCAGCTGTTCAGGCTACTGGTATCTTGGAAGTACAATTTTTTTCTCTTTCTTTTTAGCGAAAGACACATTTCTGGGTCCCCAGACACTAGGAGAAGAATGTTTTTTTTTGTTGTTGTTGTTTTGTTTTGTTTTTTGCAGGTGGGCATTAAGTAAAAGTATTCAAATTCACACTATCATTCACAATTTTCAGGCCTGTTTCATTGTGGTGTCAACTAATAGAAAGATTAAACCATGATCCTCTACATAAATCTCTTCCCATGTGTTTATTCATAATAATTTTTTAAAATTCAAATGACAAGACTTGCTCACCAAAGCACAGGAAAGCATTACAGAGTTAAAAAGGAAGGACACACACTTTCTCGACCCATTTCAGCAAATGGCTCACTTTCATAGTAATTCAGCCACTCTAGCAACAAGCGCTGTTTTCAACTGAACTATTATTGATGAGCTACACCTGGCATTTCCATTCACTCATAAGTATTATAATCACACTACAAATTTTTCATCTGACATAAAGCTTGGTGAAATGATTCTTTACCCAGAAACCATCAAAATAGCCACTGAGATGTGAGTAGGCTGGAAACAGGAAGGCAGTTGCAAAGAGAAACTCAAAGACTCGGGAATGTTTCCCTGAAAATGGAAAACTGTGCCATCAAGCCAGGACTCCCCATTTCTCAGAATCCTCACTGTGAGGTGATAGGCAGAACACAGAGAGATTTTAGGGCAGTGAAAATACTCTGTAAGATATTACAATGATGAATATATGTCATTACACATTTGTCCAAACACACAGAATGTGCAACACCAAGAATGAACCCTAAGATAAACTATGGGCTTTGGATGATCATGATGGGTCAATATAGGTTCATCCTTCATTTTTTTTAAAAAAGTACCATTATGATGATGGGGGAGGCTATGCATGTGGTGGGAGCAGGGAAATCTCTGTATCTTCCTGTTAATTTTGTTCTGAGCCTAAAATTGCTCAACAAAAATAAAATATTAAAAAAAAAACAAAGCTATTGGAGGCTCCCCTTGTTAATAGGAAATGGGAGAATATAGACTCCAAAGAAAGGGGGTCCTAGGCTGAGTGGAACCCCCAATGCAGCTGAATTGCATAGAACAGCCTTTTCCCTTCCTGCTGTATTTGGCTCTTGTTCCCTGATATTCTTAACTAACAGGCCATTTTCTAATTGTCATCTTGGTCATATTCAACTGAAGGGAAAGTGAACATAACATTTGTTGAGCACCTTCCATAGGTATTTCTTTCATAGCAGGATGTTTTCTGATAACATTTGGAATTAACCATGTAATCAATATAGGAGTCCTCAAACTACAGCCCGCAGGCCACATGCGGCCCGTCGAAAACATTTATCCGGCCCGTCGGGTGTTTTTGCCGCCGCTGCCTGTCCTGCTTAGCAGCCTACTCGTCCCAGGCCCACAGTGCGCATGTGTGGAATGTCTGAGGGACAGTGAACTGGCCCCCTGTTTAAAAAGTTTGAGGACCTCTTAGAACATAGGATTTGTTCTGCTATTGTTTTTAATGTATCCCCACCTGTAACTTGTAGAAATAGAAGCATTTTGAGCCAACATGGCAGCTTCATTTGAATGGTACTGGTGCTTTCTTTACACACAACATCCACAACAATGGATGACGAGGGAATAAAGGTGATAAGAATAAGTAAGAAATACCAAAAATAGTATCTCTGACTCTATGAAAGAAAGTGCTTTATTCTTGATCAAAAGCTGGATATAATCAAAGCTGGATTTGCTAAGTAATGTTTACTGCAATATTTAAAATTTCCTTTCTCTTAGTGAAATTTCCGTAGGAAAAATAGCTTTGAGATTGAATATCTGAAACCCATGGCCCCTGAGCCCCTTTCTTCCATCCTATTACTGTTTTTATCATGTGCTTTCTTAAAATAACCCTGATCCCCCCCACCATCACATACTGCACTGTGCTCGGCAGGTGCTTTTTAAATAAATAAGTACTCTGAGTCAAAATAGGTCACAGACGGCATGACGTTTAAAAACCAAGTTACTTTGTTTCTCTATGGAACGGCAAATAGACCTGAAATTCTTTTGAGAAACACCAGTGAACCCGAGTAAATCAGAACTGAGCCTATCTACTTCCTGAAACGATGATGTCCTTTGACCAGAGCCTGAACGGAGGGGGTGATTTCCCTCGAGGCAGACTGCCTGCGCCTCCTCTGAACCCGCTACAGCCATCTGGGCCGAGAGCTAAGCTCCCGAAAGCAAACACCAGGAAAGGGCCCCCGAAGAAGGTGGTCTTTCCTGGGAAGAGTTAAACGGGCCTTCGCTCAGCTCCAACCCTTCTCACTCCAGAGAGCAGCCCTGGGAGTCCCCGAGGGGGCCTTTGCTGCTCTGACTTCTCACACACTCCGTCTTTCAAATGAATTTAAATCTTTTCTTGTCCAAATCCCTGCAGAAGAAGAAGAAGAAAAAAAGCAACCACTCTGCAGTTTTTCTACTATTATGCAAATAGATTAATCAGGCAATGCTCCTGTGAGAATTAATTTATACTGAACCCAACGAGGCCTGGACGCTTGCTGACTGAACCCCCAGGCCAAAGCCTCAGCTAGGTAGCACCTCATATTATTCCTTTGACGAAATGTGAACTGACATAAATACTAAGGCTCCCTTTCAATCCGATTACCCCGTTACCTCACATCAATGCTACCCCAGCCATCAGATTCTGGCGTCTTTCCTTTCACCGGCTCCAGGGACAACAGACAACTCCTGCTCGATAAACAAGCACCCACGCTGCCACCTCGGACCCCCACTCTTAACCCATCATCCTCACTCAATGGGCCCTATTCGACAAGGTATTTTATTCTGTTTGTAGGAATCAAGGACTGAAACACAGTTCAAAATCAGGCCTGGCTGTGGCTGTTCATTCAAAGCTGCCCTTTCACACAGTCAGTTACTAAGAGCCCCTGGAAATAACACCCCTGAAGTATCCACCCTTTAATAGACGTCATCCCCTAGGGACGCTCCCCCATCCCCTCCGCTGGGCTCCCTCCCTTACAGCTCATGAACTCTTTTTAAAACACACACAAAACAAATAGCAGCACAGGTTCCCTGGGCTTGCGCGACCTGAGGCTCAGTCTAAATGAACCTACATTTTAAACCATACCTTTGTACTAAACTCATGTTGACAACCACTAAATTCTTTCCATTGCTCTGCATAGAAACTTTTAAAAAAGTTTATTTCTCCCCCATCTCTTCCCCTACCCCCAAACTCTGCCCATTTATAAAGCTTGGCTAAACAATCCACCAGGTGGGGGGAAAGCTTTTCTATGTGGGCAGCTCGGTTTCTGGAAGCCCTACCTTGGTAATTAGATTAACAGGCAATATGTGAATAGCAGGGACCACAACAGACCCCACTCCCTTCATGCTTTATGCCATTTATTGCACATAATTGATAGCAAAATATCTTGACTGATGGCAGAAAAAACTATGGATTTGTGAGCAACTCGCTGTTGAAAATGGAAATGAGGGAGAAAGAAAACAAAGCAGGCTTTATTTGTCCAAAGCAACCTCAATGCATTGTAGTACTTGGTTTTTTGAGAGAGGGGCAGAAGTTACATGTGATCATAAACTGAGGCTGTTGGTACGTTTGTTAGCCTTGTAGTTAGTTAGTTTAAATATTTCTGTGCCTCCTTTGAGCACTATGTATATACAATAGAGGACAGTGACCTTAGAGGCAATGCATGTCTTTCTGAATCGAGGAAGGCAGAGGTACCTCTGTAACCGCTGTCCCTCTGAATTTGAGAAGCCCTTTGAAACATATCCTAACTATGCATATGAAGAAACTATTCACGCTGGAGAAATAAGAGAAAGCAAAATAAGTAGTAAGGTTGAAACACACACTCAGCTACCTATGGAGAAAGTTATGGTTTTACCAAATACCATTCATATTCTTTTTGTGTAGAAGAGGCATTGAGCGAACATATTAGAATTTGTGAATTAATTTTCATTAAAAGTGACACCCTCTTCCTTTCACCCTAACGTTGGTGCCTTTGCCCAAATGTCTAAAATTGGCTGCTTAGCCCTACCTGGTTTGGCTCAGTGGATAGAGTGCCAGCCTGCGGACTGAAGGGTCCCAGGTTCGATTCTAGTCAAGGGCACATTCCTGGGTTGTGGGCTCTGTCCCCAGTAGGGGGCATGCAAGATAGTCTCTCATCATTGATGTTTCTTTTTAAAAAATATATATTTCTTTATTGATTTCAGAGAGGAAGGGAGAGGGGGAGAGAGAGAAACGTCAATGATGAGAGGGACTCATTGATGGGCTGCCTCCTGCACGCCCCCTACTAGGGATGGAGCCCGCAACCCAAGCATGTGCCCTTGGCCGGAATCGAACCTGGGACCCTTCAGTCCACAGGCTGACGCTCTATCCACTGAGCCAAGCCGGCTAGGGCCATCATTGATGTTTCTATCTCTCTCTCCCTCTCCCTTCCTCTCTGAAATCAAAAATATATACAAAAAATAAAATTAAAATAAAATTGGCTGCTTAATGCCTTCCAAGTGCAGGTTTAGTGGCTATTCAGGAATATTTTTTTAAAAATTATTGATTGATTTTGAGAGAGAGAAACATCGATTTGTTTATGCATTCATTGGCCATGACCAGAGCTTGAACCCACAACCTTGGCATATTGGGGGGACTCTCTAACCTACTGAGCTACCCACCAGGGCTTTAGGAATGTTTTCATACCATATTTTCACTCAAAAATAAGGGCAACGGCTTTATTCCTTCCCCTTGGCCTGGTTGTTTACTGTTCATTCAACAAACATTCATTCAGTATCCACGGATTGCTAGGTGTCTGCAGTGGCAGCTCTCAGTGGCATTCGGGATGACCAGTGTGGTTAAAATCCTCACTCCACGCCCTTCCTTTACCTACAGGAATCTTCTGCAAGCTCAGCTCTACTCGGAGTCCTGTCCCTCAACAGGGAACACCTAAGAAAACTAAATTCATGAGCCTAGGGGGCGCAGCCTCTAGTCACTCTCATTGTTGCTGCCTTTTTCCGGGTGACAAAGGTTCCCAGGCTACCCTGATTGACCCTTGCCCCCTAAGTTCCCGTTGTGACCCTTTGTTTCCTTGTCCTTTAGTCCCTTCACAGATCACCTGCCTGCCCAGAACCAGAATTACTCCAAACATGGGGTCTTCTTTACTCTAACCCAGAGATTTTTCAACCTTTTTCATCTCACGGTGCACATAAACTAATTTCTAAAATTCTGTGCACACACACACAAAAAATAGGTATAATTTTGATTCATTCACACTGGATGGCTATTGTTGTGTTGGCTGTTATCATTTTTTCCTTTGACAATCTAAGGGAAAAGAGGTCAGTGCCCCTGACTAAATAGTCAGGTATTGCATGCTTTAAAAATTCTTGCAACACACTGGTTGAAAATTGCTGCTCTAATCCAGTGGTTCTCAACCAGGGGCAATTTGGGCCCCCATGGGGACATTTAGCATTATCTGTAGGGTGGAAATAGAATGTTTGATTTTTATAAACTAAGGAAAACTTTATCAGTTGCTAAACGCCCTCTGGATGTCAGTTTGGCCTTCATGTAGAATGATCTCTTGATCCCTGCAGTGCTTCACAGCAGAAGAGGGCTCCAGACCTGGAATTTAAAACACAGACTAGTCTTGTCAACCTTCAAAATCCCGACTTTCTTCAGAGGATGGTTCTGAGTCAGTACAGAATAGTGGTTATGGCCATAGGTTCTAGGGTCAGACTGAGTTCCAGGCCTCAGCTCTGGCATTTATCTGTGTCAGGATTCAATCAGCAGAACAGATAGGTGACATTATATATGTGTATACATATGTCATATGTATACATTATATGCATACTCTACACAGTAAGTCCTCACTTAACATCATCAATAAGTTCTGCAACTTTAAGAGAAATGACATATAATGAAACCTATGTAACCATAGGCTAATTGATATAAATAATAGTGAAATTCCTAGGGCATCCCATCAATGCTATAATGAAATGTTTTTCGATAACCTGCTGTTTGTATGAAGAGAGGCTGGAACCCACAAACACAGTCTGGAAGCTCACAAGAACAGACTGAAATCCATGACAGTCCACACAGCCTCTTACCTGTCGTTGCAGATGTCCTCCTGCGTCAGGGAGGTGAGCACACAAACCTGGCCCAGGAGTCAGAGGAGCTGGGACGGTGGACACCTGCTGCCCAGCGGCTGCCTCACACCAGGCAGGTGAGCCCGCTCATCAGCCACAAAGTGACCGCTGCTTCCCTCCCACGCTCCAAAGCCCTCAGGTCTATTTTGTACCCACCTTACCTGGGATCATGTTGGGAAGAAAATTCTGAAAAACGGACTTCAGCGTAGGCAGGCTGACACAATGCGAAGCCAACATAGTTACATTATTAAATTTCTCTAAGTTTCTCTGTCTTCTATAGATAAGTGGAAATAGTAATAGTATCTACCCAAAGGGGCTGTTTTGAGGATTATTTTAAATAATACATGGAAAATATTTAACTCAGTACCAGGCATATAGTAAGTACTCCATAAAGCTATCACTATCATTGCTGTTATCGGTTTACATGCTGACATCTAAGAGGAAATCAGGTGTAGGCTTACCTCAGAGATATTACGGGGTTGGTTCCACACCACCACAATAAAGCAAGTATGACAATAAAGCAAGTGGTCATCTTTTTGCCTGTGGAGGGTTTTGTGTTCAATTCGTAAAAAGTGCAACACCTATGGAGCACAATAAAGCAAAGAGCAATAAAGTGAGGTGTGCCTGTATAGGACTAAGATTTTAGCTTCTTAAAGGGAAAGGGCACTACATATCCTCTGTATCTAAATATATCTAGTCACTGGCCCTGGCTGGTATTGCTCAGTTAGTTGGGCATTGTCCTGTGCACTGAAAGGTAGTTGGTTGGATTCCCAGTCAGGGCACATGCCCACTTGGCAGGCTCAATCCCCAGTAGGAGTCGTGCAGGAGGCAGCTGATCAATGTTTTGCTCACATTGATGTATCTCTCTCGTCCCATCCCCTCTCTCTAAAAATCAATAACAAACAAGCAAATAAATCCACTGTTCTAGATACACACACACACACACACACACACACACACACGAAGCAAGCAGAGAGAAAAGTATATGCAGAGGTAAGAAAGAGCCTGCCATCTTAGAGGAGGAGAGAAGAGATCAGGGAGACAGTAACGTTGTAGAAAGGTGGGGGGCTGGCAGGGGCGTGTTCCTTTTTTATCTTAAATGCAATGGGAAGATCCAGGATGGCACAAACTGTCAATCTTGTTAATTCCAAGTGTTCCCAGACCTGGAACATTGCCTGCTAGCACATGGCAGAACCTCAGTATTTGTTGATTGAAGGAGAGAGTGGGGTGATAAGATCTGATCTATGTTTCTAAATCTCTCTAGCTGCTGTAAAGTATAGCCCCAGACTCTCTTTGATTCTTCTGGTAACATGAAACTTGCTATTTATTTTCTTTCTTTTGGCAGCCCTTCCAGTATTTGAATATGGCAGTCACATCACATCCCTCTAGGTTTCCATTTCCCCAGGCCAACAGCCTCAGCTTTTCGGCAAAAGAACTTCTGGGATGATGGAAGTGTTCTATGTCTGTGCTGTCCAATAGAGTAGCCACTAGTTTCACATGGCTTTTGAGCACTTGAATATGGCTAATGTGACTGAGAAATAGATTTTAAATTTTATTTTTTAATTTAAATTTTCTAATGAATTTGAACTTGCCAGACAATATAGTCCCACATATATACATTTATACACATAGTCCCTGTCTAAGAACCTAAGTGAGGGTTGGGTAGGGATTGCCAGTGCATTAATCAAGTACATTGTAAAAACTAAACGTTCGTTTTATTTAATGCTGTGAGGCCAGGTGTTAATACATACACGGTAAGCTGAGCTTGGTTCCCAAGCTATAGAATTTGACTCTCTATTAAACATATTTAGTCTACTAGCATATTTGCTAGTAATATCCATTAATGGCCAACAATAACAACAGAAATCACCACCTAATCATTCAAATCAGCAAAGAGGACTGGCTCAGGGAATATAAATGAAGATTAGACAGTCTTCTGACAAAATCTGGGAGCTTTCCCATCTGGTTACATTCTAGAGAATCAAACAGCATAAAATGAAGAGCTAATACTGATAAAACTTTAGTGTGACTGTGGAGGGTTTTGCTTTTTAAGAAGAGATTAGAAGGGAGACCTGGGAGTAAATACACTGAATTTTGGAGCAGGAAGGGTCCTTTTAGATGAGGCAGGAGAGTGCTCCCAGCACCTGAAGGGTTTACACTCCACACAGTCCCAGAATGCATGCCTTGTGCCAGGCATCAGGACACAGAGTCCACGGATACAGTGGTCCCCCTCAAGGAGTTCATGGTCTACAGGAAAAACAAACATGTCAACTATTTCAATAGGTACAGTTGCCAGAGTTAGCAAATAAAAATACAGACTATCCAGTTAAATTTAAATTTTCAATAAGCAATGAATACTTTTTTAGTGTAAGTATAGCCCATGCAAGAATTGGGACACGGTTATACTATGAACAATATTTGTTGGTTTAAAATTCAAATGTAATCATGCATCCAGTATTTTGTCTGGCAACTCTAAATATAGGGTACTTCAGGAAAATATCTAAGAGACAGACCTCAGAGCACATGTCAGAGAAGGATCACAGAGGAGGTGAGGCTGAAGCCAAATCTTTTCCAACTAATAGATGTTAGCCAGGTAAGGAGAGGACTTAAGGATTTGACATGCACAAAGACACTGGGATTTGGGAGGGAATACCTGGGGACATGCAAGTAGCTCAACAGGGATAGAATACGTAATAGGTAGAATTTTTATAACTGTCTGGGAGAAGAGCCAAAGTCAGAACCCAGAATAGCATTATTGTCTAAGTGATAAAGAGAGAAAAGAGAACTCGTGAAGAGAATAGAAAAGAGCAGTCTGAGAAGGAAAAAGAAAACCATGAAGCCAGGAAGGAGGGAGAAGTCCACAGTAACAAATGCTGCAGGCAGGCCAAGTAAGATAAGAGAAATTCATTGACTTCCGACTGGTGTGGCTCAGTGATTGAGTGTCAACCTGTGAACCAGGAGGTCACAGTTAGATTCCTGGTCAGGGCACATACCTGGGTTGTAGGCTCAATCCCCAGTGGTGATGGTGGGGGACCGGTGGGGTGTGCAGGAGGTAGCCAATCAATGATTCTCTTTCATCAGTGACATTTTTATCTCTCTCTCTCTCTCTCTCGCCCTCCCTCTCTGAAATCAAGAACAAATATGTGTGTGTTTTTTAAAAAAAGAGAAGTTCATTGACTATGCCAACATGGACAGCATCAGTGATGTTGACAAAAGCCATTTCAGTGGAGTGTGATGGCAGCAGGTTTAGAAAAGTCATGGTGAGAATTGAAGGAAGCAAAGGTAGGAATTGCTTCCAAAAAGTTTGGTTGTGGAAGAAGTACCATGCTTAGACCTGGACAAATAGGGAACTAACCTGGGCCCTGAACTGTAGAGAGGCTGGCTCCTCTCTAGCTCCTCCCATGTCCAAGGGCCCACGGGGACAGGCTCACCTAGAGACCATACACTCCCTTTAAGATCCTGGAATTCTTTGTTCAAATGGAACCAAGCCTGTTTTCAAAGACTGTGTAAGCCTCTTCCTAGGTCTCTCTTTCTGAGGGTGGACCATGTCACTAGTGTGCCCATCTCTAAACCTGAGGCATGGACAGGCATGGCTATTTGGAGGGGACTGGGGGGTGAACGGATCTTGAACATGTAGACCAGGTGTCCACATCTTGGATGCATAGCCCTTTATGATGTGGGATAGAGTCAAGGTGGGAAGTGAAGTAGGGTGCACCACAGGCTTCCATCTATAGTCTGACTCAAGTCTCACAAAAGCCAGAGGAAATCTGTTAAGAAGATGTAGTTAGAGATGGACATAAAGTCAAGAGGGGGTCCTTGGAAAATGAGCATACTTTTAAAGAAACTTGGTAAAGGGCATATCAAAACTAAAGACAGAATAATGGAAAACAAGGCCCCTGTATCAATCAGGAGTTCAGCAGCGAATATTTCCAATGGAGAGACCACTTGGAGAAGTGTGGGCAGGATTAAGGAAATAAACAAGGGATATAAATAAATGCACCCAAACACTAGCAACAGTGGAAGGCCATGTGTCCGCTTATATCCCTAGGCCTGAAAGGGCAGAAGGGTGGCAAGACATTGCCAGAGCCCAGTGAACTTGGGAGCTGAGGCTGCAGCTCATCACAGAAATGCAACAAAACAACAAGAGGGTGGAAAGAATACATACCTCAACCTTTCTCCTCTCCTGCCCTTAAGTTGGTGCCACTGCCTCCCACTGACTGAAACCAACAAGAAGAAACCAGACAGCCAGGCATCCTGGGGTCAATGCATTCCCTAGAGGCCAGCCTCGTAAGGCAAAAGCAAGGGAAGAGGAGTAGGAAGTAGACTTGAAAGGGCACACAGAATAAATAACTAATATTGTCCCCAAGGAAGCAGGAGAGGACTTAGACTTAACTCAATGGGGATGGGAACAGAATGGAGAGTAAGTTGTCAGGAAGGAAGTGGAGGGCATTTCTGTCTCATGGCCACCTCTTCTCTCTGCAGTTTGAGGGGAAGGTTAATAGTGGATGAGGGTGAGCAGGCAAGGGATGTTTTGATTTTCCTTCTGCAGATGGGAGCTGGCAGTGGTCTTAAGGCCTTTGTGCAGTATATGTAGCACCCTAAGATAAGGCTATTTGCCCCATCCCTTCCCAATGGTAGAGAAATGTCACATTCTCTTAGGTCGCCATCTCCTTTCCCTACACTGACTAAGCAGAACTGAAGAGCAGGTGAAAATCTCTAGGGACATTTCCTCCTCTTTTTCCTGCAATAACTTCTAGGCCCACCTCAGCCTCAGGTCGGCAAACCTCCAGCAACTCAAAAGCCCACACACTTCAGAATACTTCCTTTTCAAACACTGGCTCACGGCTCAGGGTCCAAAACAGCCTCTACCTGATAGGTCTCTCTTCTGACCAAGTCAAGGCTCCCTGCCTGTTAGAAGAAAACAGATTTCACTACTTTAATGAAAGAACCAGCAGCCTTGCCTGTAATCCATCCATGACAGAGACAAAATGAGCTAAAGAATTTGGAATGTTATAGAGAGAAGTTCCCCCACCAAACCTTCTCCAAAGAACAGACCCTAGATCTACAAATGACTACTCTTCCTTCCTGTTTTAAAGAAGAGAGAGAGAGAGAGAGAGAGAGAGAGAGAGAGAGAGAGAGAGAGAGAGAGAGAAAGATTCTGGTTTAGAGAAGAAAGCCTCAGTCCATAGGCAAGCATCTTTTTCCCTTGTGGGCCCTTAATTGTTGGACAAGATTAAGTTTTATTATTAATACAAGCGCCAGGAGACAGCTTGACAAATCGGTAGAAGCCTTGCAGCACCACTCAGCACAAACAGGCCCATTCTTTGTAAAGCCCACCATTGTCCCGGGTGTATGTGTGGTGGTGCAGGGCAGGCGCATTCATTTCTGCAGGACTACCACCCAGCTCACTAGACCGCTATCTCCCCGCACCCAAGGGGCCGCCTCCACCTGACCATAAAACCAGCCTCACTAAGAGGCATCTGCTCCCATCCCTGAGTCCTTGGGGACCAGAAAGAAGGCGGGGTAAATTTCATATTCTCTCTCTTCTTCCTCCCACCGTCCACAAAACCAGCAGTTTCAGGCCCAGAGAAAGATCCCATACGCTTTCCCACTCAGCACCCATCAGCCAACTTCACCTTCATCCAAGCCTCTCTATCCAACAAGAACCTCGGACACGTAATCGATAGTTCCAGCTTGGGGTGAGGGAAGGGAAACAAAGCTGGGGAGTGGGGGTAGTGAGGAAGGGGGTTCATTGTGGGGCCCTGATTGGTAATGAAAGCAGCTGAATGGCATGGCGACAGCCAGGACTCTGGGAGCAAACCAGTGGTGCCATCATTCCTGTTGTACACCTGCCGTCGGGCCACACCTTGTGGCAGGGCCAGGACTGTAAAGGAGCCTCGATCAGAGAGGCATTAAGCAGGGAGGCATTGTGGGGCAGGAAGTGAGGAACCAGGCCTCAGGGATCTGATCTCCAAATCCAGTGGATCTCCAGCCGGGAGGACCAGAAGCTGCATCCTCCCTAAGCCAATGGATTTGCCTAGAAGCCTTCAGCTCACTCCACTCTCCTTCCCTCCACTCAGGGCACACTCCTCACTCCCAGAAATGCTGTCCATTGGGTGGTCCAGCCCAGGTCAGAGGCTGGGAGCAGCTGAGGCTAGCTGAGGGGTGCCGGAGACCTGAGAGTTTTTAAACCTTAGGAGGTCAGAACTGAAAGGCTCTTAAGCACTCGTTAACACAATCACTCTTTTTACACAGAGGGACACTGAGGCCCGGAAGACAAGGACTTTTCCCAAAGTAAAGTGAGGTGGATCCAAATCTGAGTTAAAAATATATCTAACCCTGAAGTCTCAGAGAAGTAAGAAAGAGCAAAGGATATATATATATATATATATATATATATATATATATATATATATATATATATATATATATATATATAGTGTGTGTGTGTGTGTGTGTGAGAGAGAGAGAGAGAGAGAGAGAGAGAGAAACATCAGCATTTGAAAAGAAGTAAATTTGCCAAACAAAGGGGTGTGGAGGGGGGTGATGGAGAGAAAAAGCACTCAAGGATTAGCTCACCAAAATTTAATTTTTATTCTTTTGATGGGTTTTGGTTGCCTTTGCCCACAACTCACAGTGTGAAGAGCCCTGGGCCGAAGGGTCCAAGCAGCTAGCTAAACTACGACCAAGGCAGCACTGCGTCCACCCTGCTCTACAGAGATCCTCTTTCTTCGGGTTAAAAAAAAGAAAAAGAAAGAAAGAAAAAAGAAAACACAAAACACCCACAAAAAAACACAACACACAGTTAACCACCTGTCAGGGCTGAGGATACAATGAGGCTCCTGGAAAAAGAGCTTTTCATGCATGCGTAATATATTTGTTCAGCTATTCACTTAATGAAGCTGATAAATGTGATGCAAGACAATAGTCAAGTTAATCTATTTAGTAAAATGTTTTGAGACTTTCAGGCTACGTTAAGGAGGGGAGCTGCCGGCGACATTTTCATTTAAATGCGCTCATCTCCCCTCGTAGGCTGCACAAGGGGGTTCAGGCAATCTATGTGAATATAATTTCTTATAAATGTGTCTTTAATGGGTTTAATTCACCCTTGCCAGCTGTTTTGGGGGCTATTTTGTAAGAGCAAAACAAACGTTTCAGGCTTGCAAAGCTAGTTAAAATTAGTTTCGGTCAGAGAGGCCAAGCTATATTTCCTGCAAACCATCTGCTTGATTGGCACAATAGAAGGATTTTCAAGGAAAAGGGGGGTGTGAGTGTGAAAGGAATGGGGGTGGGGGGAGATGCTAGAAAGGGCTGGGCGGCCGGTAGCTCCTTGTGGCCCATTCTAAAGGTGAGCCCTTAGCGGTGTCTTAATAGAGCGGCTTGCCTGGACACTGGGGCGGTAGGACAACTCTTTCAGCCCAAGCCTGGCTCTCCTCCTTTGCCTAGCGGGTCGGCTCTCTCTTTCCCCCTAAAACCACCGAAGCCAGGCGGCGGTGCTCCCCCCTCCCAACCCCCCACCCCAACGCCGCTACCCGGTGTCCTGCCAAACTTGCAATATCCGCTCTGTTGGAAGCTCCAGCCCGCTATGCGAAGTAGAACCTCAGGGCCCAAACCTTCCCTAACTTAGTCACTGCATCTTTTCGGAGGACCGGGAATCTGAAGCCGCTCTCTATTTTGCTGTGCCTTTCACCCCCTCCTGGGCCAGAGCTCACCAGGGGCGCTCCCGGCTCGGCCCCCTCTGGAGAGGGTCTTGCGAGCAACGAAAGCGCAGCGCATTGGTTGGGACGCTCCCACTCTCCCCTGTCCTGGGGAAAAGAATCCCTCAGAAGAGGTTCTGAGAGCCCTTCCTGTGGGTCCAGGGCGCCCCCCAGGAGTCCCGCTCGCTCTGCTGTGGCCTCCGGGGCCCAGCAAACGCGCTCACGGCACTGGCTAGGATCCGGATAGGGCCTGCATTCTCTCTTTTCCTCCCCTGACTTCTTTTCCCTTGAAAGAGAAACAGCCCGGCGCTGGGATAGAGGGCGCGAGTGACTTCTCCGACATAAACTTGAAGATAACGACATTACAATGAATGGCAGGGCGCACAAACCCATGGGCTCAGGTCAAACCGCATTAGTCACAGGTCTTAGCCGCAGCCGCCGCGCCGCGCCGCGCGGCCCCTAGGCTATCCAGGAGTTTCAAAAGACGCGTTCAAGGAGATCACGGAAAGTAAGATCCTTTCGTCCCGTTTCTTGCTTCCTTCGCATTTATTTTGCCTTTTCACGGGCGGCCAGCCCTCTCTCCCGCCCTCCCTGTTCGTCCTTGGCGCCTTAGGAATGCTTGCAGACCGCTGGAAGTGGGGTCCACGTGGGTCGCAGTAAGGGGTTGACCCACATTCCAAAAAAAAAAAAAAAAAAAAAAGTCAGCGCCCCCTTTCCGAAGAAGAGAAGAGAGCAGCGGTTAGTCTGTAATGAGGTCGAGTGGCCGTGTGTGTGTTTGGGGTGGAGCGTGTCAGTGGGCAGGACAATAACTGTAATAGCTACTCCCAGGAGAAGGTCCCAGCGGGAGAGGAGGCCCAGGGAAGGGGGGCGCTAGGAAGGCCGCAGGCTGGCTTTGAGTTCTCACTGCTCCCCAAAACAGAACCCTGCAAACACAGACTGTATTCTGATCTCCCGAAGTTGATCAAGTACTTCCTAGATGAGAAACCCAGCACCTGTAGTTGCTGCTCGCCTCCTTCACACTGCTCCCCGAGGGAAGGAGGGAAGAAAGGAGGGGAAGGGCAAAACGAAGGGGATGGGGGCGGGGGGAGGGAGAGAATACAAAAATACAGAGTCCTTCATCTGCCCTCCGGAAAGCAGCTGGGGAGGATGGTGGTGATTGTGATGGAAAACTTGGTCTTGTGGCAAAGTTAAAGCTCAGGTGTTCACATGCTTTAGATTTTTCTCCCTTACTTTACTGGAAAACTTCAAAAAAAGGTAACTTTTAGAGTTCTTCATAGACCTCCCTGTTCCGGGGTCTCTAATGAACTGGAGCCATGTACTTTCCGTATTTAAATAGTCACTTATTTAAAAGTCATTCCTTGCCCTCGGCGTTCCTGTCGCCCAGGACGTCCATGCGCAGTCAGGGGCGCAGACACTCCACCCTTGCACCGCCTTCGAGTCCTGATTCATTCGGCTCCAGAGCCCGCCCCTCAATAACTTTTTAATTTGAATCAAGGGAGAACTTCAGCAGGCTCCGTTTCTGGCTTAATGTGATATAAATCGCAGATGCACTTTTATTGAATGGTTAAAGCAGCGACATGGAGATCATCAACAAAAAAAGAATGCCTCGAACAAAACCATCCGGAGAAATAAAGCTGGTTAATAAGATTTTTGAGAAAGCTTTGTGTTAAAAAGCAAAAAGGAAAACCAGCTGAAGGTGACAGTTAGTTCATGGTTAATAGGATCAGGGAGGCCTGGCGAGGCTGCACACTTCTCTTGGGGGAGGGTCAGCCTCACTACAGAAATGAATGTAACGTTTAACGCATCTGTTATCACGCAGAGCAGAGAAACCGAGGGATCCAGGCTCAGCGCCCCCTGAGAGGACAGGGAAGGTCTGTCTGCAGGAACAGTCTTGTCTGAGGCCCCAATCAAGGATGGGCTTTCCTGATGTGGACCGACATTCTTGGGAAGCGCGGCCTTCGCTCTGTTTTCGGACGTTTGTACACGGCAGTTAGTTAAGAAGCTGCAAAACCTTGACCAAGTTAAGCGCCCCTACACGAGTAGGTAGGGCAACTCCCTATCTTCACTACTGTGGCTTTAAAGTTCAGGCTGTAAGTGAATTTCAACGGAAACTGCGCAAGGCTCCTTGCTGTTGTAGAACCGCCTGCGTAGCCCTGGCTGTACTCCAGCCACCCTGGGTTAGGCAGCTTCTGGCCCGGAAAGCCCTTTGCAAGCGGACACCCTCCCCGGAGAGGTGCTCCCTTCTGCCCGAACCCCAGGCGAGCTGGTTGGTGACACCCCTAGAGAAAAGTGGCCGAAAATCGTTTTTCAAGTTGCTGGGAGTTTACCTAAGGAGACTTTTTTGACTGCTCAGGTACCCACCAACGTGCTCAAACCCAACGAGTTCCGCATAATGAAATAACTCAAATCAAGACCTCTCCTCTCCACTCCTAGCAGCCAGTAGCCCCTAAGCATCCATTTCAACCCCTCACCCCGGTTTTTAGAGCGGCACCCCCTCCACACATTGACTCAACCCACCTCTCACATCTGTTTTGTGCCTCAGCTGCAGTAACGTTTAGGACTAGAGACAGAAGAGGGAGTATATTTTCATGTTCATTGC
The DNA here is from genome assembly GCF_963259705.1 of Myotis daubentonii. Taxonomy (NCBI): domain Eukaryota; kingdom Metazoa; phylum Chordata; class Mammalia; order Chiroptera; family Vespertilionidae; genus Myotis; species Myotis daubentonii. Next base: position 57,488,903 of record NC_081848.1, on the reverse strand, counting down.
CTTGAAATTTTCCGTTGCTCTCCCCCGCCCCCCCCCAAAGAGGGAGGATTATTTTACTGATTGCCTGGAGGTGAATTTCTATGAATATTTATTGATTTATTTTCTAGGCTCAGCAGGGGAGCTGCAAATAAATTTAGTGCGTCCTTTAAATAATTCCTTTTCTATGAGGCAAGATGTCATCTGAAACTCCTAAATAGGCATTTAATTAGCCCGGCGTTGCTTCGGAACAAAAACTCCCGGCCAGAGCTTTGGGGATGCGCTGTCTTGCAAAGAGGCGGTCGATGTGCAGAATTGATGCGCGCCGGCCTTTGTTGCCGGCCCATTGTGCGGGCGATGCTTATGAAGACTAATCCAATCATAAATTGCACCTCTGCGCCAATCAGAGCGCCCAGAGCCTCTGGCGAATGAAGCTCGAGTGGAGAACTTTGTTGAACTTCATTGTCAGAGCTGTCACTTTTCAAAGCGCTTTAACGGGCGGGCCCCTATAAAACCATCACCTCGACGGGAGGACCACGGAGGACTCGCAGGCGCCCAAGTGGCAGCGTTCGTTATTTGGAGACTTTTGCTAAGCCCAAGAGAGAGGGTACCGCGGGGGCGGGAGGGGCGGGAAGCGAGGCATTTACCCTTCCGCCACTGGAAGAAGGGTTATTACGCCCTCCTCGCGCCTAACATGATGTTCCCGGGGCTCCTCGCGCCCCCCGCCGGGTACCCCAGCCTCCTGCGCCCCACACCCACCTTAACGCTGCCCCAGTCTCTGCAGTCGGCATTTTCCGGACACTCCAGCTTCCTGGTCGAAGATCTGATCCGCATCAGCCGACCCCCTGCCTACCTGCCCCGCAGCGTGCCCACGGCCAGCATGTCGCCCCCCAGGCAGGGCACCCCCGCGAACCTCACAGACACCGTGGCCTCGGACCTGGGCTCCCCTAGTCCGGGCAGCCGGCGGGGCGGATCGCCGCAGACTGCCGTCTCCCCTGCCAGCGAGCCTACGTTTCTGAAGTTTGGAGTGAACGCCATTCTCTCCTCGGCGCCCAGAAACGGTAAGTGAGCGCAAAACGCTGAGGGCTCGGCCAGGTGCGAAGTCCTTCTCGCCTTAGTTTCCTGTACGCGGAGGGTACCCACGCACACACCGGCGCACACGGGTGCGCGCTATCCCGGAGGCCTCACGGGAGACTTAGGTTTGGCGGATTCCGGGGAAGAAAAGTCTCCAGGCTCGCCCCACCCTCAGGATGAACTTGAGCCGTTCAGGCGCCGCAGGGAGCGCACAGTACTCTGGCGCAGCTCAACTGAGCGCGCGCTGCTGGGCGTCTGCGTTTTGGCCCTCCAGCCTCAGGGAGCCAGTTTTTTTTTTTAATTTTATTTTAACCCAAGACAATATATTTACTAGCTTAGTTGGTATATGGATCTGCAATTCTTATCTCACTCCTACCTATTTCATTAGTGCCTAGGATAAGATGGGGGGGGTGAGGGGGGAAGAGACAACTCTGAGGACTGTTTTGGGATGAAAGGAAGAATTTCCACAAATGAGGCATGTTAGGAAAATGTTAGATTTTATTCTGTCAACACATTGAGGAAGATGCCTTTGAAACCAGCCTAGGGGTTAGTTATATCATGTATTCAATGAGCAGAATAATCAAGTGCGTGATCAAATTCCCTTTCTGTCTCCCTCTCTTGTCCTCCTCCCTCCTTCTCTTCCAGAAGCATCCCCCGCGTTGCTCCAGAGTGGCCCTCCCAAGACCTTCGCCTTTCCCTACTTCGAAGGTTCCTTCCAGCCTTTCATCAGATCTTCGTATTTCCCAGGTAGGTCTCGCCCCCCTCCCCTTCGCGAGGCTGAGCGGCGCCCCAGTTCCAGCCCGTCGCTCCCTGCCCCGAAGCCATATTTCTCTGTCCACCCCTCGGGGTTATGCTCTGGTTCAGAGGTTGCGAGGCGTACAACATTCACGAATCCGTCGCGCCAATTTGATGCCCTATTTAGCACAAGCGGTGACTGCTTGACACTTTGCACCAATTCCCTGCTCTACAAATTAGCAGGAATTGTCATGGTCCCAATTTGAGGCGGTTCCCTCCCCGGCGAGGAGCTGTTGGCATCCCTTCACGCCGCCGTTTTCCCACAGAGTCAGTGCACTTGGTCACGATTCCCCACAAAGGTTTCAGCACCATGACCAATTGGTCAGCTCCTCCGGGCAGCCACCCACAGACCGGCCCTAGTCCCTCCGAACTACCCAGAGACACCTACCAGCCGGGGCTAATTTCCTTTTAAGACTCATTCAGGGCTCTGGGCTTTCCACGAGACCACATGGGGTGCCCTCTTGTGTGGGATGCCTGGGGTCGCCCTGGGGGAGGGAGGCTGGACCCTCCCACAACCCCAAAACTTCTTTATCCAACCTGATTTCTCAACCTCTTCTCATACCCCCGCCCCGCCCCCAGCCATATTTTTTAAAAGGACCCTTAGGCTGATAAAATAAGTCTGAGGGAAGCCCGGAATTGTTCCTCGTCTAAAAGAGAAGCACCTTCAACAGGTTCCACGAGGTTTTTCATCCTGGAGCCTCAGAGGTGGCTCAAAAACTCTGCACTTGGTCCAGACTCTGAAGGCCACCGAGGAGCCCCTATGCAGAGAGGAGACGGGCATGGTCGGTGGGGGATGGGAAAGCCAGGACCGCACTCCCAACTATCAGCCAGAGAAACCAGCAATTGCTTTTTAAAAGGGGGAGAGAGAATTCACCAACCACCACCACCACCACCACCATTCATGCTGCGGCTGATAATGGAATTTGCTCCCTTTCTCTCCCAACTCAATGCTCTAACAAAAACAACCCGAGCTTTATAAATAGCTTTTCATGTCCATTTAATGAAAATGATGCGGGAGAGAGAAGCCTCTGCCATCAGTATTCTCGCAATGGTCTTGGCCTGCAGTTGTGTTTAGTTTGAAAGTGTAAATCTCTTTTGTCCCGGTAATATATGGCTTTCGCTGCTTGTCCTCAGTCTTTTTCTGTTAGTTCATTACTACACAATTACCATTCACGCTTCATTAGCGTCTCTGTTTCTTTTGGGTCCCCCCCCCCTCCCTTAAAGCGAAACTCTCCCCCTTTTTATCATGCCAATACCCATTGGGAATCGGTCAATGTGCTAATTAGCTGCCACTTTTCATGTATTCCGGCCGAATTCTTTACGTTTTGTGGGGGAGGGGAGGATTTTTTTTTTTTAAAAAAAGATGAATACTGATTGGGTTTTTTAAAAAAAATCCAAAGAGGATTTTCTCCTCGCTATCGAATCAGTAAAGCACCTCATTTTCACCGAAAGAAGGCAAAAGCCGCCGAGGTCATAAAAGCTTAAGAGGGAAACCCAGTGGCCTCAGCTGGGCAGTTTATTGTTGTGATTTATTTTTGCTGTTGCTGTGTTCGCTGATGTCCGCAGGTTTGTTTCCCTGAGACCGTTGAATGGAAAAAACCGCAAACAGGCTATTGTGGGAGCGGTTTTCTGTGTTTCCGTAGCTTTACCTAATCCGGGTTTGCACGGTTGAAAGGGGGCGTTATTTGGGCGGAAAGCGCCTTTCGCTCTCGAACGTTTGCGGGTTCGTGGCCCGTTCTCGGGCGGGGGGGGGGGGGGCGGCGGGGAGAAAAGGGAGAACTTTAAAGAGATGAAGGGATCAGAGAGAAAACCCTGGGGGGGGGAGGGAGGCAGGTGCCCCGCCCACTCACCCCCCCTCCCCCCGCAGCGTCCTCCAGCGTCGTGCCCATCCCCGGGACCTTCTCCTGGCCGCTGGCCGCGCGCGGCAAGCCTCGCCGGGGCATGCTGCGCCGAGCCGTGTTCTCCGACGTGCAGCGCAAGGCGCTGGAGAAGATGTTCCAGAAGCAGAAGTACATCAGCAAGCCCGACCGCAAGAAGCTGGCGGCCAAGCTGGGCTTGAAAGACTCCCAGGTGAGAGCCCTCCCCCACAGCCCCGTCCTCACGAGCTCCCTCCTCCCCCAGGATCTCACAATTTTCTGGAACCCCTTAGGTCCCCTTGTGCAGAAGGGAAAAGTAAGGCATAGAGAGGGAATGAGAGCAGGACCCAGCTTTCTCGGGGCTGCTCGGGACAGCCCACTCCTCTCCCCGCCCTACCTCCTGGGACTCAGCGTCCCCCCCCCGCCCCCGCCCCAAACCCCCCTCCCGCCCTCCCACCTTCTGGGCCCGGGACCCGTGGGTGCGGCGAGAGGCGCGAGGAATGGAGGTGGCGGTGAGGGGATTTAATGCTGAGACCCACATCAGGGGATGGGGGACAGGAGGAGAAGGACACAGCTGCCTCCCCACCCCACACCCCCCGCCGGTGCCCCGCCCCACGCCCTCGTCTCAGAGGAAGGGTCTGCGCTCACCTCGGCCTCTGCCCTGCTCTCCCGCCTCGCGCACCAGGTGAAAATCTGGTTCCAGAACCGACGCATGAAGTGGCGGAACTCCAAGGAGCGCGAGCTGCTGTCCAGCGGGGGCTGCCGCGAGCAGACCCTTCCCACCAAACTCAATCCGCACCCGGACCTCAGCGACGTGGGCCAGAAGGGCCCGGGGGACGAGGAGGAGGAAGACGAGGGCCGGGCCAGCCCCCGCCACCGCCTGGCCTATCACGCGTCCCTCGACCCTCGGCACCTGCGCGACCCGCGACTCGCAGGGCCACTGCCCGCCTCCCCCGCGCACTCGAGCAGCCCGGGCAAACCTTCGGACTTCTCGGACTCCGAGGAGGATGAGGAGGGCGAGGAGGAGGAGGAGATCACCGTGTCTTAGAAGCCCCCCTCGCCCGGGGTACTGTTTCTAAGTGCTTTGAAATGGGAGAGGTGGGGGCAGTGGGGTGTTCCCTTAGTTCCCGCGGTGGACCCGTCGCCTTGCCCAGGGCGATCCAGCCTCTTCCGTGACCCATGGGAACTTTTCCTTCCCAGGCACCACCCCTCAACAGCCTCTCCCCACAAGTTAAATGTAGGCCTTAGCCGCAGCCTTAACTTGTACACAAGGGCTCCCCTCCATCTTTCCTGCAAGCTGTTTTAAACACGGTGGGGCGTTCCCTCCCAGCCTGGGTTTAGCTGGGAGCCAGGCCCTGCTGGTCCTTAGCAGCACAACCCTATGAGGTGGAGACCCTGTGTGGAGGAGGAAACCCAGGTAGGAGCCACAACAAGCTTCTAACTCCAAGACCCCTGACTTCCTAGATCCCTCCACCCGGCTATCTGGGGTAGCAAGGGCCTCCTACCCAACTCCAGATCCTGGTAACCAGTCTTCCCATGACACTGCCCTGAGAAAACTCAAGAATTTCCAAAAAAGAAAGAATACTTACCTGGACCTTCTGGCCTACGGTATAACATAAATCCTGAGTCTTTTCTGTCATACTCTAAACACTCTCGGCGCAAAGAGTTGAGTTCCCTAAATGAGAAGAAAAGTCAGTCTCTATTTCTGTATGTGTGTGTTAAAGCTTTTTCTTTTTTAAAAGAATTTCTGCATCCATAGTCTATGCACCAAGCACTCTACCTTGTGCCCTTGTGTTATTTCTGGGGAGATTTCGCTGACCTGCCAAGCTCCTGAGCACTGGGCATGATGAACAGAGAGAGACCCACAAGCCTCTTTGATATTATTTTCTTTACCGAACGTTGCTGTCTTTGCACAGCTTTTATGAACTGTACACTATTTTGTACACATGTATTGTATGGATATTTTATACCAAGGTTATTGTGAGTGACTCGAAAGGACTGACTAGATTTATTTCTCTCTCTCTCTTTTTTTGCAATGGTTTTTAAACTTTAAAAAGGTAGCTGTTTAATTGCATAACTTATAAAGAAATATTTTGTATTTTTAACATGTACAGATTTTTATATATGTATATATGTATCAAATGAACAAATGCCAAATAAAAAGTAGAATGCATCCAAGGCACAAGTGATATCATTAATTCACAGAGCGTTAGAGCTGAAACGGACAAAGTGTCCAGTCTGAGTGCTGCAGGGATTTACAGAAGGTAGGCTGATAGTCACGAGGGAAGGCACATGTCTAAAGCCACCCAGCTGCTCAGTGGCCATCTGGAACTGGACCCATCTCAGACCCCCAGGCCAGCGCCTTCTCTGCTTCCCTGTCCCACAAAATAAGCATATTTGCTATGGTTACAAGTAAAGAAGCTCCAGTAAAGTACCAACAAGTTGAGGGGGCAATATTCTTTCTCCTCTTCTCTAAGGACTGAAATGATGGACTAAGAGAAACCACTGAAAGCTTAAGTCGTTTAAGTTTGTAGTGGTTTTCCTTTCTCTCCTTGAAAGCATAGTTCCCAGTCCCCAGAGAAACTCATAGTTGGTTTTGACTTTTGTGTATGAACTGATTTTATTAGGAATACCACCCACAGAGGCATGACTGGGGTCCAGATCCAGACTCTGGGCCCCCTCCCCCCAAGGGAAACTGAAGTTCTTTAAGAGAGTAAACAACCTAGAGAGTTCAGATCATCAGGCTATAACCCTGCCTGGGGATTTTGCATCCTTTGAGAGATTGGTTTCTGTCTCATCAGCCACACAGACCACTTTCTTTCTTTTTTTTTTTTTTTTTAATGCTTAAAGTATTACAAAGGGTATTACATATGTATCCATTTTATCCCCCCGCCCTAGACAGTCCCCTAGCCTCCCCTGTCACCCAGTGTCTTATGTCCATTGGTTATGCTTATATGCATGCATACAAGTCCTTTAGTTGATCTCTTCAGACCACTTTCTTTACTATCATAATCCACACCCCAACAGTCAGAAAACATGTTAAGGTCAAATTTCAGTAGTCTGTATTATATTTGAAGTGTGAATATATTCTTTTCACAATGAACTCTCTTTCCAAATAACACCTCCATGCTGAGTTTCTCATATCCTCCCCTGCTGGGCCTGTTCCTGTTTTCCTTATTCTTTATCATCATGGGAGTTTGAAAAAAAAAACTTTATTGTCATAATTTTTTAAATTCAAGAAACCTCCCACACTTTTCCTTCCATAGGAAAGTGCCGAGCATGGTGTCCTGCACAGGGTCGGCCTATGTGTGCCCTTTCAGACAGGAAACTTTCTGCTCTGAGTCACTCAGGGTTTTTCTCCTTCACTCTGCTGTTGCTCTCAGACAACCAGAGGTGGGATCCACGTCTCCTCCCTGCCAGCTCAAGCCTGCCATTTTAGTTATAGTCAAAACCATTCAGGCATGAGCTGGATTAATGTCTTCATCTGGAGGCACGCCGTGTTCATTGCAGCATTCTCCACAACAGCCAAGAGGTACTCATATTCATGTCACTCACTGTTTATAGCAGCTTCCTCAACCCAGATGTCCATCAAAAGAAGAATGGATAAAGAAAATGTGCTATACACACACAATGGAATATCATTCAGCCTTAAAAAAGGAAAGAAATCCTATCACATGTTCAACATGTGAGAACCTTGAGGACATTATGCTAAGTGAAACAAGCTACTAATAAAAAGACACATTCTATCCGATTCCACATATATGAGGTATCTAACATAGTCAAACTCATAGAAACAAGAAGAATTGTGGTTGCCCAGGGTTGGGGTGAATGGGAAATAGGAAGTTGTTGTTCAATGGGTACAGAGTTTCAGTTTTACAAGATGAAAAAGGTCTATAGATCTGCTACACAACAACGTGAATCTAGTCAATACTACTGAGCTGCAACTAAAAAATGATAAAGATGTAAAATTTTATGTTAGGAGTTTTTTTAAATCTCAGTCTTAACAAATAAAAATTAGGTAAAGTGGAAAAATAACTCACATGTTAGAAGAGATAAAATCCAGCAGTGATCAAAATTATGGCATGCAAGTGAAAAAAATTTGAGGTAGCAATATTATCATAAGACAATGTAGAATTCAAAGCAAGAAACATATAGTATAAATAAAGCTTTTCCTATGGTAATAAAAGTTAAAACCCAGAAAGGAAAAACAATACTCTAGAAAATTTTAAAGTATATGCTACTCCCTGTGTTCACAAAGCTTTACTTGAGAACCACAAATGCTGAATTTTTGTCTCATGTTAATGTCTCAGCTGACCATCACAAGGGTGAGAACCATATCCATTTTGCATACTGTTTCCCTAGTGTTGTGCATTGTCCCTAACACATAGTAGGTGTTTGATATGTGTTGAGTGAATAAATAAATTAAAAGGAGGGATAGAGACACTCTAGAGCAGTGGTTCTCAACCTTCCTAATGCCACGACCCTTTAATACAGTTCCTCATGTTGTGGTGACCCCCAATTTCATTGTTACAAATTGAACATAATTAAAGCATAGTGATTAATCACAAAAACAATATGTAATTATATATGTGTTTTCCGATGGTCTTAGGTGACCCCTGTGAAAGGGTCATTCGACCCCCAAAGGGGTTGCGACCCACAGGTTGAGAACCATTGCTCTAGCCATGGGTCTATAAGTTATAATCCTTCAAATGAGTTGAAGGATGACTTAGGCCCATGATAGAAAGAAAGAGAAAAAGAGAAAGAGACACTCAAATACTGCTCTCCTCAGATCCAGACCCATATAGTCAACAGTCTTTGGATATCTTGGGTGTCCCAAGAACTTGTTAAATTCCACATGCCTAGGACCAAGTGCCATGTCTTCTAGTTGCAACATTCCATTCAAACAAAACAACAAAAATGAAACCCCCACAGAAACAAAAAACCACTTTTGTCCCTAACTCCATGAATGCCTTCATTGCTCTTGCTCAAAAATTAGAGACCCAAGTGTCATCCTTCCCCTCCCTCTTCTTCCCACTCCATACAAGGAATCAACCACTGAGGCCTGTCCCTGTATGTACTTTCTGGTTTTCTTTCCATTCTCATTGGCACTACCTGAAAGAAAAGCTATTCTTCTTTTTCTTTAGAATAATGTACTATGAGCTGGATATGATGATTAGCATTTCATATACATTATCTTTCATCCACACTATGACTATTTTCAATCCCATTTTAAGCTTCAGAGATCTTCTGGTTATGTCCTGTCCCCAGCACTAGAGCATCTGAGAAGGGTCTGTGGAGACATTTGCTTAAAGCCTTGAAGGAGGATATGATTTTTATGGGGTGAGAAGTGGGAAGCATATACCATATCATTTCAAGAAATATCCAGAAAGAGCAGAAGGAAGAATGTATCTGGGCCCAGCTGGTGTGGCTCAGTGGTTGAGCATCAACCTATGAATCAGGAGGTCACGGTTCCGATTCCAGGTCAGAGCACATGCCCTGGTTGCAGGCTCAATCCTCAGTATGGGGCGTGCAGGAGGCAGCCAATCAATGATGCTCTTTCATCATTGAGGTTTCTATTTCTTTCATCTTCTCCCTTCCTCTCTGAAATCAATAAAAATATATTTTAAAAAAATATATATATCTGGAATGTGGTTGTAGACAGTGATAGTATAAGAAAATGTTTTTACTTAGAGGCAATAAGTTAAAACAAACAGCTACTAAGCAAAACATTTCCAAAATGCTTCTTTTTCCCTTTTTTCAAATATCCTATCTAATAAAAGAGAAACATGGTAATTAGCTGTACCTCCGCTACCCTTCCCATTGGCCAATCAGGGCGATATGCAAATTAGCTGCCAGCCAAGATGGCGGCTGGCAGCCAGGCAGCTTGAAGCGAACATGAGGCTTGCTTGCTTCAGTGATGGAGGACTCCAACATTCCCCACCTGCTGCTGCCGGCCTCTGAGCTTGCAGTTTGAAACATTGTTACAAATATAGAAGCTAAACAAAACCCCAGAAACCTTCTTTCAGCCAGCCGGGATCTCAGAGCTGGAGTTGAAACAGTGTTTTGATTATAGAACCCAAACAAACCAGATACCTGCTTTCGGCAGCAGAGGCCTAAGAGCTGGAGCCAAGCCTCAGAGCTAAAGCTGGCCCAGAATAAAAAGAAAAAAAGGAGCAGTTGGGAGCTTCAGTCACCCGCCAGCCTGAAAATAGCCCTCAGCCCCTCACCCAGACTGGCCAGGCACCCCAGTGGGGACCCCCACACTGAAGGGTGTGTGACCAGCTGCAAACAGCCATCATCCCCTCATCCAGGCTGGCCAGGCACCCCAGTGGGGACCCCCACCCTGATCCAGGACACCCTTCAGGGCAAACCAGCTGGCCCTCACCTGGGCACCAGGCCTCTATCCTATATAGTAAAAGGGTAATATGCCTCCCAGCACCGGGATCAGCGGAACCGCAAGGCCTCCCGGCACCGGGATCAATGTGACAGGGGGCAGCACCCAAACCCCCTGATCGCCTGTGACTCTGTGTGTGACAGGGGGCGGGGCCACAACCTCCCTATCGGCCCTGCTCTGTTCGTGACAGTGGAAGGCACCCCAACCCCCTGACAGCCCTGCTCTGTGCCTGATGGGGGGGAGCTCTGCGGCTCTGTGTGTGACAGGGTGCGGCGCCCCAACCCCTGATCGGCCCTGCTCTGTGTGTGACAGGGTGTGGCGCCCCAACCCCTCCCCCGCCCCCCGGGCCCTGCTCTGTGTGTGAGACGGGGTAGAGCCATAACCTCCCCATCGGCCCTGCCCTGAGTGTGACAGGGTGCGGCACCCCAACCCCCTGATCCGCCCTGCTCTGGGTGTGACAGGGGGCGGTGCCCCAACTCCCCTATCGGCCCTACTCTGTGAATGACAGGGGGGAGCTCCTCAACCCCCTGATAGGCCCTACTCTGTGCGTGACAGGGGGGAGCTCCCCAACCCCCTGATTGACCCTGTTCTGTGTGTGACAGGGTACAGAGCCCCAACCCCCGTGATGGGCCCTGCTCTGTGAGTGACAGGGGTCAGCACCCCAACCCCCTGATTGGCCCTGCTCTGTGCGTGACAAGGGGTGGCGCTGCAACCTCCCCATCGACCCTGCCTTGAGTGTGACAGGGAGCGGTGCCCCAACCCCCCAATCGGCCCTACCCTGAGCGTGACTGAGGGTGACATCGCAACCTCCCGATCCTCCCTGCTCTGTGCATGACAGGGGGTGGTGCCCCAACTCCCCAATTGGCCCTGCTCTGAGCCTGACCAGGGGCTGCACCTAGGGATTGGGCCTGCCCTCTGCCACCCGGGAGCAGGCCTAAGCCAGCAGGTCATTATCTCCTGAGGGGTCCCAGACTGCGAGAGGGCACAGGTGGGCTGAGGGACCACCCCCCCCCCCCCAGTGCACAAATTTTTGTGCACCGGGCCTCTATTATATATATAATAACAGAAATGGCTCCAGAGTCCTAGTGTGCTGGGCATAGTGCTGCAGCTTTCATTTGCTCTGTCCCTAATTTTACTGCAACCCTGCATGGAAGGCTCAATACCTGCCTCTGACACAATGGGAAACTGAGGCTGAGTAACTCTCTCCCAATTCCCAGAAGGCAGAGAGTCTAGCACATTCTCTTCCCACTAAGGGCAGGGGCACCATAGAACCCAAATCTCCACCCCTTCCTAAACCCCACTACTAACTTCAGACTCCACACTCTTGGTAAATAGTTACTTCTTCTGGTAAAAGGTGTCTTTAGCTGAATTTGGAAAGGCAGTACTAATTAACTATAAAAATGGCTGTCCTGGCTAAGACCTACCTAAGTCTAAAACTTTACACTCTCCAAAAAGACAAAATATTTCCTCAATTTTGAGTTGATGGTTTTACTTTAAAGTAAATTAAAAAAGACTCTTTAATGCGGATGCGGAAACAAGCCCAATTAAGTGCAATATGGGATTCCAGACGAGATCCTGGAGCAGAAAAAGAACATTAGGTAAAAGCAACAACAATCTGAATAAAGTGTTGACTTTAGTTAATAATTATGTATTATAATCATGTATTAAGATTGGTTTATTGATTGTGACAAGTGTAACATGAAATAAGATGTTAATATTGAAGATGAGTGATGAGTACCCAAGACACTCCCTGTACTATCTTTGTAGCTTTTCTGTAAATCCAAAATTATCCCAAAATAAAACATTTATTTTTTAAAAAACCCAAATGTGTTTGTATAGTTAGTTGTATGTGTTTCTATGTGTTACTAGGGAGAAAACACAACCACATTCTTTATAGTTTAAATGACAAAAATACTATAGAGTAAGGTGCTGATTAAAAGGAAAATTTAAATTCATTCTTTGGTAAACCGAAGCAACGACAATGTGCATGCCACCCCCTGCCCCAGCTCGGTTGGGCTGACAATTCTATTATTTACCCTGCTCATCCCTAACCCCCACCTCCCACCATCAGGGGTAAAGCCTCCTGGAATTCTTCTTGGCACAAACATCTTGCTTTAGGCCCATGTTTAGACTGGGATTAAAATAGGATTATTTACACCACATAGGCACCCCAATGGGAAAGGAAGGCCACCCCTACACGTTACTAAACTTTTCTGTAAATACCACTCCCCAGCAATCACTAATAAACTAAGCAAAGCAGATCAAGGGGTGAGAGAGCTGTGTTTTGGTTGTTCTTAGCAAAACGTTTCCTATCAGCAAGCAGCTGCCACTAAACTCCTCATTCTCAAGCCAAAAGGACTCATTTACTGGGACTGATGATGCAAGCAGTGCTAACCTAAGGTTTGTATTCTAAGAAAACTCACCTTTTAAAGCTATAGTTATGGGGAAAATAACCAGGACTGAACAGTTACTAGTTATTGACAAGGCCTTGAACAGGCTAGTTTGCAGAGGCCTGGTTTATGTAGACTTATTTGAGGAAATAGGTTCTCATACAATGTTCTCACATCAGTTTTCTTTGCCTTATATGCACCCCTGGGTTCATGCAGGGTTATTTACAATAGCTAAGATCTGGAAACAGCCCAAGTGCCCATCAGAAGATGAGTGGATAAAAAAAGCTATGGTACATTAACAGGATGGGATACTATGCAGCTATAAAAAGAAGGCTCTCTTACTCTTTGAGACAGCATGGAGGGACTTGGAGAATATTATGCTAAGTGAAATAAGCCAGTTAGAGAAAGAAATATCACATGATCTCATTTATATGTGGAATCTAATGAACAAAATAAACTGACCAACAAGCTAGGTCCCGAGGCATGGATGCAGGGAACAGACTGACAGATCGCAGACAGCAGAGGGAGAGGGGATGGGAAGAGATGAACCAAGCAACTTGTATACATATATGCATAGCTCATGGACACAGACAATAGTGTGGAGAAGGCCTGGGGTGGGACAAGGGCTGGGTGTAGAGGGGCAAAGGTGGGGGTGAAAATGGAGGACATCTGTAATACTGTCAACAATAAAATACATATTTTTTTTTAGAAGAAAAGGAGGAGAAGCAGCTCCCATTGGTTTAGGGTTTGCTGCCCCCAGGCCCTAGCCTCAGGTTTACAGCTCTATCTCAGCAGGAGGTTCCTCCCTCAGGGAGGATCTGCCTGGCGCTGCTCCCAAAGGCTTGTCACAGCAACCTAGACTCAGGCCAATGCCCTTATTATCTCATTTAACTGCAAGTCCCAAGGGAGGATGAGCTCTCACAAGGATCAGTCAGTGGCTGGACAACATAGAGCAAATCTGGTTCCATCTCTGCTCTGCTCTCCTCAGTTGCTTCATCCTAAGGCTGATCTCCAGAAGACAGCACCAAGTCCAGGTTACCTCCAGACATGACAATAGTCAGAGGAAGAGGCATCAGATCTGCTCTGAGAATCTCTCGTAAGAGCTAAGAAACTTTCTGAAAAGTCCTCCCCTCTGCAAAGGCTCCTGCAAGTATGATATGTTTAAGGACCAACCACCTAGGAAACAGACTGGGTTTAACTTTAGATCATATACTCCACCCTTGAGTGGGGAGGAGGGGATGGGGTCAGCCTCGAGTCACATCACCCAGTGGGGGAGGGGCAGATACCTGTGCGATATCAGGGTTCGGTTAGGAAGAAGCAGATGATAGATGCTGAGAGGGACAGAGCATTTACTACAGGTGGATATTGGCAAGTTCACTTTATAGATGAGCAAACTGAGGCTCAGGGAATAACAGCTTGACTAGGAGCACGGCTTGCAAATAGTGGAGCTGGGATTTGAACCCAGTCTGTACAGCTCCAGAGCCTGTGGGCCTCTTCACTTCCGTAGTCACCCAGGAAAGGAAGCCAGGACACCCGGTTCTTGTTCTGGCAGCACCATTAGCTCAGTGTGTGTTCTGGGACCATTTCTCTCCCCTCCCTGAGCCCCACTTCGCTCTTCTAAGTGTAATAATGCCTTCTGGACTTCATATGCAGAGCCCAGGCGGACCACCCATGAGATGAAGGATGTGAGCACCTGGGCAGCTGCAGGTCCAGGGTGGGGTGCGGTGAATCGGGCAGGCCCTGGGATCAAGCCCTTACTCTGCCCCTGATTAGTGAGAGCTCTGACAAGTCCCTTAACTAGTCATTCTGTAGAGTGGGGATGAGGATGCCAATGTCACATGCTTGTTACGTGGATCACAGAAATCCACGAAGGCAAGTTACTTGGCTTAGGAAGATGCCTGGAACACATCAATTCCTTTTCCTATTTTCTTTATAGGGAATTTGGTTTCATTCTCCAAGCATGGAGCAGAGGGAAAAATACCACACTCAATTTTTTAAAAAATATTTTACCTAAATTAGAGGGGTGAAGGGAGAGAGAGAGAGAGAGAGAGAGAGAGAGAGAGAGAGAGAGAGAGAGAGAGAGAGAGAGAATTTTGAAAGGCGAGGCCCATGGATTGGCATTGAATGGCATTGCTTGGGCTTTGCTACCCCCTCGTGGCCACTCTGAGGAATAATGGGCCTGTAATCGCAGCTTGGATTGCAGGAGCTGGGAGAGGTACAGTCTAGTTCCCCAGGGCTAAAGGGGAGGCTACAGCCTGTGTCCCATGTGCTTCCTGGCTAGTGGGATAGCTGCATTGAGGAGCCACTAGTCCAATGCCTTCAATAGACAGACGGGAAAACTATGGCCCTGAGAGCAGGTGGGACTTCTCTGAGGGAGGCAGCCAGGGTAGGAGCCAGTAACCCAGGTCTCCAGACCTCAAGGCCCTGCCTGAAGCAATCCGACTTCGTGAGTGTGAAGGAAGCTCCAGTGACCATCTGGACTCACCTGCCCAGCAGGGTGGGGGTCCCTCTGCAGCTCCTGTGTCAGGTGGTCCTCCAGCCTTAGCCTGGGGCTCAGATGCCTCTGCTCTGCATCCTCCCCTTGTGGACCCAGTTCTTTCCTCTGAGGGTCCCCAGCCCAGCCTCTGACACTGCAGGGCTACAGGAGTGAGATCGGGAGGACCAGGAAGACGGAGAAAGTGCTTCATGACGTCGACACTCTGGGTGCATCACCTCTCTGAATCCTGCAAGACAGATGGGTTAGCCCGGGGCAGCGGGTGCTTTTCCAAAACCTCATTGTGAAGTACAACACTCACAGGTACTATATTTAAGGCAGACTCACTCTAGGAGGGGTGCCCTGGTGCCTCATCCTCTTGACAACTCTGAGGGAGCAAAGTGTGACCCTTAACTGCCATCGTGGGCACTTGGGGCTCCATCCCATTGGGAATCTCTAGGAGCCTATAGAACGTGCCTCCCACTTGTCCCACAGGAGGTCGGGAAAGCAGGGCACTGTCCCTCACTCCTGTGCCTTATTGGCTGCAGGTTGTCCCTGGGGCACTAACTCCCCTGTGAACGTGGACTGAACAAGCCTCTGTGGCACTGGAGGGAGGACTCAGGCAGAGAGAGAGACGGAGGTTGTCGGCGCCAGCTGTCCACTGCAGGCTCAGGTGAAGTCAGGGCCTGGACTGATGCACCAGCAGTGATGCATTTGGCTCATTGATCCCTGTCTGTTATTGATGCTCCAAGGTGGTGGTGGCTGGTCACAACCTCAAAAAAAAAAGACTTAGAATGGGAGGGTCAGTCTCCACTGTTACAGCTGGTCCTGGAGCCAGGATCACTCTTCAGCACCTCCTTTCTCAGTCCCCTTTCTGAGTTGCCCTCCCCCTCAGCCAGCACTTCGTAGGCCTGGATGACTCAGACCTTCCCTTCTGAGGGTTCTCAGCAACTGGTTCCCTGGGCCTTGTGGGGCTGTGGTGGCTGCAGATACTCATTCACAGTTGTTGCCAGGCATGGAAAGGGCAAGAGGTATCCCTGAGAGCTCTTCGAGCTCCAGGCGTGCTCCTTTCTGCTCACATGCTGCAGCCCTCACTCCTCAGCGTAATCAGGGTCAGTTACCTGTCACTCTGAGTGTAGCAGTCCCAGGTGATCAGGGAGCAGGGGTAGTTTTAAACTCAGTGGTAGATGAGTAGAAGGGACCCTCTTCCCACCTCCACCCGTCTGCCCCTCCCACATCAGGGACAAGCACCTCTAATTTTAGAGCATGAAGTTGTAGGGATGGGAAGCAAGAAATCCCCCAGGTGGGTTGCTGGAGGGGACCATTCCTCATTCCACTTCCCAAACACATGTACCCTAACTACGGGCACTTGGACACCAATGATGTCTAAAGGGTGAAAATGTCTACATTTCCTGCAGAACAGGGCCCCATCACAGAATGTTTTACCCAAGCTGGTGCCTTAACTGAGCCTTTAACAGGGCAGTTCAACCTCCAGCTTTATAGCAGGAACCACTAGTGGGATTCCACTGTCACGTGTCCCGTTATTCATAATTCCATGTGGGAGAGCAAACATGTGTTAGGATTATTTGGAAATGTTTATTCTATTCTATTTTCTTGAACTATTTGTCAATTTTCTCAACAAAACCACACTGTCTTAATGGTCTTTATGGCAAGTCTCCCTTCTGGTGGAAAGATCTCTCTATTCTTGATGGGCTGAGCTTCACTCTTTGTATTTTTTTTTAAATAATGTATTTTATTGATTTTTTACAGAGAGAAAGGGAGAGGAATAGAGAGTTAGAAACATAGATGAGCCCTAACTGGTTTGGCTCAGTGGATAGAGCGTCAGCCTGCGGACTGAAGGGTCCCAGGTTCGATTCCAGTCAAGGGCACATGCCTGGGTTGCAGTCTTGATCCCCAGGAGGGGACATGCAGGAGGCAGCCAATCAATGATTCTCTCTCATCATTGATGTTTCTATCTCTCTTTCCCTCTCCCTTTCTCTCTGAAATCAATATATATATAATTTTTTTTTTTTAAGAAACATTGATGAGAGAGAAACATCAATCAGCTGCCTCCTGCACATCCCCTACTGGGGATGTGCCCACAACCAAGGTACATGCCCTTGACCAGAATTGAACTGGGGACCCTTCCATCAGCAGGCCGACGCTCTATCCACTGAGCCAAACCAGTTAGGGCAACTCTTTGTATTTCAATATACATATTAAATCATCTTGTCCATTCCATAAAAACTGTGTTGGGCTTTTCAGTGGGATTGCATCAAAACTATAGTCCATTTGGAAGGAACTGACATCTTTCCATCAAGTCCTCTAATCCATAAACATACCCATTTCTTTGGGTTCTCTTTAATTTCTCCCAATAATGTCTTATAGATTTCTGTGAAGAGCTCTTGCACATCTTACATTGCACTTATTCCTAGGTGTTGGATATTTTTGATGCTCTTAAATTGGAACTTTTTAATTTTTTAAACTTTTGGCTGCATATAGATGTTCAACTGATTTTTGTGTACTGCTTTTATATCCAACACATTTCTCCAACTTGTTATTTTTAATTCTTTTGGATTACCTAAGTACATGTGAAGAAAGACAGTCTAATTGCTTCCTTTCCGATCCTCATGATTTTTTTCTCTTGCTTCTTTGCACCGTCTAGGGCAGTGGTTCTCAACCTGTGGGTTGCGACCCCTTTGGCGGTCAAATGACCCTTTCATAGGGGTAGCCTAAGACCATCCTGCATATCAGATATTTACATTACGATTTATAACAGTAGCCACATTACAGTTATGAAGTAGCAACGAAAATAATTTTATGGTTGGGTCACCACAGGAGGAGCTGCATTTAAAGGGCCAGCAGGTGGAGAACCGCTGCTCTAGGGTCTCTACGTGACAGTGAAGTTATGTGATGAGAGGAGGCACCCTTACCTGTTTCCTAATCAGAAAGAAAAAATATTCAACATTTTACCATTAAATACTGTTTAATATAGTTCTTGCTTTTAAATGTTCCTTGTAAATATTGAAGACATGTTGACTGCAGCCTATGAGAGCCAGCTAGGCCACGCTGGACTCCCAATCCACACAGACTGAGAAAATGTTTGTTGCTTTAGGCTGCTAAGTTTCTGGGGGAACAAGTTCCACAACCAACGCGGAAGGGATGTGTGATCCTCCCCTCAACGGTGATGTTAGGAGCACCGTGTGGCAGAAAGGGCACAGGTTTCAGAATCAGGTAGGCCGAGAAGTCCACTTCTACCATATGAGTTATTTGAGAAGTCCACTTCTACCATATGACTCATTTAATATTAGTCGTCCAGTTTTCTCCTGGAAAATGGAGATAACATCTCCTCTTAGAGGTGCTGTGATTCCGTGTGATAGGGTAAAATTCTCAGTACAGTGTGGCACACAGTAGGTCTCTATATGCACAGCTCCCTTCTTTTACATAAACTGATCATATTTCATAGATGCCATCAGAATATATTGTGTAGCAATGGGGTAGAACATGCTATGGAAAATCTTAGACATTCAGGACATCTTGTTGCCGAAACATTGCACAAGCTCCCCTTCATTTTTTTTGACAGGCATTAAAACTGCCTGTGCTGACCATCTGGATTCTCTCTCCCCCCCTGGTTGGGCCACTGCTGTGCATTACGATGAGTTAGATATCACACGTCATTAACAGTTGAGCCAGCTGTGTAGGATCCATTTCACTAGGAACCCACAGGCCTCACTTCGAACCAAGCCTTGACAATTCTTGTTGCTGCTGTTAGAAGTAAATGCTAAGGTGTAAGGTAATCTCCCACTGCCTACACTCTCTCTTCAATGGATGTCAACAGCAACATGGAACTGGGCCCCCAGTTTAGAAGCTGCCCAGTGAGGCAGGCTTTGGGTTGGAACTCCAAATCTTACCTCTTCCTTTATAGGATCCTGGATAAGTTGTTTTCTCTGAGCCTGTTTTCTTCTGTAAAATAGGAATAAGAATATTTACCTCCCCAGGGTCATTTTACAGATTGCATTGGGGGGTTTGGGAAGCATTTGGCAATTAGTAGGTACTCAATACATTTTTTTTAAAGTCTTTCTTGTGCCAAGGGGTCAAAGAGTGGGCTGGCGGGATACTGACGCTGCTTGTTAGTGTAGTCTAGGGCTCAGAGCACGGGCATCGCCTGGGAGCTTGAGTGTCGGACCCACCCTAGACATGCTCACTCAGGATCCACATTTCTACAAGATCCCCGTGAGTAGCAGTAACTCAGACGAGAAACTGAGAGGATGTAGGATGTTGATGACATCGTGGCAAGGGTGGGTCTGCAAATGTTGTGGGCTCTCCCTGTGTTTGTTGCATCTGAATAAGAATGACTTCCTCTTGGCATGAAACTGAACTCCCAGGAGGACTTGCTCCAGCACAGAAAAGCCAAACCACTAATCTGAATAAATAAGCATCAATTTTATTGAATCATGAATAATTTAAGACTGGTACAATCATCAGCTTTATTCTCCATGACGTGGGGCATGATCTCCAGCAGATCACTGGCAAATCCAAAAACCTCATGACAAATGAAAATTAAATAGGGAGAGAGGGAGGGGAGGAGGAAGGGAGGGAGGACGGAAACATACCGTACACAAAATACTCAATTCCTAGTTTTCTCTTTAAAAATGGCTAGAAAAAATTCATCAAAATGCAGCACTTTAATCGATTATTTACAATTTCTATGTTACAATGAAAAAATGTACATCTTATAGAACATATTTCATAAACTGCTCCACTGGAAAACAACTAGATCAATACAGCAAACCTCCCGTTGAATATCCACAACGTTGGATTATTTTTTCTTCCTTTTGAAGTAGATTCGCCACAATCAAATTTGAATATACAGAATTCTGAAGTTTAGAGCATCAGCAATTAAATAAAAAATGTTCCCAAGATACAACGAAGGTGTAGGCAAATCCCATTCCTGGTCCCCCCACCCCCACCCCACCCCCACCTTAAAGGAAAAGGCATTCCCATCTCATTTATGGCCTGTATAAGTCTTGGCAGTTTGGGAAGAAACTTTTGGCTTCCATTGGTAACTCAACATAAATGTTGCATAGAATTTCATACATTTCAAAATTAGCCTAACTGTAGAAAAAGGCAAAATGGAAGCATTTCGGACAGAGCCCTAAATGAGCACAAAGTCACTTTGTCGAAGGTGAGTGACACGAATAAAGTAAAATATGACCAAGAGGAGAAATGTGCACATCAGACAACCCTGCTTCCGAAGCTCTGGGAAGGTCACTGAGTTGTGAATCACACAAGGGCTACACTACTTGGAATCACTTTCACCAGTCAGGCAGCACCAGGGACAGAGGTCTCGGTTCTGAGCCTGGACCAGTGGGAGGGAAGTCTGTGGGAGAGGGGAGAAGAAAAGAGGTGTCAGAGAGAGAGAGAGAGAGAGAGAGAGAGAGAGAGAGAGAGAGAGAGAGAGAGAGAGAGAGAGAGAGAGAGAGAGAATGAATCTCAAACAATACTGGCAGGTGTCTACTCACAAGGTGACTGGGAAAACTGCCCATGAGGAACAGTCAATTTTACCTCTTCCCAAATTCACAGTATGAGCGTAAGGTCATCACTGGGGGATACATTGAGAAGGACCACTCTTCAGGTTGCCCAGAAGGCTCAGGGTTTGGCCTGTGGTCACAGGCTAATTACATGGTTTAAGGGTTTTATGAAAAACAGAACAGAACAAGACACACTCACACATCCAGATGACTGATGAAGGCTTAGCAGACGAGAGTCCGAGTTTACTGAGATTAAAACCGGGACAGTGTTGAGAGGTTTGTCCATGCACCAGTTAGTGGGAAAAATTCCCCTTTTCCTTTCGAGGAGGGAGAAAATGGTTCTCCAATGCAGTGTGAGCAGTGTCAGGTCAAGCTCTTGTGGTAAAATGAAAACACAGAGAGATGGACCTTCAGAAATAGAAATCTAAAGATGGAATAAAAACCCTGATCATTAACAGAGATGCCCCCACTGGGGTGGAATATTGATTCTCCTTATAAAACAGAAACAAACAACTGAAAGGTTTACCACACTCTGTAAGGAAGATACCAGTATGTTGAAGACACGTAGTAGCACGGCGTGTAACCAGCAACATCACATAGACCTGGAGGAACTTCTGCCTACGTGTTAGCTGGAGACTGTTAAGAACCTAAAAAAATGGATCTTTTTTTTTTCTTTTTTCTTTTCTTTTTTCCCATAGTCACACACCCATACAAATGAGTCTTTTGGATGAGATAAAAGTCACAGCAACGTGAGTTCTCCTACTGAGTGGGATGACTTTTTAGCCCTGTTTGCTCTGATGGGGAAAATAAAAAAACGGACCCCAGGCAGGCACGACACTCATCCATGAACACGGTTAGTACAAAACCAGTAAGGCATCACTTTGGGAAGGTCAGCACCGAAGAGGTCAGGCAAGGCTCGTCCAACGAAGCCCGAGGCTGGGGCATCCAGGAGGGAGTGGCCGGGCTGCCACTCCCTAGTTGAGTTGCATCACGTTTGTTCTGAGAAAAGTGCAAGTCTTCCGAGAGGTGACCTCACCACCCACCTGAGGTTGGAGCTGGCACGCTGGAGGTGTCGACATGCGTTCCGAAGCCTCGAGGACAAGAAGGAAAGGCAAGGTCCCGGCTCCCCCACGTGCTGAGGATGGGGTCCCGGTCCACTCCACAGGACGTGGTGACCCAGGCCCCAGTGGGAGGCGAGTGTGTGGAACTGTGAGGATGGACAACTGAAAACCAAGACTCAACTCCTGCGGTTCTCACTTTCACCAAAGGATTGATTCTGACTACGGGTGGAGGGGGGGGGATGGGGGGGTGAGAGGGTGGGGAAGGGAAGGAGACAAATCTTCAAAATCAAAGAGTCAGAAAGGGAGAAACTCAACCTCATTCTCAAAGGGGTCATCAGTTCTCAAAAGGAGACCAATTCTCACTGGACACAGTGTTTGCAGAAAAGAAACCTGATTCATTTCTAAGGAGACAGACACATGCTGTCTGCCCTGGCAGGTCCGCTCGGGCACATTCTCACTCCTGCACACACACTCGTGGGCTCACCGGAGGTGACGGGGGGAGGTGTGGCTGGACTGGAACAGGCAAAATACCTCTCGGGGAAGGAGAGCACCATTTAGAAAACAGAACAGAGCAGAGAGCACGAGGCGTTTTCTCCTAAGGTTTCCCTGTGCCTAGCTCTGACGTTGGCTGTGTGACAAAGCAAGTGCCTCGTTAGCACCAGTTCTCTGTGGCCGGTTGGGTGAGTTGGCATGGACATGAGGGTGCTGGCGGCCAGACCCACTTGGCAGGGTCTGAGTGAGGGGAAGCCGTGCTGTCGGGGTTTCAAGATTTGCTCCAGTCTCTCTGTCTCTGGGCAGCTGGTGGCAGGATGCTGTTTGGTTTCAGAACTTCAAGTGGGGTTCCCATGTTTAACCCTTTTCGTTTCAACGGTGATGTTCCTTTCCCGAGAAGTATCTTCAGTGACTTGGGGAGGTCACAGCAACAAGGCAAGAGCAATGATTTAAATGGAACCGATGGTAGTGCAGTCCTCACTGTGGAAGGAAGCAGTCCCAGGGGGCTGGCCCGGGATGGCTGCACCCAGGTCTGGGCGGGAGGACAGGGGGCTGGCTCAGGAGGGCATCTTCAGGATGGTGCAGAGGAAGGAGGCGCAGTGGGCGAGGCGAGGAGGAGGTGGGCAGGCTCCATGGCCGGACCCTGTCACAGAGTTGACTCCAGGGACGAGTCCAGGATGTCGTCGTGATGGCTGTTGCTGTTGGAGTCGCTGTCGTAGCTCTGGGGGCTGGAGTAGTTGGCTGCCTCCTGCAGCCTCATCAGCATGTTCATCTGAAAAAGGCAGAGAGCATGAGCGGCTTTCTGGCCAGTCCGCCACCCGCCGGCCCTGGCCTCCTGCGAGCTCACGCCTGCTCCGCCAGACTCACCTTGGGACTGCAGCCCACATGGGCTCTGGGCCAGGCTTCCAGGGTTCAAATCCCGGCTGCACCACTTATAGCTGCGTGACCTTGGACAAGTACCTTAACCTCTTTTGTGTCTCGGTTTCTTTATTGGTCAAATGTGAGTAATAATCACACCTGCCCTATAACGTTATGGTGTGGATTGAGTTAACACATGTAGGGCACTGAGAACAAAATGGAAAGTCCCCCATCAATCTGACACTTATTTTTATTTGGGGGGGGGCACATCTTACTCAAGTCTGGGTAAAGGTGCCAGTCAAGCGTCCCTGCTTCTGGAACATGCTCATCAGTGCCGCTGACTTCCAAAGCATGGGATGCCCCCTTCGACGAGCCTCAAGCTCATCTG
This sequence comes from Myotis daubentonii, assembly GCF_963259705.1. Taxonomy (NCBI): domain Eukaryota; kingdom Metazoa; phylum Chordata; class Mammalia; order Chiroptera; family Vespertilionidae; genus Myotis; species Myotis daubentonii. Next base: position 57,465,615 of record NC_081848.1, on the reverse strand, counting down.
TGCCCCAGTGGCTGTCACGGCCTTCACGGGGAGGGGGAGGGCAGCGCCAGGAACAAGCAGAGCCACGGAAAACAGAGAGGCCTGGATTCCAATTCCGGAATCTTTGGACAAATTACCTCATCTATCTGAGCCACCAGTGCCTGGTCTATAGATTGGAGAGAACAGCAGCTCCTATTCCCTAGGACTCAAATAGGGAACAAAATGACATAATGCGTATGGGGCCCTGAGACTAGGGCCTCGCACATAGTAAGTGCTCAATGAACGTGATGTGCCATCACCACCACCACCACCACCACCACCACCACCACCACCACCACCATCATCTTAAAGATAACAGTTTCAAGGTAGTGTCCTTAAATCTTCCCTGACAGATTGTCTTTATTGTTTTTAGTTTGGGAGTGGAGGTGGGGAGTGAACAACTACTTTTATTTTCCTTATAACTATAAATTGTGTGTGTGTGTATTTTATATTTTGCTTAGAAAGTAAGGTAGGAAGGCAGGGTTTCTCTGAGCTGAGGCCAAGACTTGGTGCTGCTGGGCATGACATCCAGCTGCCTCCAGCCAGCAGCCCCAGGATGCCTAGCAGTTTCCCTGGGTGAGTCTGGCCACGGACAAACCATGGGCTGGTGTCCACAGTCATCCCTGGGAGCAGGGAGTGGGGGTGGAGGTCAAATGCAGCCAACCACCCTTTGCATCTGAGATTACTTATTCATTCATCACTTCCACCCACAGCACGTGGTCCCGCATACACACAGGTGTGGCCTGTGCTCTCGGAGGTCTCAGTCCCCTGAGAAGAGAGACTAGTAAACGAGATGGATAGCCTGGGCAGAGGGCATGGGCTTGGGAGGAACACCCATATCTAACTTGTCACTCTGGGAGCCTGGGGTTGGAGGGAGCCCTCAGGTGTCACCTAAACACCCTCTGTGTTCAATCAGTGATACAGAGAGTTCTGGCTGAGCAAAGGATGTCTGGGAGCGAGCCGCCATTCTTCCCTCCAGCCACCGCGCATTCTATTTTTACGTAAGACCTCATGAGCTCGCACCCACAAAAATGTCCCCGTGACTCTGGATTTGAGCAACGGTTAACGTTAGAAATGGCTTCTTAAAGTTTGATCTTTTTCTCTGTAAAACAGTTACATCCACTTAAAGTATAGTTCCTGTTAAAAAAGTCTCAGCAGGACCAGAGCTCCACCCCTCCAGTCTGGAGGACGGCAGGCGACCCAAAGCACCGTTCTTTTTTAAATCCAGCAAATCAATTAGTCAGCACACGGGTTGTCTTTCCATCCTGCCGCATCACTTCTGAACATTTCCTTTCACTAGGTAATGAGAGCTAGTTCTCTGATGTGCTTTTCCCTTTGCTTTAGCTGCCACGGGCGCGCAGGGCTCCCGGCAAGGCATGAGAACGGTATTTCACCAGGGCAGGCTCTGGCACATTTGCTTTCACCACATTTCATGGGGCAGTTGCTTCTTTAGGTCTCCTTCTGCAGGATGACTATGCAGGCGTCTCATATTGGCAGAGCAAGTACAGCAAGTCCTCGAATAACATCCTTTCCTTATGCTATAGGCGAGAGGCCCCAGGACCCTGATTCTTCTATTCCATGTGGTTTCCCTTAAAGTCACAGGACCTACTGAGGAGGTTAAGTGAGGACTTAGCTGAACTGCAGCGTTACCACCACGGGCCCAGGTTCTGCTTAAAGGATCTTTATGGCTTCAGCAATGACAGCGTCAATAAGCAGCTCAGACAATGTTAAGGCCTAACTCACCTCGCTGGCCACGGGGCCCGTGTTCAGGCCTCCTGCCTGCGCGATTGCTGGCCTGGGCTTCTGCTCCTCACCCAGCTCTGCCCCTGCTGTTACTGGGGGAGAGTTCGCTGGAGCAGGACAGCACATGATAAAGGTGGCACTGAACCCAGAGGGCAGAGTGGCACAAGGACAATTAAATTCTCACCTTTGACCTTCTGCTACAGACCATTTCAGAGGGGTTCAAGACATTAGCGAAAAACTAAAACCATAGAAGAAAATCCTGGCAAACGTGTCCCTAATCTTGGGATGGGCCCAGTCACCCAAAGCAAGGCTGGGGCTCAGTCGCCTGTTTCCAGCGGGCCTCGCTCCCAGTAGACAGTAAGTGCTCGGTGATGGCTGAGCTGCTCCGGGAGCTGAGAACTCACCAGCGGGTCTCCTTCAGCGTCGCTGGGGGGCATCTGCTTGCTGGCCGAGCCCTCCCGAGGCATGGAGTAGCCGTCGAAGCCGACATCCTCGGGCCGGAGCTGCAGCAGGGGAGGCCACTCGTGCTGCTGCGGGCTGGCTGCCCAGGGGTAGGTGTCCATCACCCACTTGGCAGGGTCCTCCCAGGGGGCCCGCCTTCCGTAGAGCTAAGGGGAGGCCAGGAAGGAATGGTTAGGAGGGGCTCAGACCTCCTCTGCAGCCCTGTTTTGCAGCTTTCCGAAAAGTTCCCCAAACGCAGCGTTATGCCTCCCCTGACAGGGTAATTCTACTTCCAGAATGCTACTGTAAGGGAGTCATCCAAGGTGCAGAGTGGATGTGCTAAGACTGAAGGCAGCATGACCCACGTGTCAGGAACACCGGCTCTGGAGTCAGGTTGACGGGCTCACGCCTCAGCTCTGCCACTGACTCACTGTTACCCTAACTGAGTCTGGCTGATCTACCTGAATGGTGGCCAGCTTCCGTGGTAGAAACAGTCCCAGCACAGCCAATGCCAGACTACCAACACGACCTCACTGAATGTGGAGCTGGAAAGAGGGGCTGGCTATCAGCTCCAGCGCCCTCCTGCATTACTGCCAGAGCTAGCACCCTACTGCGTTACCGCTACCTCCAGCACCCCCCTGCATTACCACCAGCTCCAGCGCCCTCCTGCGTTACTGCCAGATCTAGCACCCTACTGCGTTACCGCTACCTCCAGCACCCCCCTGCATTACCACCAGCTCCAGCACCCTCCTGCATTACCACCAGCTCCAGCACCCTCCTGCATTACCACCAGCTCCAGCACCCTCCTGCATGCAACCACCTGGAGAATTCCTTCCGCTGGCCACCAACACCACAGGCAGAGGTCACAAATGACCCTGTTCTGGTTAAAACCTCATTTCTTGAGGAGGGTCTGACTCTCATAGTCCCTCTGTAAACTTTCCAAACAGCAGACTGGTCACTTTCAAAACAGCAGACTGTTAACAGAGGTTACATGTGGGTGGTGCTTCTCCCACCCATATATTTCTCAAATTTTTCCATATTAACTAATTTGCTCTTAAAAGAGAAAACGATATTATCACTTAATTTTATAAGATCACTACCATGCCTCCACACTCCTTTCTTTAAGCTTTACTGATAACACGATTTTAGCAGTGAGTCTCAGACAGGATTCTGTGAAGGGGGCCTGTGCGTGTGCGTATACATCTGTGTCAGAGAGAAAGGGAACACAAACATGTGCGGATATTTGGGATCGAAAAAGGCTGTTCCAGAGTAGGAACATTCCTGCAATTTTTAGAAACTTCCCCCTCCAAGGGCCTTCCCCGTGGAACTGGCCTGCTTTGCCCGGGCCAGACTTCACATGGGTGAGGCTGCACCCAAGCCCCATTTCTGACAGCTCCTGCTTCTGTCTCCGCCCTCCCGCCTGGAGGAGACGCTGAGGGCGGCAGGACCACAGAGGCTGGAAGGGGGAGGTCAGCCAGTCCTCAGAGGGGTCTGGCCTGGTGGTTTTCAAATATGTGCCCTTCTCCCCTGACCCCATCACTGAAGAATTTGAGAAACTTTTGGGCTCCACGGAAGGCAGCCTGAAAAACACTCTGTGGGCCCAAACTTTTCAGAGCACAGATGGGTACCCTAGAGAAGGGAGACTTGCCCCGGTCTCAGAGCAACCGGTAATCTGATAAAGCGCCCGCGCCTCCCTTTATGGGGGGTGGGGGAGACAACGACGACACAAAGACCTTTCGAGTTACTCTATAGACACTTTGGCAAGTGTTTACAGTGACAACGCCAGAGGGGAACAGGGCTGGGGCCTGACTCATCGGAATGTGCAACTGGCAAATGCGAGCAGCATCGGCAAGAACAGGAGGTATTTTACAGGCCTCCCCACTTGCCGCTGGACACGTTCCAGTCCAGGTGGTGAATGGCTGGGTAAGGACCGTGGCAAGTACAGGAAACGCTGTGAAGCGCCTTGGCCCCCGTGCAGAGCCTGTGGCAGCGCTAAGCAACAGCAGAGACAGTGGATAGACAGACAGACAGACAAATAGGACATTTGCTTTCACCACAGCACACATTCGGGAAGAGCCTCCAGGCAGTTACACACTCACACCCCACTGGGAAAAGACTCCGGAGTCAAGACTTGCAGAGGTGTCTGGTATCCACTAGGGGGCGATGCCGCAATTCCTCTGGGAGAGGATGTGTCTGGTGGAGGGACTGTCTAGCGGTCAGTGGCGGACCTATCTCAGCAGGAGCCTTGGTCCCCCTCCCCCCACCACAGGCAGCCCTGCCAGAGTCCACCCTGGGGCCTCAACCTCTTCTTAGCTTATAACCTCGGCCAAGAGCTCACCTACTCTGAACCAATGTGCTGCCTTCATGGCCTCTCTACTCACCTAGCAGGGCCAGGTGAGGACTAAATGGCCCCGTCCGGTGCTCAGCACATAGCGAGCATGGAATCAAGGTGACACGGAGGAGAGTAAGGAATTTAAACCTTTTTAAAATAGAGGAATCCTTTTGTCAAGTGAAATCTGACGTAGAACTCCACTACCTGAACCACAGTACTTGGCTCCCCGAACCAACTGAGGCTTCTGGGGAAGTTCGGACAGTGTGCAAGTCAGGGGAGTAACCGAGGAGTCAGCTAGGCTGGGCTCCAACGCTGGCTCATCACACCCCAGAGTCAAGCTGGGGTAAAGCTCCCGGGGCCGTGGTCTCCTCACCTGTCAGGTGCTCTGAGCTGTTAAAGCTACACGAGAGGCATGTCAGGCCCCCAGCACCGTGCCCGGCAAGTAGCAAACCCTCAAAAAACAGTCAGCAAACTTTCCTTCCCAACTAGAGGCATAAGAACACACCAGGTTTCCCGTGAACCAGCAGGTTCCCTGAGGCCTCCAAGGCTCAGCAGGGCGATGAGGTCGGAGGGCTGAGACCAGGGGCTCATTTCTGAGCAGACTGGTAAAATGCTAACTCCAGCCGCCTCCCCTGGTGGCTCCCAGGCTCTGGAAAGATTGTTCTTCAAATGACCTCCCAGCAACAGGAAGGGATGACTTTTCCTGTCTGTATGTCTTATGAGATGGAGGCATGGCTCTGGTTTCCTGCCCTTTTCAAGTTCTTGTCTGAGTGCCTCTGAAGACCCTCAGTGCGGCTGCATGTTACCGACAAGCAATCAGACACTCGCTAGGCTCAGCCAAATGCATGGAAATGACACACAGCCCTTGTACTGTCACACACACGCGTGGGGCACGCACCCTCCGTGATCTCCACAGGCCTACGGCAGCGTCTTGTGTCTCCTGATGCCCAGGACCGAGGAACAGAGAAGCCCTGGGAACCGGCTGCTAAACTGGTTGCTGACTGTTGAGCTGTGCGTGACACATGCTCATCACGGAACCCCGGGGGCCAAGCCCAGAGCTTCTCAGGCTGCCTCCAGGCTCCACAGTAAAACTTCCATCTACGGCTGAGCTGCTGGAGCTGACCCTGGGCTGAATGAGATGGGACATGCTGCCTCATGAGCCCACGGTCACCGGGGAGGGGTCCCAGGCAGGGAGGGAGTGCCATGGCTGCCCGAGGGCGGAGAACCTGGGATTCCAGCCAGAGGCGTGGACTCAAATCCCAGATTTTTCCAGGTTGACTCTTATGACCCCCGGCAAGTCACTTATTCTCCCTTGAGACTCAACTCTTCTCCTCTGAAAAATGGAGATAAAAATATCTCTATATTCCTGGACAAATGCAGGGCTTGAACCAAATAGCAGATATGAGAGGACTTCGTCAACTGTGAAGTGCTACACACGCTTGCTTCCGTTTCTTTGCACTCACTATGCTGAGGGCATCACAGCCAGGATGCATTTACCCTTTGCAACAAGTCTTTGTGGCACAGGATTGTCATTGTCCTTTTCTATCCACGAGGGCATCGTGGCACAGAGAAGCTGAACGACTTGCCTGGGGTCACACAGCTTACAAGAGGCAGAGCCAGGACTTACAGCCAAGTGTGTCCCTGCACTGTGCCAGACTGCTGGCCTCACAGGTGAGGGAGGGGCTGTCACCTCATGTCAGTCAGAATCCCAGAGGAGGAGATAAAGCCCCCTCATCTGGTCACTAGAACAGCCCCCTTCCTCCCCCCTCGTTTTGCCGTGTCTCACCTGGAGTCCTTCCCTGACGGCTTCCAGGAGGTAGGGGATAATTGAGTAGTTCCACAAGTCGGTGAACCACACCCTGGAGCCATCCACGTCGATGGGGCATGACAGGAAGAGCCGGGGGCCTGGGGACCAAACAAAAATCCATCAGAGCTGAGTTGGGGAGAAGCCAGGAGAAGCCACGATCTAAGCATCCCTCCCAATTTCTGAGTGACAGCAGAAATTCCACCTGCCGGTGGCGGGCACAGAGCAGGACACGTGGGCTCTCCAATACCCCTCCTCCCAACCCCCAGGATCTCTCTGCCCCAGGAAATCACCCAAAAGAGAGGAAAGGCTTTACGGAGAAAGATGTTCCTCGTGGTATTATTAGTCCTGACCTTTGAAAATGCAAACACACTAAATGTCCAAGAAAACAGAAATGGTGCCGCGAATGATGGCGTACCCGCACGTGAGTCTATTCCAGCCTTTAAAAATAATTATAAAACTGGAGCAGCAACTCAGGATGCTTATGAGACAATGTGAGGTGAAAAAGAAATGAACGTGCTGTAGGTATACTCTGATGGCAACTAAGTAAAATATCTATGTGTGGACAAGGGCAAAAATCAGCTCAAATTAAAATAATCATGTCAGGAGGGTGGGATGATCAATGACTTTTTTCCTCTGTTCTAAATTCTTAAGCTCCAGGAATGTTGGTAACGTTTTACTTTATTTTTAAAGCAGAGCCTTCGGGGTTGGGCACTTCACTGAGCTGGCAGTTTCCACATCGGCCCTGGCTGGACCATCTCTTGCTGCTGATCAGCCCCAGGGCATTGGGCAAGGCAAGAGGGGCAGAGACACAGCAAGGGATGTGGGCGAGGCAGTCGGGGGTCTGCCTTGGGCTGGGACTGTCCCCTCTGCCTCCTTCTCTGTCCACATGAACAGAACAGAGTCCAGCTGACTTGGGCCTGCAGGGTGCTGCCCTGGCCAGGGCCCCCGGACAGTCTCCGAGGAGCCAAGCTCTGCGCCGCCCTGAGCCAGCCCACCCACCGTTCTCACCTGGCTGCCCACCTACCTATGGTGACGTCTGAGGAGCTGTGAGCCTCCAGGAAGCGGTTGAGGTGATGCCAGACCTTGGGAATCCAGTCGATGATTTTCACCAGCTCCACATTCCGCACCCGCCCACTGATCTCCGTCTCCATGAGCTTCCGCCTCAGGAACCGGCCAAGGAAGCCCTTCACGGGCTCCGTGTGGTTGGCACAAAGCACCCACCTGGGGGACATCAGGTTTTCAATGATTACAACAGTGAAGAAACGAGGGCTAACCTCAAGACTCAATGCGCACGAGAACTAGACAGATGGTGTGTATGCTGACACTGAAGTAGGACTCCCTGTGCAAACACTGAATGTATATTAATTCACTTTTCCTCACAGCCACCCCATGACACAGATATTATCGCCATCCTCATTTTACAGACGGAAATGTGAAGGCGCAGAGAGGTTATGTCCAAGATCAAAGAAGCAAGTTAATAGAAGAGCTAAGGATAGAACCAAGACAGTGCAGCTCCAAAGTCTGAGCTCTAACCACTGAGTCTGCTGCCTCTTGTGTTTGTGTCACTGTGCTGGGCCATAGAGCTGTAAGAATGACTGAGACACATTCGTCCCTGTTCCCAGGAGCTCACAGTCTTGTCGAGGAAGTAGATAAGCAAACAGAGGAATTGAGGCATGATGAAGCCCAGGGAATCAGGGAAGGCTCCTCAGAGGGGCTGTCTGGGCTGGGACTGGAAGAATGGATGGAGCAGCCACATAAGCAAAGGCAGGAGCAGGGGGTAGGGTGGCAGGTGGGAGAGCTCGCTGAAGCATTTGCAGAGACATGGGAAAAGGGGTGAGTGTTTGGGGAAACTGCCAGAGGCCATGTAACCAGACTTTAGACTTGACCTGCCAACCCAAGGAACCTGGATGCATTCTGGAGGCGATGAGGAACCACTAAAGCACTTCAGGGGGGAGGGTTTATGGTCAGATTTGAATACTAGGACGCTCATGCCACTGCCACTGCCACTGGCGTGGAGGATGAGGCCACTCTGCAGGCAGTAGTGCCCAGAGAGGTGATGTGGCGTGGCAGTGGCGGGGGAAGGAGGAGGAGGAAGGACTTGAAGCATCTTTAGAAGAAAGCATGGACAAGACCGGGACAGCCTGGATGCGGAGGGGAGCCACGATCTCAGGGGCCTGGAGGAGGTCACATTTCCCAGGGAATGACAATTGAGGCCCACTTGCCAGAGATCTCCCTCAGGGATGCCTGCAGAGTGGCCAGTGAGAATGGGCGAGGGTGCCATCCCAGGACAGGATTCTTATCCTCATATAAGGGCCAGCAGGAGGCGAGGAGCGCTGGGGTCACCAAGGGGTCAAAGTGGGGCAAAGGGCATTTAGCGATGGCACCACAAGGCAAGTGGCAACCCACCCGGGCACGACAGTGCAGCGGCTCTTCCCACACCCAGCAGGGAGCCCCGCGTGGTGCTGGGGCAGAGGACACATGGCAGCTGGAGGCAAAGGCCCACAGACCCCCAGACAGCTCTTGGGGACAAAGCAAGGGCTTTCATTGCTCATGTTCACCTGGGCCCCCGAGAGGCGCGCCCCTGATGTGCCGGGGAGGCGAGTGGCCTACTGTCCCTGCCCGAAGCTGCCTCCCTGGTCTCTGCTACCCCAGGACTTCGTGACCTCACACGAGTCATCTAATTCTCCCAGCCTCAGTCTCCCCATTTGCAAGCTGCGAATGAGAAATGTAACTACGTGGGGCTATCATGAGAATGAAGGGTGAAGCTGGGAAAAATGCTCCACACGATGCCTGGCACAGATCTGGTTCTCAGAGGGTGACACCTTACCTGAAGTTGTGATGGAGCTGCAGGTTGGGAGTAGAAGAGGTAGCCTGGTTCATTGTGCCGATTATGTAAGGGCTGTGGGGGACATGGAGGAAAGAAGAGGACTTTGTGAGGCAAGCCCAGCTCCGGACAGGCCTACAGGGTCCGTCCAGGCAGCTGGCTGGCTGCCTCCCGGCCCCCCACGCTGACCCCAGCCGTGCATGGGCACAGGTCTGTGCAGCACACCTCCCCTGTGGCCGTTCTCCCGGGGCCAGGGCCCGGAGCTGGCCTTTACCATCTGTGGTCCTTGCAGCTGAGCAGCCCATTGAAGATCTCGCCCAGGGAGCTGACATGGTGCAGGTTGTCCAGGATGATGACGAGAGGCATGTCCGCAGCGTTGTTCTCACTGGCGCACTGGTCGGCAAGGTTGGACAGGTACTGGCGCAATTCCTGCATGGGCCAGGGAAGGGCGGGATGCAGCCGATGAAGAGCACACGCTCAGAGCCTGCACGTCGCCCAGGCCAATGCAAGGGGCAGGCCCTCCACGGGCAGCATGCCTGCCTGCTGCAGGGGTCGGCTTGGGTGATGCGGGGAGGACAGGGTGGGGAAGGCCTGCGTCCTGCCTTCTGGCTTTCACTAGGGAACAGAACTCCTTCAGCCGAGGGCCAGAGCACAGCAGCATGGAGGTGCCCAGGCCCGGTTCTGTATCCCTGCTCTACCACTTCTCTATATGTGTCGCCATTTTTCTTGGATAGTTCTTTTTGTGCCAACCTCCCAGGAAGCTCCAAAGGGCTCCAGAGGTGCCTCACACACCTCTGTGTAAGCTGCATACGTTCCGTATAAGGTGCTCTTCCACGGCGCCTGCCTGAGGGCCGTGTATGCAGAAGCCCTCCATGAATAATATCACACAGCATCCCGTAAGTGCCGCTGAGAAGCGCTATGGCAGACAGACATCCAACAGTGCAGGGGGAGGTGGGTCTGCATGCACAGGGGCCTTGGGAGGTCTGGGTGAAAGGGTGAGATCTGAATTGAACTGTGAAGAATGGCTGGGGGATTGGCTGGAGCTGGGGTCAGAACACAGCTCAGAGTGGCTGGGGAAGGCCTGTGCTCTAAAAAGGAAGAGAAGAATAATGGTGCAGAAGGGGAAAGAGCTGAAATGGCGAGTTAAGGACCGGCCAGAGAACCCAGGATGACTGCCTGGTGATGTCACCATCATGCTGGCATGACCTAGAGCGGGGCACAGCTGAGGGCCTCACACAGCCGAACTTCTGTAGCCCACAACCCTCTGGGGTGGGTACTATGCGTAGCTTCCGTTTACAGAGAGGGAAACTGAGGCACACCCAAGTCAGGTGACTGCCCTGAGATTGCAGAGAGGGCAAGCAGCGGGCTGGATTCAGACTCGGTGCCTGTTCAGTGTGCTCCTCACACCCGACACTCCGGCATGCCAGCCGCCTCCTCCTACGAACACACACATGCCCACGTCTCCCTCATAAGTCACAATGCGGCTTCAGCCCAACTTTTTGAGTTACTAGTAATTTTTCCTTCTTTGAGCTCCTTTCCATCTGGGTTCTTGGCCTCAGCCTTACAATGACAGGGCTCCTGGGCCTCCCACTCCTACTCAGGCCTTCGTGGTACAGAGGGTGAGATGCCTTCTGCACGAGGTGCCCAGCCAGGGGTCCTTCATTCACTGGTCCTGGAGAGAATGCCCCCCTCAGCTCACACCGAAGCTTTCGACTCGGAAGCTCGGACCACTTCTCTCCAGTCCTGTCCCCATGTCTAAGTCACCTGGAAACCTGTGAATGGCCCAGGTTCCCGGCCCACGCAACCTATTGGAACAGGGCACCAGGAAATGAGGGTGAGGAAGCCCCATCATCAGGGATGCCAGGTGATTCCTAAGGTGGAAGAGTCCTTTCCAGTTTACCTTGGACTCTGGCCCCTTTGCAGAGGTCCAGCCAGAGGGAATTACCATTAACTCCACTGTGCGAATAGCAAACAAGTGTGAGAAACCCCTTCCCAACCCGCGGCTGGGACTAGGTCAGACCGTCCAGTGTCTCCATTGCTCCCTGTGAGGCAGGGCCAAGCCTATTTGCTGGCTCTGGAGTCCAAGGCTTTGACTTGCGCTCCAGTCCACTTCTCAGTACCGCCTGAGTGACCTCAGACACATGACCATCTGCCTCAGGCCTCAGTTTCCTCCTCTGTGAAGTGGGGATAGCAGCAACTGGTCCCTTCATGGCTAATAGCTGTGAGCTATGAGGTGGCCAGCTTGCGGTCATGGGGCAGTCTGTCAATAAGAACTATCATTCTTGTTCCAAAAAGGGTTTCATTTTGGAAAAACAATAGCATCACCAGGCACATGATAAATTCTTGGTAAATTGAAGTGGACTTAAGGAACTATTAGCACTGAACATGTAGCTCATAGTGGGGAAGCAAGAAATGAACTAGATTGACTTACAGGTGAAATTTAGTGGGAAGTTTTGGGTCAAAGCCTAACTTCTTGCCATCCTGACCTTCACTGGGCTCTCATAACCACCAAAGTGAGCGTATAGAAAATGCTGCTTTCCCATCAGGGTGGGGTGACATCAACAGTTCTGAAAGGGCCCAAAGGTGAGCCCTGGCTGGGCAGCAGCCTCGGAAAGCTCTCCTCACCTTGCTGGACTTGTGGTCCACGTTGAAGGTGGCGATGACCCCGTCTGTTAGCTCTCGTCCCTCCCGAAGCACCAGGTACTCGGACAGCCGGTTGGCCAGGTAGGTCTTCCCGGTGCCGCTGGGGCCGGAGAGAATGATGCGCCGGTGCTCCACCAGCAGGGAGACGTAGCGCTGCAGGATGGGCTTGGGGATCAGGGACTCGAACGCCAGCGAGTCCAGGCTGTTCTCCGCGAGCCCTGTGTGGGAGAGGAAGTGTCTCAAGTCCTGCAGAAAGGGGAGCTCTGTGTTTGCCCAGCTGGGCCTGCCATGACCGGAGGCCACCCCTTTCCCGGGCAGCCTGCTCACCGAGGCCCTGGTGCAAACTGCCGCCGCTTCCTGCTCAGGAGCAGCCTGGGTGCGGGCTCTGGTTCTGGCTTGGCTGACTTTCGCTCACCTTTCAGACCTGGGCCCCTGGCCTTCGTCTGTTCTCTGCAGAATTCCTAAGACTCTGGGCTCGGCTTGTCTGTCTGGATTTGCCAACCGATGGCGCTTGCCCAAACCTTTGCCTCCCATGTCTGCCAGCACCTTAGGGTTCCTTCCTCACCCTGCTCTCTCCTGAGTGCCAGGCGCCACTGCTTCCCACACTCAGATGCACCATGAAGGCAACAACAGTTTTATCTTAAAAACAAGCAAATGCAAAGTAGGACCATCTGATTAGGGGATGTGAACCCTGGCTGTTCCGGTGTGTAATGGGGGCTGTTGTGTGTATGGGGGGGTTGTTCCGGTGTGTAGTGGGGGCTGTTGTATGTGTAGTGGGGGCTGTTCTATGTGTAGTTGGGGCTGTTCTGTGTGTAGTGGGGGCTGTTCCGGTGTGTAGGGGGGGCTGTTCTGTGTGTAGTGGGGGCTGTTCTGTGTGTAGTGGGAGCTGTTCTGTGTGTAGTGGGGGCTGTTCTGTGTGTAGGGGCGGCTGTTCCAGTGTGTAGTGGGAGGGGTTTTGGTGTGCCTGGTACCCTTTCTACCTTCTCCTATAGAACTCTTTCCTCTTATGGGGAGCTCAGTAAGATGGTTTAAGTATGGCTTGCCCAGCCCCTGCACCCACACAGGTGTGGGCTTATGACTAAGCTGAACCAAAGCCTCTCCCGGTCACAAGGACGGATTCAGTGATGAGTGTCTGACTCACGGTGGGGCAGAACTACCCCGAAGAATTTTCTGTCTTACTATTCCAAAAAGACAACCGCTTTCTTCTAGGTTTCTAAGTTAGAAAAATGAATCAGGGCCATGGGGGCCATGCCATGTGCAGAGAGCTCAAAAAATACAAGAAACTGAGGCAGTGTGGTCCTGGTGCACTGTGGGAACACCCGAACCCAGCTGTGTGGGAAGTGTGTCCTGGGCTTTCCAGGTAAAGGGCCTTTACGTTTCTGTTTTTGCTAAAGCTGGTTTGAGTACGTCTCTGTCGCTAGCAGCCCAAGCCCCGACTGGAATTCCACTTGCCAACAAGGTGAGGCTGCCTGTGAGGTTCAAGCAGTGCCTCACTGCTTGGCACCAGCAGGACCAGGTCTGCGTTCCCAGGTCTAGGATAAGGAATGCCGAGGTACCTTAGGAAAACCTTCCGATCGGGAAACAAAACTTGCACCAAACACCCCCGAAACTGCACTGTTAAACTACAGGCAAGATCAGTGCCCTCAAGGGAAGCAAGAAACAGGACAACCTGCAGGTTGCACTTAGTACCTTGTTGATTGGTCTATTCTTTAAGGTGGTTCATCAAATATAGGAAAAAGGGGTTTTGCAGTCAGATACATTTGTGTCAGCCTGGATTAAACAGCCTTGTGAATGCCCAGAGATAGGACATGAAAGGATAGAGCCTTGAGTGTATCAGGACACTCCCGTCCCCTGCCCCCCAGATCCAGATGGGGATAATGATGCAGTTTCCCAGAGTTATTTGGACATGAGATCCCCTCCCCTCCCCCCAAATACTCTGTGGACCTGGAGTTCCGTGGAACACTCTTTGGCTTGGGGCTCAACATCTCTGGGTGATGAGGCCATCGGAAGCCCCAGCAGCATCGTGCGTGGGCTCAGGGTGCCCAGAGCGAGTCCTCTCTAGCCTACAGCAATGCGTGGCTTCCCCATCTGTAGGATGGGACCCCATCCAAGGCTTGCTGGCAAGAGTAATTCCTTGGCATTGGTGGAGCCCCATTTCCACAAGGTTATTAAGATTCCATCATCTCAGAGTCATCAGGCTAATGGGAACGTTTGTTCTATAATTTCAGCAGTCAACTAAAATTATTTGTTTCCGACGGTGGTTGAAAAAGCTAAGGACGGTTTAACGTGCTTAGGTAAGAATAACTGTGGTCAAAGGGAGAAAAAAACACAACAACCCACATCCATATGCACAAACAACACTGTGGCCACAGTATGCCGAGCCAAGTCTCAGAATGAAGAGACACACATACGCAATTCCTGAAAGCTCCGGCCCCTGCATCCGGGGAGTTACCTTTGACGGTCACGGAGATGGTGGTGTTCTCTCCCACCAGGTAGCCGCAGGGCAGCAGCTCGGGCGTCTCGGAGGTGTTGCTGCGCTTCACTTCCCCGATGCTGTAGCCCAGCACACTGTCCGAATTCAGCCCGAGCTGACTCACTGGGTCGACGTGAATGATGTATTCCTGGAAAAAGTAGAACCAAGACTCCATCAAAGATGTGGCTAAAAATCTGCCCATGACTCATGTTTTCGTTGGGTGATTTACAATCATCTGCTCTTCTTTCTCAGCTGAAGCCCGGGTTGAAATGGGCTGTGGAGCGAGGGCAGAAGGGCTCACGTTCTACGGCATCGGTGCCTCACTGTCACGGGCACTGTGAACGTTTAGTCTGGGTCAACCGAGCACGGAAAAGTCAGGCTGCTTTTCCTGAGCTCAAGTCTCAAAGGCATCGAGACCTGTGAATGGTGCTGGGAAATTTCTGACAAGGAATCTCTCCACCAGGCCCTCCTTTTGGCTCAGAGCAAAGGCCATACGGATGACAAAGGGAGCAGAACCCGGGGCTGCTAGAAAAAAAGCAGCTCCTGGAGCTTTAAACAGGAAAATGTGTCCTTCATCGGGAGAATTCCCTCTGAGGTGAGTGACCCAAAGGTTCAATTTAGGTCCACGAACTTGGAACGAAGAGCCATGGGCTGCGGGCTCTGAGATGGCCAGACGATGGCCAAGGTGGAAGCTCAATAACAGACGTCCACCTTCAATGGTCTCTTTCCTCACATGTGACACCCCACACGTTCTTCTCAGCCCAATGTGTTGTATTTCTAACCCAAGGATGTCCGACTGCCCGTCATCAGAGATACGGTTTTGGCCCAGGTAACAGGATTGGCTGCCCTTGACCTTGAACGCCTGCCTACTCACATTTCTATGGACTGGCCTGTGAAGATGATGAGCAATCTTTGGTCAAAGAACAGAGTTTCCTCTGTATGAAGTCACCTGGGTCTAGATGCTAGAAAGAGGCCAGAGTGAACTAGTTAAGTCAGAAGCAAGACCAACTCAACTGGACCAACAGAATCTGGTTTTAGATCCATGACTTTGGGCAAGTGACCCAACCTTCTTCGCCTTTAAGTGGGAAAATATAGAACCTTCTTTACAGGCCGGAAAATAAATCGGGGTGATGTAAGGAAAGTGCTTGGTAGGGTCTCAGGCACAGAAAACGTGGGTCATTAGTATTTCCCAGGGGACATGACTAATGAACACTTATGGCTGTTGACTTACTTCAGGACAATAGAAAGAAGTGTGCTGAAAGCTTCCTTCAAACCACACTGAATTTCAAGGCTCACTTCAGTACTCTTTGCTCATTTCTCCTGTGTTAAAACCCACTCCAATGATGTGATTGGAATAAATACAAAAATAACTATGCCAACATCCTTGACACTGGCCATTGACCAGATGTTAATGTCCCGTGTAGCACTAATCACAGAATAAAGTGTTGGCAAGGACGTGGGCAAATCGATCAAATCGCTGGAAATAAAGAATGGAAATCTGATGTTTTAGCCACAGCCAATGAACACACACTCCAAAGCAGATGCAATCGGACGAGTCTAAGGTAAAGGTAGATTTGGACAAGAGCAGCTCCCTGTCAGGGGTTCAAACAATTGCTCACTGCTGGAGAAATGACCCTCTGGCTCACCAGTGACGGCCAAGGGCCGTTGGAACAGTCTGGTACGTCAGCAGTCTATACTTACCATCTTCCTTCTGATCATTTGAGTGCCAGGGGACAAGTCCCAGCAACATAAAGATGTGGGAGAGGGGAAAGGCCTGAGAAATGGCCGGGTTCAGGACATGAACCATCCTTCCCTCCCTAAGCCCAGGCCCCGCTTCAGGCAGACTGCCATAGCCATCTGTCTCCTTGAATCACTTACTTTGAACAGCCGTCTAACCACCCCATCGAGCACATCCCACTTCGTCTTGCCACTCACTCCAATGCAGCCAATAAGAAAGATGTGTGGCCTGGAATCCTAAGGGTAAGAAAACGTATGCAGGTGAAAAACAGGTGGACCTTTTCTGACACGCGTTAGCAAGGACCCAGGCTGTCCCAGAGCTCCACCAAAGGTCCGAGAGGGGAATACCAGTCCTATTTGTTTTAACATCAGGTATAATTTAGACTGAATGCAATAGTCTTAACACCTTCCCCTGCTCTATTGCTAAAAATGCAATCTGTGGGGCAGGAAGGGAGGCTCTCCTTTCTGGAATCTAGAACCTTCTACTGAATGCAAACCTTGTCCAGTACGCAGGTCACATCCCTTGCTTGGCATGCTCTCCCCTCTCCTGTCTGCCCTTTTTCCTTTCCCAAACGTTGATGATAAACTCACCTCTTCCAGGAATCTTTCAATGATTGATTTACCGGGCTCAGAGCTCACATTACTTTAATGATTCTGTATACAACTTATATAATGGCATAGTCTGTATTGTTTATTTTTAGGTATTTCTGTCTCATTTGTAAATTAAGTTTGTTGTCTTGCTAGCTCTTAAACTCCCTCAGGATAGACTATGTTTCTATTTTATTTCTTTTTGTTTCTTAAATAATGTGCATTGCCTTTCTTTTAATTAAAAGTGAAAACATACTCAATTGAGAAAAATTTAATAAAACTCTGGGAAATTACAGAAAAATCATCTCTGCCCACAGGGCTCTGCAGAGTGGAGGCTAAGTAATTATATTGATTATAAAGAAGCTAATAGAACATTCCATTCAGTTGGGTTTAAAAATATCTGACATGCTCATAAGGATGTAGAATTAGGTGAGTGGCAGGGGGCAGGGACGGGTGTATCTGGCAGTTAAGCACAATCAGCAGAGAACAGAGCACCAGTCTGCAGCGAGATGACCTGGCCCCATCGCTTGCTTTGTAACCTTCAGTAAGTGATGCTTGAGCCTCAGGATTCTCAATTCTGCGCTGATCCAGGGCCACACAGTTTTTTAAAGTGACTCACAAACTTTTATAAAACATAAAATCTATCTGTTCAGCCGGTAATCACTAGAATACAACACATTCGCAGCTATCACCTGCATGTGTTCTAAGAATGAACTCCCCCCGTTGGCAGTCCATCACTCCACCAGCGAGGCTCTGAAACTGGAGTTCGCTATTGGAGCTTTCTGGGCTGAAATGAGGTGAGAACTGCTGGCAGCCCTCAAATTCCCTGAGACAAGAGAGCCAGCACCAAGTGGAACCCCTGGCTAAGGCAGGTCTGGCTGCAGACACTTTGCTTGGGTGGGAACTACAGGTTCCCCGGCTCTCAGAGACTAAAAGAGACACGTTGGCTGGAATGCTAAGAACTAACAAACAAAAACCTGAAGGGGACTTAGTGACTCATGCAGCCTCGGCCCACTTATCTGTGAGATGGTCATTCACAGCATGACTTGGATTTAATCAATGGGTACTTTACGGTATCTTCCCTTCTTTTTCAGCCGAAGCCCAAGTTGAAATGGGCTGTGTGTGGAACGAGGGGGAAAAGAGCTGACCTTCCTTGGGGTCTCTGCCTCACTGTCACAGGCCTGTGAACGATAGGCCTGGCTAAACACCAACATTGATGTTCAACCCCACTTCTACCCCAGAATAGTCCCTGCTGGGACATGGCCTCCTGAGACTCTGGAAGAGAACGAAAGTACTCAGAAAACTCAGATTCCACATCCCAGCCTTGGTGAGTCAGGATATCCCACCCTTCACTCTTAGCCACCTGTGTGCTCCCTGCACTCGCCCCGTGTCCCTGGATGTCTACTCCACTGCAGCACAGCCGCTAACTGCATAAACTGGTGCTCTCAGTCAGCTTACTTCTGTACCTTCTGTGCTAAGTGTGCTTAGCGGCCTTTGCCCAGCTTTGAAGACATATTACATCCAGAAAAGCCATTGCTGAGTGATGTTAGTGTTTAGTGAGTTGCGTGAAAGTGAAGGTGGGACCACTCTTTATTAGACTTTCGAAACGAGAGAGGGCAGGGCTATTCTCTCACTTGTGTCAATATGCTGCTGCGATTCTGGTTAGTTAAGGAAGGCATTAGTGTTTCCAAGTCCCCTTAGGTGCTGAGGTCATCGGGTTTGATGAAGAAATCGCTAAGCTAGGTAGTGCTACCTGGGGAAAGGCAGGCAGAGCGGGGAAAGGGATCCAACTAACCTCCTTCCACTTCATTTCCTCCTGAAAGCTGACAACTATCTTAACATGCCTGCCTCCTTCCTTCCGAGCCGAGCATTCACCAGTGTCATCCAGCAACATGTCTGCGAATGGAAAACATCAACAGCCTTAGGCACATGGGGCAGCAAAGCCGGCCTCCCGACACCCCCGCTGCCTGTCGGCACAGCAGCGGGACAAACCAGGTGTCGGGGTGTGGGGGATGTAGGGGTGGCGAGGAGGGGAGGGGGCGCAATGAGAATGCAACCACAGAAACCAACGGTGGACCAACCAAGGAATCAGCGGGCTGACGATGTACCTTGCCAAATGGAAGTGCGAGGGAGACTCAACCAAAAGAGCAACAGCAGCGTCATGGATAAGGAATCAAAGCGTCAGCTTCCGTATGCTTACAGAGAAAACCCAGACCATGTCCAATAATTACTGCACCAGCCTGGAATCCAGCCCGCAGGCCGGAAGATCACAGACCAAGCCATGCCCCAAGTGGGCGCTGCTGCCGTGGGGTTTGTATGCAGCGTTCAACTCGCAGGTCAGCCTCTTAAAATGGATCAAACAGAAGTCAGCATGGTGGGCGGGGGGAGCCAAGCTCATGGCTTGGAGCACTTGAGGTGCCGGAGCAAAGCATGACAGCAGTCTAACGGCTGGGCTCATGTTGGTAGCAGACGCACGCCTAGACACACACACACCCCGAGTGCACGCACGCCTGCTGCCTCCCCATTTGATCTGTTGAGCTGCTTATCTTGGGGCTCTGGCTTAGAGACCGGGTGCCGGCTGCAGGCCTGTCCTGCCCCAGCCCTGTGACCCACTCACCCAGGCTGGTTGACTCAGTGAGGTTCAGGCTGTGCTGGGAGAGGCCCATGGACTGCCTCGGGGAGGCCGAGAGGGACACCTGGGAGGGCGCCCGGCTGCAGCCGCTGCCTTGAGACTCTGACTTTAGCCGGTCATTCTCAGCTTTCAGCTTCTCTATTTCACTCTGCAAAGCGTAAAAGAGAAGCTCATTGACTGGGTGGAGAGAATGCGAGCAAGCCTTTTCTGGAGGAGGGGTTTGGAAGTCCCCTGCAGGGATTCAGTGGGTAGCCCTGCCGAGGCAGAGTTAGTTACACCATCAGAGGGATTCACAGTGTTTGTTGCCTTTGCTGCATACACAGTGTGGCAGGGCAGGGACCATCCTTTCAGAGAGCTGGCCTTTGAAAGGCCTCAGAAATGTTTCCCAAAGTCTGAGTGGTAAGTGAAAAGGAGTCGTATCTAAGTTTGAGCAATTCTAGGTTTGACAGATTTGTCTCCGGGATGGCGGTGTGTGTGTGTGTGTGTGTGTGTGTGTGTGTGTGTGTGTGTGTCCCATTTAGAAGAACCCTCAGAGATCTTTCATTCTATGAATCGTTATAAAGAACCTATTATGTGCTAAGCATTCCCAGAAAAAGGGATGCAAAAAAGAATAGCTCAGAAGGCACAAATGCCTTCAACCTGCGGCAGAAGATGAGAGGGTTGTAAGAACAGACCAACAGGACCTGGAAAGGCTTTGCAGAGGAAGAGGCCTCAGGCTGAGCCTTAAGGGAAGGGTCCATGTGATTGTGCAGAAAGATATCCCGGTGGAGGGACACCATAAGACAGAACTTCCTGGCATGCAAAGGGGGCAGAGACTGGCTCCCTCTGGCTGGTGAGAAGAGTCTGAAGAGTAGAGTTGGTGATGGTGAGTGGGGGGTTGAGAGCGACAAGATGCTGTAGAAGGCCTTGAAGGCCAGGTGAAGGAGACCGCGACTCACCCAGGAGGCAACAGCAGAGCCACTGGACGTCTCACATGAAGGAGGGACAGGGCTCTCTGATATTTTTTAGCAATATGTGGGAGGGACTGACTGTAAAGAGAAAGGGACTAGGAGAGCAGAGGGCTGCCACCAGATTCTGATGTGGCCTTGGGGTGTGGCAGGAAGCAGGCACCTGCCAATCCTTCCCAGATAGCCGTGGGCTCCGTCAGTGCCCCTGGGTGCTCACCTGCATCCTGTTCATGGCCTCCCGGAGTTGGTCGAGCTGGTGTGCAGAGCTGAGGGCTTCAAGACGGATGTCCGTCAGTTTCATCTCTTTGTCTCTCAGCTCATTCCGGAGCTGCATGACCGTCTCCGCCTCACTATCCATGCACTCCGAAATGCTAGGGAAAGAAGGATGTTACTGACAAAGGTGCCCTGAGTTCACCTCCTTCCTGGCCTCCACTGACCCCTGGCCCATGCCCGTAACCAGCGGCCCCATGCTTCCTGGAGATGACAATACCAAAAGCCCCTGAAATTCACAGATTTTATGGCTTCTCTACTTTCTTATCTTTGTGGAGCTCTGGCAATCAGAACGGTTTTGTGTGTTTCTTTTAGCAAAATTCCAATAATCTAAGAATAAACAGAGCCAGCAAAGGGGAGTAGTAACCTTGCGAGTTTGACTCCCTAACCCTGCCAATATGTACACAGCTGGGCCCCTATAATGACACCACATGGCCCTTGAGATCTAAACCCACTCAGAAACGAGGTCAACTGTCTGTTTTAAAGATTAGATACTCCAGGGTCAGGCAGCTGAGGGGTGATTTTTATTTGCCATAAAATGGAAGAAACCGAAAGATACCGGTGGATGGAGTTAGTTCTTTTAGCCACTAAAACCCACCCCCCTATGTGTCTAGAGAGCAACATTCTTTCATTCCCCTGCCCCCAATGCTGCTTAACAAGCTACTGGCAAGGAAGAGCAGCATCTCAGGTGGTTAGAGAGCAGAGAGGACCATGTGACATGGAAGTCAAAGCTGTATCTGAAATGTATGCAGCAGTGTGGCTGTCTTTCCCAGATACACCCCCTTCAAGGGAGGTGGGACCCTATGGAGTCCCTCTTTCTTAAAAGGTGGTCCTTCTAGGCTGGGCTCCTTATTTGATTTAGTTAAGGTTGCTCTTCAGATACCTGGCAAGTCATCCCAGAGTGGAAGATCATAAAAGTCAAAAGGAATTGTAATGCTAGAAAAGATGGTTCTATTAAAAACAAGCTCTGTTGATTTCAAAGATCAGAGGGTTTGGAGTGAGGGGCGATCCAGAATAGAAAGCTTTGACTTTTTTGGACAGAAGAAGAAAACAAAACAAAACAAAAAACCCAACAAAACCAAACAACCCCAAGTTCATACAGTTACAAAGCTGAAGCTGATTATCTCTGAAAGGCATGGGGAACATGTGGTCTCTGCAGAAACAATCCCGCAGCCCGTCCATAAAACACAGGGAAGGGATCTGGGGCCAAGCAAAACCTGACCTGTAAGAGTGGTTGAGGGTGTGGAAATGCTAATTGCCAAAGAAAAACCATTTATAATCGTTAAAGAGATATAACTGTACTTCGGGGTCAGAAAGGCTAGAAGGAAAATTAACACCTGAACAGCCAAATCTTTTTGTTACTGGTTTCTTGGCCTGTCCCTAAACTATTTTGATTGGAGAGATACAAAGAGAGTAAAACCACCTCCCATTTTTAAGCGTTGTCAGCAGCCAAGGAAACTTCTCCGCTTCTAAATCTACTGAAACCTCCAAAGAACTCCTGAAAATGTTATAATTATTCCCTACGAGAGACTCAAGGCCAACAGATTTGGGACTAATGGGGCTAGAGAGACAAAAATATCTTTAGAATTCAGACCATCACTTCCCACCTAAGCTCTGTGCTGTGAATAGCTGGGGTTTGTAAGTAAGACTTAACTATAGTCATGCTTCTTTTTCTTCTTTTTTTTGTTGGGTTCGGAGTTTTGCAGGGGGAACTATAGTTTTCGATGCAAATGGAGTATAAAGTCTGAACTCGACTCCACTGGGACACTGGTCTCAGCCAGACCATGCACAGATCTCGAAGGCTCCCATTCACGGCAGAGAGCAGTCGGCCTTGGTTCACGCTGGGTCAGTCTGGTCCGCCTGTACCCACAGCCAGGCACTCTGCTCCAGTCTCCTCCACACGGTCTGTACCTGTTCCCTAGAAAGCTGTCCCAGCAAGAGGCACAGTCATTCCTCAGCACCCACCCGACTCTGGAATATAGAGCATGGGTAACTGCGAAGCTCGGCCAATGATTCTGCCAAGGGCAGCAAACCAAAGTGAAGGTCTGCACAAGGCCCTCCCATGCTCCCTCCACAAGGGGCTGGTTCTCAGAAACACACACTGCAAGGCCACAGGGAGCGATGGCCTGCAACACAGAGATGATGGTGAAAACAAGGTCTGCAGCAGCTCCGAGAGTGGCCCCTGTCCCTACTGCTCGAGGCGGAGCCCTGCCGCCTCGGTTCCTTCTCACACTAGCGCCGTGGGGTCACTCCTGGCACTCAGCAGGCACTCAGTACAAGTTTGTTCACTTCAGGAACCACTTCCTGAAGCTACCAGATGTATATCGTTTCCACACATTGTTCCAGCACATTCCCGCTGTTGTCCGGAAGGCAGGCTGTTGGCAGGCCTAATTTTAAACGCCTCGAGTGCGGGAAACTGCCTTCCCACAGCGCCATTCCTGTCGCCCACGGGGTAGGGCCTTTGCTGAGCGCCGACTCCTCCGCGTTTGGTTTCTTCTTTGAACCCCCTCTCATGTCTAGATTTGCACATTCTTACAAACCCTTCAAGGTTGGAGAAAGCATTTGCTCTCGCCCAGCCTTTGGAAAAGTAAACAAAACAAACCTCTCCTTGTGCATGGATGCTGTGGGTGTCCGAAAGCTGGAGAGCCGAGTCTGCCCGGCCCAGTCCCTGTGGGAAAGTGGTCTGGAGCGCGAGTTCTCCAGATGGTCTGGGGGCCCTGCACGGCCGAGGGCATCATTGCCACTCGCCTTCATCTTATTGGCCGCCCAGCAGCACTGGACCCAGTTAGTGCTCCTGCTTCCAAACAGCTTCTTCTCTCTGCTCCTGGGTTTCCTCCCACCTCACTGGCTGCGCTACTTTCTCTTCTTCAGATGTCAGTGACCCAGAGCTCAGCCCTGGTCCTGCTCTTCTCCATCTCCATTCAACCCCTTGGAGAATCCCTCCAGTTTCCCAGCTTTCAACACCAGCGATGAGCCTACATCTCCCGAGTCTATACCTCCATGAACACTCGGCTGGTTGACATCTCCAGGTGACTGTCTCCTGGGCATCTCCAACATCTCCATGTGCTTCCAACTCCTCTTCCAGAATATATCCTAAATCCACCCAGGACTCCCACTAGCATCAGTCACGCATTCATTCCACCTAATATTTGAATGTCTGCAAAACCAACCATGGAGCTTAGCCTGTAGATTTTTGGGTAATGGTGGAGGGATGGTGGGGGACAAAGCAAGATAACCAAGAAGAATGTTGGTGATATTTGCAATGGTAATAAATGAAATGGGAGCGGGGAGAGGGGATGGTGGCGGGGGTGCTGTTTTTTGCAAGGTGCATAGGCAAGGCCTTATGATAACACTGAGCAGACACCTGCAGGAAAGGAGTCTCTTGGGGGAAAGTGCACCAGCAGAGGGCACAGGCTAGCGGTGGGGAGGGTGACTGGAGAGTTCACAGGAGGGGAAGTGGATGAGGGGAGTGCACTCTCAGCCCCTTATGTGATCTCCCTTCCTCCACTCTTGCCCCCTATATATTCCTTATTCACAAAGCAGAGACTGATCTTTGCAAAACACTATTTCAGATCTCACGTTCTTGCTTAAAACTCTCCAACATCTAGCCATCACATGAAATCAGATGCAAACTTCAAAGCCTCACATGCAAGAGGCCCCACCTACCTCTGTGGCCTTGGTTCCCTGCCCATCATGTGGCAGCCACGCCCGCCATCCCCCTGTTTTTCAGACCCCCAGGCCTGTTTCCACCATAGGCTACTTGTGCTACTTATTTCTCAGGTCAGGAAGGCTGCCCTGCCTGTTCCCTCTCCCTCCCGGCACACCAGTTTCTCATCCTCCTTTGCAGGTGGCTGACCCCGAGCCCTGCTCAGTGGACTGTGGGACGAGGTGACATGTGTCTCTTCCAGACATGGCCCATAAAACCCTCCTGCATGCTCCCCCCCCACCTCCCCCCGCACAGCTGGCAGGACACAGCACCCAGCTGAGGACTCCGGCCCATGGGACAGCCGGCCCCAAGTGGAAGAGACCCGGTGCCTGCATTGCCTCGGCAGGCCACCTGCTGATTATGAACATCTGCACTGAGCTTGGAGGGAACCAGAGACAAACATTCAGATGTCCCCTCTGAGCTTTGGGACTGAGTCTGTTACAGCAGCTCGTCTTCCTGACCAGATCGCACCAGCGGTTGCTCCTGCCATGCAGGTCTCAGCTGAAGTGCCATCTCTGCAGAGGCCCTCTCCTGACCATGCTGTAATGATGCTCTGTAGCCCAACACGCTGTTTTTATCCCAGCATTAACCCTCAGCACTGTCTGATTTTCCTAATTTGCTCAGAGTGATGTGTTGAATGTCTATCTCTCCCTCTGGTACACGGGTCCACTGGAGCAGGAATGTACCTGTCCTGTACGTGGTTGTAACCGGAGCCAGGAAAAGTGCCAGGCACAGACAGAAGCTCGGAAGTGAAGTGTACTGTGTCCTGTCCCTACTACCCCCCCTGATCCCCAGGGGTGGGAATCTGGTTAACATCCGCCTTGGTCTCTGTGGAACATCTGGAGTGGTGCCCTGCTCACACAGGTTGTTCTATACAAAGTTTAAATCCAGAAAGAAAGCAGAGGTGAGGAGCTCCTTTCCTTTCTGCTCCAGAACGATGGTGCATGTGGCAGCCACAGACAAATGGTCCTTTATCTCTTAGGCACTCAGCAGGTCAGAAAGGACTGGCATTCTCAACCACTGGTCTCATCCTTCGCACAGGAGCACAGAGCCCTGGATGGTGGGGGTGGGGGGTGCTGGAGTCCAGGCCTCAGTGCTCCTCCCACTCCCCCTGCTCAGGTTTACCCTTGCCCATAACAGAAGTGCATGTGTCTGCAGCCACCCTTGGACCAGGTGCTCCCCCAGGGACAGGGCTACTAATCTACTTAAGTAAGATGAAGGCCCCTGAAGGGCCCTGCTTCACCGG
The DNA here is from genome assembly GCF_963259705.1 of Myotis daubentonii. Taxonomy (NCBI): domain Eukaryota; kingdom Metazoa; phylum Chordata; class Mammalia; order Chiroptera; family Vespertilionidae; genus Myotis; species Myotis daubentonii. The sequence goes on along the minus strand of NC_081848.1, from coordinate 57,440,208 downwards.
TGGGCGGGCCCATGCGGAGTTTCCTCCTCCACGTGGTCTGTGCAGCAGGCGAGCTACAAAGCCTGGCCCATCCTCTTGCCCACATTTCCTGCACCCACCGGGGAAGCTGGCCTTGGGACCCTTGTGTAGTTGCTGTCTCCAGGGGGCTGGCTGGGTGAGGGGCCTCAGGGACGGCTCCACAAACCTGGCCGCCTCAGGTTGGAGGACGGAACAGGAAGAAGGAAGCCCTTCAAGCACGGTGTCTGACTTGGCCCCCACAAGAATCCAGTGAGGTAGATGTAACGAATCTCGTTTTCATCAATGAAGAATCTAAGGTGTCTCACTCCAGCTCAGTGCCCATTCGAACCCAGGTTCTGTGGCTCTCTTCTCGTAGGCACTGTCTCATCTTGTGGACAACTGTCTTTGCAGACGACCTGAGCTTCATTCAATTCTTTCTCTCCTAACCGGGTCTCTAACAAAAGTCAGCCCCAGGAGCAGGGGCATCTTTCTCACTGCTGCAGGAAGCCAGCTGGGCCGCCTTCTAAGGGGATACCTCGGTCTCCCACCTGGCTCTGTCCCATGCCATTCCTGACCTGTTCTTGCCCTTAGCATCTGGGCTTATGCTTTTAGATGGGGCACAGGATGTTTTTAGATGGACTATGACCAGTGAGTGCTCAGTGGAAATCATGGGAGGCTGGCTGGGCGAGAGCAGCTGACTGGTCCCTTCTATGTAACCAGTCACCAAGTGGAGCAGTGCCTAAACCAAGGCCGAGCGAGCAAACACGTGTCTCACTTAACAGAACCAGCTGTGTTCCCAAAGAGCTCTGAACAAATGCACTCATTTTAAACTTAGGAGGGGAGTTCAGGGTGATGAGTCATTTTACAAAATATAGATCCTTTGGTAAAGAGAACTGCCACTGAACCTCTCCATTTTTTTAAACTTCCAATTTCTGAGTGCTGACCTCTGAGAGTCAACACCAAATTATGGTCAAAGAAGAAAAGGGTAATCACACTAAGCCTTGTCACCCTAAAGAACCAGAACTTCAGCTAACACTGCCAATGCTTATAACACCATCTCCTCATCACAGCAAGATGGCTGTAGCTCTTTTATATCCATTTATCTTGTTCAATCCTTAGGGTGAGTAGACAACTATTACCCCAATTTGATAAATAAATGGAAACAAAATGAGGTTCAGCAACTCGCCCAAGGCCAACCTACTAATTATCCACAGTGATGTGGCCACCAGAACAAAAACCTGTTTCTTTTCTCTTTCAGCCTCTCCAGTCTTAAATCACTGAAGGGACATGCCTAGTCCCTATGAAGGCAAGACATCAAGGATCCCCAGGAGCAGAGGTATCACAGCAAGTCTGCCAGTCACTCCTATTTGAGAAGGTTCCTAAGGGCCAAAGACATCGTCTGACTCGGACAGGCAGACTTACAGGGAGTTGGAGTGGGAGGTCCTGAGCAGAGGCGTGGAACCCGAGGAGCCGTTGTGCGGTAACTTTGGTGAGGAAGGCAAAGAAGAGTCCGTCATCTCCTCGATGTCTGAATGAGAGGACGCCGACTTGGGGGACTTCTTCTTCCCGAACGCTTGCTTGAAGGAGCTGCGTAACTGAACAGACCAGACCGTCAGCCTGGCAGGGGCCGCGGCCAACACTCAGGCCTATGCAAAACGGGGACATGCAGACCAAAGAGCAATTAGTTCTCCCACGTTTTCCTCCCACTATGAAAAAGGTTCCCAACAGCTCTCTCCAATCAGTGCATTAGGGGAAGAAGAGTTATCTGGTGTGGACAGCTCGAAGGACTGGCCCTGTGGGTAACATTCCATGCCTACTCTCAGGTCAAGACTAGATGCCAACAGCAAGACAAAGCCTGGCTCAGCAGGTGATGTCGGGAGGATGAGGTTACACAGCAACGAAGCAGGATGCTCAGACATGGTGACGGATGCGGATGAGGTTAGTCATATCAATGGATGGGTTAGCTTGGTATCTGATATTAACAGTCTTGCTTACCTCATTGACCTGCCAGAGAAAATGCAAGCAAAAAATGGGGAAGGGGAAGGAAAAAAGACAATTTTTAACAGAGAAAGCCAGTGACAGGGAAAGCTTTGGACTTTTCAGACACGACATGGCTAATTATAAACACCACACACAGAGGAGGTTTCCAGTAAGATCACAAATCTTTGAACGTATAAGGGGCACCTTCCTCCATTATGCAAGGAAAAGGATAGCGAGTCTGGAAGTCCCTACAATCCGAGTTCTTCCAGCTTCTCTGTCTGGTTGAAATGACTGCCCCCACCTTCTTGTGCTGATCATCGTTTTGTCTCTCATCAGTCATCTCTCTAACGCCTTAATTTTTCTGGGGGGGCATGTCTTTTCTTTTCCCTCAGCAACAAAGGGTAGTTGTACTGCTGCACTGGTCCCAACATGGCTGTATATCTCTCTGATATATGTACTTAGGAGCTCCTGCTGTCCTTATATATACATGAGATAACATAATAGCAGGGAATTAGATATCCCACTGTGTTACTAAAAATGGATATTTTAACCATATTGGAAAAAAGAAGCTGGTATATCACAAATTCTCCAAACCATGAGGTGGATCTGAGAATTCTAATGGGAACATAAGGAATTAAAGTGCAATGTTTTCTCTGAGAGCCATGGTAAGCATGTAATTTTCTAGGCCCCAAAATAAGATCTTTTAAAAAGTAATCTCCTTTTCAGAAAGTCCCATTTCCTTCTGAAAACATAGTCTGGGGGCTTTCTTGGCCATTGAGAAATGCAGAAATGGGCCATTCTGAAACAATTAATGGAATTTTTCTTCCATTAATGTTTCATTTATAACAAACTATATGTCCAGCTTAGGGGTGAATCAACATCCCATTCCCCTCTTATTCTTACTTCTGGTCATATTTCTAGAGAGTAGTTATGGAAACAGAAGAATTTGGCACATAAGCCATCAACCTAAACCTTTGCCTCTACTTCTGGTGAAATGCCAGGTAGAAGAGGAGATTACAAAATTTACACAGAGGTAAACTCGGGGATTATCTGAGGATGCAAATTATCCATCCTCCTCAATGGCAAGGATAACCAAGAGTAATAACTTTTAAAGCAAAATAAGTAAGTTTTATTTCTTAAACTGAAGAAAATGAGTAGTCACGATTTTTCATAGAAAAGAATCCTCCCTCACCACTTTGATAATCAAATCAGACCATATTTCTCAATAGCATATTGGAAACAGCAACATGAACTACTTCTATTTGTTTAACTCATAAGCCATTAGTAACTTAAAAAAAAATTCCATCAGAATGATGAGAGGGTCACACTAAACCAGCCTTTTAGCTTGCAGCACAAGTCATCAGTAACCAAAATGATTATTAAATCTTTAACTATTCTGTTCCTAGACCTTGCCAACCATCCAAGATGACACAAAATGAGTGAGAAGTGTATGGAGTGAATGAGGACACCAAAGCTACTGTGAAAACACGATGATGTCAGCATGGACAGATGGGGCCGTCTGAGTACTGGCCAATGTCAGGTCAACTTGGGCTGAAGACAGGAACTCTGCTGCCTCAACAGCAGAACTAAAGACTGAGTTGGGAGAGCAGAGTGGGACTTCCCCAGGAGAATGGGAGAAACTGTTCAAGATGCCTCTATACAGACAGTCAAGGAGCTCATTGGGATCGTGGAAACACGGAGAATCGCTGCATGGGGACCCTTCTATTATACTTGACATTTTGAGGTATAAACCCCAAGATCAGAACCATTCACTTACTGCTAATATCACTGTTATTCAACACACTTACAGGCCATGGTCAAAATTTCTCAAAGAGAAGGGTGGTTTAAGGCTACCATGGCGATTGTGTAAATAAATAGATAGGGATTATGATTAACAATGGATAATTAGTGGTAACACTCCGAAAAATACATTGGAACTAAGAAACTACTTAAGAGTAAATTTGCTCTAGTACCTGCAGGTTTCTGGCCAACACGTGATGAGGAAGAAATGACACATATGAAATGAAAGGTGAGTACTTCACATAAAGTCTCATGAACACAGTGAGACTACAAGGTGGTGGTGATTTCGTAAATCCTAGTGTTTGGCTGAGCACAACATTGATTTTAGTAGAAACCTATCCACAAACCACTCCTTCGGATCTATTCCCAAAGGTGGACGTTCTGAAGTTAAGAGCAAGCCTGGGTTCTGAGACTGGCTCTGATAGTCAGTGCATGAGAGTCTTTGGATGTACACTCACCCAATTCTTTCTCTTCTTTTTCTTTGAATCGCTTTCTATGTTGCTGCCCACGCTGGAGTGGCTGGTGGCGCTATTGATGCTGGACACGCTGTCGGAGGAGTGCTGCCTGCGGATGCGGAGGTCTGCAGACTGGGAGGTACCATTTCCTGCAGACCCAAGGTGGGATATCAGCAGCTGCTGCCTCAAGCCCATTCCTTTGTCCCAGGGAATAACCTCACACCGAAATCCACACACCTGAGGACCACTAGGTGATTCCTGCTAGACATCACCTTCTTTTCCTCATGGATAGTATTAAGGCCCTTGAGCAGGTAGGTGCTATACCGTTTGGTCAATTGAATGGGGGCATACTCTCTCTCCACTTTACATAAATATGGGGAGGCTCAGAAAGAATCCCCCCAACACCAGCTCTATTAAGCTTTAGACAGGCATAGAAATGAGTTTGTGAATTGCAGCGGTAGTCACCTATGTTTTTAGCGCTCCTCTGCTCACTGCACTAGCCTCCTTTCCTCTCAGGGACGTTCCATACGCTATTCCCTCTTCCTGGAATGCTCTTTTCCCTCCACTCTGCCTGGCCAGCTCCTCCTAACCTTCCCATATCAACTCTATCATCAAGTTCTCAGGAAGCCTGATGTCTGAAACACCAGTGGTACCAGGAATACCATTGCCTGAAGTGTCAGTGATTCCAAAATTAAGTCTGCAGACAGTTTTCCTCATGAGCACAGAACTACACCTGCAGCCTGGTTTTTAAGAGCACCGTTTCAGAGTCAGACAGACGGGTCTAGTCCCACTTCTGCTTCTAACTACTCCAGGATCACCTCTCGCCTCTGAAACAGTGTTCCCATCAGCACCATATGGAGAGGACCAGGGTAGCACTCATATGGGTGGTGGAAAAAAAATGAGATCATTCATTACATAACTGAAGCACTGAGCGCAACGCTCAGAACACAGTGAGTGGTTCATAAATGTTCGCCTTCACTATGGCTTCTACTATTACTGTTAATGCCATTACCGCAGGAGGGAACTCATCCTCACGTCCATATTGCCCTCCAACTAGGAAACACACAGACAAAGCAATTCACTCAAAAATATTTTCCTGGACAAACATGAGATGAACTCATTTCAGGTTGCCCCACATCAGTATGGAAACATCAAAGCATTAGTGAAGATAAGGGCTATGAAATATTGACACTTTGCCAAAAAAAATACATTTTCTCCCATTTTTGAGATACATCAGAGAAGAGGATGAGATGGAACAGCTACCTCCCCAGAGGGCAAAAGTCACCTGATGAAGTATCTGCCTCCCAGGACCTGTCCACGGACAGGACACCCAGCCCCGGGTAGAGAGCTGCATCACTCACTGTTAGGGGAGGGCTCCTAGGGGCAGGCAGGCAGTGTTTCTGTACCTACCTTTGCAGTTGAGCTCCGGAGTGTTAATTACTCCATTAATGGCAGCCTGGGCAGCTGCATTCTGTTTCTTTAGCAACTCAATGGTTTTTCTTAACTCATTCAGTTCGGAATCCTGAGGAGTAGAGAAAAAAATACTGGTTGTTCTAAGATCATTCTCTGTAGCCTTAGCTGGTTTGGCTCAGTGGATAGAACATCGGCCTGCAGACTGAAGGTTCCCAGGTTCGATTCCGGTCAAGGGCACATGCCTGGGTTGCGGGCTCGATCCCCAGTGTGGGTTATGAAGGAGGCAGCCAATCGATAATTCTCTCTCTTCATTGATGTTTCTCTCTCTTTCTTCCCTCCCTTCCTCTCTGAAATCAATAAAAAAAATATTAAAAAATCCTTCACTGTATAGAGTTCAACTGAAGTGCAAGTTTCAACAGAGGGTGATAGGGAATACAGGAGTTCTAAAAAAACCTTTGTCTCAAACAGGAGGTTGGGCCAGTTTTCAGCATAGGTATCTGAGCCAAGAAACCAGCAGGAATAGGACCATGACAATCTGTCCCTGATACATGTACCACCTCTCCATCCAGGTCGTATTTTCACTCAACATGACTACTCTTTAACAATTCAAGAAGTACACTAAAATCTATACAATTATCCGGAATGAAAGAGAATACTATTTTTAGGTGTGTTGTTCACTCCAAGCAGGGAGGGGGGAAAGCATCCTTTCTGCTTTACCTTCTGCTCAGCCGTCATGGTCAAACTCTGGAGCCTGATGGTCATGTTTCCAAGACTCTGTTCAAAGGCTGCCACGAGGTGAGCCTGGAGGGAGAGACACAGCCCTGTTACATTACCTTATAAGGTGAGTGTGCCTAAGCAGTGCCAGCCTTACAGACTGAAACCCTCAGAGGGCCACATGAGTTATCCCCTGCCCAATTCTTCAGCCTATTGAGCCCCACTGCCCAGTACCCTTTGGGATACAGTTATTCTAGCTTTTGTGTCTCAAATGCCTCATGGTTCTTCCCACCTCAGGGCCTTTATCCATGCTTTGCCCTCTGCCTGGGATGCTCTACCCCCACTGCCTCCCCGGCTAACTAAGTTTTGCATATCCTTCTCAAGAGATCTCAGCTCACGCTGTCATGACACCCCCGATGGGGTTGGTTCCCTCAGACTCAATCTCAAAAGCACAATGGACTGTGGTATCACAGTCAAAAATACACATGCTCTTGTGACTGCTGCTTCACGTCTCTACACAGCAGGATAACCTTCTGTTCATCAAGCACCAAGCTCACCGCAGAGGCTCACACTGAGCATGTTTGTAGGATGAATGGACAAAGTGGTTGGCATATTTTGCCCGTTATAATCTTCGTTAATAAAAAGCCACAGAAAGGCCCATCTGCTACCTCCTTAGTTAGAGAGCCCTTCCCCTGCTCCCCCAGGGAATTATGCCCTTCTCCTGAGCTCCCCTGCACGCTTATATACCTCAATTAGAGGAATATAATGGCATCAGTTGCATCATTATTTTCTATATTACTAAGACAGTCTTAAAAATGCTACCAATTATAATTAAAATATGCATCCAATTTTCAAAGATGTTAAAATGTTTTTAAAAAAAAGTGTATGTTAGAATTGAGAAATGTGATGTTTTCCTATCTTCCCCCTTCTCCGCAACCCTCTTCAAGGGGAAGATGTGACTTTGTGTTCCAACACCAAACCTTCTTCCTTTTTCCACAGAGCAGCAGGTGATACATTGACTGGCTGACTAAGGGTCCTGATAATATTGTTAAAACAAAGAATAAAGAATGGACAAGTCATGTAATTCTATTGGCCTCAGTTTATTCATCCATAAAATGGGAGCTATAGCTTCTTCCCAGCGTTATTATGAGCATTAAATGAAACAATGTAAGTGAAAATGGTCTATAAACTATTAAGGAAGTGTAAAACACAGGAATAAATGGACCCGGGGGCGGGGGGAGGGGTGAGAAAGGAAGAGGCCTGGGAATGAGAAAACGGCAAAAAATGCTATCAGAACATAAGAATAGGGAGATCAAGAAAGGGTCCTCGGAGACGGGTGGGTGGACACACAGAGGGTTACAGAAGGAATGAGAAGGATACTTGAAAGTCTTGAGAGAAGTTAACACTTGATCAGTTGGAAAATTCTAGAAGAAAAGATGGGTGATGCACACAGTGAAGAGTAAGAGCTGGATACAGCTTTGTGGGGGAGGAGTCATTGCCCTGGGCTGGGAAGAGGGCCTGTGGACACTGCAATTTAAGGAGGAGAGATTTGAGGAGTGAGTCAGAGGCCTCTATCACCAGACCTCATCAAGCGAAAACCATGGTGGGAGATAAGATCGTCTCTAAGATCACCGCTGAGTCTTTTTTCCAACAGCCATAGGGTCTGGCAGGGAGCAGGGCTATTGGTAATAGAAATGCTAAGTGGACTAGCCAGTTTCTTTCTGATTATATGCTCTCTGTCTTAAAAGCCAAGAAAATGCCTTTGCATTTTAAAATAAAGAGATGTACTTTAGTTTGCCCTGGAGAATGTGGCAAAACCAAAGCCAATTTAATTCAAGACAGTCACATAGTGGATGAAGGAAGCCGTCCAGGACATGGACGTACTAGTAAAAAGAAAATGAGTGTTATCCATGCATTTCAAAAGAATGTCAAGATCACATTTAAATGACTGGATTTCCATTTATTTCAAAACTTTGTTTGATTGCCACCCATGATTCTATTCATGGGCATTTATATCTTCTATCCAATAAAAACCAAAACCTGACCCCATGAAGACTGCCAGAGAGAAAGTGTTTCTGCAAAGCTCAGGAAGAAACCACATTTGCTCTGAGGAACCAGAGAACTGTGTTTTGCTGGGGAACGGAAGGACCGACTTTGTGTCATGAACGCAACTATGAAAATACGGGCTGAGGTTGTTGCGAGCCTGGTTCAGGCCTTCTCATCCAGCACCATCTCACATTCCCGGGAAAACAAACACAAGTGGTATAAAAACACCCGAGAAGGTGGCTCTGAGTAGTTTGTCCTAGAAAAACAAACACAGTTTGGCCTGTGGGAGAGATGGCAGACAATAAAACACTCTGGTGGTGTGTGGTAAGGCTAAATATTTACTTTAAAACAATACTGGATTCACTGGCCTTGCGAGGAGCAACACACACTTTTAGAATAATAGTAATGTCAGGGCTCTCACGCTGACTCCTCTGAAACAGAGAGCAGGGTCCCAGCGGCCCAAAGCAAGGTCCCGTGGAGCATGAGGTCATTGGAAGAGTGAACCCAAGTTCATTATAAGTAAACTAGAGGCCTGGTGCACGAATTTGTGCACAGGTGGGGTCCAGCCAGCCCCACCCCCGATTGGGGTGGGGGTGGGGATCAGGGGTAGGGCCGGCCAGGGGAGGGGCCCTGGACGGTTGGTGGGCCGGCCCTGTCCCCTGGTCGAACTCCCAGTTGAGGGGACAATTTGCATATTACCCTTTTATTATATAGGATTACTATCTTTTGATGATTAAGGGTCAATAATTGACAGCTGTAATTCTTACCTAAGGGAGCAGTTCTGAACTTAGGAGGGGGGCTGCTGTTAAATCTCACATATTTGGATTATACCAGGAGATCCTGGCTTACTGGGTCAGAGGTCGGTTCTGGATGTGGTGACCCACATAAAGAGTCCACCCTCAGAAAAAGACCTCTGCCGTTTTTCTGAATAGGATCTAAGCCTCAAAACCCAGATCTCACATCAATTTCCGAAGTTCTTTTGAAAGCATTACTCATGGTGGATGATGTAAAAAAAGACAAAGAAGGATTACAAAGCACACAATGGCCTGGTATGTTAGGGTTTTAAAAGAAAATTGAAGATTTCTAGAAATGTAAGAGAGCTAAAAAAAAAAAAAAAAAAAAAAAGAGCATAAGTGACCACAATCACCAAATACTGAGCTTGTAATCAAGGCCCAGTGCTGTGTGAGGCACCACGTGCAGACTTTAAAGAGAAATAGTTTCCTTGAGCAGCCTCAGGCTCGAGCCAGGAATTACCTGGGCTAAAACTCCAGCTAAATATTAATTCCGGGTACTGACTCAGCTTCTTGGTCCAAGGAAGACAACCTTTTGAAACTACTTTTTACTTAACGGCATGCCATGGGGTCGTGCAGGTTGCTTTCTGACTGGCGCGTACACATGTATTTATGGTCTCAGGCTGGGCTGTGCATTCCTGGGTAGGAAGCCTGGCCCCAGCGGCATCGCAGCACCTTCCAAACCTCAGGCTCTGCCTTCTGAGCTTCAGCCCTGCAGCAGGAGTCCTGTACAGACTGGTCTGATGGGGTAGGAGATCTCTGTGTCTACTCGAACTCCCATAATTCTATAACCCCATACAGGGAAGTTTTCTAGGAGCAAACCTGACCACCTCACAGCTCTGCTTAGAACTCACTGAGAAGGCTCCACTAACAGCTGAGAGCCTTTGTGATGTGCCCTGACCACTGCCTTTCATTGATGCCTCCTTCCTTCCCCCCTTTTCCTCCCCTCCACCTGCCTCTTCCCCCTATCCAAGCCATAGATTCTAATTACACAAAACAACTTATATAATCTCCAAATGCACCAAGCTCTTTCACCTTGGGCTTTTGCACAAATTATTCTTTCAGCATAATGGTTAGTATGCTGTCCTCCCCATGCACCCTCCCCTATACAGTATCCATCAGATGTCACCTCCTCCAGGAAGCCTTCCTGGATCTCCTCCTACCCCACAGAGAATGCGTTATGTGCTTCTCCCACATATTCCCACAACCTTTTCTCTTTATCTCAATCATAACACTTATCATGTCATAGCAAAATTGTTTTGTCTTTCTGCTGTACCAGACAAAGAACACTGAGATGACAGTGACTTGCTTGCTTTGCTGTTGAACCCACAGTGCCTGGGGCATAGTTGGCACTTAAACAATTGCTGAATTGAATGCCGGTTGGCAGTGCCCCCTGAACACGTAATTGTGTATGTTATAATTACAGAGCAGTCAGCTATTTACTTGGGAGCCTTAGATCCCTCCACATTTTTTTCCTTAGATGAGAATTTTCAGAAAGAGGAAGGGAAGAAAATGAACATTTCTGACCATTTAATATATCCCAGGTACTGGTCACATGACAACCCTGAGAGGTATTATCATCACCCATCATTGAGAACAGCAAATCCAAGCGCAGAGGGTAAAGAATTTTCCCAAAGCACAGAGCCTGCAAGTGTCAGCGCCGACATTCACACCCATGATGCTAAAGTCTGCATCCTATTTATTACACCACACTGGTTCCATGGTGCTCCGGGGCAGGAGGCCTTGAGGTAATGCTCAGAAGCGGGCAGGGGCCTCCCCTCCCGATGGCTGCTGCCCTGGGTCTATACTCACATTTGCTGTCAGCTGGGTGGTCAAAGCTGAAACCTTTTCCTGGGAGGCATCCAGCTCCCGCCGCAGTTTGCGAATCTAAAGGGGACAAGGGACAGGGTTACTGGCTTTGGGAGTCCATTTCCAGGTTGAGCTGGGTAAGAGAATTGATGGCAGTGAAAGTGGGAATCCGACCAGCAAACTGTTCCTTACCTCTGACTGGCATTTTTCTTCTGGCTGTAAAGAAAACACAGGGAGATTAGAGGATCAAATCTAATCGGAGGAACAAAGAGCGGAGCAGTCCAGCCTGCCGGGACCGCATTTGGATGAGCCCAGCAGTCTGGAAGATTCATTCGTTTCTTTCCTGGGGTATTTTTCTGGCTAAACTGGTTCGATTAATTTGACTATCTGAAAAGGCCAAAAACAAACGGCATATTATTTGAAGAAATTAGGAAGAATTGGAACACCCCCATTGTTGTGAGGAGCCCCTGTCCCCATGTGGAGACAGTGACTCGGGACAGGGTGTGGTGAGAAGGGGATGAGCCAGGGCAGGGTTTGCCAGATTTAACAAATAAAATATCGGACAACCAGTTAAATTCTATTACTATTATTATTGTTAATTATTATTATTATTTTTAGTTTAAGTATGCCTCATGTCATCTTGGGACATACTTATACTAAAAAATTGTTTGTTGTTCACCTGCATTTCAAATTTAACTGGGTGCTCTGTATTTTACCTGGCAAACCCCACCTGGGAGTAGGGAGGCCTGCACGTAAGTTAACTCTGCCCCAGTTCATCCTCCCTCTCACCTCCCCAGGGCACTGCAGACAGGAAGACGCCTAGAGCTAAGGGAGGCCAGGAGCCCCTGCCAGCCAGCCTGTGGACATCCCAGATTATAAGGATAAATGTGACCTTTACCTTCCTGCTGCCCCACCTCGAGTTCCCCAGTTACCTATGACCCTGAGGAGTAAAGGTGAAGCCTGTGGGTCCTCTTACTGGCAGAACCTTCCATGCTGGGCCCCGTGTCTGAGGTGACACGGCTGTGCCGGTGGGAGAACAAAACGACCTCCCTCCTCCCGCTGGGGGACCCCGCTGCAGGTGGAACCTGCCTTTCCCTCTCCCTGGGTTCCCAAGGGGCTCACAATAGAAGCTCCCCTACCCCTTCCTGCCCTTCTCACCACCCCCACTCACACATTTCCAGGGGAAGCAGGGACTTGGAAGCCAGGCAGGCGAGTGAAAATCACTAAGGATCCTATTTCGTCCTTGGGTCCTCCCTGTATGTCCTAATCCAAATTTATTAGTGATAAACCCATTATTTTTTCAAAAACAGCATCTGGCTCTGGTGCCTACTTCTCTATTCAGAATACAAATGGGGAGGATTCATTAGACCCCAAAGACCCCACACCCATCAGCTGGGGGGCAGGTTCCTGTCGGTCTCCCTTCACTCCCTGCTCCCCACTGCCTTCGCCCCTGACCCTGCCCAAGAGCCCCCGCCCTCCCGGCTGGCTCCTACAACAGCAACTAATTTTTAGGCACCAAACTGTCTAATCCTTGCAGTAACTCCATAAAGTAGGTTAGTTTGTATTCCTTCTGGGGCTCAGATAGGTTTGGTATCCTGCCTACGTCACATAGCTGGACCAACTCCTCATCGTAGAAACACTTTCAGGAGAAGGTCTGGAGATGTCCTCAGGGTCCACTTTTTCCTCCCAGATAATATTTCCTTATCCCATCCATCCATTCCCCATCCTCCTGCCTAATGAATATTTATTGATTTCCTATATGTACCAGGCACTGTTTAAGAACCTAGGTAAGTGAACACGACCAAGTCCCCTACCTCATGTTACTTACATTCTGGTACTAATAACTAGCATTTACTCATTAGTGCCACATGTCAGCAATTCTTCCAAGCACTTTATATTCAGTATTCATTTAACCCTCATAGCAACCCTTGGAGTAGGTAGTAATACTATCACCCCCTGTTTGGCAGATGAGGAAAATTAGGCACATAGAGGTTAAATAATCTACCCACGGTCACAGCTGGTAAGTGGTAGAGCTGGGATTAGACCCAAGAGTTTCATAGTAGAATGAAGACTTAGTGTTTGCACTGCCTGGCAGTTGGAAGGCCATCCCTAGGCTTTCCTAGTAGATGATGGCTTAAACAACCCTTCCCAACATTACTATATAGAAAGCCTTTAAATTGAAAGCCGGGACTCTGTGGTGAAACTTCAGACAAGACGATCAGCTGAAGAAAGAGGTACTTTGGAGTTGGAGGGGTGAGGTGGGTAGGAGCAGAAGAGTATCTCTAGTTCCTTTGAATCAAACCATGTCAACAACCACAGAAGTCTTTGCTTGCCATAGGCCTAAGAAAGAAGAGTCAGGTGGTGGTCTCTTTAATTTGATTCTGAGGTGGCCTTTTACTTACAAGGGGCTATATATAGTTTGTCTTGCTCTGTAGCCCAGAAATCTAGCATTACCAAACGTAGAATTATTAAGCAAACAAACAAACAAACAAAAACCAGCACACCTGTCCTCCACAGAATTAAGGGCTAAAGAATTGTCAATTCTCAATTAAGAAAATATTTTTTCCCTATAGGAATTCCCAAATATTTATGTGCATGGCTATAAAAAGTAAGCTCCACAGAACCAATCTAGCACCATATTTGATTACATTTGGCTTCGGTCACTACACTCTCATTGATGGTGAACATGTAGGAGTGCTTACTCTGTGCTCTGTGCATTGTATTTATTGCTTTACATGCATTTTCTTATTTTATGGAAGCCTATTTTTTGAACACCTATTGGGCACCAGGAATAAAAACAGAAAAATTTCTTGTCCTCAAGGAATTTATATTGTAGCAAAATATAATCTTCAGAACATTTAATCCTCATTACAACTCCAGAAAGTAGGGACAGTTCTTCTTTCTATTTTACAGATAAAGAAACCGAGGCAGGTAGATTAATATACTGTTCAAGGCCTTTCTTTTCAAATTCTACCAGCAGGTGGCTAAGGCTTTTCACACATTCTAACTCGTCACCACGCACAGCACAATGCCACTAACAAAGCAGCCGATTCCTGATTTATTGATTGATACGTTATAGTCAATAGCTGTTTGTAAATTTCAAATCTTGTTCCCTTATAATGGAAATACTCTCTCCAGGAAAAATGCTGATATTTTACCCTTGACATATTTGATAAAGGAACCCCAGCTCGTATGATCATAGCTACACAGCATGGATTTATACTTACTGTTGAATAAATGGACGATGTGCTGGAAACCAAGGAGAGCGAGGATCCATGAACTATTTTAAAAAAAGGAAAGAAAAGGTGAATTACATAGCTGGCTGCTATGAAACCAAAAAAGGGGGGAGGGAAGGAGAAACTGAGCATCACAGGGCACTACCAGGTTCAGAGCAACTTGACCTCACCTTGACCCGACCTTTCCTGGTTTGGCTATAGGTCAGCGTCAAATAAGGAATAGTTTGTTAGGAGATCAGTCAATTTTCTGTTACCACATTTTTTCTACAACCTTCTAAATACTTTTGCCCCCTGACTATCAAAATAATACATGATTACTTAATGAAAATTTTCAAGGACAGAGAAGTGCTAAAAAACAAATCCACTAGAATAACCAGCATGGTTCATAATTCTATTAGCCAGGGGCAACCTGTTACGATTCCTTTCTTTTTCTCATGTATTCATTAGGGTTGAGATTGTGGTGCTTGTGTAGTTTATACCCTGCTAGCACCTGCCACTTGTATTTGCAGAAGAGGAGCTGATTATGGCCATAGCGAAACCATTCTAGAAGAATACTTGCTTACAAACATATGTCTAGAAAACACAATCCAGCGAAATATAGATTCTGTGTTCGATTTCTATCATGTCCACCCAGGGACAAGCAAGTGGTGTCGTCTTTTCCGTTTCTGACTGACACTTTTTGACGTAGGACCATCCTCATACCCCTTTAGCATCCTGCCTGCCCTCGGCCAAGAGGAGACATCCTAGTAGCCGCTTTCATGACATTTTAAAGCCTGGTCTTTTCTAGGACAAGGCATTCTGGCTGACTTCTCTGGTGGGAAGCCAGTCTTTAATGACATTTTCTTGGTACTCTCTCCACAACTTGTTTGAAAGAGAGAACTAGGCATGTGGCAACATCTCGGACCTTTTCATTGGGCGAAGCTTTCCTGGCCACGGTGGAATGCCTCTGCCACAGCGCCATCGCCTTCGGCCTGAGAGTGGGAGGCTCGGGAGTAACTTTCCACGTGTGCTCAGCGGCTTTCACGTACCACCCAAGGATTGAACTCAACTTGAATCAGCAGGTGCAGAAGCCACCTGCCCACAAGATACCCGAGGAACAGCTCAGGGTGCACTCAGGGGCCTCCTCCAAGTGGTTCGGACACTCTGCGTCCTGCACGTGGCTCTCAGCACGCCCGGGAGAGTGCTTGGCCTCCTCAGAGGCTCTGCCCATACCTTCCCTTTGCTCAGGGTGTACCTCATTTCTATCTGTCCAAACCTTCACGATCAGCGCAAACCCCTTCTCCATGAAGACTTTCCTTATTGCCCTGACTGCCACCTGGATGGGCCCTCTCCTTCTGAACCCACAATGCTCTGGGCTTGCCCTGCCTGCCCCCTTCTCTCTTAGCAGGTGCCTTCACACTGAGGTTGCCCCTGCACCACCACTCACAGCCACCTTCCTTAGAGTTCTAGATCTTTGCCTCCGTTCTCCCTCCATCCAGGACTCATCTGACTCATACCCCATAAAAAATCAGTTAAGGTGTTAAAGGCCAATAATGGCTTTCAGTGTTAATACGTCCACACATTAACAGAAGTTTCTCATGTCCTAACCTAGGGACCTAATTGTTCCAGAGGGTAACCTACTTCAGCCCCACGGCACAAGCAGCAGCAGTAGCAGCGGGAGATTATACTGGAGGCCACGCTTGGGGCAGAGATGCAAGTAACATAACCCCTTAATCACACCTTTCAGTCACACTGCCCGCCAGACACCTGCTGCAGAAGCCTGCACAGGGCTGCTGAATGGCCTCTGGCTGCTGGAAAATGGAAGTTTTCCTCTTATATTTCTCCACCTCATGGACTCGCTGACAGCCTGCAGCCATATCTCCATGGAAGCTGGGGCTACAGGCAGAGAAGAGCGCATCTGGCAGGGTTCGGGCGGAGGTACTTACTTTCCTCTGTAATTAACCCCTCTCACTTGGTCAGAAGCAACAGCAAAGCTGTGGTCGAGAGAAAGACTTCTGCCTTCCAGAGTCAACCACAAACTGAATGTGGCTGCCCTGGACCACTGCAGCTGGCCCTCCTCTAAGTGAGCTGAGCCCACAAGTCGGAGCCCACATTGTGCGGTCTGGATACTCTGGGACAAAAGGCCTGTGAAAGTCACAAAGCCGAAACGGCAAAAGCAGGCCATGCATTTCCTCTCTAAACTTGTACCGCCAACATTTTAAAGCTACAAGGAATCTCAGGTCATCTCTGACATTGTGCAATCTGAAACTGAGAGAGACTGTCAACTGCTCAAGGTCACACAGCATTCAGGGACAGGATCTGCTTGCATTGCCCTTAAGCAACCTGTTGTGTTTTTTTTCCACTCCAAAGACATCCATTTTCAAAATGCCTCCCGCCTCTCCCTAAATGTATGCTATTAAAGTTGACTTTATATGTGCACAATGCGTCTGATGGAAATGAATCTACCTGAAATAACTTTGAAAGGCTGTATGTGCGCCATACCTATATCTAATCCACAGGGTTATCATACCCACTTCCTTCCAAATGAATGATGGTTAGTAAATCCCACAAAATCATTGCAAAAGTACTTGTGCTAATTCTTCCTAAATTTCTTGCCTGCTTTCTGGCATGTGATATACCTACTGACACTCTTATAATGAGGTTCTAAAGGGAGATGTGAATTTTTTTTCCAACTGTTTCTGCAACACTGTTAAAAACTCAAAAGAGAGGAAAAAAGGCTCTCCCCAGTGAAATTAAAAACGTAATTGCACTCAGGTGGAATCTAAAATTAAAAATAAATGAATAAACAAAAGAAAAAACATAGATATAGAGAACAAATTGATGGTTGCCAGGGGAAAGGGAGGTTGAGGGGCAAAGAGGTTAAGATGTACTAGTACAAATTGGCAACGGAATGTGACCTACAACATGGGGATTATAGTCAATAATATTGTAATTGGGGGGGACACTTTGTAAGTTATATAATGTCTAACCACTATGCGGTACACCTGAAACTAATATTAAATGCCAACAAATTAAAAATAAATTCTAAAAAAAGAGATATAAAGAAAAAAACACCATCTACTTGTACAAGTCTTATTTTGTTGTTGTTTTTTAACAACTGTGGAAGGGATAAAATCAATCTGGTGCCAAATTTCCCCAAAGATGGAAGTGCTATGTGTTTAAAGCACATCAACAGCAGTTTCTTCCTCTTCCTCACAACTTTGACTTTCCCCTCTGCATTCAGTTCCATGTCACCATGAATCATGGGATTTACAAAAGTCTAGACATTGCTCGTGGGCAAGCACCCATTGTCAATGCCACTTTGCCATGCAGATGTTCCACAGTTGTGCTGTCTGACTCCAGATGGAATAAATTAAAGCGATCTAATGAGGATGCCGTAATGGTCCTGGACCTTTATGAGGCGACGTGTGCTTGTTTGGACAAGTTTCAGTGCTGCACACGCGTTCACTCAGGTACACACACAGCAGAGAAGATGAATACAGCACAGGACACACTCCACCTGCAAGTCGTCATCAGGAGGGCTGGGGATGCTCCGTGGCCACGTGTGGCCAGCACACCCACTATAACAGGAGTTCAAGACAAACTGCCTACTCTACACCTTACGGTCAACATATCCTCCAGTATTGCTGCTCTGAGTGGTTACAATACTCATTTCTAGCTCTTAAATCCAGCGAAACTCCCTCAGCCCCCTATCCTCTGTTCTAGTAGGTTCCCATGTATGATTTACAGACTTGCGCCTGCTCAATGAATGTCCCTGGATGCAACCGATACATAAATGAGGGTGGATACATAAATGAGGGGGGAGAGAATTAAGTTGCTAAAGGGATTAATAGGCAAAGCAGAAGCCAACATCTTGCATTTCCCTCTTGACCTGTTAGGGATTTCTGAAACAATCACAGGTTTGTTTGAGCTTTCCTACCAAGAGGATACTGGGCACATATCCCCACTCTCATGGAACTGGGAGCAGAGGGAAGTGCCTATGGCTCTCCTCCCACATTCTGTTCTGTCACTGACAAGACAAAAAGGGGCACAACCAGAGACATAGCCCTCAGCTGGGGCTGGACTGCCAGCTGCCAGGACACTGGTGCGGAAGCCGAGTCTACAGGCTGTGACGTGCAATAACATCATTGGGTTAACATTTGTGTATATCATCTCATTAATCTCATAATTCTGTGGGCTGAGTACTATTAGTACTCCCACATTATCAGTGAAAAAACAGAGGCAAAGAGAGGTGAAGTAATTGCCCAAGATCATACACCTAATAAATAGTGAAACTGGAATTCAAACCCTGGTAGTCTTACTACACACTCTTAACCATTCATTAGTCAGTGAGTCCTGCCTCCAGTGTCTGACCAGTTCACCCTGGGGAAGCATTGGGGGGAGTGGGTGATGTCCCCCCCAAAGCATTTTGATAGCTGTTTCCCTAACTCACACCTTGAGTGAAGGAACAAAGGGAAAGAAATAGGAATCGCTGGCAAAGTTGCCCACAGTATTTTGATCTTAAAATTCTGATTTAAATGATTTTAAGATAAAAATCCAATCCAAAATATTCCCACTTAGCAAGCAAAGAATTGAGAGGACAGAAGTTCTCTCACTGCTGACACAGCTGATTCTCATAGCCACTTGGCCTGGAGGTCAAACCCTCCCTGGAATTAGCTACAACAATCAAGATTTAACTATAAGACTGCGAACAAAGACCACTAGGGGGTGCACCAAGGAAGCATAACAAAATGCGGAGACAAAGAAACAGGACAAAATTGTCAAAGGAAGATATAGAGTTCAGAACCACACTTTTAAGGTCTCTCAAGAACTGTTTAGAAGCTGCCGATAAACTTAATGAGATCTACACGAAAACTAATAAGACCCTCGATCTTATATTGGGGAACCAACTAGAAATTAAGCATACACGGACTGAAATAACGAATATTATACAGACTCCCGACAGCAGACCAGAGGAGCGCAAGAATCAAGTCAATGATTTGAAATGCGAGGAAGCAAAAAACACCCAACGGGAAAAGCAAAATGAAAAAAGAATCCAAAAATGCGAGGATAGTGTAAGGAGCCTCTGGGACAGCTTCAAGCGTACCAACATCAGAATTATAGGGGTGCCAGAAGATGAGAGAGAGCAAGATATTGAAAACCTATTTGAAGAAATAATGACAGAAAACTTCCCCCACCTGGTGAAAGAAATGGACTTACAGGTCCAAGAAGCACGGAGAACCCCAAACAAAAGGAATCCAAAGAGGACCACACCAAGACACATCATAATTAAAATGCCAAGAGCAAAAGACAAAGAGAGAATCTTAAAAGCAGCAAGAGAAAGAAACCCAGTTACCTACAAGGGAATACCCATACGACTGTCAGCTGATTTCTCAACAGAAACTTTGCAGGCCAGAAGGGAGTGGCAAGAAATATTCAAAGTGATGAATACCAAGAACCTACAACCAAGATTACTTTATCCAGCAAAGCTATCATTCAGAATTGAAGGTCAGATAAAGAGCTTCACAGATAAGGAAAAGCTAAAGGAGTTCATCACCACCAAACCAGGATTATATGAAATGCTGAAAGGTATCCTTTAAGAAGAGGAAGAGGAAGAAAAAGTTAAAGATACAAATTATGAACAACAAATATGCATCTATCAACAAGTGAATCTAAGATTCAAGTGAATAAATAATCTGATGAACAGAATGAACTGGTGATTATAATAGAATCAGGGACATAGAAAGGGAATGGACTGACTATTCTTGGGGGGGAAAAGGGTGTGGGAGATTCGGGAAGAGACTGGACAAAAATCGTGCACCTATGGATGAGGACAGTGGGTGGGGAGTGAGGGCGGAGGGTGGGGCGGGAACTGGGAGGAGGGGAGTTATGGGGGGGGAAAAAGAGGAACAAATGTAATAATCTGAACAATAAAGATTTAATAAAAAACAAAAAAAAACGAGAAAAAAAAAAACAAAGAATGAAAAAGGCATCACTGAATGCAATAAACTTGAACCACTGATGCCTGAATAACAAAGCAGAGAATTCTTGAGAGCAGCAGAGAGGCATGGCTGCCCGGAGCCCCCCAAAGTCATAAGGGTCGTTTGACCGCCAAAGGGGTCGCGACCTACAGGTTGAGAACCACTGTCATTAAGGGCCCATGAGCACTGGGAAACAAACTCTCCAGGAATGCGCTCCTCCAACATGGGGAGCCAGTGGCTGAACCTCAAGATGAGGGTGCATGCCAAGAAGCTATGGCCCATGTCCAAGAACGAGAAACCTAGAGCAAAACTCAGTCAGCTCTAAGGTTCACAGTGATTTTTTAGTAGCATCTTCCCTCGAGTCCTGAGAGTTCAATTAAGAGTCAGACCCTACTATTCAGTTCTCCAGCCCGAACCCCCCCAGTAAGTGGGGGAGTTGGAAGCACTCACAGGTGGACTCTTAGGCCAACGAAATGAACTTGACATAGAGGAGAATTAACTATACACCCCCTAACCTGGGAGACGGATGGCCAGTCTCCTTGCTTACCTTCTTCAAACCCATCCCGGAAGGAGCCTGAGCGGCTCATGGTTCTGCTCTTCTCATCCAGGGACATGGAGCTATTTCGGAAGCGGCTGTCGGTGTACGGGTCATACTGCCCATCGGCATTGGAGAGGCTGTGGGTCCTCAGCATGGTTGGGTTGGACAAGCTCATCTGGGTGACAGTGGTGGGACTCGCTGGAACAAAAGGAATGGAATCAAAAGGTTAGGAATTCATGTCTTTGTTCAAATCCTGGACGGGGATGACGAGGAGACTGCTCGTTATCAGCCATATCCGTCCCCGCCAACTTCTCTCTCTTGTCTATTTTCTAAAAGGTGGTCACATCAGCATTTGAGTTACACACCGAGAGCTAAAAATAAGGGAGGGGAGGTGGGTCAGTTCCAAAGCAGGGCTCTGGGCCTCAGCTTTCCAACTTGGCACGTTCAGACAGGCTCGTGTCACCTTCCAGGCATGAGCTAATTACTCCCTGGGCTCATCTGGAACAATTCTCTCCAAAGCCCAAAGCCCGAAATAGCCCCAGCGGGCTTTTGATCAGATGGGAAGCGTTTGTGCATGACAAGAAACTCCTGCCTCAAAGAGTTATGGCTGGGAAAGAACAGCGTGAACACGGGTCTCGTCGCCTCGGATGGGGAACACTGAATAAGGGAGCCTCAAGAGCTTCGGTGCAGAGGCGGCACATTTACCTTAGCCGAAGCCAGCTTTCTTATTAAAATCCAGTCATTTTAGTAATGTCCAATATTTCCGAAGTATCCCTTCAGTTAACTGAGAATGCAGAGTGAAATCAGACTTGATTCCAAGCCACACCTGTCCTTAAAGACTGAGTTTATTGCTCACAATACTCAGGAAAGGCAGGGTGGCCTCTCAAAGGAAGGCCCCTCCTCCCTCCCATCAGCCTTCCAAGGCTCAGCTCCCATCCTGCCACCTTCATGCGACCTTCCCTGTAATTCCCGCCAGGACTGACTTTTCCTTTTCCTAACTGTAAGTGGTACTTGCTACCTGATCATATTCCGTTTCTACATGGTTTCCTATAAACAGAATCCCCTGACTTGTCAGCAGGGACCGTGTCACACATTCTTTTCCTTTCCCCACTGTGCCCGTCAAAGCATCATGTCAGGAGTGGGCACTTCCAAGAATACTTGTTCAATCAAAACATGGTTTTTATCTCTAGCTTAAGAAAGCATGAGGATGATCAAACATGGGACATGTTCTTTTGTTTTTTTAAAATATATATTTTTATTGATTTCAGAGAGGAAGGAAGGGAAATAGAAACATCAA
This sequence comes from Myotis daubentonii, assembly GCF_963259705.1. Lineage (NCBI taxonomy): Eukaryota > Metazoa > Chordata > Mammalia > Chiroptera > Vespertilionidae > Myotis > Myotis daubentonii. The sequence continues at coordinate 57,418,172 of NC_081848.1, read as the reverse complement.
TGATGAGAGAATCATTGATTGGCTGCCTCCTGCACGCGCCACACTGGGGATCGAGCCCACAACCTGGGCATGTGCCCTTGACCAGAATCAAACATGGGACCCGTCAGTCCGCAGGCCGACGCTCTATCCACCAAGCCAAACTGGCTAGGGCTACAACCTAGTTCTTTAGGTCTTAGAAATAGGGTACATATTTCTCAAAAATGGGATCAACCACAGAAAGACGATTACTGATTAGAGTATCAGAAACTTTTCCATTTCCTCTAGTTCCTTTGCTGTCAATCTCCTGTAATCAAACTGCATTGCGGAGGGCTGGCCAGATCCTGAGCGGGAGGAGACCACACGTCTATGACCAACAGCTCTCTTCCAAGCACAAGCTGACCTCTGCCCCAGGGAGCCGATCAACACAGCTAACGACAAGCGGCTACTCACCAAGCTGAGAGAAGTTGAACCTCGTTCCGGAGGGAGAAGTGACGCTGGAGCCGGAGGAGAAAGGGGAATTGGCAGCCGTGTCCTGCAGGCCTCCTGCAGAGTGGGACCGTAACCATTCTTTTGCGTCTTCTTGTGTGCGGAGCTGGGAGGTGGGGGTGTACCTGGACAGACGGAAATCAGGCTGGATTAACTATGAATGATGCTTATAGATAATGAACTCCGGGGAGCTGACGAGGAACACATATCCAAAGTTGATGTTTAAAAAAGTCCGATCACTATATATTCCCGAAACCTACCAAGTTTTTTTGCTACTTGGCCGCCTTTAGGGAAAATTGCAATTCCTGTCAGTTTGAAGGGAACACATAAAAGGAGCAAGGCCGGTGAACGCTCAGAAGAGCCGTCACGGGGCGTATCTGTAACATGTTGATTCATGACAGTGTCATGTCCAAGCCCCCACCCTGACGGCACCGAAGCAACCAAACAAACTGCGGCTTGAGCTTGGAGGATTTTAGTTAGAGAGCTCAGGGCATCAGCCTTCTAGAGCACACACAGGTGGCCATGAATCACGGCACGTCAGAAACCAGACACGAAAAAGTGTGAGGACAGTGATGCCACTGCAATCTAGCATCAACACGTCTTTACAAAAGGAACCCAAGTCGTTGGGTTTCACACAGGGGAGGGGCTGGAGAAGTCCCACAGTCCCCCTCCTCATTGACATTTTTGGTAATAGTTTATCAAATGTCTCCAATGGGCTCAGTGCCTTCACAGACGTGATCTAAAATCACAGAATTTCGCCCTAACTGGTTTAGGTCAGTGGATAGAGCGTTGGCCTGCGGACTGAAAGGTCCCAGGTTCAATTCTGGTCAAGGCCATGTACCTTGGTTGCGGGCACATCCCCAGTAGGGGGTGTGCAGGAGGCAGCTGATCGATGTTTCTAACTCTCTATCCCTCTCCCTTCCTCTCTGTAAAATATCAATAAAAATATATTTAAAAATAAATAAATAAAATCACAGAATTTCTAAATCACTCAAGTGGCCACAGAAAACTTAGATTTACAAACAGATTGCCATGAGGTAGCTACTGATTAAGTCAACCCCGGGATTCTTTTGGCTTACGAGAGGAGTTGTAGGTGTGTTGGGGTTGGATGTGTGTGAATGGAGGGAGGGAGCTAGAAAGGGAAAGTCAGAGTGAGAGGGAATATAAAATGTGTCTTCCTCCATGTTTTCACTCTAGTTGATGGACATGTAACTTTCATGTAACTCTAGGTCCCATCAGTTGCTTGTAGACAGCCTGCCACACATCCCTATTCTAATTTAAAAAAAAACACACAAATTTTAGAAAGCCAGAGCTACATAATTTTCATAGGATAGGTCTGCTCTAGAAAGAAATATATCCAGCATTTTGAAATATCAATATTTAGAGAGGTTAGCGTCCTCTGTGGGCAACAGTGGGGCATCAAATCCAACTCATATTAAAAGTGGCTGAAATGGAAGCATCTAGCATGGTTGCCAACAATCCGCCCCGCCCAGCATGATGCACACTGTTAGGTACAAAAGGTCTTGCCAGCTCCCCTTTCTCAGGACACTGAGCCCCCTCCCACAGAACATCTGCTGGGGGATTTTCCAATACTGTGATTTTTAGATTCCTAGAATTGGCTTTACTCGGAGCTCCTATAGAAAGGAAGCATTGATACCTACCTCACATTACTGTTCAAAATGCTCTCAGCCTTACGAGCTACAGGTTATCAACTACAGACAGACATGACAGTGTTGAAACATTTCATCTCACGTCCCATTTTTTGCAAAAGCACGTAATGCTCAGTGCAGGGTGAAGCTGATGCTACAAAGAAGGAGGCATTTAGAGAGCAGGAGAAATGACAGCTGCAACCACGAGATGTTTAGACCACGCGGCAGGTGTCAGAACTGAAGTTCCTCCGATTGGCAGAGTGAAGTAGATGGTGGAAGCCATGGTGACTTATAGCATCTTGTTTTATCAGGACTAGCATCCAACTGAGCCCAAGCCGTGACTTACAATGAACGAGAGGACATTACTTCCTCATAGACTTTTCCTTCTTTCACCAAAAGCTGATCATACCGATGTCTTGTTGGGCACCGGAAACTGACGCGAATTTTGATTATTATTCAGATGAGTGCAAAGTATCCGTCCTTAGTAATTTTCTATGGGCCGAAAGCTAAATATTTTTAAGCTTGAGGGTGATATTTCCTTCCTCCTTGGCTCGCGTCCTGGCTAACAAATCAACATGCTACAAGTCAAGTCCTTTGTCTCAGAAGGCAGCCTGTGAACTGCATGGTCATGGTGACATGCTCAACGATTAGACCCCCTGGCCCCGGAAACAGCAGGAACTGCTCTCTGGGCTTCACAGGGATGTTGTTCATGACACGGTTTCACCACATTAAGCCCCCAAAAGCACAGCCTCTGCTCAAGCAAATAAACCAACGAATGGACAGATGAGAATGAGAGGGTGTGAGGGCAGCGTTCATCCAAGGTCTGACTGCGGTGGCCAAAGCGGGGACCCCAGCCCAGCCCGAACCCCCACCAGCCAAGCCCCAAAGCCACACCACATGGCATGGATGCAAGGAGGAGACACAGATACCTGAGTCCTTTCTTAGGCAAAGTGTTCCTATCAAGGTGCGGGTCACTGTAGGAAAGTTAAAACAAAAATGAGAACCTCAGAGAAGCACAGAAAAAGCAGGCGGTGTGAGGAGGGAAAGGCTGAGACGGGGCTGATGAGATCTGGGGAAAGAGACTCACTTCACCAGAGGCGCTCCCTTCTCCACTGGCCATGTAGCACCTCCACGGGAAACCAAAGAACCCCAGCCCTGGCCTGCGCTGACCCAGTGCAGACCTTACCCCCGGAGGCCTGGGGCACTCAACCCTACAGGTTCAAAGCCACACTCGGGGGCTGCCGCACCTTGAAGCAGAGCCCGTGCCTTCCGCCGCCCCGTCGCCCATCTCTGCACCATCACTACTGCTTCTCGGAGAGAGAGATGCCAGCTTTTCTGCGCCCCTAACTCGGGGCCACGCCCAGTGCCACCGGCAGTGACTTCAGTGAGAGAAGGGACTTGTAGGAGGGTTTCAAGAGGCCTGCCGTCTGCATATTTGGAATTCACTCATGAATTCCAGGTCCCTCTCCGTTCCTGCAGTCCTTATTGGACGTAGCTAGGAGCTGAGCCCTGGGCCCGAGTCGGGGCGTGTTACAACTTGCTGGCTGATAAAGTCAAGGCATTCAGATTTCCAAAGAACCAGGGTTTAAAGGCTTGGTCTGTGGGTCTGACAACAACAAAGTTTTTGCTGTTGATGGGGTGAAGGGGGTTTTCATTAATTTTTTTTTTTCTAGCACGAAACAACATCTGTTTGTTATGTTTGGCTAAGCCATGCCTCCCCCACAAATTTCAGGTCAATATCCATCTCTGAGGCCCACCCACAGGGCAGCTGGGGGCAAACAAGCCTCTTCATTTATAAAGTCTCAACGCGCCACAGATTCTTTTTCATTATCGTTACAGGAAATGGGCACAGGGAACACAGCAGCCTGCAAAACAGACGGAGCCAAACTGCAGCAAAGGACTTGGAAAGGGAGAAGAGCCAGCTGCGTGGGGAGCAGGGGGAGCGAGGGGAGCGAGGGGGTGGGAGACAAAGGTGAGGGCCAAGCTGCACGGTGGGTGGTAGATCATTTCTGGACTCGGAGGGGAGGAGAGGGGAGGGGAGGGGAGGAGGAGGGAAGGGAGGGAAGCAGGAGCATGCCACAGGAAGGCTGAGATGCAAGTGAGAGCTTCTGCCGCCCCAGTTCAAGTGCAGGTTTGCGGTTCCTTCCCAAGCTGGGAAGGGAGGGGCCAGCCCAGCCCACCTCTGGGGGCTTCAGTGGACAGCGGAACAGACCCTCACTGGCATGTCCAGGGGTCACATACTACACCGGAGCCACGAGCACAAGCGGAAGCCTCAGGCCAACAGCCTCACACAAAACGTTTGGCTTAACACAGAGGGGCAGAGGAACCTGGAGGCTCGGTGGGGTCCCGGGCCTACGATGTCATTACCTGTCCTGTTTCCTGGGCAAAGTACTTCTGCAGAACTTAGGGCTAGCGGCAGGGGAGGAGAGAGGGCTAGAAGTCCAGGCAGGTAGAAAACAAGAGAAGGAACATTAGATCGGAAGAAAGGGGAGGAGTCGTTATATACAGTGATTTTTCTCATACCCAGGGAGACAATGGACACACCACGTGGCAGCGGGACCCGCAGCTCTGGGGCGCTTCTGGTTTCCTGATCTCCTCTCACTGGCCAGCAGCCCCTCAGTAGGAGGGTGTCTGCCATGAGGACTGCGAAATCGAGCCCACTGCCTAAAGAACATCCTGCCACACCCCCGTGGCTGCAGCCGGCCACCCACTCTGCCTACACAATTACAGCGGGAGGAAAAAGAACAAACAGAATAGGATGGAAGGATTTCAAAGGTGGAATGCCATTTCGGATGGATGCATTAAATCTGCCCCCACGAGACTTCCAGTGGCTCCAAACACTGAGAATAACCACAATGAGAAAGATAACAGGAAGCAGAGCCGAGTTTCATTCTACCCCAAACTGGCTTTCCTACAGGAAGACATCGGTGATAAGAAAGAGGGCCGTCTCCCAGGCAAAGGGGTTGCCCCTTGGGATTCCTGACATAATCCTTTGCCTCCTGAAAGGGTGTCTTTCTGAGAGATACAGGCAGCCAGACGCACGCCACCAACCTTTCGGACAGTGTGGTCTTCACACTGTTGGTTCGCACAAAGGGAGCCAGGGAGTCGTCCTTAGAGGAAGCGAGGAGGCCCGAGGAGGAGTTGTGGCTCGGCCCGCCTCCGCTGCTGAGGGAGATGTCGATGGACTCACAGCTGGTGTGCAGGCTGCTGACGGACTGGAAGCCCTTGCTAACTGCTGAGGAGCTGCTGGCATTCGTGCCCCAGGTGAGGCTGTTGGAGGGGCCTGAGTGTGCTGAGCTGGGGCTGGAGGCTAGCGGAGACGGGTTGATGTCCACATTCTTACTGTAGAGCGGACTGCTGCTCCCGCTGCTCAAGGCGCCGCTGCCCGAGGGGGACTCTAAGTTACCTGGCTGGGTCAAGGTGGCATGAGGATTGGAGAGGACCACCGCGTTTTTCATGTTTTCAGCTGTGGCCATGGGCACTTGCTTGCTAGGCTTCCCACCAAAGAGTCTGTGAAGAGACAAAGGGTTGTTTGGGTTGAACACCCAGAGCCAAGGGGCTGCGAGCTACTAGAGTCGGGGGCACAGAGACAGGAGCCTGGGAGTCCCTGGGGGAGGGCACCGTCGTTTCTACTGAAATGGCTCCAGGCATCCAGGGGACAGGCCGCGGGGCTCGGTGCATCACACGAGTCTAGCCTCCAGTTCTACCTGCAGCTGAGACCTGGGGAACAGTTTTCTGCAGGACTATGCATGCTCATCCAAGATCTCGCTTCCCTTTCTTTCCAAGAGTAGCTAGAAAACTGCCCTGGCCCGGGAAACATCTAGAAGGAAAAGAGCTGCCTTCATCATCTTTGCATCCATGACCCCAGGGCAGTTTAACTCCGGGGATTTGGCCGATTAGATCTCTAAGCACAGCATGCTGAGTCAAGAACCTGAGTCTAGATCTGGATGGGGCCCGGGGAAAGCATCTTCACAGGCAAGCCCCGCCTGAAAGATGTGCTCTGAGGGCCAGAGTGCTAGCACCACAGAAACCTTGCCGAGTTCACAGGGCGCTAGACCAGACTCTCAGCGTGAACTGTGTCTCTGTGACAGACACATAGAAATGCCATTCCATGTCACCCCCCTGCTGGTGACCAAAACAGTGCTGTTAGAACACAGGCAATGGCACACACGTCTCCCTCTTCCATTGGCGGAGGGATACCTGGTAGAGGGGCAGAGTTGCTTTAAGTCAGGGGGGTGGTACACGCTCCAGTAACGCAAGTAATTCCATCCACTCAACTCTGCCTTTCCCCAAGCTCCTCAGTGCGGTCAGTTTGATCTCTGTTTTCTCCAAACAGTTCTTACAATTCTCAATTATTGTGAAAACAAACAACCGACAGACCATATAACCAGTCCTCACTACAATATCTGGTGACAGATGAGAAACACTTTGGCCTGGTGACCATCAGAGAATGAAATATCCGACTGCACAATCGTGGCTTTAGGATGCTTACACACTTCCAGCAATGGGGACCTCATTATGTCAAGGCGTGGCTCATCCCAGGGCCAAGCACTTCCAGCGAGAAAACCAAAACAGGATCCATCTTCACGTTTGCTCATTGCTCCTGACCCTGCTCTGTGTAACTACACAGAAGAAGGCCGCGTTTCCCTTGAAGAGAGTTATCACACTCCACCTAAGGCCTACCTTCTCCAAACCCAGGCACAATGAGGGCCCTGAGAGCGCCTTCCGGAGTTAGTAAACAATGAAACTGCCAGGCATTGGCTGAAAGGTGTTCCGTGTTGAACCTAAGAAGCTGCTGCATTCTCAAGCATTCTATTACACTAGCCTAAGGGTCTAGTAAAATGCCTTTGTAGTCACTAAAGGAAATCTATAATACCAAAGAGCGAATATTACATAGAATACTTGAGGCAAGAAGCAGAGAAAAATTTCATTTACAAGGCAATCTGTTAAAAGAACAAAGAGCAGCCCAATAGGACCTTCCCCTGGAAAAAAAAAAAAGTAATCATTACTGAAATTCTAATAATCAAGTCTAGACAAAGAACTGAGCTGCCTCATTATACCTTTCATGTGGAATGCTGCTTCTGAAGTCTCTTCAAACATTCCGATCCATCCCCAAATATGTACATGTGCACATAATTTTTGTTTTTTTCACTGCTCGGTTTTCTGCCCTTGAGACTTACTCTTTCCTACGACAAGAAATTCCCTGGGAAGGTAGAATAAGCCCTGTCCTATGCATATGCAGTTTGAGGATGGTCCAGTGGACATGGATATTATAAGGAGATACTATGAACAGGCAACAACCATACACATTTAAAAGAAAGTTTAAGAAAAAACAGCAAATCATATTTTCATGCAAAAATTTCCATCCAGGGTGGAAATGTGAGAAAATGTCTTATTCCTATTACCTTAAAAGGCAATAGGAAACCAATTTCTCCTTTTTAGAAACACTTCTGCTTTAAGAGGCTTTTTGTTTTATTTTAAGGAAACTAAAAGTTCAGAGACTAATGCGGAATTATACATGCAGTTATAAATAAGTATGCGGAGAATATTGGACTATTTGAGTGAAGGATCTGGCCAAGATCACTGTTTGGCATAATGATGAGGAATCTCAGCCACAGAATTAACAAGACAAGAACTTTCTGCTTCCCTGAGCTACCCATCCAGATATGGATGGTAGCTAACTTTTATTGAGTACTTACTAGGGGCCAGTATTGCTACACAAGATTAATCTCCACAAGAACTCTCAGGTGGGTATTGGTACCCCCATTTTACAGATGAGAAAACTGAGGCATAACTGCTAAGAAAGCTTACATGGCGGCTAATTAAGGTGAACCCAAGATGTGAACCCAGGATGATTGATTGCAGGGGCTTATGATTTTCAACCTAACATGGAAAAATAATTGACTGCAAAGCTGCTGGAAGCATTTGACCAAACAACTTTATCCTAGGACTGATAAAAGTGGAGAAAACAGAGGTTGCTTTAACTGAGAAACAGGAAATTATGAATCCAGGACACCATTCCATATATTCCAGTTCTGCTCAGGGCCACTTCCCCACCTACCTGCGGAGTGTGGGAGAGGCCACGTCAGGGTACTTTGCGCCCGGCTGGAGAGTGGCCTGAGCCACACTGGACACAGGCTGGGCTGCTGGGTTCACCTTCACTGAGTTACAGGAAGCCACGCTCTCGTTGTCGGACGAGATGCCTTTCTCTTTGTCCGTCTGGTTGACCAGACCCGGCAGAGAGCTGCCCAGGGCCGTTTTGCAAGGCTCCCTCAGCTTGGGCACCGGCAGGCCTGCGGACTTGCTGCTGATGTTGGAATCGATGCTGCTGGTACTAGACCTGTTCCCAGCCCCGTTGCGGCTGGTGGACTTACTGGGCCGCGGCAAACTCCGGTACTGCAAGTTTGTCCGGGAGCTGAGGGACAGGTACCCGTCGTCCTGGTTCTGAGCCCCGTCCATGCTCGTCTTCCGGCCAGTGGACCGACCCACAAGCGCCGATGACTTTGGGATTTTGCCCAGGGTGGCTGACCTGCTGGTGACAGTGGCTCCGCTGGCTGTGATCATGGCCAGACCGGCGGCCGAGCCACTCTGCTTCTTGAACCCAAAGCTGTTGGCATTGGCAGTGGGGGTCCTGGCGCTGCCGGGGAGGGGCTTTTTGGATTCGTCCCCACTGCTGCGGCCGGCGTCCGACGGGGAGCGCTTCACCTGGGAGGCTTTGGGAGAGAGCCTTCCTTTCTCGGACACCTTCGCATCGTCGGTTTTTCCTGGGAGAGAAATCGGCACAGTTAACCTGCAAACCCAGAAGCCAGCTCATCAGCTCAGCCTGTTTAAGACCCTCCCCTTCTTCAAAGAACCAGCTCACTTTCCCCTTGGGGAGAGCAGCGCCTTGGGAGGCAGAAGACAGCTTTTTAGAAAGACAATCTAGTCTACCACTGTCACTGGGAGCCTTTTAGGAGATGTCAGCGATTCTACTCACTTGCAGAGCATCTGAATTCACCCAGAGCAAAGCCCAGCCAGCCAATCAGCGCTGTGTCTGGAGAAGAGACCCTGACTTTTACTGAACTTCTCCCTTTGTCCATTCAAACGATGTTCCTAACACTTCCAGGAGGCACCCCTGACTTCCTGCAAAAACACTTCCCCTGTTTACACACACCCTTCAGTCATGGACAATATCAACTCCACATACCAACAGTTTATAAACACTTGACCGTGTGCCCTTGAGGGTTAGCTCCTGCCCAGCACACGGTCATACTCGTTCACTGTGGCCTCAGCCAGGAAACCATCTGCAGACTTAAGCCCTCACACTCACATATTTCCATCTGGAAAGAGGAAGAGCTGTGAACCTGTTTGAAAGAGGATTATTAGCAGAGTCTACACCAGCGACGGCGAACCTATGACACGTGTGTCAGAGGTGACACGCGAACTCATTTTTTTGGTTGATTTTTCTTTGTTAAATGGCATTTAAATATATAAAATAAATATCAAAAATATAAGTCTTTGTTTTACTATGGTTGCAAATATCAAAAAATTTCTATATGTGACACGGCACCAGAGTTAAGTTAGGGTTTTTCAAAATGCTGACATGCTGAGCTCAAAAGGTTCGCCATCACTGGCCTACACCCAGAGAACAAATACCTGAGCATGTACAGGGACTTAAAACCACACACACAATTCCTTGCTAGAGTGACTGCGGTTTTGGTTTTCAAACTGACACCTGTGGATGCCAGACAGCGTCTGCCTCTTACTCACCGGTTCCTGGAGTCTTGAGCGTGCCCGCCGGGGCAGCCGGCTTCGTCCTCGGCATGGTGATGCCCACCTGGGCGGTCATGCCTCGCCGCCACGAGCCCGTCTGGGAGATGACGGGGTTCTTCTTGCCCGACGTGCTTTTGTCAGACTCATCAGACACGTCCGAGGGATTCCGCCGCCACTTGGACCCCGGCTCCATCTTTATGCCGCTGTCTGACCCTCCGTCGGACTTCTTGACATCATCGCCCGACCAGAGGGAGTTCCTCTCCACCTGCGAGTGCTTCTCCGCGTCGGTCTGTGGGTGAGACTCCGAGTTAGTCCCTCCCAAGCCCCAGGTTAGAGAGACCCTCACCACAGAGCAGAGATGCCAATACACAGGATTAAGGGGAGAATAGTAACCCCTTGGTACTCTGGCTATCTTATTAGAAAGCCTGATTTTTGGGGTCCAAGGAAAGTAAAGAATGTAAATGTCCTACAGGGATGTGAGGAAGGAGAGTACAAGGGGCCAGAAGATCACGAGGGAAAGAGCCCCATAGAGAGCCGTGAGCAGACGCAGATGTGGCGAGAATTCAGCCACCAACTCTGCCACTTGGCGACAGACCTCCTCTCACTCGGGCAGCCTGATCTCTAGCCAGCATCCAGCCTCCTGGCTGTTTCCCTTTGTTCTGCCGGCTCCCTATCACTCCCCTGGCAGAGAGAGCTTTGAAGCTCGCGCAGCGCCTGCCTAACGCTCGGAGCCAGTGAGCTCCGAGCCAGTGAGCGAGCAGGCGAGGGTGGCTGCTACTTCTACAGGGAGGGAGAGGGGCTGAGAGGAAACACATCCTCCAAAGCCATTCCCCCCAAGCTCACAGCCGGCGGTGCCTGCTCCTATCCCAGCTCCGTGTCTGTGCCCCATCGCCTTGCTCCTCCTGTGGGATTCTGCTCAGACCGGGGATATGATTCGCCAGCTTTCTTTGGAAGAGCCCTCACCTGCTGGCATGGAACCCAGGAGGGGGCAGAAGTGTGATGTCAATGATTCACTGGGTGAAAAGGCAGGAGCTAACCAGATGGCCTTGGGGGCCTCCCTCAGGGTGGGGCCAGGCCAAGGACAAGCCAGTGGGAGAAGCCATGCAGAGAATGGGGACGGGAGGTCAGCCACACTTTAGGGGGGCCATACTAAGACAGAAGTCCCAGAGAGTGGGCACCATCAGCAAGGCAGGAAATCAAACTGATCACCTGGCCAGAATCTGGCCTAATGCCTGGGATCCACGAGTACACCTTCCTCCACAAAATACACTGGCTGGGAGGGATAAAGTGTAAATACAGACGAGCAGCCCACACTCAATCGTCTCTCTGTCGCCACCATGGACTCCTCTCTCTCAACCCCTTCACCCCCTATGAATTCCACTCATCCACGACAGCCACATGACGAGTGCGTTCGGTCATTCCTCAGCACATACTGAGTTCCTGCTGCTGGTACCAGGCACCAGAGACATGAGGAGGGCGAAAACCTGCTCACCTGTGGGGAACCCCGCTGTGGCGAGGGACAGAGGGAGACTTCCCGCCCTGAGCACAGAGCAGGAGCTCCCAGGAGGCTGGGTGAGGAAAGGTGCGAACAGGCGAACACAGGCCTTCCAAGCCACTGCGCGCTGTAACAAAAAGATGTCACCTGATCCCGGCGATTACCTGGTGCAATAGGGTAAGTAGGTAAGGAGTGCTGTCTTCATCTCAGTTTTACAGGTGCGTGGAAACTAAAGCCACGCACGCCCTGTCCCCCCCCCCCCCCCCCCGCGTTCCTTCCTCGGAACAATTCCAGGATACCCATTCAACCAGGATCTCAGTGCCCGCTGCTTGCAGGCACCCACCGCGCAGGGCCTGAGGATCTGTGGGTAAGACTGGTTCCACACTCCTGGAGCGTACAATCCAGCGAAAGAGGCAGAGATTGCACAAATAAACACAAGCAAATGACTAGTTGTGAACTATGAAGGCTGTTATAAGGATAAAGGTGTCTGAGAGAGAAATACAGGCATTGTCGTAATTTAGATTATGAGAGCAGGGACAACGTTCAGGTAAGGCCTGTCTGAAGAAGTGCCCTAAAGAATGAAAAGAAACTTGCTAAGAGAAGAGTTTAGGGAAGAGCATGCCTGACAGAGGGAAGAGCATGAGCAAAGGCCCTGGGCATGAAAGTGTGGCTCAGGAAGCATTCACCTAAAATGTTTGCCCGGGGCCACTCCCTGCCAGGCAAGCTCTGGGGCACTGGGAATACTTCAATGGCCAAGGTCAAGTAGAAATCATTGCTATCTTGTCAGATACCTTGTAACACTTTCCAATATATTCTAAGAGGTACCGAAAGCTTAGCACGTACCACATCCTGGGGTTCTGCATTCGTTCTTTTAATAGTCATTCCTATGTAGCAGTAATAGTAACAGTAATAGTAACAAACAGTAATAATAAAATTGTAGCAGTAATAGTAACAGTAATAGTAACAAACAGTAATAATAAAATTGTAGCAGTAATAGTAACAACACATTTTATTAAGCACGTACTGTGTGTTGGGCACTGGGCTAAGGTGCTTTACATGTGTCATTTAATTTAATCCTCACCAAAAATCTCTGAGGAAGTTACAGTTCGGTCTCAACTTGACATAAGACAATTGAGGCGCAGAGTGGAAACGTGTCCAAGACGACACAGTGAGGAAGTGGAGGGGCAAGGATTGATTCCACGGAGTCCACGCTTTATGCCTTTATGCCACGCTGCCTTCCTGGAGAATAAGCCCAAGGACACGAGGCATCTCTGCTTGCCCGGCGGCTCCTAACGCCATCCCAGCACCCAGAGGATTCTCTTTCCATACTGGCTTGCTGGTTGTTCCCCAGCCCCGCCCCCTGAGAAGCTCCAGCCTCGCCTCTCGGGTGGGACCCCCCAGAACCCCGATTCCACCAGTGGCACAGAGAGTGCTGGTAGCCCTGGCTCAGGGCTGTGGCTAGAGTCCCCCTCTGTAAAAAACAATCACCCCATCACCACACCCTCACAACTCGGACCTGGCGGCAGCCTCCCCCACACTGCTCTGAACACTGGGTGTCTGCCTGGGACACTGCTGCCTTCACGTTCCTATCTGCTTAGCAAGCCCTCCCTGAGCCACAGGCCAGACCGTCTGGTGGCTCCACTAGGGATCAAAAGATGAAACGGTCCCAGCCTTTCTGTTCCCAAGGCTTCCAACACAAGCCAGCTGTATCCCCACCCCTAACCCCGCCGCCCCCCAGCCCCGGCCCCAACCTCTAGATGCCTTTGTCAGCTGTTCCATCTCAAATGGCACCTAATGTTGGAAGGATTTTCCTGTGGCCCCTACCTGGAAGTCCATTTAGTCACTCAACATCCAGGTGGGGAAACAGCCATACAGGAGAGGGGAGAGGCCTGAAGACTGGAGAGTTCGTGACCCAGGGCCCACAGCGGGGAGGCCGATCCTCAGACTGACAGGGGGGAACCAAGGTGGGGCTGAGCAATGAAGGCGGCGGCGGGGGGGGGGGGGGAAGCCTGGGGCACAATGGGGGGGGAGCACATGGGCTGGAGTCGGGCAGACTTGAGGTTCAAGGACGGGATGCTGCCACTCCTTTGCTGTGTGTGACCCTGCAGGAGGTGGCTTACCTTCCCCAAGATCATTACCTTGCATAGAAAACAGGGGGCAAGTAATCCAGAGGAAATTAAGAAAGAAACAAGGTAACTCTGAGCAGCTACCGAGAACCAGGCACCGAGCGAGAGAGGTCAGATAAAGCGTTTCCAGGGCACCCCCACTCTCTCCCTGCAGGATGGATCTATTTACTGTCATTTCATGGGAGAGGAGGCAGAGGCTTGGAGAGGTTGGTTAGCTTGTCCAAGGATGTCCACACTTTTCCCTGACCCACAACCTGGTCTGGCTGCCCAGCAGGCTGCCCAGCCCTCCCGGAGGAAGTCAGTCAAGGGGCTGTGGCGCCTCGGCGGGGAGCGTCTGCCCAGGCGCTGAGAAGCTGCGCACGATGCCCGAGGCGGATACCTGGGCACGGGTGCCTCGGCCGCGCACACTCAGGGCTCAACATCCTGGAGGAAAAGTCACTTAGACAGGGCCTCCACCTGCCAGGATCGCTCCTCCCCATGCGCCTCCTGCTCTTCCAGCAGCTAAATGAGGCCGAGCTCAAGCTTTCCAGACCACACCGTCCTGTTCCTTAGCTGTCCTTCCTTTTAGCTATTCCTCAGAGGCTTTCGAACCTGAAAACCTAGGGCAACCTGTTTCCCCGGGACACGCTGAACCGCTTCTCCCCGACTCTCCCCGCCGTGCCTGGGACACTGTGCTGCCCACCCACCCAGGGAACCAGTATGTGCAGAACCGGAGTGAGCCCTGGGGAAGGCCGGCCAGGCACATCTGCCCGCTGCCCGCTGCTGAGGGGGAGGAGTAATGGCCCTTCGCATCCCCCCGAGTGGTGCAGAGAGGATGGGGAGGCTGCATCTACACAGATTCAAATATTTGGAGATGCTCCCTGGGCAGGAACAAAGGGGTGCCACTAAAAACCCACTTACAGAGACCATCGCAATAGGAATCTTAGTAACTATTGGTGCAAGTCGATGCTTTATTCCAATTCCTATTTGCTGGGCTTTTATTTAAATACTAGAGGCCTGGTGCACAAAATTTGTGCACAGCGGGGGGGGGGGGGTGCGTGTCTCAGCCCGGCCTGCACCCTCTCTAATCCAGGACCCTTTGGGCGAAATCCTTCTCACAATCTGGGACCATTGGCACCTAACTGCTCACCTGCCTGCCTGCTTGATCGTCCCAAACCACCTCTGCCTGCCAGCCTGATGCCTCTAACTGCTCCCCTGCCAGCCTGATCACCCCTAACTGCCTCTGCCTCGGCCTCTGCCACTGTGGCTTTGTCCGGAAGGACATTCAGTCTAATTAGCATATTATCCTTTTATTAGTATAGATTTTAAACACAGGTCATTTTAAGCAAAAACAACCCAGTGGATAGTAAACCCTTTATTTATTTATATTTTTAATTTTTTTATAAAAATATATTTTATTGATTTTTTACAGAGAGGAAGGGAGAGGGATAGAGAGTTAGAAACATCGATGAGAAAGAAACATCAATCAGCTGCCTTCTGCACGCCCCCTACTGGGGATGTGTCTGCAACCAAGGTACATGCCCTTGGCCGGAATCGAACCCGGGACCCTTCAGTCTGCAGGTCAACACTCTATCCACTGAGCCAAACTGGTTAGGGCAAGGATATTAAACCCTTTAAGTCCCTTGTAATTAACTCTCTGATCATGATCAAGGGTCATGTATTTTTGAACCTGTTCTGATGTGACCTGAGCTCGATGAAAGCAAAAAGCCGGTCAAAGAGGGGAGGGTCCTGGCATGAACTGGATTCAAGTGCACCTGACAGAAAAGCATTTGTGGGTCCCAGCTGCTAACTCTGTGTTGCTGTGGAAAATAGATTCCACCCCGGCTTTGTGCAGAGGGAACACAGACCAGGAGCTTCCTCCAACAGTGTTTTGTTGCTTAGTGTGCGTCTTAGGAGCAAGCCTGTTCCCAGCTGGCGAGTAAATAAAAGAGAAACTACTGATTTCCTGATCCTCCTTGCCTCTCTCCCTCCTTCAGTCCCCTCCTCTCTGCCTCCCTCCCTCTCTCCTCTCAAGTATCTCCCACAGCCTGCCTGCCCCTGAATGCAGACACCCAGGGGTCAATTCCTTGGTTCTCCATTTTAGTATCTAAGGATGTGTGGAAGCAGTTTTTATTTATGTTACGTATGTTATGAAATTAGGATGAATATCAAAGAAAAAATTGGTGTCCACAAGGAAAGGAGAACCAGGGGACACTGTGACGTTTGGCAAGTGGAGGCGGGAGGGACACAGGTGGTCTGGGAGCTTGTAACATGTCTAATCACTGACTGAACAGTGATCACTCTGGGGCAGTGTGACTTAGGGTTGCTTTTTTTTTTTGAGGTATAAGACTCATATAATGAAGTTTGAAATCATAAGTATACAGCTTGAATAAATTTTATCAGTTTAACTTATATAACTACCGCTCAGAAATCAAGCTACAGAAAGAACATTATCAGCACCCCCAAATCTTTGTGCCTCTTTCATCTGGATAGTTCCCCCCACCCCTGCTAACAACCACTAAAACCCATCCTCACTCTCCAACAATAATTAGAAATTCTGGCTAAACTGAAAACTCAAGAAGTCACAGGCAAACTACTTAGAGCAGCGGTTCTCAACCTGTGGGTCACGACCCCTTTGGGAGTCGAACGACCCTTTCACAGGGATCGCCTAAATACATCCTTCATATCAGATATTTACATTACGATTCATAACAGTAGCAAAATTACAGTTATGAAGTAGCAACGAAAATAATTTTATGGTTGGGGGTCACCACAACATGAGGAACTGTATTAAAGGGTCGCGGCATTAGGAAGGTTGAGAACCACTGACTTAGAGGCTACACCTACTACATGGCATCAGGCAGTGAACACTCCTTTCTGTGGACCTGAATTACTCCCACACTCTGACGCATCCACAAAGAAAAGATGCCTTTGAGAGCAAAGAGATTCCAAAGCAGTCCCTATCTGTACAGAGTGAGAAATGCCGAGAAAGAAAGCAGATGAGGAAGGGAGTGAACAGACACGGAAGGGAGTGAGCGGAGGGGGCAGGTCAGCTCTGCCCTCCCAAGGTCCCTCTGGGAGACTCTGTCGGGATCAGACCTTCCACGGGTTCCCCAGAGGCAGCGGCTGCGGGTGAGGAGACCCATCATGGAAAAGATTACAGCCCCCATATGCCAGTGCCATGACTGACCAGACCTTGTGCTGCTCAGGCCCACCTTGGGGAACAGGCGTGAGGATGGCACTTGGCTTTGCACTAGTGAAATGGGCCGACTAGGCCAAACCATCCCTCCGACCACTCAGGAATGCGATGAGGGTGAGTGAATGGAACCCTGAGAAACTGCTTGGAAAGCAAAGACAAGGTGGCACTGTATTCAAAACAGAACAGCTGAGCGTGTCAGGTAGGGGTTGAAAATGCAAGTTCTCAGGGTGAGGCAGCTGTGCACCCTGGGGCCTGGGTGCAGGGCGGGAGGGGGGGACACCTGGGCATCGCTGATGGTTGCCATTGGAGAACCTAGTTTCAAAGAGGTAATATCTTCTGATTTTTTTTTTCCTAGAGAAAAGTTGTGTTAAAATAACACAATTTATAAAATTTGACATGGAATTCAGTTTCAAAGAAAAATAATACCGTGGGCCCAATAAACCACATCGGCAGGAGGATGTGACCTACACCCGGAACAGTGCCCAAGCTCTGGTCGGGGCGTTCTGGTCCTCCCATCCGGGGCTTTCAATCTTTGTTCCCACCTCATCATTCTCAAGGGATCAGACACATGCCAGTGGACGGCTAAGAGGGGACACACACCCCAGGTTAAGAATGGCCACTGAGTCAGCGTCCTATCGTTTTAAAAACATTATTAAACTGAGGTCCAGGAAGGAAACATGATTTACCAAGGCCACCACAGTGAGAGTGGTGAGGTCTCCCCACTCCCATTTCCAGTGCCCTGAGCCTGACCCCCTCCCCTGCAGGCAGAGGCCACTGTTGGGGGACCAACACACAGGCAGTGAGCAGGAGATTGGGCCTCGTCTCATGAACCTGGGGATTCTGCTCACCCCTGATGGCCCCCTGGGCCCACAAGACCAAGGCTTTCTGCTGGCAGGGCCTTTGGGGGAACCTGGGGGTGGGGAACCTGGTCCTCACCTGCACATCCAGGTTTTTGCGAGAAGAGGCAGGTGTGTTGGCATAGGAGCTGATGGAGGAGCTGGTGTTGATGTCATCAGTGCTGAGGTTGTCTATGGTGTCGCTGATCCCGCTGCTGACGGAGCTGCTGTCATCCCAGCTGCCAAGACAAACACATACTGAGCATCAGAACCTCCCGCTGCGCCAGCTCAAGCTGCCGGTGCCAACATACGCACACCATCCCCAGGCTCCCTTCGCCAGCTCAGGCTGCCGGTGCCAACATATGCACACCATCCCCGAGGCTCCATGTGTCATGAAGCCCCAGACAAAGCTCTTTGCTTCTGACGTGACTCATCTTCATGGGAGCCACCATTCTTGCTGTTTTGGACGGGCAGCTGGGTCCAGGGGCTGATATAGACCTTCCCCGAAGGGCTGGGTGCTTCCCTGAGCAGAGGTGGCTAAAGACAGTACCCACCTCCTAGCCTCAATTTCGTCTCGGGAACATTGTAAAAGCCAATGGCCACTTCCCAGGCCTCTCGGCGGAGCAGGAGCCGTGGCTTTGGAGACTAGAGCCGAGAGCGGTGCAGAGAAAGATGCAGTAGCAGCACTCTCCTTGGGCATCAAAGTAAGTACGAATACTCTGGGCTCCACTCCTGCCTTTCACTCCAAGGCAACGAAAGGCAGCAGGAGCCTGAGAGCTCTACTTGTAGCTCTGCCTCTAATCATATCCCAGGATACATCTAAAATAGAATTCTTCACTGCCTACCTCTCAAGTCCATTGAGACCACCCGCACCCCTGCCCAAGGCAAGTGTCTGGGAAACGATTCTTCTATTTCGTCCTTGCCATCTCCCACACTATCACGACATCTAAATCCCCCGCCTGGTCCTGCCGTCTCAGCTGCAATGTGCACCTGCCACCCCACAGTTCAAGCTGCTACCGACTCTGCCTAGGTTACGGCCAACAGGTCGCTGGGCTCTGTGCCCACTTCTAAACATGCCATTCTCCCCATGGCAGCCATCTGAAACGTAAGTCAGGTCCTGCTGCTCCACTTTCGCATGCTCCAGTGGCTTCTTGGGTACTGAAAACTCACACGCCTACTCTGGCCCTCAAGACCCTCTACCTGCCTCCCTCCTTAGTCCTGTCCCCACCAGCCTCTCCATCACTCTCTGGCTCTGACCACATGGGCTCTACTCCTTCTAAGCCAACAGGGTTCTTGTATTCAGGGCTTTCCACTTGTTGTCCCTCTTCCTGGACACTTGCTGCTGCCTCCTTCTCATCTGAAGTGTCACCCTCAGAAAGGCCTCTTTCCTGTCTGTCTATGTATAGCCCCCCCCCCGTCCCCCCCAATCCACCAAGCCTGCTGCATTTTCTCCTTTGGTTGCAGGTGCATCGCAGGTGATTTAAACTCATGGGGCTATAAAAAAGCCTCCAACACTGCTCTACTTGATCTAGAGAAAATAAAAGCAAGCACTATGGTTTCCTATCGTACAGGTAGAGAACCTGAGGCTCAGAAAGGCCGGACCACTAGTCAGTGGTGGAGCAGGACCGGGATCTGGACATTATGACACTGAAGTCAACCTCTTTCCTGTGACGTCAGGCAGCATTCCTTTTTTTTTTTTTTTTTTTGAGGATAGTTCCTTAATTTTATTTATTTTTTATCCTCACCCGAGGATATTTTTCCATTGCCTATTTTTTCAGAGAGAGTGGAAGGGAGAGGGAAAGACAGAGAAAAACATCAATGTGAGAGAAACACATTGATTGGTTGCCTCCTGCACAAGCCCTGACCAGGGCCTGGGCCAGGAAGGAGCCTGCAACCGAGGTACGTGCCCTTGACCAGAATCGAACCTGGGACCCTTTGGTTTGCAGGCCGACGCTCTATCCACTGAGCCAAACCTGCTAGGCCAGGCAGCATTCCTTATGGTAATCTTCAGGGCACACGGGCACACGGCACGGCTCACTTCCCGGGAGGAAGCCAAGGCTTACGGGGGACCAGGTTCACCTTCATACAGCAGGCATGGTGAGCCAGCAACTACTCCTGTTCTGTCTGATAGCAAAGCGCTGACTTAGCCACTGTACCCACCACTCAGGCCTCCACCCGCGTCTTGCCTTGGAAATGCCGGGTGGGTGAGGCCCACCCCCAATAACTCAGAAGTTCTAGTTCATTCCAGCAGCTTACTAGTACAAGGTGCCTCCCTGAGCTCTAAGGGGCAGGCAGGATGACAGAGGCTTAGTGAAAATTTCTTTTCATTTCCTTTCCCTCCAGCACTCCTATTTGGCTTCCAAAAGCCCACCCGGAGGGTCCCACAGAAATGAGGGGAAAATGTGTGCCTGGGCCCCAAGTAGAAGGATAAAGGTAGGAAGCCTGAGGGCTCAGAAGGCGCTGTATTGTGAAGTCACAGGGTCCAGGAGGTCCCAGGCTCCAGGGTCTTAGCAAATGTCACGCATGTGATTCCACTGCTTTGGTCTGGCCTCCATTTGGTTCCAAATCCTCCTTTGAGACCTTCTCCAAATCCCCAAGCCCACCCTCACTTCCCTGAACTCTGAATTCCCAAACTCACACATTTGGATTCATTTCTATACACTCACACCATTTTCTAGTTTTTTCCCTATGGAAAGGCCTGCCCTACCTTCCAAATCTACGCAGAGGCTGCCGGGGGATGGCAGCTGAGTGCCTCTCAGGTGTCAGGCATAGCGCAGGGCACTTTGCATATATTATACATCTCTCTCCAGTCCCCATATCATTCCTGCAAGGCACCTATTATCCTCCCCACGTAACAGATGAAGAAATCAAGGCTGAAAGAATAAGTATCCTGACCAGTGCTTTTCAGCCAATGTTGCTTTGGGTTTAAAATGCAGAACTGTCTATCGATTTCAGAACATGTGCTCCTCTGGCCTGGGTCACGCCTTTCACAACAAGGCCAATCACGGAGCACCTGCCATGTGCCAACCAGCCAACATTTGCACGAATTCTTGCCAACTCTCCTGTATACTCAGAGGTGGCCTTGCCTCATAATGAGGAAACTGAGGCTGTGAGAATCATCGTCCAAGGTCACTCTACAAAGGTAGGGCAGAGCTGGGGGTGAAACGCTACCTGACCCCAGCACACCTCTTCCCCTGCCAGCACCTGCAGGGTGACGCTGCAGCGAGGTCAACCTCGCCTTGTGAGTCACCTCTCCTCCATCTCCAGGCACATAGTAGGTGCTTCTTAAATGCCTCCTTACTGAACTCATGTGCAGAGAAGAGATGGGGCACGTTCTGATGCAAACTCACCACCAGCACTGGATTCAGAGCCCAGGTCTCTCACCACTTCATTCTTTCACAAACCACAACTCTGTGCCTCAGTTTCCTTAGGGGTGACACGTGTATGATACCACCTAGGCTGGGGAAAGCATGACATAACAGATGGAAAAGGCCTCAAATCTGCTCTCACGATTAAATGAAAACCCCAAGTCTTTCATTGCATCGGCTCTGCAATTAGGAATCTAATGCATGAAAAATTCCTGTACTCTGATGAAGAAGGACTGGTGGGAGAGGTGTGTGGCTGGTGAGGAGGCAGGACAAAAGTTGGTAACAGGTGCCCGTGAATCCATCCCCAGATTTTTTTGCTTTGAAATTGTACCTGCTCTTCCTCTGTGGCCTTTCAACACCAGGATATTATTCCAGTGGGGCCCGGGGCACTGATCACACACCTGACTCTTCCCCCTCAGGACCAGAGCATCACGAGGCTTATCCTTGTAACCGAGCTGGCCCTGAAAGGTAGGTGTCAGTGATCTGCCCCACAGAAGAGTGGGAGTGGGGCGACCGGTGATGCGATGAAGGGGCAGTGACACCCAGGGAAGCCCATGCTGGGCAGAGCGGCCTCAGTGTCCCCCGAGCTGCCCGCATGTCAGAAACCAGAGCTGTCCCCACCCTCGGAAAGCCAGCCATGTCTCCTTCACTTCTGGGTCTTTGGGACACTGCGAAGCCTGTCTAGATATAAAACCACTTAGTTTCAACTTGTCTTTCTGCCCCAAATTCAGGGTATAAATGGTCACGAGCCACCAAGGGTAGGTCAGTAAGTCCCGAGATGTATTTTAAGGAAAACTAGCTCCATGAGATGCTCTGTGGTGAGGATGCTGCCTTAACGAGGGGACGTGGGCACGCTGGCTCTTCTGTGCTCCTCGTAGAGATCCACATTGTGCGTGTACCTCTTACTGGCTATGAAGTCCTGGAATGATCTCTTTAACGTCATCTAAAATAGTATTGCCCAAACTTAGATGACCACACAGGAGACGCTGAGAAGAATGAAAACACAACTCTGGAAAAAGTGCACTTATAGCCAAGAGCTGTCAGCCGCCAGCCACTCCATCCTCAGCAGCCCGGAAGGCAGCGAGCAGAGGGAAGCAGCATCTAGAGGAATGGCGCCCGTGGGCTCCTGCGTCCAGCTGTACCTAAAGCAGGAGCACCCCTGGGAGACCAAGCTGTGAGAACTAGTCCTTTCTTTTGCTCAGAACTGGTTTGCTTAGTTTTTTTTACCACTTGGTACACCCATGCCAACTAGTGGGGAACTGCAATTTGTTTGTAAAGTGGCTCCAGACGTGTGGCCAAGAGTCAGACAGGAAAAATGTGGAAGGCATGCAGAGCCCATTCAGGCAGCAAGGACATTAGTGGAATCCAGTCAAGTGGCAAAGGAAATTAGGTGCAACCCAGGATGGGGAACGAAAGTCCATTGACCCAAGTCAGGCGATAAATGTTGAAAGAGGTACAAAAAACTGATTACAACTTCAACTTGAAAGAAACCCAGAGGGTGTGTGTTTACTGTGTGGTGAAATGAGACTCCAGCCCAGAGGCCGGAGGGACCCCAATGACACAGCAGAAAGAACGGCTGTGTTTCCAGGTATGGCTCTCAAGCGGTCATTCTGGAATACGAGTTGGCCATTCCTGCCTCATGGTCTTCAATCTGATGGAGCAAAACCATAGGCCGGTCCTGGGCCCACCTGAGATGATAACCTACTACTCTTAGTTAGGAGAAATGATGTTGAATCCTGGAAAGGTTTAAAAGGATGAAGAGAGATGATGAAGTAAACCACAACATTAATACTTAACTTTTGGATGAAAGTTTTCTGGTCATTGGGATAATCTCTGTATATTTATAATATTTAAAGGGGTATAAGACATACTAGAGAATTTGAAAAACAGTCTTGTGATGGCAATTTTAAATGAGTACTGATTTCTGATGAGATTTTTAAGATAGAATATTTGAAATATGCATTCAGACTGTAAAAAGACTGGGAGTGTTTGAGATAATGTATGACATTTGTGACTGTGATGGATTTGTAAGAGTTGGCTAAGTGCTTAGAAAGATTTTGCTTGTTAGGCTGGTAAGTCCACTCTGTCAGACATATGAAGAGCCCGCGCAAACCAGGTTAGCTAAATTTGTGAACACAGCCTGAATTATTGAAGAAAACGATCCAAGTTTGCACACAGTACTAATTGTTTAGATTCAATTTGTTCAATCTGAATGGATAATCAAATAAGAAGTGGCCATCCTCTTAGTTTGTGCAAAACCACTGGATTTATAGGTGATATTTATAAGAGAGCATTGGTTTAAAAATTAAAACTTCAATAAGCCATATAGTAAAACCTGATTAACTCTAAGAAGCTCTTTTTGAGCACCAAGCATTCCGCAAGACGTGTGGGAAGATGTTAAATGAGCTTTCACTTTCAAAATGGATGGCTTTTACATGAAGGACCACAGGAATCGATGAACCCAAGAAAGCATCTCCCCTCTTCACTTCCCCCAACTCTGGCTCACCTTTGCTCTGCACGTGAAGACTTCCGAGGCTACTCCAAAGACCTTAGTGGAAAAAGCCTTGTGCTCCACAGCCTTGAGAAAGAAGACCCCAGGGCCTGTGCCAGATCAGGCTCCATCAGAGCAGACTGAAAGGGCTGTGGGACACACAGCTGCTCTCCCTGTCTTCTTGTTCTTCTTTTTTTAAATTTTAAGACAGCATGTCATAGATATGCCCTCCAAATTTGTTGGCTGAGGTATTTGGAGAAACGGCAAGAAGATGCATCCACTGATCCCTCACAATCATCAACACAAGAGCACCATTTCCCAGGCAGATCAGTCATGAACCTTTTTCTCTACTCAGTAAAGTGTCCTCCATCGGTCCAGCAGACAACGGCACAAATGGAGTTATAAGCAATCAGGTCTGAAAATGACGTCACCTCCCTTTAGCCAATGGTGGGAAGAAGGAATTCCATCAAATGTTCGCTATTTTTCCTCAAGACTCGGAAACTCAGTATTTTGGATCCTGAGGCAGGGTCCTTGAATGGAGGGATTGAGACAGCAACCAAGGTACGTGACCTTGACTGGAATCGAATCCGAAACCCTTCAGTCCAAGGACCAATACTTTAACCACTGAGCAAACTGGCTAGGGTGGACAAGCCAATGTTTTTTATTTATTATTTTAATAGATTTGTAGAGATTTCAGATAGGAAGGGAGATGGAGAGAGACTGAAACATCAATGATGAGAGAGAATCATTGATCTGCTGCACCTTGCACGCCCCCTACTGGGGACTGAGCCCACAACCTGGGCATGTGCCCTGACTGGAATTCAACCTGGGACCCTTCAGTCCGCAGGTCTTCGCTCTATCCACTGAACCAAACCAGCCAGGGCCCAAGACAACATTTTAACCAGAAGCAAGGCTCTCAATTTGTCTACTCCTCTTGGAAAAATACAGATGAGAAGAGAAAAAAAAAGGGACCAGGAAATCCATCCAAAACGGGAAAGGCTCATAAAACCAGGAGAACCAGTTTCAGAGTCTTCCAAGGGATGCTGACATCACTGCGTCAGGAATTCAAATGCCACTCAGAGGGCTTAAAGCACAACGGGAACAGTCCAAACACAAGCTAGCTGCTACGGAAGCACAGGTGAAAGAGTCATAAATTATTCCGGCTTCTCACACCACACTCCCTGTTTGCCTCACTGCTGTGGGAGCCAGCATTCCACAGAACTGAGCAGGGATTCCACAGGACTGAGCAGGGAAACGTGCTTTCGCCAGGCCCCCTGAAGCACCACCTTTTTTAAATCTCAAACTCTTCTGGGAGTAGGTGGATGCAGCAGGAATCTGTAATGGTCTTGAGTGAGTGTGGTATTACATTGATAATTTCATCTCCCATGAAGCAAAAAGGCAAAACAGAACCCCAAGGTTAGAGGGATGATTAAACGGATTTTTCCACTAGGATTTACACGCCCAGCCGCAAAGATTCTGGCTTTTCTGGGAACAGGAGTTAGTGAAGGTTCTGGAGGGTCATTACACTTCTCAGATGGACTCCCCGCGAGATAATGTTGTTTATTCAAAGGAAAAACATGCTAAACGATGTTGTAAAAAAGTCCGATGGCAGATATCTATTGGTTCTCTGCTCACTAATAAGCCGCAGCAGGTCAGTAGAGATGCAGTACTGTAACTATGGTTCTGAAAAGCAATCTTCACAAAGCAGAGCCCCCAGCCCCTACCCCCCATCCCCCTCTCCTGCTCCAAAGACTCCATGTGCTTCCAGGAGGCCCTAGTGTCCTCAGAAACAGTCTGGGCCACCTCGTCCCCTTTCTGCCTCTTTTCTGGTAACCAAACACACTGCAGAGCCAAGGGCTGTGTCCAGGCCTTACCTGCTCACTTTTCCAGTTCTGCTCCAGAATCCCAGTAGAGCCCATTTACACCGCTGTCCGTGCCCCCTGCCAGACAGTTGTATTCAGTTGCAAAAGCCCAGACTGGTGGAACTTGTTTTCTGGCTATTGTTCAAGGCAATTGTTCCTTCCAAACCCCAGGGCCCAGCCTGGAATGAGATCCTTCAGTGTGGATGAGTGAGCAAGCCCAACCACAGGCTCAGCAGTAACCCAGAGGAAAGGAAAGGGTTTGGCTACCTACAGTTCCCACCAGACAGGTATGTTAACTATTTCCTCCCCAGGAGGTTCTCTCAAGAGCATCATCTCTAACCACTGCTGGGCCTATTAGGAAAACTCACTTTCAAAGAATGCAACAGGGCTCCTGCAGAGGCCCACCTTTCACTGTCTATCTGGGAATGATAATCATATCATAGCCAACTTTAACTGAAGTTCAAAGTTGAGCCAGACTCTGCTAATTAGATGCCTTGCATTATTTCATTTAATCCTCACAACTCGATGATAAAAATAATAACGCTCAATGTGCCAGGCCCTGCCACTTTAGTTTATCCCAGGTACTGTCAGGCTAATACTATATCCATTCTACAGATGAGATGGCTGAGGCTTGGAAAGATAGGCCCGAAGGTCACACAAGTAGGAAATGCTGAAGCTGGGACTCAAACATAAAACCAGGAGTATTCAACTGTTGGGGGCAGAAATAGAATGTTGGGACCAGCTATAATTATAAGAAATATTAACCATGATTGTTTTGTTCTGATTGAAAAAAAAAAAAAGCACATTCCAACCTGGCTGGGAGTTGCAAGCGGGACCTGGGAGCTAACCTGGAAATTTGGCAAAGATTAACAACCTTGTTGCAGAAACCAGAGGCCTCAGGCCTTTGCAAATCCCCAGCCCTTTGCATTGCATATAAAGTGCCCATTTTGCATACCTATTCTTATTCCTGCAGCTGGCTTATGGTGGGGCAGAGCAGATTTTTGTGGATGGCCTGCTGCTCTCCCATACTGCCAGCATTATCCGAATAAATGCTCATATAGGATTCAATCCTGTCTCTGCTGAATTGGCTCAAGTAGTGACAGGTAGACAATTGATAGTCTGGTTATTTATTCATTTGACATATTTTAATGAACACCAAAAGAAAAAAAGATACAGTTACTCAAATAAAGCCACCACTCTCCAGGGTTCACCTCTGGGATCAGCCTACATGACTTGCAGTTCTGGTGCAAAATGACTCAGGACCTGAGCTCAAATTAAACCATGGGCAGAGGTAGACACTAATCCCAGTACATGGAGTCTCCTCTAGCAGGGCCAGGGTACCTCAGAGCCCCAGAGGCTCTGGATCAGTGGTTCTCAACCTTCCTAATGCCACGACCCTTTAATACAATTCCTCATGTTGTGGTGATCCCCAATTTCATTGTTACAAATTGAACATAATTAAAGCATAATGATTAATCACAAAAACAATATGTAAGTATCTATGTGTTTTCCGATGGTCTTAGACGACCCCTGTGAAAGGGTCATTCGACCCCCAAAGGGGTCACGACCCACAGATTGAGAACCGCTGCTCTGGATGGAGGCGGCACAGGCTCTGGAGAGAAGAGTAAAGCAGATCTGTGTCTGAACTCTGGCTCTGTCACCTACTGTTATGACAACAGCCTCTCCTCCAGGCTCAGGGCTCCTTCTGGGTGATATGGTGCTAGTAACACCCAGCCCTCGTAGCCTTTTGTTGGGACCAAATCAGAATTCCAGGCACACAGGAGATAACCGGCTCCTGTCAGCTGCAGTCCAGGACCCAGGGGACCCGCAGGGACTGCAGGAAGGAGACGCAGGCCACACTGTGAAATAGATGATATCGTTCAAGTGCAAAAACTTGCTTCTTTCTGCCATAAATGGACAATGTCCCAGGGGAGAGGCAGCTTCTACAGACGGTGCCAGGTGCAAGGCTGATCGTTTGGGGAGGAGAGAGGGACCACCGGCCCCATAAAGAGGGCTGGAAGGGGATTTAGCAGCACTCAGAACGCCTGGGTTGAGTTTCACCCCAAGGCACCTTTGTCCCATTTTGGTAACTCATTCCTTGAGCAAGTAGGTGGTCCCCTGAGTAAGCGTGAAATTCCTCCCTTTGGCTTGGTTGGGATGGAAACCCCAGCAGCTCTGGTCCAGATGCCTTAGACCCTCATTGTTACAATAGGCACCAGCCAGTCTGCTGACCTCAGTTACACAAAGCCCTCCTCCTCCCGGCTCCTCTGGAGGGCTCTCCTCCGGGGAGGGCTGCTGACATTCGGTCCACTGCCTGACGCTTTTGCCAAAGATCTCCACAAACCCACCCTGGTGCTCTGTTTACCAGAAGATACACGGACCCTCGGCATTCACAGAATTCAGCGTATTTTATATAGCTAATGAAAATAACAGGCAACATTTACACAAGGTGAAACCTTTTAACAGGCACCTTGCTAAGTATATTACATACATAATCCCACACACTCCCCCTCTCCATGACCTCGTAAGGCATAAACTATGAACGTTCCCTTTTCATAGATGTGGAAACTGAGACTTACAGAGGCTAGGTGACCTGCCCAAGGTGTCAGAGCTAATAAATGGAGCTGGATTTGAACCTGGATCTGCCAGATTCCGAAACCCAAGCTCTTCTTAACCTCATTCATTCAACCTAAGAGCAGAGGGAACGATGCTTTTAAATAGATCCTGGTCATAAAAGAACGCAGAACTCCCACTTGTTATCCAAAAAGCCCAGGGTACTTTTTAATGCAATCATTATTCTTAAAACATCCCCAATTAGTTAAAAGGCAAGGGGTAGGGGAGAAGAATTCCAGACAGGGCACTGGCTGGCTGGCTTAGTCTGGACAGATGGAGGGGGGTGTGGAGCCCCAGCACTCGCATTAACCCTCTGCACCTCCCCTGCCGCCCCTTACCCCCCAATACATTTTAGGGGGTCTGGTAACCTGAATGCACAAAACAAAATGCAACAGCCTCAGGGCAGCCGACAGAGGTGGCTGTACCCCAAAACCAATCTGGCCTCACTTTGCAGTTCGACAGGGGCCTGCCCCTTCTGGGGCAATGGGGTAGGGCAGTGGTCGGCAAACCACGGCTCGCGAGCCACATGTGGCTCTTTGGCCCTTTGAGTGTGGCTCTTCCACAAAATACCACGTGCGGACGCACATGTACAGTGCGATCGAAACTTCGTGGCCCGTGTGCAGAAGTTGGTATTTTGTGGAAAAGCCACACTCAAGGGGCCAAAGAGCTGCCTGTGGCTCATGAGCTGCAGTTTGCCGACCACTGGTGTAGGGGAAGGAACTCAGGTCAAGAAAAAAACCACTCAAAGTTAGTGTCACAACCCAAGAGCAGCTCAGTCCTAGCTAATTAGCCACCCCCAGCACACGTGAGCAGCCGGTGCCAAGCGCGGGTCAGCATGAACATGCTGGGTGTACAACCTCTCCCTCCAGGACGCCTTAAGTCCAGCTTTTCAGGAGGCAGGGCACAATCCCAGCCACCCAAGGCCAGCCCCAAGGCTATGAACCTCCCCAGATTTGATTTCCGCTTTAGGCTTCCACCCACTCTGAACTGGGTATAAGCACAAACCCAGCCACAGAGCTATCCATCTGCCCAGGAGCCTCAAAGAGATCAGAGACACCCAGGTAGGTACTGCTGCCAGAGCAGAGTTGCTTCTTAATATACACCCCCCTCCCACCCAGGAACCAGCAGAGTCTGAGCAGCCGGGGCTGGTGAACTTTGGTGAGTTCTTCACAACAAATAGTGCCTTCACCCAGCTGACCCACATTTAAACTCGCAGATTAAACCATCCCAGCCATCTCCCATGCCCAACAAGGAAGGCAGAGTGGTGGAGGGGACCTGGGTTCAATCCCTGCTTATTAGCTGTGTGACCTTGAGAAAGTTACTTAACCTCTCTTAGTTCCAACTGCCTCACCTCAAAATTAAGGATAATATTGCCGGTTGTGCAACAAAAATTAACTGAGACATTGTCTGTTGGATGCCTGGCAAGTAGTTAAGTGGTAATGAACATTGTTTTCTCCTCCCCTTGTCTGGGCTAAAAATAAAGTTCCTCTTTGGGCAGTTTTATAGCAGCCCTAACAAACAAGTACTCATATTTAAATCTCCCATGCCATCTCTCCTGGAGCCTAGTTTCCAGAAAAAACCCACCCAGTCATTTGTAGTATTAGTAAAATCAACCACTAGTTCTTAGAGTCCAAACAAAACCTCCAACTGCAAGTCATTTTAATCAGGGCACTGGGAACCACTAGCAGTTCTTGTGTGGCAGAGGGAGGGGGAGTGTGGGGGCGGACAATGCCTCTACCCAGCTCCCCCTCCCCCGAAAACCTGAAATAAGGACCTAAAACAGCTGGGTGATCAACACTCACTTTTTCTGTATCAGTAGCCTAAGTTGATAAGATGGTCTGGGAAATATTGGCGTTACCCAAGTGACCAGGTGGACCAAGGGCATTTGGGTCATGGTCCAGCTCCCTCTAAAACTATAAAGGTAAGAATGAAAGGGGATGGGGGTGGGGGAGAAGGGTGCTGAATTTCCTGACTTCCCCAGCACTGAGCCCCCGGGGACTTCAGCAGCTGCAGCCACTGACTGCTCTGCCCGGCTTTCTAATGCCCTTCGGCTTTCTAATACCATTCAAGGAGCGACAAGACAGGACATGCACCATACCCACCCTCAAGCCCCAGAGTTTAGGAAATCGTCCTACCTTGTAAGGTTCCTAGGCCAGAGCATTTCACTACATTGTGGTCCTTGGAGAAAGTGGACAAAGACGCTGAATGAATCTCAGGATGGCAGCTCGTCAGCGAGCTGAGCCAGCCCACTTCACGCCAGGGAGTCCCAGGCACCCAGCGACGCTGCTACGAAAGGACCAGCTAGGAGGGGGATCACCATTCCGAAGCCCAGGAAAGAAACCCGACCCACCAACAAAATTAACCCATAAAATGCCGAGGGATCCAGAGGTCAGGCCCCCGTGGTAGTATCAAGTCAGCTGTGAAAAGTTTCAGCAAAGCAAAAGCTAACACCAAGCTCTGAAACTGTTACCGTAAAGCACTGAGTACAAGGGCCCTCCATGTGGTCCCAGGGAGTCTGCAAGGGCAGATCAAGTTGAATAAAATCTAAATGTGAGAAAATATTTTAAATCCCCTTGGACTGTACCAAAAGGTTGGAAAAGTCTTTTCAGTCAAAAGTGCTACTTTTAATAATGAGACAAACGTCACTAATGATAACATTTCTTAGCTCATGACATCAACAACTGAATGCAAAGCGTTTGATTGAAATGATTAGCCTAGAGATGCCTTCTGGATCCCAAGGAGAAAGACACCTACTTGCACAGTTACGATGACATACGTTTCTTCCTGGTGATGTCAATTTTGATGCAGTGCCAACAAAAATGTGCATTAATTCCTCATGCTACTTATTCGTTTTTTCTTTCTTTCTTTTTAAAGAAGCTCAGTCTAGGCATAGCTACTTTAAACATTACGGTACAGAGGCTGAGAGGGGAGTTGGGACAGGACTGAGTCCCAGTGCTGGGATGGGATGGGAAGGGGTTGCACCAACTAATCCCCTATTAAAACCTGTAATCAAGGAATTCAAAAGGAACTATGTAAACAGATGCCATGAACAATGAACAACTGTTTTACTACTGAGAACTCAGAAGCAAAATTATGTTATAGCCACAAGCTTTTATTTCAAAATGAAGAAGGATTAACATGCTCTCCAACAAACCTATCCCTCTCTCCCCAAATCCTACCAGTTGGCTCCTGGCAGCTTTCAAAGACTTTCCCTGAGAAAGGCTGTCCCCCTGGCCTGGGCCACCTCTCTGGTAGGCTGGGGAGTAGGGTGTTGGGTGTGCATGAGTGTGTGTGTGAGTGCCTGTGTGACCTGTTTGGGGAGGGAAGCAATAACTGGTTCCAAGCAGGGTCTCCGTGTGGTCAGCGTTTGCTCAGCAAACAGAAGCCTCTCAAAGGGATGAAGAGCCATTCCTCCCCCACCCAAGGGGGAGGAAGTAAAAGGTCAGCGGTCAGCTCAGGGAGGAAACAGGGTCGAGTGGTGCTTCCCAGGTGAATGCAAAAGCAAACGTGTCCAGGAGCAGAGCTTGTAATCTTAAAGGAGTCCCAACGGAAGTCAATCATTCATATCTCGTCCCTGGGCCCTCCCCTACTTGAAAAAGTGCTGCAGCATCTGCAGTGGGGAGTGGGGGGCAGAGGCCAGGGCGTGAGGAGGGGTGAGTTCAGGGGAGGCAGGTACAGTCCAGATTTATTGAGATAAAAGAGTCAGGACAGACCCAAGTCTGGCTGACAAAGATGCTTTAAACCATTCCTCTTACCTTCTACATGTCTCTGGAACTGAATTTATTTTTGCAAAATGACTAGTTTGAGAATCTGACTGACCTCTGGGTCAATTTGGGTGGAACGGGATAGTAACTATGTATGTGAAGACATATATATGAACACACACATATACACAATATACATAGTAAAATATTCCCACCGTTTGCTACAATTATTCCTTGGTTTAAGCAAAGATCTATATATATAAAAGGCTAAGTGACCATTTGTCCATCCATCTGTCTGACTGACTGACCGGGTACATATGACATGCACTAGCAATTTAAAGATAAATGTTGACTCGCGCATGCACGATACATACAAATTTCTTGCTGGCACCAACCGCATGCGTGTTTTAATTTTATATACACACTATAATATACATACTATTTTAACATGTAATTTTTTGCAGTAATGTAATTTCGCATGAATCTTTCTTCTAATTAATTTCCTTTCGATGTGCACAAATCCGTGCACTGGGCCCCTAGTAGTATATAACTATCCAGATTAATTGTCAAGAGAATCTAAGAAATGTCTGTCCATTCATTTATTCATTCATTTAACTAACTTATGTTGACTGGGCACCTGCGATGTGCCAATCACTGTTCTAAGTGATGAGAATAGAGGCATGAACAAAACAGACAAAAAATTCCCTACTCTAATCAAATTTACCATTTAGTGGTAGAATTATAAAATAAATGAGATGAAATGTCAATTATACAGTATGATAGTGATAAATGCTAAGGAGAAAAAGTAATATAGGTAAGAGGATGTGATTTGTCAAGGGTGGGGAGGTGGTGTCTGAAATTTTCCATAGGGTGACTTGGGAGCTGGTGTTTTGAATATGTGAGGTTCGAGCCTACCAAGAAAGGAACCAATCAGTGCAAAGGTCCTGAGACAGGATACAACTTGCACATTCAACCTGAGAACCCAGAGCCAAGTGTGGCTGGAGCAGAGTGAGCAGTGAAGCAAAGGGGAGCCTAGGAGGTCAGGTCAGAGAGGCTGGGGGAGACAGGAAGATGCCTGAGGAGATCCTGGCAAACCCCTGTAAGACTTTCAGAGAGGATGCACCTGGGTGAATACATGGAGTTTATTCTTGTATAAAAGTTCATGGAAACCTCCTACAACACTACAAATATAATCTTTTTAATGCACATTTTTACAAGAGGGGGCTTGATTGCACAAGGCAGTATACTTTGAAGGGCTCAGCCCTCTTGATGTGGTTAAAAGTAAGAGTCACATCTGCAATGGGAAATGCTCTAAATTCTTTGAGCTACAGGTTCATGGAGCTGGGGCTTTTCCATGCTATGAAAGGTAACACTCAGTATGACTAAGAGATGATGCAATGGGAGGAAAGAAGAAGGAAGGAAGGTCACCAGCTCTATGAGAGAAGATGCCCTTTGGCCCTTTTCAAAGAGCCAATCTTCACCTGTCATTTAGGACCCTGGCTTCTACACAGGCTGAAGACTTTCTAGAACTCATAACATTTTTCTCCATAGAAGCAAAGTTATTGAGGATATTAAAAGTCCCAGGTTAACTCATAGAGCCATTTTTTAAAACCAAAAAGTAACTGATAAACTCTACCCAGGTATCAAAGAGTAGAAGAAAACTTTATAAACAGAAAACTACTGAGATTAGTCTAAGAAAATGTCCACTTATTCTAATGAATACTTTTATCAGAACGACACTAATGAGGATACTTTGCTCCTTCTCCTCCAACACTACCAGCTTCTCCCTTTTTTATCAGCCATAAAACACATCAACCATTTCATAAAATAAAGTTGTATGTCCATGTTTTGCACGACCCTGCTGCTCTTTGCTCCATGTCACAGCAAAACACCGGAAAGTCCTGTGCCCCATTCTCACATCAACCCACCAGACTTGGGTCCTCACTATTCCACTAAAACCACCTTTAATTTCTCCCAAGAACATCAGTGGCTTATTTCTTGCCCAGGCCAATGGTCAGTTCTCTATTCTTCCTCTGAGTTTTCATCAACTGCAGTGCCCAGGGCTTCTTGCTTCTTGAATGGGCCCCTCCTTGGGTTCCCATGCCTCCATCTGTACTTGGTGTCTTCCTCCCCCCTGTTGGGCCTCTCGCTTTCCTTCGCTCCCCTCCCCTCACCTCTCCTCTCCAGACCTCTAGGGTTCTGTCCCTAATCCCTTCTCGCCTCTACCCAGTCTTTTCCTAGGGGATCTCATCCATGGCTTCAAATACTAGATATAGACGAACAACTCTCAAGTTTGTTTCTCTGGCCTGGCCCCCATCATGTACTCAACACATCTAAAACGTAACATACCTTATACTAAACTACTGCTTCTGTCTACTAGTCTCTTCGCATTTCATGGGCCCTGTGCTGTGGTTCCTTCTGCCTGGATGCCCTTTCCCACATGTCCCCACGGCTGCCTTCTTCTCGTGCTTCAGGTCTGGTTGGAATGTCACCTCCTCAGGAATTTCTCCCTAGACTCTGGTCCAGTTACTTTCCATCACAGGATACTAACTTCAAGGTACTTACCAGTCAACACATTATCTTGTTTTTAAATTATTATTAGGGGAAGGAGGGTATTTATTGTATTTTCCCAAAACTAAGCAAGCTCCTTGAAGACAGGAGTGCTGTCTGCTTTTGTTCTGAGCAATCTCCTCCCAGTGCCCAGGGCCCCTCTGACCGACTGGGCACAGCAGGACAGCACGGGGAGGCGAATGTCCGTCCTGCGTAGTCTCCCGGGGTCTCTGGACTGAAGGACTTTAGCTCAATGGTCCTCCGGCTTTTTATTTGGGCACAGACCCATTTGAGAATCTAATACTTCCTGGCTTGGCCCAATTTAGATAGACACTTGGGTGTGTCTCCCTATTAAAACAACGTGTACAGACAACATTTTGCACACAGTTTCGGGGGATCCTTGGTCTCCCTAAAGCCTGGTGAAGGGCAGCTGCTTCTGTCTTATGGCACTGACTTCACACAAGGGCTAGTTTCACTTTGATACTGTGATCCTTCGTTTCCTTAATTTGAGAGTCAGTCTTACACGCATCTGGATGACTTTCTCCTGGCTGGCTAACAACAGGCCAAAGAGAAAAGAAGTGTGTGCCTGCATCTCCTGCCCTTTCTCCGTCTCCTCAGCTCCTCCCTGGGCTCAGGACTGACAGCGGAAGTGAGAAGCCCACGCTCCTGTGAGGTGATGTGCAGACTCTCTGCTCCCCCTGGTCCTGCCCAGCTCATTCTTTGCACTGACACAGATCCCGGGGCCTGCCCTGCATTTCCAGGGAGGAGGTGGCACTGTCCTGGCCTGGATGGATGAAGAAGAAGGGGAAGAAGCTAAATGATGTGGGAAAATGAGAAGCATAGCATTGCGGGCTGTGGAGTTCTCCTGATCGTGGTCTGCAGGAGACAGTGGGAAGGGGCGAGATCCTCCCGGACCTTTGGCAAAGTCTTCAAGTACAGGCATGAACACGAGGGAGTTTGTGTTTCTAACAACAATTGTTAGAAACTTGGTAGCTTCAGGGTAGAAAATGAATGAGATTCAACACAACAGCCACTTGGAGCCTGACCTGTGCTGGACATTGGCAAAAAGGGGGCAATGGAAGACCAGGCCCAGCCCCGGTGGAGCTGGGTCCTCAGAGGAGACGGGCAAGTAAGTCATGCTGGATGCTATGGTAACAGTGACGAAGGAAATAAACGGCGCTAGGAAAGGTGGGGGGGGGGGCACTTCCTTTAGGGAGACTGGTCACAAGAGCACCCGAGGGAGTGGCATTTACGCTAAGAAGACAGAAAGAGACGCGTTTCAGCTCCGAGTGCTTTATCCTGGGAAGCTGCGGGTTCTGTTACCTTCAATTCTTGGGATTGCCTGGAGCCCACACTTGTGGGTTCTCACTCGTGAAAGCGCACACACTCCTCCACCTCTAAACAAAAGGCTTCACTCACCGCCAGGAGGAGTAGCCACACTGTTATCCATGTTGACTCCCCTCCCGTCCTGACCTGAAGTCGGAGGCTTGTGAACAAAACCCTGGACAGAGGGGCTGGAGGCCGTGGCCACCTCTTCTGCCTAAACTCAGCTCCTCTGCCCCCAGCCCAGCACCAGACGCCTTTCCTCACAGGCTGCCAGTCGACTCCAACGTTTCCAACCAAGGACACGAGGCCAAAGTTACTTTCAACGATAACAATAATCCAGACGTAGAGGCTTTAATGCCTATAGCTCTTATTTAATTCTCAGGCTGTGCTAACATCATCATTATTCTTAGGTTGTAGAAAACCAAACTGGAACCCAGAGAAGTGAGATGATATCCTCACGGTCACAGGACTGCCAAGGAACAGACCGGAGCCCATGCCTTCCGGGGCCCAGCCCGTTTTCCAGGAGCCCACAGGGCTTAGTGGCGAACAGCTCCAGGTCCCTGTGCCAGCAGATGACCCGGAGACATTAAGGGGGCCTGGGGCCACTAAGAGGTTATCCCCACACCCTGCAGCTACTTCTACGGCTTCTGGGCGTGGTCCAATTTAGATCTACCCTTTTACCAAATGCCAGGATATCATGGCCTCTCCTAGATTCCCAGTGACTGTTTTCTTTAAAACACTGGCTGGGTGTTGACTTTTGTGTGTCAGGCATTGTGCTGGGGAAACAGTGATGGGCAAAAGAGAAAAGGTCTCTCTGTCCCCTCAGGGTGTGTGTGTGTGTGGGGGGGGGGGGGGCGGGGAGATGAGTAGGGGGGAGGGGGAAGGGGGGAGAGTAACAGGCAGTCAAATGAAAAACAAACGCATTTCATTCCAAACCATGATACACACCATAAGAGAAAAGGATGGTGAGCCGTGGAGCACATTGCAATCCAGAAGAGAAGACGACTGTCCATGCAGTGAGAACAATCTGTGCCCCGCGGCCTGTGCAGGAACGCTGTGCAGGGCTGAGAGTTGGTAATCTGGTGAGAATGTACAACTTTGTGCCGAGATGTAGCTTTTTACACAGTGAGAGCTAGATTATCTCATAAAACCCTATCTCAAACAGCTTTGGCTGATAATAGCAGCCGCAAAGATTCCTGTGTCATTGTCCCCATGGCCAGTTAGGAGTAACAGCAGATTAGAAAGTTAGTTCATCTGGTATTTAGGGAACAACTGAGAGCTGGGCCTTCCTGCATCTTTGATCATGGTAACAAACCTGGTGATTTAGAAGAAAATAGAAAAAAAAAAAACACAGAAAAACAAAAGAGGCAAATCCACATAGTAATCTGCTCTTTAAAAAAGCAAAACAGAAAAGAAAAAGCAAGTTGAAACTAACAGCATGGATATCAGGAGCTCTATTTTTGTAATGGTGTCATGTGTGCTTAGGGAGAATCATAGGGTTCAAATATTTATTTCCGAAGCTGGAGTATTATCTCTATTGAGATGGGTGGGTAATGAATAAAATATTTCTAAGACACTCTTTGGCTTCTTCTAAACGTGGCTCTAGCTGCAAGTGTCCTGGGCAGGGTGAGATAATGGAGGCGGGGGAGGCAGGGCCGGGGTGAGGAGGGGAAGCATGTACTAGTAGGTGCTACTAACGGGCAGCCTTGAACAGATGTGACCTAAGCCAGCAGTCTGGGGACTGTGGTCTCCCATGGGCCCCGGTCAGCAGCTCTCATGCCCTCTCACGCCGTTGAGCATGCCGAGTCACTTCCAGAGTACGGCTCTCAGATTGCCTGCCTGAGCAACGAGTGCCAGCCCAGAGGTTCTCTAAGACCCCTCCAAGCATGAAGGTTTTAAACCCTTCCCACTGAAGTCCTTTTTCAAGAGGAAATTCATTTGCCCTATGAATGTGACTCCTAGTCCATGAGTCCCCTGCTGGGGGCTGCCCTTGAGTTTACTGTGGACTTTCTAGGTGTCAGGTGTTGTGTCAGATGCTGTAATGCCTCCTCCCACAGAACTCTTCCTACAACCCTATGAGGCTCAAAATCTGTTCTGTTTCGTAGCTTTGATATTTCAGTGTTTCCCTTCTGAGTCTAAAGGGACTATAAAATAGGTTCGCAAAACCTTCCACAATCTCTAAACCTCAATCTTGTCTAAGTCAAAAGAAAAGAACTGTTAGTTTGGCAAAGAGCCCACCAACTCTGTTTGCCTAGTGGGGAGGGTAGCTGCAAAGTTACAGACTCGTTAAGAATTAAACTCCTTCCAAAAAACTGAATTCAAGTCCTTCTACTTGACCATTAGTCTCTAAGAGAAACCTGTTTTGAATGGAGAAAGAAATTTTGCTCTGGGTATTGAAAACCAATTGTGTGCCAGAATGTACAATCAAAACTCATAACACCCCAGTAAAATAGATTTTATTATCCCCAACTCACAGATGACCTACAACTCTGAGAGGTTATGTAAATTGCTCAAGGTCACATGGCTAATGAGTGCTAAAGAATAAGTTTGCCTGATTTACAAATCAGAATCCTTCTTGGGTTTTTTTAAGCTCTCATTTTTAAAATATATATATTTAAAATGTTTTTATTGCTTTCAGGGAGAGAAAAGGAGAGGGAAAGAGAGAGAGAAACATCAATGATGAAAGAGAATCATTGATCAGCTGCCTTCTGCACGTCCCCTGTCATGGGCTCTGCTTCGTGAATCAAAACTCTGCGGGGATCAAACCTGCAACCCGGGCATGTGCCTTGACCAGGAATTGAACTGTGACCTCCTGGTTCATAGGTCGATATTCAATCAACCACTGAACCACACTGGCCAGGGCAAGCTCTCATTTTTATTGAGTTTTTATCATGCCATTTTCTATGCTAAATTCTCCGATCTCATTTAATCCTCTGACAAGTCCTATGTAGTGGGCATTATTATCCCGATGCATATGAGAATAGTAAGAAGCAGTGGGGTAAATAACTTGTCGAAGGCACACTGCTAGTGAGACCCCATGAAGCAGAATCCATGACTGAAACCAGCTGAAGCACCTCTGAATTTTTGCCTTGAGTCTGGTCCTTGGCACATGGAGGATGGTTTCCTTCACTTTGCCAATAGCCACCTGACCAGTCAAGTATTGAGAGTGCACTGGCAACCATCTTTACCTAGAGGCCCCTTTCTTCTTCCCTTCCACTCTCCCTCTCTACAACAGTAGGTGACGCCATGGGTAGGTAACATCCTGGTAGTTCCTAGTTCTGTAAATTCATTTAAATGCAGAGAGAAAAACTCTCATTCAATTCACAGCACAGTACAAACAGACATTACATGTGTAGGTTCAGTTGCAGGCAGCTAGCTGGACCCAGACAGAATCTCCATTCTTCAGCCAACCTTCTCCAGACCATGGCACCAGGAACAATGCAGTATGGATTCAAAAGTGTGTGTATGGCGCAAGGCAGTCCCCTCACCAGTAGTGAAATCATACTCAAGGCTATGTGCTTCTACAGGGACTCAAGAGCATCATCTGCACACACACGTCAGAATTAGAAGGAAAACGTAGAATACGGGCTTTGTTTGCAGCCCACACTAGTGTGCATGCATTTAGCTCCAAGAATGGTCTTTGCATTGCTGTTTATAAGCACAAAAGGACTGGAACTCACTGAACATCCATCCGTAGGGAAAAAGTTCATCATTGTGGCTCTTCTATAGAATGGACTACTGTGTAGCCATTAAAAACGATGTTGATAAATCCTGTTATAAAAACCATGCTCGTGCCCTGACCAGTTTGGCTCATGGATAGAGCGTCGGCCTGCGGACTGAAGGGTCCCGGGTTCGATTCCAGTCAAGGGCATGTACCTGGGTTGCGAGCACATCCCCAGCAGGGGGCGTGCAGGAGGCAGCTGATCGATGTTTCTCTCTCATCAATGTTTCTAACTCTCTATCCCTCTCTATTCCTCTCTGTAAAAAAATCAATAAAATATATTTTTTAAAAAAACAAAAACAAAAAAAACCATGCTCATGCTGTAGTGTCAAATTACAACAGTAGATTAGAAAACACTTCTCATCTTTTAGAGGGTGTACAGTGTAGCAGCGAAAATTGGGGACTATCGGGTACACTCCCTGGCTCTGCCACGTCTAGGTGCCTGGCTCTGGACATGTGGCTTAACCAGTGTGCATCTGTTTCATCTTCTGAATAGTGGGTTCTTACTCCTAGAGTTATTGTAAAAATTAAATGAATCAATACACGTGAACAGCTTAGAACAGTACCTGGTTCATAGTGAATGGTCAAGAATGTGGGTCTTTCATTTTATTTACTTTTTAAATATCCATCCAAGGATTTGTTTCTACTGATTTGAGAGAGGGAGAGAGAGAGAAACATTGATTGGCTGCTTCCCATATGCATCCTGACTGGGGTTCGAACCTGCAACATTTGGGTGCATGAGACAACACTCTAACCAAGGGAGCCACCAGCAAGGGCCCAAGAACATTTGGTCTTTTAGAAAATAAATTGTGCTTACACGAATAGGAAAAAGTCTAGCAGTCACCAAATTGTTAAAGGTTGTATGGCATCATAGCTTTTTACTTTCCCCCTACTGTTTGCTTATCAGCATTTTCTAGTTTTCCATAAGAAAACAAATGTTTGGCTTTGTCTTTAATGAGGAAGAAAATCACAATTAATTAAAAAACAAAACAAAAAAAACCCTAAGTTTTAATGAGAAACAGAAACCTCACCAGCCCTTGTTTATTAGAAAAGCAGTGGGTCAGGCCAGGTAGTTACAAACCGTATAGCGTTTCCTGGTCTTTTCTAGTTCAGTGCCCTAATAGCAAGAAAGAATCTGCACCCCAGCCCCGTGGTCCTGAAGATTCAGAGGCAGGACTGGGGAGAGGAAGAGAGCAGAGAGATGGGAAAGCCTGATTTTATTCACAGCAATCCACTTGGTTTAAAATGTCAGGAAGTTTAGAGGATTAAGGGTATTACAGCTGCTATTCATAAAGGTGTTTTGTTAGAGCGTCCAAATAGCAATCTGGTGAAATAAGCCGTGCACAGCCTTAAATGAAAGCCTGCTACAGTACTTAAAGTTTCCTAGAGAAGGAAAAAGACCCCCAGGTATTCATTTACCTCAAGAGCAGCTGCCTGGAAGATACTGTAATGTATCCTTGTGCAGCCAATGCTACAAAACAGCTTACCCGTCGCCCAGTGAGGAAGTTCGAGCCCAGATCACCGCGGGTAGAACTGCAATTAGCAGTAATGAGAGGCATGTCTGCATTCTGATAAGAGCCACAGCTGTACACATATTATAGGCTCGGGCCTCTTTCCACAGAATCCAAGGACACTTAAAACTGCTGGAATCTAAGGGGCAGAAGGCATGTTCGATTTCAAAATTCACAAATTAAACAAGCAGAAGTGCCTGCTACACTTATCTCACAACACATCTGGGATGGGAAGGTCATGGGAAACTCTGGGGACCAGAGGGGAGTCGCTGTTACAGAGCTGGAATGAGCATGCAGGCGCTGTGCCGTGTAAGTCCATGGACACGTGTTCCCATGTTCGCTCTCACACGCGGGGGCAGACAGTCTTGTAAATGAGGCTCTAAATCAAATGTCTGAGGCGCAGATTCCACTCCCCCCTCCCAGTTTCTCATGAGATCATGGAAAGTGTCTCAAGAGAGAAGACTGCTTCACCATTACGGGACGACGATGGGGTCAACGTGAGAAGTGTTAGGGTGGAGAACGGGTGGGGTTTAGAGATAGGCTGAGTGAATTCTGGTTCCTCGAATCAGCTGAGCTGTATGAACGGGGCTCGTCTACCTGTCTGAGCAGTTTTCTCATTTGGTGGTGGTGACTACACAGGTCCTTTGCCCCTCAATATGTTTAGAGGGTAGAAACGGTGGCAGGTGAGTAGCAGGTGTGTATAACGTGTGTGTGTGGTGCTCTGATAAAATTCAGGGTACTATGGAAGCAAACAGGAGGGTCAGCTGGCCTGGTCTTGGGGGTTGGGGTGGTTAGGGCAGGCCTCCTGGAGGAGGTGACACAATGAGAGCTCTGAAGGATCCGAACCAAACTGCAGGTGGGATGGAGTCGAGATGGAGGGAACAGTAAACTAAACACAGGAACCAGTCTCCGCAAAGGCTGTAAAGCGAGAGAGAGGATAGTTTCGGAGAAACGGCAAGGAGTTCAGTGCGGTTGCAGTGAGGGGAAAAAGAGGTAGGAAATAATGAGGCCAGATTTCATAAGCCCAGTAACAGAGTTTGAACTTGACCCTGGGGGGCATCAGGGAGCTCAGATGCATTCACTGCTGCTGTGAAAGCCATGGGAAGCCAGGGTGCAGATCTACCAAAGAAAAATCACCCCGGCTCTGTTCATTCCCAGGTCAGAATCTCCCTCTCTTGCTTGCATTTATCTAATTTCTCTGACAAACAGCATTTTGAAAATTATTTGCACCCCAGGGAAAGCTCCAGGTCACAGCAGGGTCTACCTCATGCTCATCTGTGCAGGTTCTAGGGACTCTGTTCAGACACCACCGAGTTTCCCAGCACCCACCTCCATGCAGTTCACTTTCAGTAACCAAATCCCAAATCTTATACACGACTGGCTGGCTGGTAAACTGAGGTGCCCTTGAAATTTGATCTGAAAAGGAACTGAGGGGCCACATGGTTCAATCCCCTTATTTTATGGGTGGGCTCAGATGAAAAGCAAGTCCTTTGCATGAGGTCACAGAGTTTGCTGACAGGTGAGACCTCAGACCTCCAACCCCCAACCCACGCTTTTGCTTCACCCCCCTCTCTCTCTGTTATGGGCCAGGACTTCCACATTCCCGCCCCGCTGTCAGGAAGATCTCGCAGAGGCCTGTCCAGCCACGAGGGGACATGGAGTCTCATTTGTCAGCAAACTCTGCAGGAAGGAAGGGAAGAGATGGTCCGAGAGGATGAATGTGATAAGAAGGGAAGTAGTGAGAGTGATCTTATCTATTAAAAAAATGCAGCAACATCACAGCAGGTCGAGGAAAAGAATCAACTCTATTTACGCGAGGCACTCCAAGGTAATGAAAAGTGCTCCCAGCGTTACCCTATTTGGAAACAGTTATCAGATGGCAGGGGAATGAAGCGTGTGCAGACGCACACACACTATTCCGTGCAAATGGTCTAGCTAGCAAAATAACCAGAGGGGAAAAAGATCTGAGCAACTTCAATTTTCCACTGCCACGTGGATCAAAGTCACGGCAGCAGCAGAAGAAACACACACATCTAAATTTAGGCATCGCCCACTCCGGGAAATTTCTGTGTGGACAGAGCCCCGGTGTGAATGATTTTCCTCTGAGCCTCTCTATCTGGGCCTGAGCAGGGCCTGAGGGTCAGGCGGGAGGTGCCGGCTGCCAGCCTGCTCTTGCTCATGTCCCTGAGGTCTCGCCTGGCTGTCAGGGGGCAGCGAAAGCTCTGGGAGTTTTTGGATCTCAAGAGGTAGCTGAGGAGAGGACAATGAAGATGAGAGGGGGAAAAAAGACAGATACACATGAAGACAGAAAGATACACACACACACACACACATATTTTAGTGGAAATAAAAACTCACTGTGAGAGAAAACAGAGAATTTCAATGTAAATGTAAAGAAGGAGGCCTATACTTTGTAATAATCTATTAGTTTTGGTCGATTGGTTTCATGTGTATTGTCCCCACTGTGATGTGAGCACACTGAGAGCAGAGACCACATCTGTCTTGCTCACCACTGTACCCTCAGCACCTTGTTAACTGCAACCCCACAGTAACTAATGAATAAATATGAGAAAAATAAATAAGGAGGCTAGTAATGGAAACGCAGACCGACCGACGTAAGCTTACAATACACAGGTTGCGAGTTCCGAACTCCTGTGCTGTTCCCTTGTCTCCACTGACCATCCCACAAGACCGGCAGAGCGGTAAAGCATAGTGATGGTCTCTCCCCATGCTGCAGACACGAAATATTTTGACAAATTCTGAACAGCACAGTAAAACAAAGGGTCCAAGGTGAGGGGCGGGTGTGGCAGACAGTTGCTCTGACCCAGGCTGATCTTGGAAGACCATCACAGCAGGAGCCCCAGCACCCTGGTGGCCACCACTCCAGGCACCTGTTACAGCTGCTGGTCAGCGGGCTCACACACCAGGCCCGATGTAGATAAGAACCAAATGTGACTTACCTTTCAAAGGAGAACTGATTTCCCCAAGGACTGGCTTTTGTCGTCCAGCCAACCTGTCACACCTATCTCCTCCTGGTGACCGTGAATACACTCTGCTGGCTAAATTTAGACGCGGAGGGCCTTTTCTGAGCTGTCATGTCACTGCAGAGAAGGGCAGATCAGTTTCCTCGACGCTAACAATACCACTCACCCGACCAATGCGGAGAGATGAGGCCGGGCGCCAAGGGGCTCACAGGACCTCTCATCGTGGCCCTACACCTCCAGGGAAACTTCCACATCCTGGGCATATGGGCAGCGGGTCTCAGTTATTTATTTATTTATTTAAATGTATTTTTCTATTGATTTTAGAGAGGAAAGGAGAGGAAGAGAGAGAGACAGAAACATCAATGATGAGAGAGAATCATTGATCAGCTGCCTCCTGCATGCCCCCTCCCGAGGATTGAGCCCACACCCCAGGCATGTGCCCTTGACAGGAATCGAATTTGGTACCTTTCAGTCCACAGGTTGATGCTCTATCCACTGAGCCGAACCAGCTAGGGTGCGAGTCTGATTTTAACACTAGATTGCCCAAGGAAGTCATTTTGACTGCTTTTTAATTTCAATTAGAAAAACAATTATGTATATAAGGACACGATGTCTTAGAATTTTGTGACGTTTTGTACAACATATAAATGCGTTTATTAATAATTGTAGTTACCTCCCCCTCCTTCATTTCCGGTATATATATATATGTGTTATACCTATATTGCCCAAAAGCAGTCATTTTGACTGCTTGGGAAATTTTAAATAATCAAATGACTCTTATTATTGAATTGAGTAAATTTCTTATATGACCAGTTCGGCTCTGTATTGAAATAACAGTTTTCATTTTTTTTCGATTACCGTCACATGATAACATATAA
Source organism: Myotis daubentonii (assembly GCF_963259705.1). Taxonomy (NCBI): domain Eukaryota; kingdom Metazoa; phylum Chordata; class Mammalia; order Chiroptera; family Vespertilionidae; genus Myotis; species Myotis daubentonii. The sequence goes on along the minus strand of NC_081848.1, from coordinate 57,373,663 downwards.
GTACATGATAAATTGTCGATACTTGATAAGTTGCAGTTGCTCAATAAGCTAAACTAGTACTTGTTATTCGAATCTTTATGCAGTGATACTTGTTCTAATAAGTTGTTTATTTTATTTCTTTTGCGCCCTAAATTCATGAAAGAAATGTCGAATAGAAGTGAGTTATTGGAAAAGCTAAGGAACATAAGTGCTCCGATATTATTCTTTCACAATGCAGTCATTTTGACTGCTTTTGGGCAATATAGGTATATACTAAGTTTCAGTCTTTCTAGTGTTAAAGACTTCTAGGAAAGGATGTGCCAGCATGTCACTGAATACTTCCTCTGTCTCAGAAAGCTTGCTCCTACAGAGACCTTACCAACGCTTCCTGCGAGACAAGAAGTATATGTTCTTTGGAGACCAGGGTTCTAGTCTCAGCAGCACCTCCAAACACGTGCAAATTCTTTTAGGTTTTTGTAGCTCAGACCCCTCAGCTGTAAAATGAGGATGCCTGGCTGGGTTGTCATGAGGATTAAATGAGTACATTTTGATATAGTGCCTGGTCATAGTAAGTACTACAAAGATGTTAGTATTATTACATCAGCTCCTCCAGCTGTGTCACCTCCAGCAAGTGCACTTCTCCGAGCCTCACTTTAGGTCCCTGATGTGAAACATAAAGCTCACACTGACTCCATTTACAGGAGTTTGTCAGGAGGGACTGAGGCGAAATCCTTGGAGCGCTGAGCCCACTGCTGGGCACACAGGATGTGCTTTCCATGCTCCTCTCCCTATTGAAAACCTGCCGCTCTGGGTGGGAATCCGTCCCCCTCGTTCTGTTGTTACAGAGCGAGTAAAAAGAAGCAAGCCACTTGAGACGGAAATCATTCCCAAATATTTACTGGGCTTCCAGTATGACAGTTCCTCCCCAGGCCCTGGCTGTGAAAGTGTTAAGGCAGACAGGGGGTCTCTGTTGTCAGAGAGCTCAGGGTCTAGAGAGAGTGAACCAGAGGCACATCGGTTCCTGCCCTGCCTGGGAGTGGATTCTTCCTTCCGAATAACAGCTATCATTTATGGGGATTACCACAGGTGGGCCTCACACCGACTGCACCGGGCAGGGCCTCTTATTATCTGCATTTCCTTACTCTGGGCCATTTAATGGTTGGTAAGTGGCTGAGCCGTGATCTGGCTCTCCCGGATTATTTAGGTAAGAGGGTATTCCACAGCCTCGGCTCTTCACCACGGCATCACAGTGCCTCGGGTTTAAGGTCTTACAGCAAAAGAAGCATGAGAAAGCCCTGGCTGATTTGTCTAAGTGGTTAGAGCGTCAGTCAAAACACACCATTGTACACCTAGGCTCACCATGACCGGGGAGAATTCTAGAGGATTAAAAAAAAAAGCATGAGAGAAAAGAAAGGCAGATGAGAAACCCCGAATGCCTAAAGCCCATCTGGTGGCATCTAGAACAGAAGCCATGGCCAGTGCAGGCCAGGGTGGGGGCTAATGCCCATAATTTGAAAGGCAACCTAGTGGATTTAGATGCTATCTTATTACGGCACCACCTTAAGTTACACCGAGGCAGTGGCAGGGAGAGGGGATTTATGAGAACAGCAAGAGGGAGCTACTCTTGGAAGGAGGTTCTGAAAGAATTAACTGTAACCTGATCAGAACATCAAAACACCCAGCGTTTGAGCCCATTGTTTTATGTTCCATTAGCGCGGGTGGTCATTTCCTCGATGGCAGCCGGAGAGCCCTGGCCACCATGCTGCCAGGCTGGAGTGGTGGTGGTGGGGGGGGTGGGGGCAGGGGGGAGGGTGTGCAGCAAGCTTCATGGGAGGAAAGGCCAGGGCTTTAAGTGTGTGAGTCACAGGAGGGAAACTGAAGCACAGAGAATGCTTAGGTGACACTGAAACATGGATTCTGAAACTCAAGGTTCCTCCTAAGAACACGTTAGCTGGGCAGGCTCATGCTTGGGCACCTAAAAAGAACAAATGCAGCCTAACCGGTTTTGCTCAGTGGATAGAGCGTCGGCCTGCGGACTCAAGGGTTCCAGGTTCGATTCCGGTCAAGGGCATGTACCTTGGTTGCGGGCACATCCCCAGTAGAGGGTGTGCAGGAGGCAGCTGATCGATGTTTCTCTCTCATCGATGTTTCTAACTCTCTGTCCCTCTCCCTTCCTCTCTGTAAAAAATCAATAAAATATATTTTAAAAAAAGAGAGAACAAATGCAGCCTTTCAGGTGCTTTGCAGGAGGATGTAGTGACAGCTGTTTCTGGGAGTTCCAGGGGAGCTTCTGGATGGGGCTCCCTCCCTGCAGCTGAAAGAGCCCTGGGGTTTGAGAACCACTTTTCAGGGTCCGGGGGCCCTGCCAGCGAGGAGGGCTAGAGGCTCACCATGACCGGGGAGAATTGTAGATGTCTTCTCTGCAAGTTCTCCCGACTCCCCACGGGCCCTGCATGCCTTCTAGTAGCTATTAGATGTTATTAACAATAGGACAAAACCAGAAGCTAGAAAGCCCAGATCCAATGAATTGAAGGGTTGTTTTTCTCACTGAAGAATGGAAGCAGTGGATCCTAATCATTCAAGATGGTCGGTGACAATCGAGGGCTCTGATCGCCTCCCTGGCCCTCGGAGCAAGTGCGGAGCCGCTTCCCACCACAGCCCTGGCGCGTCCCTCCACTAGGAGCAGCGTGTGCGGGCAGGTGGGGGTGAGCCCCTCGCCTCTCCCACCAGGAGGGCCCAGCTGCCTCCTCCTTGGAGAGGCACAGGCAGAAAACAGGTGTGATTCTTTTACCGGTTGGACTCACGTGGAGCTACTGCAGAGATGGAGGGGGATGGCTCAGGTAGAACAGGAGAGGCCGTGTCCCACACCTGGCCCCGTGTGTCACTAGGGAGGAATGCAGTCATTTAAGAATATGGAGAGGACTTGAGCGGGGGCCAGAGGAGCTGGGTTCTAGTCCTGCTTGCTGTGTGACTCCGGACAAACGATCCAGCTGCTTTCTGGCAGCCGCATCAGCCAACATGAGCGGGAGGTGCGAGTTCCCCCTCAGAGGTGGGCATCATGTGATATGAAACATCAATACAAGTCTCGTTTGAATCCAGTCCCATCAATGACCAGCTGTTCCCCCAGCTGCAATACTAACCTCACCGGGTGGTGGATGGTGTGGACGGATGCACAGCACACGAGAGCACAGGGCACAGGGAGGCCAGGGCTTGTCCTTGTCCACTCTGGGTGACCTCAGAACCCTCTCTCCCGGTGGCAGTCAACATCTGGGCCTGCTCTCTTGGCGCCTACTGGAGGGCTGGTTGCTTAGGGCAGAAGGCATTTCCCAGCTCACTTCCTCCCAGCTGCCCTCCAGTTTACAGCCCATCTATGGGGACACCCGGGCCCCTGGGTGTTTGTGTAGTGTTTAATCATTAGGAGGTGGCCTGTTCTAATACCATGAGCCCAGGGCATCGACAAATAAGTCAGCTATTTGCCTCAGTCTATCAGAGTCTGTTTTCAGAAGGCTTTTCTCCAAGGACATAGGGGTGACCCCTGACGTGGCTGGGAGCCGGGAGCCGGTGACTTCCTAAGGGTGAGGTGTTAAGTATCAGAGTGAAACATCTGCCAGCCTGGAAAACACACCCTGGGCCTTCAGAGAGTACCCCCATCTGGCCCCCGCTTTCCTCCTTCCCTCCCTGCCAAACCCGGGCTACGCATTCTCCTCACCACCGAAATCCCACTTGTTTTCCAAGATCCATGGACAGTGCCCTCCTTCAGGAATCCTTCCCAGACTACCTGCGCCAGACTCTCTGACCTCTGGACCCAGGGCACTGATATCCCGGCCTGCACTGCCCTTTCCCTCAGCTACTCGTGACCTGGTGAGGACACCAGTGTCTATGAAGAAGGCTCTACTCCAGGTCCCTAGGTCCCCCGAGCACGACCACAGTACCCACAAGTCCCCCGTGGGTGCTATGCCGAACCACAGGTCATCTCAGGCAGGCCTGCCTCTTGTCTTTATTGAAGAGCTACCCTGCTAAGGGTGGAACCGGTGCTGAGAGTGAGAAAAACCAGTGTTCACAGTGAGAAATCCAAGGCCTTGCCTGGGGAAACATAACTAAAACTGAAGTTTAGTTCAACAAGTCTTAACTGCTCGTTGATAAATAAGATAATCCCCGCCTTCAACTTAACATAGAGAAAGGAGTCACGGTTTTGTTAGGAGTTAAAATAAAGGCTCGCACAGGGTCCTTCCGGAGCTCCAAGGAAGGAAACTTACTGAGATGCCTAGCAAGGTGGCATTGGAGCTGAATGCTGGGCGGTGTGTGTTGGCCTCGCAAAACAAGGCCAGGGGCGGGCATCCCACGGTAAAGCAAGCAGACCCGGAACACGGCAGCAGGCGGGAGACTGAGACGAGTTAGGTGCTGTGGCTTATGAAGAGGAAGGTGGGGCTGGTGTGGCAGCAGGGGCCACGCCTGGGCGGGCGACGCCAGAGGTTTGCACTTTATCCTGCCTCTGACTGGGGTCACGGGATTTTAAGCAGGAAAGCGATGCCCAGGGTCGGAGCGATATTTGGGGAGGGTCACTGTGGCTGTGCTGGAGATGACATGTGGGGGGAGCAACAGGAGAGTGGCAGCGAGAGCAGGGGACCAGTGCCAGGATCATGGGCCCTGAAGCAGATGGATGGAAGGAGGATGGAGAGAGAAAGGAACAGCTCTGGGCTCCAGGGGAGCTCCAATCTGTAATGGGGGACTGACCTCCTGGGCACCAGAGTGGCTGGGTCATTAGCATGACAAGTGCTGCCTGTGGACCCAGGGCTCCCCTGCAGACTTCCTGCAGGGACATTCAAGGCCAGGGCCCACATTAGCTCTACCAGCTTCAGCTTTGCTCTCTAGCCCTTGATTCCAGATCATTAAGAGCACAGCCCTTTGTTTAAAGTGCGAGGCAAGGCCATTTAATTGTCCTAGCTAGACACCCTGCTTTACTCCCCTCTGTGCACCCCTCCGCACCCCGGCACAACCCCTGCAAGGTCAGTACCCCAGGCCCTCCCACGGCAGCTTCTTCATCCCAAAGCATGAAACATAATCAGTGCACGCTCTGCGGCCCCCTCCAATTATGCCTCTGATCTTGACTTCCAAAAGCAGAGCTGAAATTATAGCCTGGCTCAGAGAGACATACGAATCCACAGGGTCATAAACCCTTTCAAGTACCTTTTCAGGACCTCTGCGGGGGATTTTAACAGGTTTGCACCTCTGAGGCTGTTACAGGAGGTTAGCCGGCCAATTCCAAAGAGTGGGACCTCCTGCCAAGATGCGGACTGTGCTGACTATCCCAGCTTTTGCCAGTTACTCACTGGGGTCTCAGGACTTGAATGATATTTTCTACTTCTTCTCCCACCAGAGTTCCCCAGGAACTGGAGAAGCAGAGGTACAAGAGCTAATGAGACCCCCCGCCCCCCTCACCTACCCAAAGCAGAATCACAAAGAGAAGGGTGCCTTGAGGCATGGAAACGATGCAGGAAGTGGCCACAGCGCGGGACCTGGGCTGAAAGGACCCAGCCTTACATCCAGGCTCCCCAGGCCTCCCTTCCCATCTGCAACCAGCATTCTAACCCCTCACAAATAAAACTTGCTGCCACTAACAGGGTATTCAGGGGGCCCAGGCACTGAGCTAACAGGGTCCCTACACTGTCCTCATTCGCTGTCACAGCAGCTCGATGAAGTGGGCTCATTTTTACGTTACAGATGAAGACATGGGGAGAGTGTGGGGGTCAGAGATTTGAAATAATTTCCCCCCAAAAGGTAGTGGGCTGGGTCAAACCATTCAGTCTCCCACAGGAAAAGCTCCTGGATACCGACAATCCCATATCTGAAGGCAGGCTGGGGTCACAGTTAACTTACTTTGAGGACTTTATGAGGACTGAGTGCGATGGTTCGCCATAAACCACGGCACCAGGGTTGGTCTGTGTCAGCCATAAGAGTTGTTTATTGCCACAGATGCCCCATTCTGATTGGTCAGTGTGCTGTTCTGATCGCTAAGTGCCCTTCTCTGGTTGGTTGGGGCCTGCATTGCAGAGTGGGACAGTCATTCCTCATTCATGGTGTATGTAGTGAGCACCCCTCGGAGCCAGGCACAGTCTAGAAAGGAGATTCACCTGTTTTACTGATACTGATAGTCCAGTGGGGAGACATAACAAAAAATAAAAATAAAATAAAAAATAAACACAAATGCAAACAAGGATGTGAAATAAACAGACTAAATGCTCTAAAAGACACCACAGGGGAGAACTTCGTTAGTCTGAGTGGTCAGGGAAGCCGGCTCTGAGCGGTGGCAGATGTTTGAATTGAGACCCGAAGGAGGAGCGGTGGGAAGAACATCCCTGGAAGGGGGAACAGCGAAGGAGTTTCCTGTGGGAGACTGAATGGTTTGACCCAGCCCACTACCTTTTTGGGGAAAACGGTTCCGAAGGGAGACAGGGTCTGGCAGGTTCAAAAGACTGAAGGGAAGCATGAGTCGGGGTGGATAGGGATTAGGACATGCCCTGCCTTGGAGGCCATGGCAAGGAGTCTGCGTTTCAGTCTATGAACAGTGGGAATCCACTGGGGTGAAGGGTTAGGCAGGGGGCAGGGGATCAGATACACAAGGGGAGAAGATCACAGGGGCTGCTGGGCGGAGAATGTACACACAATGCCACGGAGGGGACCATGGGCCCAGTCAGGAGGCCACAGTGGGATCTCAGTGAGAGACAGCGCGGCCTGGGCCCCATGATGGCAGGTGAGAGAGCAAGAAGGGGAAGAGACTGGAGAGAGCATTCAAAGGAACTATGCCCAAGACTTCCTAATGGACTGGAAAAGGAGAAGAAACCTAAATATCCAGTATGTCTCATGAAACATTCTTAGGATAATAAAAATAATAATACTAAATTATTATGCTATCAGCTATAGCTGGTCTGGCTCAGTGGACAGAGCGTGGGCCTTTGGACTGACCGACGGGTACTGGGTTTGATTCTGGTCAAGGGCACATACCTCAGTTGCAGGCTCAATCCCCAGCCTTGGTCAGGGCACATGTGGGAGACAACCAATGTATGTGTCTCTCTTACATTGATGTTTCTCTCTGTCTCTCCCCCCTCCCTTCCACTCTCTAAAAATCAATGGAAAAATACCCTTGAGTAAGGATTAACAACAACAACAAAAACTCAACCAGAGAACAAAGCAGAAGTTAAAGGGAAACCCTGGAGGGATGAGAGGCCCCGCCCCCAGGACCCAGTCTGGGGTAGGGGCGGAGGGAGCAGGGCAGGGAGGCTTCCCAGAAAAGGCAGGGCAGGGGCCTGTCCTGGAGCGTGAGTGGGCGTCACCCAGATAAGGAGAGGCAGGAGGTTATTCCTGCTTGCTCCTAGAGAGAGCTAGGTCCGTGGACTATTCACCAGGACTTACCTGCCCTTTAGGAGACAGGCAGCACGTGTCCTGGAGAGAATGCTGGCTCTGGAGTCAGACAGGCCTGGTTGAAACTGGAGCTCTGCCACTCACTGCCTGTGCCCCCAGCAAGCAATGTGGACTCCCTGACCCAGGGCTCCTGCCTGGCTGAGTCCTCTGGGAGGTTAAAGCCAAGATGCAGAGCATCCAGGAGAATCCCTGGGACACAGCAGGTGCTCACGAAGTCAGAACTGTTGTTGCTGACGATGAGTGAGTCTCAGACTGGGACCCCAGATGGCAAACTGCCCAGAGTCCGGGAGGAGTGCCGGCAGCCTCCCAAGCGACCGCATCTCTGGTGCACCCAGGGCCCTCAGGAGTTGCTCCCACACGATAAGAAAACATGGATCCCGGCAGCACAAGGCAGGGCAAACCTGAAGATCCACCTTCATCTCCCCACAGAGTGCTCGGCCAGCAAAGCCAGCTCTGGCTGACCAGACAGCACCCAATGTGCTCCCACACTCCCCTTCTTGAGTCTACCCGTGCCCTTGTAAAAGGTGCCGTGACTGACTCCAACCCCAACCCAGATGCCCTGTGGTTCTGCAGCCCATCTCTCCAGGCCTTCCCCATATCCACGTCCCGACACCCCAAAGCAGCAGCCAGGGAGGATGCTGTTTAAGCCTCATTTTGCCACTGGGGAAACCGGAGGGCTGTGCGTCCCTCTCCCCCAAACTCAGGGCAAGCTAACCGAGAGGTAGAAGTCCTGGAGCCATGCAACCACCTCATTTCCCTCAGGCCCCGTTTAATCTCTCCCACACAGTCTTGCACCATCCCTCAGAACATCAGTCTCCCTTCAGATCTCACTTCAGGCAGTTTCACAGGACTGAGCACCGTGGGGTGATGAGGAAGATAAATCAAAGCGCACAGCAGAGGAGGAGAAACAACGGGGCTGCAGCCCAGCAGACAAAGCCACCTCCTCTGGGATGGTACAGAGACAGAGAAATGCCAGGGGCCACCAGGGAGGACACTCCTCACTCCCCGGGGGAAGGGGGCTGGAGGGGGAGCCTGCAGGTCACCAGGTGTGATCAGTGTGACAAAGGCAACTCCTAGCCTTTCCTGAAGGCTGTGGCACTGAAGTAGTTAAATGTTCTTAAGAGAAAAACATGACACTCCTTGCTTCAAGCTTCCCTACTCTTCTCCTAAGTCAGGGTTCCCTCAACAACGCAGGGCCTGGCTGCAGGGCCTGGCTGGAGCCGGAGCCACGCACTGGGCTTTCCTTTCACGGAGCCTGGGGAGTTAGACCTGAGAAGAGGGGTCTTACGGGTCAGTGGTCCTGATGCCATCGCCTGTGTAAGCGAGGTTCCCATCTAGAAGGATGGCACCCACCGAGCCCTGAAGACAAGGAAGGCAAGCGCAATGGTGGAGGGCAAAGGCTGTGTCCAGAGAGAGGCAAATTCAAATCCTAACTTCACACGGAGGCTTTGGGGAAGGGATGTCACCTTTCAGAGTCTGTTCCTTTATACATATCACTCATGGTTTCCTTGTATAAACCCAAGTGCTGTTTTGTGGTGCAGAAGTCTGGTGTTGCCAACTGCATGAAAAATCGCAGGACAGGGAAGTCCCTCCAAGCCTCCCACCGCTGCCCGGTCCCCAGGCTGACCGCCCTGTCCCGGGACAGGCTGTACTGATTTAAGAAGCGATGTATATCCAAGTCCAATTAAATCCTGAGTCAAAACACCCACCCGAATACATGCAATTCACTGCTTATCAGTCACTTGGAATTTTATCTTGATGCAAATAAGACCACAATTGCACGAGCTTCCACTCCTAGCATAGTTATGGTGACGCTCCAAGTTAGAGCAAGAGCCTCTGCAGGGAAGGAAGACCTCCTGCCAGGCATCGGAGGGTCCCGGCCCCACATTCTCATCCTCGGCTCTGTCCGCCGGGGACTCCCCCTTTTGGAAGATTTCATCTGGTCCTTCAGCTCTGGACATTCTCAGCCCCTGCCCCAGCACCCTCCTCTCTCGCCCTCCTCTGGGAGCAGTGAGGCTGAGAGCAGGCTTAGCTCCGAGGTGCAACGAGGATGGACACCCATGTCTCAGGGAGGTCTGCCACGTGCAGTAGTGGGGGCCCTTGGTTGGGTCTGCACACACCAGAGGTCTTGGGTGAGAACACCACTCCTGACAGAACCAGCACAGGGTGCCACCTGTCACTGCACATACCAGAGGCAAAAAGTTCCTGGGGTCCCTGCCCTGCATGGATGAGCTACACTTGTGAGCCACTCCGTTTACTCTGCCCTCCAGTGTCAGACAAGACCACTGACTCACCAGAACCCAGGGACCTTAGGATCAGCTGGTCTGACCCCGCAGATGAAGAAACGAGGGGAGGGGGGACATCGAGACCAAGATGTTCGATGGGGCAGAGCCAGATCTAGGAGTAGGTCTCTTGGTTCCCAGAGCACTGCCTCCCTTATTACATGGGCTGCATCCATAATAATCACCAAAGAGATCACGTGTGCTCTTATGCAAGCTACTGGGCTTCATGCTTTCCAAACACCGCGATGACCTTGCTCCCCGAAGCCTGGAGGACAGCGAGTGGTCCCTGGGCCACTAGCTATCTCCCGGGCCTCGATGTCCTCATTGGCAAAGTGAGAGGGCTGCCCCTGATGATTCTGAAGGCCTCTCCCCCCACCTTGCATCCTCAGCTTCCCACCGGACTGCCTTGGGAGAGGCCGCCTTGGGAAAACACTCTCCCAGGCACGGTGACCTTGAACAGAAACTCGGGCTGGCATAGCTGTGCAGCAGGACAATCTTCTAAAGGTTACACTGTAACCAGGACACCTCTCCACAGGCCCGTGTGAGGGCTGCCTTACACACCGGGCTCATTTCAATCAGCTCTTACATTTCAGCAACAGAAATCCGGGCTAGGCTGCTCTTCAGAAGTGACAAAGGATATTAAAGGAAACAAAAGAAAATCCCAAAGGGATGATGAGATAAGCGGGCCTATTTGGACACTTGGGTAATGTTTCCGAAGGATCTTTCAAATCATCACCGACAGGAAAGGAAACCGCCTGCGTTTTATTATGACAACAGGTTCCCAATGTAGGGCTGCAGTTAGCCCCCAGGGGTACTCCCCGTCCTTCCGGCTCTCAGGGCACCGGTGAAAGTCTCCGGAGAGCTGGCACCTCGAGTTGTGAGGGCTTATTTAGGGCTTCTCTCCCCTCTATTTGACTTCAAGTTTCTTGAGAGCAGGGAGCAGGGACTACTTCCTATTCATCTTTGGATCCCCAGAGCCTATGCATAGTAGGTGCTCAGTAAATATCGGCATTTTCTATTTCTGTCACATATCAAATCTCAGTCCAAATGTTGAAATAAAACTGACCCATAGGACTGTTTAAAAATTCCTTAACCTATTCAGTCACTATCTGCTCACTCTCCCCCCAGAGGAGCTACTAGAGCCCATCAGTCAGATTGGGTGGCACAGCTCCTGGCATCCGAGAGGTAAATAGGAAATATGTAATAAATTACATGACACAGAGTTGGCTAAATAATGGGGGCTTGGCATTAAGTATGTCATAAAATGATAGTCAGTAATGCAATTCATATATTTTCTGCTGTCATACCATACGGGCATATGGTAGAATTGTATATACTTCTCTTCAGCTTTGAATTTAAGTGTAGCCATGGGACTTCCTTTGGCCAATGACAAGCAGGTGGAAGTTACAGGGGCTATTTCAGCAGGAGCTTTAGGAGAGAGTATGTGGCTGACCATTCTCCCTTTCTCTTTGCCATGGGGATTGTCAATGCTTTAAACAGAAGCCCCTCTGACACCTGGGTCCTAGAGTGAAAATGATGAACATACAACAGAGCCTTCTACTAGTCTGCAGTGGCCATTCATGGTGGTTTTTTTTGGAATGTTTGTTACACAGCACAACGTATTCTACCCTGACTGAAGCAAAGACTTGCCCAGGTACCTGGATTAAAACACATGATGTTCTTTTCTGTTGCAGGGCACAGGTGCAGTCAGAGTCTGACTTGGGCGTGGGAGCCTATGGTTTGGGTTGCTGGGGGATAAGCACCCCATTTTGGCTTTCTTCTTTGACCTCTCATTCTTGCTTTCATACTGCTAGACATCTTCTCATCCTTACTTTGAACAGCCACCAGGTCTACAAATTACTTTGAAACAATTATTGAAAAGGCTACATTTTTTGGAAAATGTACTTTGGAGAGTTGGGGGAGTGGCTGTGCTCCCTGCCCCCCAACTAACCACCCTCCTCTCTCCTCTGCGTATCCCAGCAGGAGCTCTGCCAAAAAAAAAAAATAATAATAACTGGGTTAGGGACCTGCTGCCTCAGCTGTGCCTCTAGAGCAGCAGTTCTCAACCTGTGGGTCGCGATCCCTTTGGGGGAGGTCAAACGACCCTTTCACAGGGGTCGCCTAAATGCACCTTGCATAACAGATATTTACATTAGGATTCATAACAGTAGCAAAATTACAGTTATGAAGTAGCAACGAAAATAATTTTATGGTTTGGGGTCACCACAACATGAGGAACTGTATTAAAGGGTCGCGGCATTAGGAAGGTTGAGAACCACTGCTCTAGAGTGTAACCTGGAATGAAGTTATCAAGTTGGGCAACATTAGGAAGTGGACGCTCCTGATCCTCATGGGGTCACTACACTGCTTTTTTTCTTTCTTTTCTTTTTTTAAGTGAAAACATTGAATGGACAAGAAAGGAGACTCCACCGACTGTTCTTTCTCTTCTCTTTACAAGCCCCTGGGAGAATTCCTTTGTGGCTGAAGGTGCAGCTGGTTTGCTTCCTGTCAGCACCGGCCCTCTGTTCAGCACAGGTGGCCCCTGCCCACCCAGTCCACAGGAAGCAGCTCTTACTTTAAAAGGAAGCCAGCGATTCCAGCAGAAAAGAGGCCCCTGGGAAAGGCCAATGCAGTAATTAGTACCCTGTTACCTCGGAAATAGAGATTTGCCTCTAAGGTTCCTTTTATGAGCTTTAAATGAAAGGGACATTCACTCCCGCCTGCTTTGCTCCACACAAGCAGGAGAGGAAAGAGAAAAGGAGGGGAAAGAAAACAGAATGGAGATCACTGGTGCTGGGTACCATGCTAGAGGCATCTCTCTGTCCCCAGAAAATGAGTATAACCCTTGAGTGCAGGACTAAGAAAATGCAAGGAGAATGAGAGAGGAAGGACCCAAGCAAGGAAAGATGAAGACGAAATCGTGTGGGAGAGATCAGGACGGGGTGGGGGAAATAAGGCAAAGTTCATTTTCACTTAGGTCAGTAGGAAGCTCAATGCTCAAATATCCAACCATGTAGCACCTATGGCTAGTTTATCTGTATTCTCAATTTCCTCCCTTTTCTACATGTCATATTCTAACTCACACTTCCCTGGGTTCTTGTGCTTTCCTTTAATACACAATTATTCTTTCATTACATGTGGTTACTCTGAGCTGTTATGGAAAGAAGAGGGCTTGTTAATTAATTGACTGTAAAGAGAAGAGAGGCCAGGGGATCGAACCCAGGGAGCCCTGGATGACTTGCAGGTCCGAGGAATCATCAGAATGTTTTATTTTTATTCAGTACTTTACAGAACAGGCTCACCACCTTCACCTCGTGCACGTCTCACAGTGGTCCTGTGTCCCCCTGGCCAGGTAGCAGAGTGTATCCACGGGTTTTGGAGACCAAGCCATGGACATCCGGCGGGGGGTGGGGGGGGGGGTGGGTCATTATTCTGCCCACCACAGGCTTGGCAGGGAGGCGAGGGGAGAGGTCATTCCCACTGGGGTTCCGTCCCGCCTGTACATCCCAGCAGAGGCTCTGCCTAAGAAATGACCGGACTGGGGACGTACTACCTGGTAGGGGAGTGAGCTCCACCTGCAGCCCGGGAACTCTGGACTGGATTCATCTCCTCTCTGCAGGTCGGGCCTGAATCTGTGGCTGCACTGCTTGGTGCCAGGAGGCCGCCTTGTTCCACACAAATCACAGTCCTGGCTAGGAAGGAGGGCTCAGCTTGGCAGGCTGGCCAAATACCAGGCTGCATAGATACATCCTCACACCGTGGGACTTCTGATTCGAGCTGAAAGTGGGACAGCTCTGGGTGCCATTGCCAGGGCTCCACAGGCCAACAGAAAGGCAGTGCGGTGACTCCTAGTGTGAGCACAGTCTCTACACCTAGAACGTTCAGGGTTTGGGGGCAAGGAAACCCAGTAACAAAAGGGAAAAACAGTTTCTCCATCCCGCATGGCATCATGGGTGTCTTGGCATTATGGAGGGCAATTTATATTTTTTAAATTTTTGGTTATTTTTTGTTAATCCTCACAGGGGGATTTTTTTTTTTTTTTTTTTTTTTTTAAGAGAGAGAGAATGGAAGGGAGGGGAAGAGGCAGAGAAAGAGCAACATCCATTAGTTGCCTCCCGCATGTACCCGGACCAGGACCTGGGATGGAGCCTGTAACTGAGGTACTTGCCCTTGGATCGGAATTGAACCTGGGACCTTCAGTTGTGGGTCGACGCTCTAGCCACTGAGTCAAACCAGCTAGGGCACAACTTACATTTTGTTCAGGTCTCAGGTTGAAGCTTCACCATGCAGCACTAGTTATTTTGCTATTTTTATCATTACCCAAAGTCAATAGAAGCCACTGGCGTTCAGTAAGAGTTCTCCTGGTTCAGGAGGAAGGTACCAAGCAATTCCAAAGTGCCCCTGCTCCAGCGCACACGACAGCCTGGTTTCTGGCTTTCTTGTGCTCTCACTGACAGTTCCATGACCCAGGGGTGCCATTTACAGGGAGGTCTAGCTGCCTGTGCCCACTGCAGGCGGAAGCAGGAGGGGGATGACAGAAAGGGCGTGAGCACAGCCATGACTTGCAAGAACAAAGGAAGAGACCGGAAGTGGAAACTTCCCCGAGGCTGTGCTTGAAGCTGTGAAAGCACCAACTCGCTGGAGTTCAAGAACTTCTGAGGGTGCTGAGGGCACAGACAGCGGTGCATGTAGGAGCTGGCAGGAGTCCAACAACGCTTTTGCTTGTCTGGGATCCCAGCCCCTCGGTGTTCCTGGGGTGTATTTCTTCTTGCCAGGCTGCCTGGCCAGAGACCTCCACACCCAAGTTCTCTTTACTTGTTATCTGGGGCCCCTGACGTGTAATAAGCCACCTCTACGGGTCCCCTTTGATCCTCCCTTCTCAGCTGCTGGCTCTTGTTGGCTGGAAGTAGCCACTGATGACTGTCGGGTGAAAAGTGGAGCCCCGGGTGGCAGCCCTGAGGGAGTGACAGGAGATCAAGGGCAGACGGGCCTTCTCTCGTCATTTGCTGTTTCTCAGAAGCTGCTGGTGACATCTAGATTCAGGGACTCACAGCTGACCTGGTCTCTATCTCCCAGGCTCCGAAGGTACACACTGCTATCAGTTACTTTTAATAACCCTGAAGGTACCCCGGCCACATCCTACTGCAAACAGCTGAGGTCAGGGGGGTAGGTCAGCGCCCTTCAGGCTGTTCTGCAGAGCAGCACGGCTCAGGTTAATGGTTTTCCTGTTCCACGGGAGGTGACCTGCCCTTCGGATGCTTGTCTTCCCTTGGCTCAGGTCTAACTGGGCCTCATCTCCAGCACTTTTCCTACTTCCTCTGTAGAAGCAATCTGTTGCTTGTGTGTGAATCCTTAAGGACTGGGCTCTTTTTATAAAGAACTTCCTGGAAATCTCTCAGCTCTGGGACCTTCTTGTTTCAGGTTAAAAGGGAAGGATTCTGGAAAGGTGCTGGGTTCTCTGCATTTTCCCACTCGTCTAATTTAAATTATTTAAATAACATATTTCCAATTGCGGGGACAAGAATAGGCTTGCCTAATCTGCAGCCAGCCATTTCCATACGACCTTTTAAAAGAATAATATATCTGCACACCATCTGTGATAGTCTACCTTGATATTTCACATGAAATAGCCCACACTATCCTTACCCTAAGCAATATTTGTAAAATCATGGTTTGATGTGATAGGTATAAGTTTGTTTTTTTAATCCTCACCTGAGGATATGTTTTCATTGATTTTATTCTACTACTAGAGGCCGGAGGGATGTCCGGTCTAATTAGCATATTATGCTTTTATTATTATAGATTTTTTTTTGTTGATTTGAGAGGGAGGGAGGGAGAAAGGTAAAAAGGGAGAGAGAGCACAAGAGTGAGAGGGAGGGAGGGAGAGAGGAAGAGAGAGAGAGAGAGAGAGAGAGAGAGAGAGAGAGAGAGAGAGAGAGAAAGAGAGAGAAACATCGATTGGTTGCCTCCCAACAGAGATCAAACCTGCAACCTTTGAGCCACCCAACCAGGGCATAGTGATAAGTGTAATTGTTAAAAAGAAATACTTCCCTGTCTGCCATTTACAATTATTTCCTATCCTACCAATGTGAGCCTCCCATGTTGGGGGACACTCATCTAGAATACAGTTTGGGGAAGAGATTTACATGAAGAACTTTGCAGAAACAAATCTAACACCATTTCAACTGAGCCAAAGATGAAATAATAATTTATCATTATTCTGTTCACAATAATTTTGGAGAGTAAAGAAACTTAACTTATTCTAGAATAATGCAAAATATTTCAGTGCCTAAAGGTCAGTACTTATATGAGACAGAAAATTTATAAGCATTATTAAATCCTATTTTTTAAAGTCACCTGAGTTCTTTCTTTAAAAGTTGGTCAGTTAGCCACTTAGTCTCACATCTGGGGAGAACCAGAAGACATTGCTGTCCGCATGGTCCCAGCACATAGAGGTTGGACTAGAAAAACATAACAGGCACTATCATCTTTCCAGCCCCCACCCAAACCCTCCACTCCAAAAGCAGAACCAAGCTCAGCTGTGATCTGTGATAATTCCATTAGCCCTGCAATGAAGCATTAAATTAAACTGCCTAGTGCAGATTCTTCTTTTGCTACAAGGGGAGACGTACCTTGTAAGGCCTGCACTTCATGCTAATGGATTTACTAACCAATTGCGTGTTTACAGCAGAGCACAAACAAGCAAAATAATTTGGCGAGATTGTGAAATCTCCAGTGGGAGTGTCACAACAGCTGATTTCCCCACCGATAGTATTTACTCTAAAGATTTTATTTCTAGAGAGCTTTACCTTTAGAAAGAACCCTCCCATGGTTCATCTTTCTGTGGAATCTCCAAACCACTCCTTAAAAAAAAAGTAATTACAGGAACACAACTGACTCGAGCTGGCACTGGCGTGGAAAGCCTTTGGTCATCTCTGGTACAAATCACCACCCTGGACCCATGGGGGTGGGGCGGGGGGGGGGCGGTTAGACTCTGAGAAGCACAGACTCCAGTCAGCGGCAGAGCCCGGGCCAGGTCCCCATTCCCCACACTAAGGCAGCGCTCTCTCCATCAGCCGAAGCTTCCCAGCCTTCCCGAGAGAAGGTGAGGACTTTCCTTCAGCAGATCCCCTTTCTGGGGGTGCCTTTGGTGTCTGCCTCTTTGGTTCGCTGCCCTAGTCCTCTGAAGCCAGAGAACCACAAAGTCCCCTTGCAAACAGTATGCTCTGCTAAGAGAACGACAAGGAGCTGGGCTTGTGCTGCAAACACTTGGCTTTCCAACACCTGGGGGTTAGCACCCCTCACATCCAAATTCCACGGTATGTCTCACCAGCCCAGGTGTGGAAAGAGGTCAAGTACGCCAGAAAAATCCTGGCACAGACAGGTCACTGAAGGTGCTGACATCTAGAGGTGCAGCACAGCGGCCCTCGAAGGGGTCTTGGGAATCACAACGGCCCAAACCTCTTCTTTAATAATTGCTCACGGTCACAGAATAGGTTTGCGTCAGAGTAAGGACTAGACACTTGGATGCCAAATATCCCTCTTTCTCTATTCTAGTGTTTTCTGAAGCTCTTTTCGTCTCTGACGGTAGCAGCAATGAAGACCGGTGACGCCCTATAACCTCAACTGCTCAGGCTCTAACCTCAGGGCAGGTGTATAAATCTGAACACTTAAGCCTTGCCTCCCATTACCAGGCAATGGGAGCCTGACGGCGAGGCCAGCTCAGCCGAGGCCGAAGCTCCCGTCTGCACACACACCTGTGCATCCCGAGGGACTCTGTTCCAAGCTGCAATGCCTAGAAAGCTGCCAAACAGTGGAAGGAAAGCAGATCCCGGGGGCCTGCTGAGCTGACAAAGAGGCATAGCAACAGTCAAAACAACAACGAAGGCTCCAGCCTGAACTCCCTGCGCTCTCGCTCTCAGACGCAGAACAGAGCTGGAGCACCCTTCAGCCCTCTCCTTCCTGCTGTGCCCGCTGCTCACCCCAGACACGGCTTTGGGCATCCAACCTCCACGTGGGTGAAGCAGCACCCATTCGCTCTTGATGTCACCACCCTCATTTCTCGGGCCGCTGTGGAAGGACCCCTGCGCCTGGCCAACCCCAAGTGGAGCCACTTACCTGTCGGCGTCTCCGAGGCCCAGGGAGGTGTTTCTTTGCAGGGTCTCCCGCACTACAGCCATCCCATCCGGGAGCCGGTTCAGGCGGCGGGTATAGAGGCCAAGTCCGCCATCGGTCATGTACCTTTAAAAGAAGAGGAGGATGCAAACGTATGGTCAAAAGCAAGTCTCGTACAGTCTCATCGCTCATATCCAGGGAAGGCACTGAGGCTTCATCGTGGCTCCGTCACTGATCGCAGCCCAGGGCTCACGCGGCCGCCGAGTCAGCCCAAAGGATCACCAGCTCGCTCGCAAAAATAGAACTCAGCTTAATTAACCCAGACTCACAGGAATCCATGAAGCAGAAGGGAACTAGTGAATAAAATTAACTGCCAGATGTGTTCATGACATTCTTTTTAATGTCAGCTATTATACAAGCAGGTTTTATTTTTTTACCCAAGTCCTGTGAATGAAACTGACAAGTCATAAGTACATCATAGGAAACAGTACAGAACAGGGCCCTGGAGAATGCAGGCAAGCTTTTGAGAGAGGCGGAAAGAAAGGATAGAGGATGAGAGGCACCTCTGCCATCACAGGCAAGTCGCGTCTCTGGGATTTTCCTTTAAAGGATGGGGATATCACAGCCTTCCCGCCTCACAAGGCAAAGGTGGGGGTTAGTGAGATGAGGCCGATGAAAGTGCTCTGAAATGTGCAGTGGAATCTACAAAGGAAAGACATCATCAGGGTTCTCATCATCTGGAAGTATCTACGATGGTGCATTCACCTTTGACACTGATGTCTTCAGGTGATTGTCACAAAGCTCTCTGAATAACACGAATGCTAACGGACTGCTCTCCAGATCTCTCGGTGAGGCCACAACACTATCTTCTGATGAAATCGGTGTTGTCCAGGGAAGGGGGTGGCCCCTGGGACTTTCTGTATAGATGGATGACTGTCCATACACTAGACCAGTTCCCGAGTCATCAGTAGGAGGTGGTTCAGGTCCGAAGCAGCTTTACAACTCTACCTTGGCTCCCTCACAGAATCTAACACACACACACACACACACACACACACACACACATGCACACACACACACACACATTTTGTTGCTGTTAATCCTCATCTGAGGATATCTTTCCATTGATTTTTAGGGAGAGGGGGAGAGAGAGGGAAAGACAGAGTAACATCAATGTGAGAGAAACACATCTATTGGTTGCCTCCTGCACGTGCCAGACCAGGGCCTGGGCTGGGGAGGAGCCTGCAACCAAGGTACGTGCCCTTAACAGGAATCGAACCCGAAGGCCCACGCTCTATCCACTGAGCCAAACTGGTTAGGGCCACAACATCTAATATTTTAGCTTTAGAATATACAGGTTAGATCAGCCGTGGGCAAACTACAGCCCGCGGGCCGGATCCGGCTTGTTTAAAATGAATAAAACTAAAAAAATAAAAGACCGTACCCTTTTATGTAATGATGTTTACTTTGAATTTATATTAGTTCACACAAACACTCCATCCATGCTTTTGTTCCGGCCCTCCCGTCCAGTTTAAGAACCCATTGTGGCCCTCGAGTCAAAAAGTTTGCCCACAGCTGGGTTAGATCCTAACGGTTTTCAATTCGTGTTTGGGAACTTCTTGCGACATATTCTTAGAAAACGGAATTATAAGGTGCTACGGGGTTGCCCAGAACCAGGAAGTTCAAGTTAGGGGCAGAGAAGAGAGTGCTCAAGGGAGCCATCTGGGGCGAGAAGGAACTCACAGGACGGGACAGGGAACGTCCCGTAGCGCAGCTTCCACAACACCCTGCCTGAACTGAACTCCAATGTCTCCCCTTGCCCCCAGTTATGACATTAAAGACCACAGACAATGCAACGCCAACGTAATGGAAACTGTAGGAGTCAGTCAAACCAATCGTTTGTGGTTGTGCCAACCACACAACAGCACAGACTGAGCTTTTCATTCAACTGTTCCATATTAACGACAAACAGCACTCGGTGAATAGACTAAAAACCACCGAAACTGCCCTCCCAGTCCACTGTCCTCCTAATTTTGTTCCTCTCAGGGAGGGTGAGAGGGCCATGAATCTTGACTAGTCTAAGCCAATCATAGGCCTTCTATACGCCTTGCCACTGACTAGTTTAGAAATGGGTTGGATGAGATAAATTTGGCTAGTGAAGTCATGTCTGCTGGAGACTTCTGGGAAAGTTTTTCCACTCTTAAAAATGATATAAGAGCCCAGCTGGATGGCTCAGTTGGTTGAGCATCATCCTGTGCACCAAATGGTCACTGGTTCACTTCCCAGTCAGGGCACATACCTCTGGGTTGTGGGTTTGGTCCCTGGTCAGGTATGTAAGGAAGGCAACTGATCAACTTTTCTCTCTCATATCGATGTTTCTCTCTCTCTCCCCCCTCTCTCCTTCTATCTCTCTTTCCCTCTCTCCCGAGGAAATAGCAAAAAGATGGCTGTCTGCAAGCCAGGAGGGCGCCCTCACCATGAATCGAATCTTCAGAGACCTTGATTTTAAACTTCCCAGACGCCAAAAGTGTCTGAAATAAATGTTTGTTGTTTAAGCCTAAATAAACAAATACCACTTAATTTTGTACTTTAAATGGTGAATTTTATAGTATATAAATTATATGTTAATTTTAAAAAAGTGATGACAGCTAGAGTTAACTAATTCTTTGTGTAATTACTTTTTAATGCTTGCCTCTCCCATACAGGACAGTAACTTCCTTGAAGGCAGGGGCTATTCTTATTTTGTTCAACTCTGTATCCCATGTGCCTAGCACATCCTCAGTGCCTATTAAATACTGTTTTTGTTGAATGAGTGTAGCCCCAAAACACAGTCATCGGGTGGGGTTTAGCAAGAACTTGTTGGAAGGACACCAGGTTCTCCTTCTTAAATGTCAGCAAACTTGAGATCTAAGACACATGGCAAGGCAAAGTAAACGACCTGTCAGTCTGTCCGCCTGTCTGTCCATCCTTCCACCCACCCATCCAACAGAGGTAGTGACTCGTGGTCCAGCGGTGGGCTACAGGCACACATCCTACAACTCGCACATGCAGAGAAAACCACCTACACCCAGCTGCAGTAACTTTGCCAGAGGCTAGACTTGCTAGAGCAAATGTCCTTTCAAGGACAATTCAGCGGAAGCTCTTCAAAACACAATCTCGCACCATTAAGCAAGGCAGTTAATTTGATGTCAGTAAAATCCTTTCAAGCATACAGATAAACAAAACATTTTCAACTGGGGAGATCTTGTCAAAGGACAAGCTAACTTTAGCATTCACTTCCCTGCCGAGCATTCACTTCCCTGCCGGATTTTTATTGCCGGTGAAACAACACACACAGTTGGGCAATTACACGTACCCGGGCATGTAGACGAGGCCCACACACAACACCCCTGGCTTTCTGTGAAGGGCAGAGCACAGAGCCTGGTCAGCATTCCCGAGACGGGACACGGAGACGTGCTGCAGCCCAGCCCGGCAACACCCAGTTGCAATATAGTTTGGTTGAAAAATGACCACCAATGACAGTGGGATGGCCCTGGAGGGTGGGACTGATGTGATAACTTGGCTTGTCAACTGAGGCTGGGAATTCCAATTTTGTTTAGACAGAGATGAAGGGAAATGCAAGGCTAAATCCAGATCCTCTACCTTCTTAAATGCACCTGAAAGCTAGGGAGCTGAATGCAACTCGTCTGATAATAATTCAGTTTTATTGCAAATCTATTTCATTCATTCATGAATGTGTGTGTGTGTGTGTGTGTGTGAGAGAGAGAGAGAGAGAGAGGGAGGGAGAGAGGAGAGAGAGAGAGAGAGACAGAGAGAGAGAGAGAGAGAGAGGAAGAGAGAGAGAATTTACTTCTAGAGGTTTGTAGAAATATATTCAATATATTAAATCCTATATTTTTTATAATACTATTCAAAATAAATTCTGTTGAATGTTCTCATTAGCAGACAGCATAGCACTGGGGATAGCTGTCACTAGAACCAGCCTCACATTCAATAATCCAATTTGACATACTTATTTCTAAGTTATTATCCACCGATTACAACAGTCTGATTCACAAAAAAGCTCGGAACATATTTTTCAGTAACCCTCCAGCCTCAATACAAAGATACATTTTTTTGTTCAACCCAAGTTTGCACAGGAATTGTCTACAGAACAATGTAAACTGTGTTAATATAAAATGCCGTGATCAAGTTAATCATAATTTACAGGGGAAAGAAAGCATAATTTACAAGGGAAGCCATCACTGGCGTATTCCTCTGAAACACCAGCCCTTGCCCAGCAGTTAGAAAGGCTGGTGTTTCTGAAGGCTGCGGGGGAGAGGAGGGCGGGAGTGATGGCTGCACCCCATCTTGGGGAGCTTTTGGGAGGCGCACGTAGAGTGGAGATGAAATAACTTGCCTGAGGTCACAAGGAAAGGAACCAGCCGATCCAGGGACTGAATCCTGAGCCCTGTGCTGGCTTCCTTCTCTTTGGGGGTAAGAAATAACTAGTGCTGGAGCCTAATGAGGTGCTGGTAACATCCTAGAATTTGCTCGACGGGGTCCTGCCTGAGCGGCCAAGCAACTGAAGGATTCCATATTCTCCTCTGGATTTCGGCAGCAATGGATGGAGGGGGCTCGCTGCCTTGCCTTCCACCGCTTCCACCAGGGCTGGGATGGAGAGTAGGAGCTTCTGCTAAAGACACAAGGTGTCTGTGGGGTGTTTCCCTTGCTGTTCGAGGCTGGGGTGCTCCAGGTTGGCCAATGAACATCAGAGCTAGAAACAGGGCTCTGTGGTCAGACAGACCTGGGTTCCACGTCTCCTCTGCTCCTTGCCAGCAAAGTGACCTCACACGCGTCACTACGACCATGAACTAATGGATACCGACGCTTGCTGGGCACTGAGCAAAGGGCTTCTCATAAATCATGGTATTTGAGCTTCAAAAGAATCCTCTCAAGTGTATTATTCTCTCTAGTTTTCTGATGAGGAAAATGAAACTGGGGTCAAGATCACAGTGCAAGCAGGTGGGTTCAAATCTCAGCTCTGTCACTTTCTGGGTATATTTTCTTTGAATTCTAGTTTCCACGTCTGCAAGACCTCACCGGGCTGTGGTGGGGGAAAGACACAGTGCGCAGACAGCCCAGTGCCAGGCACGTCGGGAACGCTTATCACAGGGCAGTGACTGCATTCCCGTCTCCCTCTTCAGTTCCATCAACACCAGGCTCTGCGCCAGGTACAGGGATGGAAAGACCCGGTTCTAGCCCTGCTCTGGCATAGCTCAAAGCCTACAAGGGGCTCAATCACAGAACAGGTAACCACTCCTAGGTGAAGAGCAGTATTAGAGATGATGTACACCAGGCCCTGAGCACATGGGGAGGGTGCCACAGAGGGGTTTGCCAGCCAGAGGAGGAGGATCCATCTAGGTACCTGGATAACATGGACAAAAGCAAAGAGAAAGGGAGGGGAGGGTAAGCTGGGGGAAGGGTAAGTAGTTCACCGTGGCTGGAACATCAGGAGCAAAGACACCGCTGGGCTGCGTGGGGACTGGGGCACAGTCAGGAAGGGCTTGCATACCAGCTGGGGTGGAGACCTCTGCCTGCAAATCCGGGGCACGAAGAAGGTACTAAGCCAATGAGTAGCAGGCTCTGGCTTCTGTTTCAAAGGGAACCCTCACTCATGACTCCATTTTTGGTGAGCATCTTCTCACTGCTATACCCTTCTACAGATTTTTCAGGATGTACCATCTGCCCGAGTCCTCCCTGAGTCACCCCAGGCCTCTGGGGAATGACCAGACTTGCAGGGTAGACCTCACCATCCCTCCAGCCAAGAGAGGTCTGTGGGGGTGACGTGCCTATGACAAGACGTTTCTCAACAAAATAGGTGCCTCCCCTGTGACTGACACTAGCTACAAAGGAGCTCTTGCATCTCATAGGACCTGTTAGAACAAATGCACTAGATTCTGAGTCCAACGTTCAGTTCATAGATCTCTCCTCTTCTTTAAATTTAATGGGGCAACAATGAGAAACCAGTGGGGCTGGCCTTGTGCCTCACCTTGGGAAGGAGGGACAGGTGGCTCCTTGTTTTCAGGGTTCACAGTTCAACACAGCCTGCGAAGGTGACAAACGGACCTTCACTGACCTCAAAAGAAACCACCTTCCTTTGGCCAGGAACTGGGAAGGTGAGAGGGGACGGGAGGGTGAGAAACACGTACTGCCCTGATCTAGTTCAGCGCACTGCTAACAGAGCATGACATTAAAAAAATCTAAGAATCCCTCGGATGCGAGAAATGAAAGCAGTGCAAACAGGAGAAAGAAAAAAATCAAGCCCAGACGAATGCTTTTCTTTAAAGACACGTCAGCCTGTCTATGTTTTCTGGACACACTTTTGGTTCAACTGTGAACATTGTAAAGAAAATAGAATGAAAGAAATATGTAAAATTTCCCTTGCCAATATCAATATAAAAAGTGAACACTTATATCAACACATACTTTGTGACGCGAGGTTGAAAGAAACGATGTGGGCTGACGAAAGCCTTGAAGTTGAGCCTCTCACTAACATCCAAGTCCCCGAACAACACCAGCTCTCATAGTGCTGCCTTCTACTCCTCACAATGCGGCCTGACATTCATTCTCCAAGTTCATTAGGATGTAAATTGAGTTTCTGGACAAACCTGTAAAAGGATCCCTTTGGTTTAGGGCCTCTTGGAAGTCAGATGAGCAAACTTCACTCTGGGTCACAGAAGGACAAATGGACAAGCTAGTCTAACAAAGCCGCCTGAATCTTTGTGAAGAAAGCAGATCTTTATGACGGAAAAGAAGCTGCTATGTTTGACTCAAGGGTAGAAGAGAATGCATTTGAAATGCAAAAGATGATTGGGGCAAAACTGGGCTTGATTTGTCAGTGCTAATTATAGAACCGCCACACTCCAATTTAGGCGAACACTTAAAATTTTATCAAGGAAACACTTGGGAAAACCTCAACATTTTTAGGCACAAGAACTTGTGCAAGTATGGCATATTTCATTTACCCCTGTCCACCACCTCCACCACAAATGACAAGGACAGAGACCCATTGCAGAATGATTCTCATACCCTCCTCTCAGGATATACTTAATATTTTTAATCCAAATAAAGGTGAATTGTGATCAGAGAACATGGTGCTGCTTCTCTGCGATGGGTCATCCCAAACGTATACACAATGAAACAAAACCAACAGCAGCCTTTGGAGAGAAAGCCCAAGTTGGCAGGTCTTTCCCTGTAACAACAGGACTTTAACATAAATAACCTGGGTTGGACAATACAGATACTCGAGAAACATTTGTTTTCACATCTCTGAGGACTCTGCCGGCAGAGGGGAGACGGGCCTAGCGAACCCGAGCAGTTTCCTACCTTTCAGCTGGATGCAGAGCTGGGGTGCCTGGCAGCCCTGCTGGCTCTTCAGTTCATCACCACGCTGGGATCTACTCCTTTTAGGAGGATGTGGGAGCTCAATTCTCATCTCTAGCAGGCGCTTCCCTTATTTGCTCAAGCCTGGAGCTGCCCCCCCGAGGCCATGCCAGGAGCCACCTTGGCCCAAAGCACAGACCAGGACCATGGCAAACGCTGTCACTGCAGAGGAGCTCTTCCAACGGCCCTGAGCCACCAACCGGGAATATCCACAGCTCAGGGGACAGCGGCCCCTGCCCTGGCCGGTCTGCACCTCCTTTCCATCTCACGCAGTCCTGGCTGGGAAGCAACCAGGTGGCAGGGAAAACCCGGAGTGTTCTCTGATCCCGGTGGGGCAGGAAGTCAAGCTGCCACAGAAGGGACCGGGCTCAGGAGGTCTGGAGCCTACTCGAGCCAGCCAGTCACAGAGCACACAGAGCACGCCTCCCAGGGGAGCACTGCACCAACGTTGCTAAGCTAGTCAGACAAGAGCCCAGCTCCGGCAGGCCATGGGGACAGAGGCAGCTGCAGGAGAAGGCAAGCCTGAGTGAAGGAGGTGTCACAGTGTCTCAGGGCCTCCTTGATGCCTCACTGGGAGGTGGGGTGTGTGCCACAGACTTCATTTCCTAAAGGTAAGTGCTGCAAAGGTACACTGCTGGAGTCACGTGCCTGGCCCTCTACCTGCCACTCAAAATCTGGACCAGGGGCCAGCAGCTTCAGCATCGCCTGGCAACCTTGCAGAAGTGCAGTATCCCGACCTCCTGAATCAGATGCTGCAGTGCAACAAGCTCTGAGTACACGCAGAGAGTGGGACGCGCTGGGCTCTGGATGGGGAGCAGATGACCCACAGGGGACACAAGTTCTTCTGTGTAGACTTACCGTGTCCCCTTTCATTCCTATGTTTTGTGTAGATGTCATAGTTTACACAATATTTCCGTAGCATGGCACATCTCGTATTTAAAAACAACACGTCCAATAGAGGAACAAGCTCCTTATACGACACAAACTGCTTAGTGACCCTTATCTAAAGTAGAAATTTTAAAGCTTAAGGTATGGGGCCCTTTTGGGAAACCCCTGAAAGTGATGGAAACCATCTCACATATTGTCCGAAACATGCATCCGGTGTGAGTCAGGTTCACAGACCCCTCCCCAAACTCCATGCTCGGGGGACCCTCTCCTGAGCTAGGACAGATGGTAGTCCTGGCTGAGATGGGCCTTTCAACACTTTCTGTGAGTTTCCACACCCCAAGGCTCTGGGCTGTGTTTGCTCTGAGCTGACTCAGCCGTGCCCAGGGCATTGCTGTAACTCACACGTCACCCTGAATTTTTGCACACAGGCTCAACCTCACCACCCAACCTCACCACCGCTTTGGGTTTGGGCTTGCTCTCTCGCCAAACTGCTAGCGGAGGAGGGATTGAGCAAGTGGGGAAATTCCTGCCTGGTGATGAAACACGCTGCCAGGGTCTGTGTGACTTCCACAAAATACCAGGTGGAATTTCACACGTTTAACAAAATCCCACATGGCACTCATTTCCACAGCATTTCGGTTTATCCTCCTTAAGTGTCTATGCGCCTATCAACTCCAAAAGTGTTTGAATGTAAAAAAATCTACCATTTTTACTAATAAAACACACAATCACACAGAGAGCCAGGGATTATAACAAGAGTGGATCGATCATTCCTATTTGGATCGATACACACGCACACTTTTCAGACGAGTCCGTCACTATGCCTGCTGGAAATGGGAGCGGGCAGAGGCTGCACACGCGGGGAATCTGACAGCCCCGCGTCTGGAACGTGGTCTGGCCCCGGTTTTCTTTATTGTGGCTCCGCTGTCAGCGTGGCGTTGCAGCCGCGCCTCTCGCACCAGCACAGGAAGCTTTTTGTCCACCCACTGAAAGATGAAACACATGCTAACACACAGGAGACAGTTCTCCAGACAAAGCCCCTTTAAGCTCCTTCCTGGAATGAAACAGATGGTGAAAGGAGGCTGACGGACGGCCAGGAATTCTCAAACCTCTGGAACACACCTGAGTCACCTGGGGAACCCGAGGAAGAAAGGGCACATTTCCAGGCCCCAGCTTCACAGAGGCCGAATGTTATTAGGGGGGCCCAGACCCTGCTCTATTTTTTTTTTTTTAGAGCATTTAAGGTTTATAGAGAAATTGCACAGAAAGTAGAGCTCCCATATACTCCCTCTCTCCTACCACCAGTCTCTCCTATTAACATCTTGCATTAGTGTGATGCATTTGCTAAAACTGATGAACTGATATTGATGCATTATTTGATATGAATGACTACATTCATTATTAGTAATGTCATTAATAATATTCATACCTTATTATTAACCAAAGTCCATGGTTTAGATTAGGGTTCACTGTGTGTTGTATGGGTTTTGGCAAATGCATATTATGTATCCACCATCACGGTATCATACAGATAGAATTTTATTACCCTAAAAATGCCATCCTCCCCCTATTCATCCCTTCCCCCAAACCTGCATTTTCCCTCCATTGATTTTTAGAGCAAGTGGAAGAGAGAGAGGGAGGGAAGGAAAGAGCGAGAGAGAAACATCACTGTGAGAGAGACACATTGATTGGTTGCCCCCCCCCACACACACACCCATGGGGTGCGGATTAAACCTACAGCCCAGGTACGTGCCCTTGACCTGAAATCCAACCTGTGACGCTTTGGTTACGGGCACTCTAACCACTGAGAACACCGGCCAAGGCCAAACCAGCATTTTAACAGACGTGCAAATAATTTCTTGCAGGTAGTGAGGATCAGGAATGCTGACTTAAATCTTGAGATCTGGATGGAGGAACTGTGAGCCAGACTGGCCTCAGTTTCCCTAACAGCCAAATAGTCACCATAATATAGTTTTAAATTTCAAATCCTCACCATGACTAGTCTTGCCCTCTATATTAAGGGGACAATGTGCATGTTAACAGTACCTGATCTCTGAGGGCCCCTCCATCTCACATTAAGGCTTGATAAGCATTGTGAGGACTCCAAGGTTTTTCTAAAATATCAATGAACTCATGGTCTTACACATACAAGCCTACAGGCCTTGGAACAGTGCAGCTGTGGACGCCCAGATGAGGAAGTATGAGTGAGCAGCGCCCGGCACGCTGAATGCAGAGACTGGGCAACGTGTGGGCGGCGCAGCAGGGGCGTCATGAGATGCCAGTCCCCTGGAAAAGCCCCCCAACTTTGTCAAAATATCCTTCCTCCCAGGCACTTCTCATCCACGGAGACGTGCTCACTGGCCGTCTGGATGCTGCTGCACCTTATCATTCCTGTGGCTCCAGACGCGCCTTCTCAACCCCAAAGTGCTCTAGGACACAAGTCCACGTTCCCCATGAGGTCAGCGGAATTTATGATGGTTTTTAGGATTGTGTGTTACCTTTCATGGATGACAAGCACCCCAGGGGCGGGAGCCAGACACCCAGTGTCTCCTCGTCTGGTTTCATGGAGACACCCCCCAGGTCACAACCATAGTCACGACCCAACTGGTGAGAAGCCAGCTGGCGCTCCGGTTTGGGCCCCTGCAAGTTTCACCTTGTCCTCTCAGCGCTGTGGCTGAAGGAACCGTCAAGATGCACGGAGAACATTGGGCAGGAAGGTGACTAACCCCTTCTGCAAACTGAGGTGCAGAGCGGCCTCGGGGGCATCTCCCAACCCCAGCCAGGGTTTCTGGAAGCTGCTGAGGGGCTGCACTAGCGCCACATGCAGGTTGTTGCCCTCGAGATGGTGCCTGTTTTGAGGTGGTGCCATTTGTTCAATAAACATTTATGCAGCCCCTACTGTGAGGCAGGCCCTGACTCGTGTGCTGGGAATGAGAATCAGACTAAGTCCTTGACCTCGAGGCGGGCTCAGTGTCTGGGTGTGGGAAACAGGCCTGCAGATGTTGCATGGGGCTCAGCAAGGGGCAGAGCAGGGAGAGGCCAGAAAGGGCTGCTTCGAGGAAGGAACCCTCAAGTGGCACCTGGAAGGGTGAGCAGGTGCCCCTGGGGTTGGGGCAAGGAAATTAGAGAGGTCACACAGACAAACATGCCAACGCAGAGGACCTACAATGCACAGTGAATTCACCGTGCGGCCTTAGATGCTAAATTTCTGCCAGGTAACATTTTCATTAAGAATATCATTATTCTGAAAAAAAAAATGAGTATCATTATGCAGGACACTCATTCTAAATGGGATTCAATGCATATACTACTAAAGAAATATATAGGCCTCTGCCTTCAAGCATGGGGACTAAGCAAAATTGGGTGACCCCAGGATGCTCAAATTCCCTGCCACGAAATGCACAGGCACAACAGCTGACGACACAGGAGGCCTGACCCTGCTCGCTTTCCCACGTGTCCACGTGCCCGGGGCTCACAAACAGAACTCAGTGGCCTGGAGCTTTGGCTCTCAGTGGGAGTGGGCCCAGCTCCAGGGTGGAGCTGGAGTTTGAAAGAGCATATTTGATGTTATAAATTTACCTTTTAAACCAAAGGTAAAAACTGTTTCCTCCTAGAATTCCAACATGTATGGGCCTGGATGGTGCCACTGGCGTTTTTGAAACAGGGGCAGGCGCAGCGCCGACTGCGAGGACGAGCATGTCCCTCCTCACAGCAAGACGGCTGCTGGAGGTGACTTGGGCATGAGACACCCAGAAGCCACGTAGCCAAGCACCCAGGCCCATCAGCTCACTTGTGCACAAAGAGCAGCACAGGGTGGTGTCACCGGGAGCGACAGGCCCCCCCCCCCCACCCCCCCGGCGGCAGCTGCCCCACTCTGGTGGGAAGGGCAGGTTAACAGGGACCTGAGCACAGGCCAGTGGCCTCGAGAGCAGGAAGGAAGAAACCGGTTGCCTACAGGCTACTCAAATTACCTTCCACCAGTGCAGTAGGAACTGCAGTCATAACAGCTGTCTGGTGTTCACAGACAAAAAGAACAGGGTTCCTGACACGTTTCCTCACTGTTCAACTTATTCAAATGCTTGTACTTGCACAAGGATAAGATTCAGGGCAGCTGACGTAGTTCTTCAAATGGGGCTGGGCACAGCTGGATTTCCCAGACCCTGCACAGCTGGAGTGAGCACATGCAATACTGTAACGCTTTTACTCTTTAAATAACTACCGTTTGCACTACACGACCTATGGAGTGTGACTTCCACTAACAGCCTGGGTGGTGTGCAGACGCTGAACTCATAGCGATTCTCAATAGCTACAGTCCACTCTGCCTCCCACTCCTGTACCTTCCATGTCAGAACCTGGAGCAGGGAAAGGAGGCGTGCACAATTTCTGTGTTTATTTTTTAATTGATTCTAATTTTTATTTATTTTTGTATTAATCCTCACCCAAGGATATTTTTCCCCCCATTGGTTTTTTGAGAGAGTGGAAGGGAGGGAGAGAGACACACAGAGAGAAACATGGATGTGAGAGAGACACACTGATTGGTTGCCTCCTGCACGCGCCCCAACTGGGGCCGAGGATCGAGCCCGCAACCGAGGTACATGCCCTTGACCAGAATCAAACCTCAACCCTTCAGTCCACAGGCTGATGCTCCAACCACGGAGCCAAACTGACTAGGGCAGATTTTTGTGTTTTTAAAAAGGGGATGTAGGTGAGATAATTTTCAGAATGAAAAGCTTTGGTGCCCTGCGACCACACCCAGGCTGGCTCGACCTGGGAAAGCCTGACTTGTCCAAGAGACCTCTTTCTCCTGAACACAACACCCACCTCTGCTCAATCAGCATCGAAGCTTCGGTGGTTCCTATGGGAACCTGGATACCCTGAATCTTAGACCAGGAAGAACTTTTAAAGGTCACATCTCAGCCTTGCACCTCACACAGAAATCGCTTCTGCAATATGTGGACACAGGTTCCCAGATTCTACTTGATTACTCTCAGGAACAGGAGGCTCATGCCCTTATGCAAGAACAGCCCAGCCTGCTTTGGACAGGTCTGCTTTTCAGCACGTTTTCCTTTCACTGGTTAACGGTCATCCCTGTGTTTAGGAAATGAGAAACTGAAGTCTAACCTCCACCTGCTGTTCAGGTTTGGCCTCTGGGATCTGCCCTCTTCTAAGAGTTTTCCACATCAAGCAGACTTGTTTCTACAAATATTTCTATTATGTTTTGGGTTTTGAACCCTTCACCTTCCTTGTTCCCTTTCCCCAAACAAACCTCTGCCTGACTCTGCTCCCCTTAAAACCTGGCACAGAGAACAAAACAGACTTTGTCTAACTTGCAGATACTCTGTTGCTTCCCACATTATTATTCCATTAATCCGGTTAAAGGTTAGGATTTCTAGAGCTCTCTAGGACCTAGCTACAGTACATCTTTGGGTCTCAGAACCTAAAACCCAGCAGGGGGCAGCACCCAAAGGAAAGGAGCTTGGACCTCAATGGCTGAGTCCTCAAGCTTCCCCAAACTGGCTGCACCCTGTAGCAGCTGTATGACCTTGACAAGTGACTTCTCTCATCCTCAGTGTCTACGTCTGTACAGTGGGGGTGATACCATGTTATAGGCCTCCTAGGGTTTCTGTAAGGATTCAGTGAGATAATACTTGAAGGTACCTGCCATGTGAAAAGCTCTCGACAAATACTGGCTGCCATTATGGCTATGAAATACTACTCTCCCTCTCCCTTCATTCTACACCCACTACGGAGCATACACAGTACATCTGGCAGGAGTTAGAAATGCAGGGGTAAATTACACCATCCCCCTGCTCAAGAGTATCTTGGTCTCAGGGACTGTTATACAAATAGACAAAGCCAAAAAGAACTGGGAGGTATGAGCAGGTGTTTGGGAACCCAGAGGAGGGAGCCCCATGTCTGCTGGGGTCGCCCGGGAAGGCTTCCTAGCCTCAGCAGATCCTTAAAGGACTGTGACAGGTGGATGGCAACTGAGTGCAGAGTGGTTGATAGAGAACAGATGGGTGTACAGGCACAGAGTTAGAAGAACATGGTTCTACATCAAGGAAGATGTCAGTGGTCCAGAGTGGCAGGACTAGGATGCCAGTTGGGGGGGGGGGGCTGGGCCGTGAGGGGAAGAGGAGATAAACAGAAATGAGCCTTGGCAAGTGGATCCATCACTCATTAGCCCCTCAAATAAAAGGGAGGGCCTACTTTGTGCTGGGCACAGGAGTTAGTGTTCAGAAGACAGACAAGGTCTGTGCCTCCATGGAGCTTACACACCAACGTGGCCTTGTATGTCATGCTGAACAACAGAGGGTTAGAACATAGCAGGCTGTATGTTCCAAAGATGACCACAGCAATATCTCCTGCTCCATCCACATGATCTTCAAGGTGACCTTGCCACCCTCCCATTGAGAAAGAGGATCTATGTCCCCTCCTCCTGAATCTGGAGAGCTGACTGCTTTGATGAACCCAGTATGGTGATAGTGACACTCGGTGAGGTCTGAGGGTGGGTGATGAAAGGTGATGCAGCTTCACTTTGCTCACTGTACCACTCACCTTTGGGAACTCTGAGGACCCAGGTGAGAAATCTACCCTTCCTAGGGCCTCCATGCTGTGAAGAAGCCACGTGGAGAGGTCATGAGTGTCCTAGCTTTAATTTGTCCCAGGCCAAGTGGCAGTTATGTGAGTCGACAAGCTCTGGAATGACCTGGACCCCCAGGCATCGAGCCAGCACCAGCCCTGGTGGCTCCCAGCTGAGGCTCTAGATGAGGTAGAGCAGAGACCAGCCCTCTCACTGTACCTGTCCTAATTCCTGATGCAAAGACCCCATGAGCATACGAACATGGTGGATTCAAGCAGCTAGGTTTTGGAGTCATTTGTTAATCAGCAATAGAAAATAAAACAGAGTTTATACGGAGAAGGCAATGTGGAGCCAGGTGATAACGTGATCAGGTCTACACTCTAGAAAGAATTTTCTCACCGAAAGGTGGGACAGATCTGTTGGCTGGGCATTGAGATCAGAGGCAAAGAAAGCAAGGAAGGCTTGACTTCAGTCCTCTGGGGAGAAATATGAGCAAGGAGACTAGAAAACATGGCAGGAAACGCCAAAGAGACAGAATCAGCCAACTTAGTGCCGGTCTTCCAGGGACAAGGGAATGAAAGGTCTGAGAGCCTTCCAGGTTCCGGCTGTGGAAGAGAAAGGGATGTGGAAACACGGGAGGAGAAGCGAGTCTGGGGGTAAGACGAGGAGTAGATTTTTAACATGTTTACACAGCTTTAGTGAGAACCCTGAAACACGGTGGCTACGCTCCTGTGTGGTGGTCAGCCTGGCTGCTTAACCCACCCGCTCCATGACCTCGGGCGGGTTACTGCCCTCTGGCGGTGTCCTCGTCCGGAGAACAGGCGGAAGACCACACAGGTTAGTTAGCGAGGCTGAACTGAGACGATGCATACAAAGTGCTGCAGACAGGGTTTGGCATTCAGAAATGCCCAGAAACGGTGGCTGCTCCTATTCCTCTGATCACAATGATCGTGATGACTAACTAGCTTGCAGATGTGGTCAGAGGCTAGGCAGGTTCTTTGAATCCAGAGGGCCCGGCTGCAGGGCATTAATGAAAGCTGTTCCCACGGAACCGCACACGTATCCCTGGTGAATGGTTTATTCAACCGTAAAGTCTGTGTCAACTTCACAATAGCTGCACCAGCCTGCAGAGGCGTGAGGGAAGGCAATCTGTTAGCGGTCCTCAATTTCGTTCTCCCTCCCTCTCTCCCAACGCCATGGTTGAGTGGTTTTAATTAACAACTCCCACAGAGTTAAAGCAAAAGTCACTCGATTAATAAAGCTCTCACTCGCCACGCATGGTTCTCAGGTCTCCAGGTGGCGCTGAGCTTGTAATTGTGTGTTTTGTTTGGGTTCGCAGTGGGTGGGGGCTCTTGAGAGTAGAATTTCCTCGGAGAAGTTCAGGTTCCCCATCTGCAGAGGCTGGAAGCGCAGGTGACGGACACACCCAGCTCCACGAGCTTTAACAGCAAAGGCCGTGCGGTGGGGAGGCTCCTCGGTCAGTCACCGTGCGAAACGGGCTCCGGAGCAGAACCTTCCCGCCTCCAACCACATCACTGGTTCTCATTTCCGACATCCAAGGAACCGGTTTTGCCCCCATTTACTTTCTGCACAGGCACCCGGGGAATGTTGACACAAGTGTTTCTCAGGCTGCAGTAGAGACCTGGGGTGTTTAATTGAAATGAAACACATAATAATGCTTTCGAGGCAAAGAAAAGTATCCGCCTTGGCCACGGCCCCGCCAGCCTGGCCATCCAGTGGTCCTTGTGCAAGCATTCCCCAAGCATTTTCAAGCTGCCATGCAACGCGGCCCTCTGCGCCTCACCCTTCGGAACGCCTCCTTTTAGCTCTCGTTACGGCTCCTTAAGATGGCACGGGGGTGTAGCCAGGGCCTCCGACGTCCAGAAGGCACCCATTCTTCCTTTCTGGCCTTGCCTCCCACCCATCAGAGCATGGGGTCTAGCTACAGCGAAAAGCCACAATGCAGAGTTCTTAGAGCAAGGGCTATGAATTCTGCCCGGTTGAACACATTCTAGCAGTTTGTGTGACCTGTGTGACCTGTTCAAGCAACGTAACCTCTCTGATCTTGGTCTCCCAACTGCAGAAGGAGAACGAAAAACTGCCCCTCTCTCAAAGAGCTGGTCTGAAGAATGAGTGAGACATTACACGTGAAGAGTTCAGGCTGGGGCCTAGCATGTAACGGGGACTGCAATGCAGTTTTGCTGCCAGGAATCACAGGACGGCTGCTGCGGGCCAGGCCAAATGGAGGGCCTGTGTTAGCAGGCACTGTTGGGCCACTTCTTCCTTCAGAGCCAACACCACATTTATTCTCATCCCGTGTCTCTGACAACTTCACCCTTTAAACTTCGCTGCTCAAGTATGCGAGATTTCTGGTTTCAAAACTGATGACCGGGCGATTACAAGCACAAGGCTCTGGGGCCTGGGACCTGGATTCCGACGACACAGCAGAGAGAAACACAGACCCCCGTCTCCCACGCGTCCCAAGATCAAGAAATGAATGGGGGCTTGATTTACAGCTAGAAGACTCTGGGGACAGACGTGGGCCTCTCCTTAGACTGGGACTCTCATTTCACTTGGGTTCTCGAAAATCCTCAGCCCTCCAGAGCTGTCCATGCCGGGGTGTCTGTCTCATTCCTTAGCTATTTCGGGATTAAGAGGAAAGCTGGAAACCTCCATTTCTCAGGGAGATTTCTTATCAGGACCCTGGGGATTCTGGAAGGGATGCCATGGTTCTTGCAAGGCTGCACAGAGTTTTGCTTTGTGGTCACAGCCCCGGCAGGATGCGGCAGCTGGAGCCCTCGCAGATGTTTCTAGGGGCTGATGCGCTGCTCTTCGTCTCTGGGCCGCAGGTCAGCTGCCTCCTGACCCAGATGACTCATTCCCACCAATCATCCTGTAAGGCCTGCTTGCAGACGGTGATGGTTAATTTTATGTGTCAGTGTGCTAAGGCCATGGTCCTGGGTATTTGGGCAAACACTAGTCTAGATGTCTCTGTGAAGGTACTTTTTAGAGGAGATGAACCTTTAATTCAATAGACTTTAAGGAAAACAGATTATCCTCTAGCAAGTGGGTGGGGCACATCCAATCACTTGAAGGAAGGAAAGAATATCAGTCGATATTCCCCAGGGAAGAGGGAATTCTACCTCCAGGCTGCCTTTGGACTCAAGTTGTAAAATTTCCCTCTGGAGAACCCCAATACACAGACCAATTCAGGCCCAGTTGGCAGACTTGTGGTCACTGTACTCAGGACTAAGAAATAGCATGAGATCATCTCAGTGAATATTCTAAGTACAGTGAAGGATTGGGAAGGCAAGTGGATGCAATAACTCTGAGAAGCTGAAGGGGACTACCATTCTGTGTCTCAAACTATCTCCTTTCTTCCTCACCACACACCTGAGGAGAAGGTTACCATTTAACAGACGGAAAACAGGCTCAGAATAGGCAGCGATTTCCCCCAGGACACACAGATGGCAAGTAAGGACGGCAAGGCCAGGTCTTCTGACTCCACTTCTGTCTTCCATGACCCCACGACCCCCGAGCAGCATCATGGGAGGATCATGAGTGCTCAACAAAACTGCAGTTTCTTATCTTGATCTGAGCACAGGCACATATTACCTATTTTTTTTTTTTTTGAGTCTTTCAACATGGGCTTACTGTCCTAGGGCCAAATCCTCCCAACATCATCCAAATGTTTCTTCTCATATTCACCTCAACTCGAACTTGGTATCCTCTAACCTTGCCATCATAAATCTGTTGAGCGGCTCTGTAGCTGCTGCCCCTTGAAAAATAACTGGGAAGGGTATTTTTTTCCCAGTGATTTATATGCTTATGATAAAAATTTATATATTTGGACTGGGTTTTCTAGAGGGAACTACACGAAAACTTAACAAAACTGTGCAAAAGCTTCACAGGGCAAGGGGACCTCAGGGTCCCACCATGACACCTCGGTTCTCCCCATTCCTGGCACATCTGCGAAGCACTGAGCAGAGAAAGAGGAGCCTGCAGACAAGAACACGTCTGCAAGGGGTTGGTCCTGAAGGAGGCGACAGACTAGCCAATTCATGTCCAGCGAAGTGACAGAGGCACCGAGTCACACTGAAATTCCAGGGCGCCAAGAGAAAGCAACAACAGAGTGCCAGACCACCCTTTTCATCTCTTCCATGGGCCTAAAACCATTAAGTAACAATTTTCCTTATTCGTAAAGTGTAAACGATGTCATGAAAAGCTAGGGCCTGGGGGTGACGATGCTCAGCGTACGGAAGGGGTGCCATACACCCCCGCCACCCACCGAGAGCTACAGAGCTGGAGGACGTTTCTCCTGTCTGTGTAACTACTTCTCAATAAATGCGAGCTCACAGGTCCCAAGTTTATCTTGAGGAGAACCTGTAAGGACCAAAAGTGAACCCCCAAAATAACGAGAACCAGATGGGGCAGCCCTAAGAACAAGTTTCGTCTGTCCTACCCCAGAGCACAGCCTGGGGCCGAGGAGATATTTGTTAAATGTTTGTTGATTTGAAATAACTAAAATACAGAGTCTCTCCATAGCGTTGATTAATGAACCCAAGGTGGAATCTCCCTGTTAAACACCCAGGGCCAGCCTGAGTCATGCCCACATGTCCCCATGTTGACGTTGCTTGCCAATGAAGAGCCCTGAGAAGGGCAGGAAGTCTACCTCGACAGGCAGCAGGCAGTCCAGAGGGTGGGAAGGAAAGGAAGGAGTGCCTTGCTCA
Organism: Myotis daubentonii; assembly: GCF_963259705.1. Taxonomy (NCBI): domain Eukaryota; kingdom Metazoa; phylum Chordata; class Mammalia; order Chiroptera; family Vespertilionidae; genus Myotis; species Myotis daubentonii. The sequence goes on along the minus strand of NC_081848.1, from coordinate 57,336,242 downwards.
GTCTGACTCACCACAGCAGGGTTTGCAAACCCAGCACAGCGACTGTCTGCCTGTCTGTCGGCTGGAGTGTTTTGGGGTATTTGTATTTGTCATGTGAATGTCAGTTACAGTCTCATCTCAAACCCCATCCACTGTAAGGAGAGGGTGCCCCGGGGCTGGCAATGAGTAAGGGTGGAAGAGAATGAAATACACTGAGTGCTCTCACCCTGCACCAGGCACTGAACTAGGTCGTATGCGTACGCCGTGTCCCATTTAATCTTGGCGGCATCATCTTATCATGAGGATGAGTGGAAGGAGCTATAACACCCAGGCACGGTATCAGCACTTCGCATGTGTTGGTTATCTCATGACAGCAACTCCAGGCATGTTATTCTCATGTGCAGATCGGGGAAGCTGGCTTCCCAGAAGGAGGAAGTGAGGACATAAAAGGCCCCCGCTGGCTTGCTCTATTCTCAGGTCCCCCCTGGACCCCCCACATCATGCCTCTCAATGCTAACATTTATTGCCACCCACCTTGTGTTAGCATTAAGTGCTGACGCATAGGGAGCCTCCCCCACAGGGCCCCATGCTCCTCCGGGGCAAGTCTAGGAAGGCTGTGGGATTGGGGTTTTCCCCAACCCCCAGAATTACAGTCCACCGGCTGCTCTGCTTAAACATTCAGCCAGCCCTGAGGCCTGAGACAGTCAGAGGGACTGGGTGGGTGTCAACAGGCAAGAGGGAGCACCGGAAACGGACTGAGGGTGCTGAGGACAAAGGTCAACTACTTCCCAGCTGGTTTCAGCAGAGGCTGCAACCCGGGAATTGTCCTTGTCTCTCTGACACCTTCATGCTCCTTGTCAAATGACCCCATGTCAGGCTGAATCAATGTGAAAAGTCCCTCGAACCCTCTGTTCCCAGGGCCTCGGCCTTACATAGAGCCACGTCCCCGCTCTCTGGACCCTGATAGCCGCTGACCGAGCCCACCGGCTCCCGTCGTGACTCTCCAATCCTTCCCAGGCACCATTCTCGGGAAAACATGCCCCATGTCCACATGTTCTCACGCCCTTGCTCTTGACCTTGATCAGCCTGGCCACTTGTTCACCTTTCAAGATGCTGTTGCTGCTAGTGGACCTTATGGTAGTGACATCCACCGAGGGCTCCATCCAGGCACAATCTCACAGGAGCCCCACAACTCCCCTGTGAGAGGGGCCCAGGGTATTTAATAGCTTGCTCCCACACACAGGCTAGGAGTGGTGTTGCCAGCCCCAGAATCCAGCTTGGGCTCCACAACCACACTCTTCCCACTGCCCCTACCGCACAGTAGGCTCTTTATTTTCTGTCAGTTCTCCCTACAGAATTCACTGATTCCCCCACTGATCCCTGCAGCTCAGCACTCCTGTGGTGAAAGACACACGTCCTTTCCATGAGCTCCTGTCTGAGGTATTAGAACTTGGGCACTGGGTCTTGTTCATTCCCCTTGGGCTCAGTGCCTTTGGCATAGTCGCTAGTACACAACAAACTCAATAAACACTTTCAAATGGAATTTTACTGCCTTTTGCCTGGAGCCTCCTCGGAAGGCAGGCCAAAGGAATGGCTGCCAGTTCCCAGGAGAGCCCACGCTTTGGAAAGCTTTAGGACCAGGAGGGTGTTGGCAAGGATCGGAGGGTGAGCAGCCCCTTCAGGGCCCACTTCATTTCTCCATGGGGCTGTTGGCCAATAAGTCTTTTTCTCAGTCCCAGTCTCTGCCTGCTAAATCCACAGTCACCACCAGCGGCGAGGGTAAGTGAGAGAATGCTGGACACTCTCTCCACTTTCGGGCATGTTGTTAGCTCCGTTGTTCTTTCTCCTCTGATAAAAGTGCCTCTCCAGTTGCCGATAAAGGCCAATAGATTTCTCACACTCTGTAAATCAAGGGGGCCCACTGTGGATGCAAGAAGAAGCAGACCACTGAGGCCTCCTCAGCCATCGGGGATGACCGAGACCGGTAGCCGGAGCCATTACTCTGCCACACTGCCCATGTCTCATGACATCACAACCACGCAGGGAGAGCTGCCACTGGTTGGGCAACACTTGGAGAAATCAATCCTGCCCCATGCATGACTCCCTATTCTTGCTTACTCTCCCCCGAGAGCTGTCTGTGAAAACAGGGCTCATTGTATTTGCCTGGGATATTTAACACCAAGGAAAATATTGGACAGGAAGGGGTGTTTATGGTTTCTGTGAATTCGCACATCGGTAAGACCTGTCAGTGAGAAACCACTGAGGGGAGAAGAGGGAAATAGAAAGACCCCTTGACTAGGGCCTGGCCCAACCCCATCTCCAATGTACTGGGCTACTCTGGGCCTAGAGGCTTCTTATTGGAGAGGGGGAGAGAGAGAGAGAGAGAGAGAGAGAGAGAGAGAGAGAGAGAGAGAGAGAGAGAAGGAGAGAGTTTGAAGAGGATGGCAGTGCATTAGGGCCAAGTGACTTGCCCAAGGCCCTAAAGATTTGTCTTCAGAGCTGAGTCTTTACCCTCCCACATCAGGTAAACCTTTCTAACCCCAGAGGCCCACCCTGCAGTTGGCTGACTGGCAACCTGGAGTTCATAAGCATTCCCAGAGCTGCACAAGCCAAGACCACTTCAGAGGGAACCACCCAGAGAAACAGGAGCCCCTTCTGTCAAACCCCAGAGCTGCCCGCCATGCCCTGTGGAACCCGCCGTGACCTGACGCCTTCCAGGACGGCCTTGCCTAAAATCATTTGTCTTGGCTCCGGGGTGCATTTTTGGCTGTTAAGGAGTTCCTGGCTTCCTCTCCTTCCTATCAATTTGCCAGGAACAACAGACGGTCAAGGTCGCTTCAGGTCTGGCCTGGGAAGGCCATGAGAAACAGTCACCAGATAAGAAAGCCTTTCTTGCTAGCGGTGCCGCATGTTTGATTCACAGGCTGCCTGCTGTGTGCTCTGCTGAGTTGGTGACAAACACCTCGCACATCTGTCCCATCGCAGTCAACGGATGAAGAAAGAGAAGAACAGAGGCACTTCCGTCTCCATGACCCCATGGCACATGCTCCACTCTCCGAGCTGCCTCTTTTCTCCTGTACTGTCACTGTCGGGCTCACTGGGACTGAGGTGGCCCAAGGCCTGGAATAATGGGACAGTATAAGACAGGGCCAAGGAGAGGAAGAGCACGTGGCTGGGCCCCAAGCTCAAGGGGCTTCCACCTTAGGCACATATTCATCCAGAGGCAGGCGGCTGGTCTTGGTCCGCTGAAGGCCAGGTGTAGCGTTCATTCAGCAAATATGTGTTGACTACTAATTAAGGAACAGGCAGGCACTGGGCCAGCCAATGATGATACGCAAGCATCTAAGATAGATTTGACTTAACCTTTAAGGGCTTGTAATGGGTATGGGCTCCTTTCCTCATAATCAGTGCACTGAGACCGTCTGAAAATGCTGTATGGGTGCCTTGTTTGATCTTACACACACACACACACACACACACACACACACATGTTTATAATAATGCTGAGGCAGTGCTACCGGTGCTAATGATGGGCATGTTAAGTGCCACAGGAGCCCAGAGGAAAGAATCGCTGCCTCTGCTTGGACAGAATGAGGAAAGGCTTCCACAAGGAGGCGACCTGGTAGGCAGTCATGAAAAGGCAACCCAAGCACAGAGTGCTGCACATGTAAGTGATGTCTGGAAGCATGAAACGCCTTGCTATGGATTAAACATCGTGTGTTGAGCCCCAACCTCCAAAATGATGGTTTTAGGAGGTGGGACCTCTGGGAGGTGATTGGGTTTGATGACATCATGATGGGATTGGTGCCCTCGTAAGAAGAGGAAGACACACCGAGCCCCCTCTCTCCGCCACGTGAGGACAGAGTGGGCGGGAAGGAGGCTCTCTGTGGGGCCCCACCTTGCTGCACAGCGATCCTGGACTTCCCGCCTCTAGAGCTGTGAGAAGTGAGTCTGCTCTGAGCCCGCAGGCTATGGTATCTCGCTAGGGCAGCCCAAGCTGATAAAGACATACCCTGACATGTTTATGAGCTACCAGAACTTCAGCAAGGATGGGTTCCTCAGCGGCTAAGGCACTGAGTCTCCCAGCAGGCACCAGTGTGCACACGGTCCCCGTTGACACAGGAATCCCTGCCACGCGGCAGGGACGACGTCAGCCATTACAATGTCAGCATTGAAGCCCAACTTGTTCAAAACCCCACTTTCTCTCCCACACCAGACTACTCAGCAGGCTACGTTCGGAAGACAAGCCAACTATTACAATGTCCATTTCCTCGGCCCGCAGTCGTAAACCGCTGTAAGGACTCTTAGAGTTAAAAGCAATCAAAACCACAGCGTCACATCCTGTATTGGCCACTAGGTGGAGCTATGTGTCGCACCAAAAGACACCAGAGGTGAAGCTGATTTCCCCAAGTGTTCTGCAAATAGAACCATTGGGTGTCACAGCTGGTGGTGGCAAGTGATGTAAGCCCAAGGTCCTGTGAGGGTAGGGCTGCAGAATAGAGCATTCACAAAATAATTATTAGATACCCATTTGTACTAGTCTCTGAGTTTAGAAAAATAATGGGCCCTGTTTGCCTTCTAGGACCTACATGTTTGGAGTAGGAAACATACGTGCACCCACATGTGTGCACACACACTGCACATTTCTTGAGCATCTCAGACTCTGTCAGGTGCTTTTCAAGTCTTATCTCTAATTCCCAAAGATTAAGAACTTGTTCCAGTTCAGGTGGCAGAGCCAGGACTAAAACTCAAACCTGTTTGCCTCTAAGACCACGCTCTTTCCTCAACACCGTCCAGCCCCTCTCAAACAGTTTCCCACACAAAGTGAAAGGCTCACCCACAGGGTTGGCTGTAAACCAAAGCCACCAGGAACGCACGAGGCAGAGCTAACTCTGACTGGAAAAGTCAGGAGGGCATCACAGAGGTGGTGTTGATTTTAGGGTCAATCTGATGGGCTTGATGGGAAAGGAATTCCAGGAAGGAAGTGGCATGTCCTGATGGCACAGAGCTTTGCAAATGCAGGGAAGAGCCTTCTGTGATGAATAGCAGGCAGCCTAGAGCAGTGGGGCGTGTGGGGGTGTGAAGAGGGATGTGACCAGGGCTAAGGCAGAGAGGGTGGCTGAGGGAAGGATCATAAAGAGCCTCCCACGTTCCGTTAAGACGTTGAGATGTGTTCTCACAGGCAATGGGAAGCGATCAAAGGGGCTTGGACAATTATCTGGTGCTAAATGTAAATGGTCATTTTTTTCCCAGGAGGGGATGTATATTCATACTTTAGAAGATTATACAGCTCAGTGCCTCCTTGGAAAAGAAAAACAATCATCTCTCCAAACATATGGGTGCTAAGTCTGTCCCCTTCATTTTATTCTGCACCATATGTCACCCTGAATGCTTAGAAGATGAGTAGATGGGTTGACTTCACAGATCAAAACTTAGTAAGAAATATCTTCATCTGTTATTTTAAACTTTTTCCCACTCACTACAGCCAAAGCCCAATTTACTGATCTAATAAAGGTGGCAACTTGTAAAGTACTTAGACACGACTGGCGCACACAGGGAGTTAATTTACACACACGCGCACACATTCCGCACTAGGTTCTTATTAATGTCATTTCAGCCCCACCTCGGGTAGACCTGAATGATACAGACAGACATACGTGCGTACTGTACAGTGGAGACAATGAACTACAAAAAATAGCTGTTACCCCAAGTTGAAGTATGGTACTATTTTAAAAACAAAGGTCATAGGTTTTCAGAAACTAGAATTTACTTCCACACCAGGCTTTCTAAATAAACTTGCTGTAAACTTTTACAAGAACTCCTTTCAAAGACCCTCCTCAGGGGTTTATATATTACTCATACATCAAGGCTGTCTCCACTAAGCCAAACACATATCTGGATGAAGACTTGAATCATTTCATTGTTTCCAAGTGCCTGGCTGTTTGAGGTTGATAAGATACCTAGACCCTGTCCGAGACTCTGTGGCTTTATCAGATTCTATAGGCCTGGTGCACGAAATTCGAGCACGGGGGTGGGAGGGTGTATGTGTTGGGGGGTAGCGGGGTCCCTCAGCCTGGCCTGCACCCTCTCCAATCCGGGACCCCTCGGGGTATGTCCAACTGCCGGTGTAGTCCCGATCCCTGTGGGATCTCTCTCGCAATCTGGGACTGCTGGCTCCTAACCACTCACAGGCCTGCCTGCCTGATCACCCCTAACCCCTCTGCCTGCCTGCCTGATCACCCCTAACCCCTCTGCCTGCCTGCCTGATCACCCCTAACTGCTCTGCCTGCCTGCCTGATTGCCCTTAACCACCTCTGCCTCGGCCCTGCCACGATGGCTTTGTCCAGAAGGATTTAAGGAAGGACGTCTAGAAGACATCCCGTCTATCTGGGCTAATTAGCATATTACCCTTTTATTTGTATAGATTTGCCATTAATCAGACGCAACCTCACAGAGAAACCTAACTATAGAAGGTTAAGGACCATGTTAATGACAGTGCTTCCAGGCACAGTGAAGCGAATGGTGTGCCCAGGGCCACAGAGCTCACAAGGGGCTGAGCAGGCTTTAAGCTCTCAGTGTCTGACATCTCAGGCTGTTTTCTTTCCACTACACTGATTGCCTAGGTCAGCAGTTCTCAACCTGTGGGTCGCGACCCCTTTGACGGTCGAACAACCCTTTCACAGGGGTCACCTAAGACCATCCTGCATATCAGATATTTACATTATGATTCATAACAGTAGCAACATGACAGTTATGAAGTAGCAACGAAAATAATTTTATGGTTGGGTCACAACATGAGGAACTGTATTTAAAGGTCCAGAAGGTTGAGAACCACTGGCCTACGTACTATGACTTATTTCGCAGATTCTGAAGCAGAGTCTAAATGACCAGTCCCTCAATATCTACAACCCTGTCATAGTTATCAAAGGAAAAAGGAATGAGTACAAAGGACATTCACTGCCTTGCCCTGGACTCAGCATGTGAAGCAAACTGATAACGTAGCCCCCAAAGCAAACACTAGCATGCATTCCCGCAGAGTGGAGTCATGCTTAGCTCACATTCTGGAAGGTTACAACCAGGAGGAGCTTTAAGTGCCATCTGGGCCATCTCTCCTCCTTTGGGCCGTAAATTTCCACATTAAGAGAATGCGAGAAGAAAAACCAGACCGGAGTTCTCTAGTTTCAGTAATCGGGTGGTTTGCTTACATGTCCACACTGTTATCTACGCTTGCTCTGAGAGCTAGCTCACTTGGTAAAAAAATGTAAGCTTCCCAGAGCAGGAGCTGAAAGGTAAACATCCCTGCCTGTTAGCAGGGGTGAAGGCTCTGGTTTGAGTAGCCAAGGAAACTAGGACTTTCTCACCAAGGGTCAAGCTTTGCGTGCTTCAATGTCGCCACCTTGTGGAAACTGTCAATACTACATCAAAATCAACACTGACCATCTATTGGGGAGTCAGAGACAGATCCAACAGAAAAATAAACTCTATTACAGGATATGAAAATTGCAAAGTAACCTGAAAACTCCTTGGTTATATATGACAGTGAGATGTGATAATGATAACCTTGAGGCCATGCTGTATTCCAAAAGTCTTCTAATTATAATGAAAAGATTAAATCAGAGGCAGCTTAATTTTAGTAATAGGCATAGGTTATTGTAGGTTTACAAAAAACTAGAAACACAAAACGATGCCCTACAGTTAACGCGATCATTTCATAGCAGTCCATCAACCTTCCCAGCCATTCTAGATGGCAGAAACTTGTTAGGTTATAAGGGTTTAGTGGCTCCTGTCATCCAAATTTTCACTACAGGATGGTTCTAAAGTAACAGGCAGAAAGCCAAAGCACCTCTATGTCTAAACTTTTAATTAACTCAAAGAACATTTCTAGTCAGATCAGTAGAGCTAAGCAAAAGTAAATTAATTTTGAAATAAATTCCAGTTGTGCTATTTCAACACAGCAATGAGATACTGGGCACGATGGTGCGGCACAGTGGCTAAGGAGCAGGACCTGGGCTCTGCCTCTGAACTACTACAGGGCCTTGGGCAAGTTAATTAACTTTCCCGAGCTTCAGTTAACTCATCTACAAAATGGGGATTGTGATATCACCTACCTCAAAGGATTGCTGTGAAGACAGAAGAAGGTAATATACATAAAGCACCTAGCACAGGGCTTGGTACAGAGTGGGAGAATGAACTATTATTCAATTATGAAACTACTGACTCAACCATGGGTTCTTGATCACTGTTCATGGAAATCAGTGGCACAAGTGTTATGCCTGATTTTTATTGTCAATCATTTTGGCTGCTAGAATGCTAGAAGAGGGAAAGATCTTGGAAAATTTCTGTGCAAGTGAGGGGAACAGATTAAGTCTCAGGCAAGTGGAATACACAGATGCATCTTCGGTTCACACAGCGATCGGGGAGTAGAGCCAAGAACAAGAGGGAGGCCTAGGACTGCACATGGTCACAGCGCGGCTCAGGCAGCAAGCAGCTCATTACAGAGAGGTTAGGTTTGTTCTGTCGCCCATGAATCCATGTGCTCTTCAATTCAGCAATATCTATAAGCTCCCAGATGTATAATGCACTGTGCATTTGGCAGTGCACAAGCCAGACAATGTCCTTGCTTCCTGGAGCTTATTATTGCAAGCAGGAGGGGATGGGGAGACCATAAAATCTAAACAAAGAATCAGGGTAACTTGAAACAGTGATAAGGTTTCAGAGGAACATAAGACGGGGTGATGGAGAGGACAGGGTAAGGGACAAAGCTACATAAACTACTTCAAGTTGAATGGTCCAGGTGGGCTCCTGCAAAGAGATGCCCGTTGAGCAACAAGAAGGAACCGGCCACGCAAAGATGTGGGGAACCGAATCCAGGCAGAGAAACCGAGGGTGCAAAGGCACTGTGGCAGGAAAGAGCTTGATGAGACTGAGGACTGGGAGGAACAGCTATAGCAGGGGAAGCAGGGGGTGGGAAGGGTGGAGAACCGTGCGATCTAAGAGTCAGGTAAGAGCCAGATCCCGTAGGACCAGGTAGGCCATGCTGAGGAGGCTGGACTCCACCCTGAGTGCCAGGTTTTGATTAAAGAACTGACACCGTGTGGTTTGTTATCAAGTGTCACTCTGGCTGCAGGTAGAGCCTTGCTAGAGCCTCCCAGTGAGGACTGCCAAGCCTGGACCACGGCCCAAGTCACGTGGTTCTTCCCAGAAGGTTTCCCTCTGCACCACACAGCCTTGGACGTGGACCGCAGAAAGCGAAGTAGGCAGCTTGATGGGCTCCAGAGAACTTAAAGTGCTGCCAACACAAATAAACAAACACACACTAGGTGCCAAGCCTTCTCCGCGCTGTGAAGAGAGAAACCCCAAGGACTCACCCGCTGGTGATGTCATCCGTCCGGATGTTCTTGCTCAGGACGTCCCCGTCGCTCATGTAGCCGGGGGCGTCCACGCTGAGGCCCTCCAGGTCCATCTCGTCTCCGGCCTTGTCGGAGACGTCCACGTGGCACACGCTGCTGCCCCTGGACGCCAGCTGCCTCCTCAGAGGGGCAGGGTACACGTAGCGGCCCGACTCGGTGTTGATGAACCGGCTGGCGTTGGCTCGAGGCGGGTACCCGTTGCCCATGGAGGGGGCGTCTCCTGCTTGGAGCCGAGGGCTGGACTGGCCGAGTCTCCAGGACAGAGGCGTGGGCCTGCCCGTCAAGCTGAGGATGCTGCGCCCGCTGACCTCCGTGGTGACGTTGGTGTCAAATGTGGTTTCTAATGTGCTGAACACATACAGGCCGCCTTGGGTTAGAGCCCACTAAGCCTAGAATCCTTTGCAGTTTATATGCTCTTTAATGTTTTTAAAATCATGAACGATTCCCCGTACACAAGACAGGATCCAACACCAGGTGCCCATGGGCCACACTCTGTTAGAACGGAACAGAGGAAGATGTGCACCCATACCGCATTCGGGAAAGCCCAGTGAAGGCTGTTCCCACCAAAACACGGCACAAGGCACTCATGACCACGACCTTGATTCAGTTACCTTAGCTACTGGAATCATCTTTCTAACCCAGGCAGGGACATGGAAAATGCTGCCCTGATAGCAATGGGCACAGAGGTCCCCCGCTGGGATGCTGCCTCACAGCTCCCCCTTCCAAGGGCAGGACGCACCTGCCCCCGTGCAGCTCCTAACGCCAGACCTCCTTCCCTCAGCCCCTCCTGACCGAGCAGGCAGGGGCAGCCTTGACCTTCTAACTCTCTCAGGTTCATTTCCCCCACACGTTGGCTTTACATTTTTGCCCTAAATGACAACTAAACCTGGGGCAAAAGGCTGGAAAGAGTGGTACGTGCTTAGGCTTGAGATCACATCACTTGGGGAATATACCAAAGTGCCAGGGTCCCTGGCACCGGGAAGACTCTTTTGCAGCCCCCTGTGCTTCAGCCCCGACACAGTCAAGGCAGGCGGGGCACCTCCTCAGAGCTGCGTGGGGTCTCCCACTGCGCAGAGCGAGCGGGAGTCTTGCCGGCAGGAGAAACCACCGAGCTGTCCCTTCTGTCATCATCATCCTAGTCCACGCCAAGGAACCCACAGTCAGTCCATTTCAGTGATTATGGTGGAAACTTAGGGGCGTTTCATATCTAATCACAGAGTCCCAGGGTCCAATGGGTGGCTCCATGCAATCAGAAAGCTAAAGGCTTAAGGGGCCCCCCACCAATGCCAAGTTCACTCTCCTCTGAAAGAATCAAGTTGTTTGGTGTCTCGGCTGCTTTTGTTTCCCTCTGATCCTGCCCTGCAAGTGGCCTCACTATCCGTAGGCTGGGGTCCCCCTAAAGTTTGGGCCCTGGTCTTACTTAAGGTGGAACCCACGGTGCTTCATCTCGAGCTGCCAAAACAGCGGGCAACAGGGAAGCCCTGCTGTCTCCTTGCTACTTCACGTATCAAAGCGATTGAAGATGAGAAGCAAAGGAGAGCCTGGGAGATGAGGCAGCAGGGGTGGGGTGGGGGGGAGTACCTAGGACATGGCCTTGATTACCAAAGCCAGACACAGGCCGTAAATCGCCATCCTGCCAAAAGCTTGAAGGGTGTCCTAGGGCTGCATCCTTTTCAGCTTCTTGCTCAGCAATGAAAGCAACCTGATAAATGTTTCCAAGGTAATGCTAGATTTCATCCAACAAAATCACTGTTCAAACACGACCATGCATTTTTATAAAGGTGACCTTACATGTCTTACACGCGTGCATGACTAACAACATTACAGAGTAACGACTATCCGAAGACGGGGCAGGAATTCGAGTTATTCACTTTATCGCTCAGGTCAAATGCAGTTCACCTGCTCGTTTCGACAGCACAGCGTAGTTTTGGGAAATGCACGCAAAGCGGAATTTAAATGGAGCTGGCTGAATGGACTGAGCAGCCTCCTACTTTGGGGAGGAACCTGTCCGTACTAATTCTTGCTACTTACACTCCCCTTCTGCCCGCTGCATGGCATTCTTTGTCAATTCCAGCACATTTGGCAATCAACGTTATTTATTCCATTAATAGCCAACTCAGTGACACAAACAGACTCAGGAGAAGCCGTGTGACCATCTAGTTACCAGCTAGTTCAGTAAAGCAATTCACACTTCAGATACCTGTGTGTAACCTGAGTTCCCCGTAAACTGGACATGGTCTCCTCCAAATTCTGCCGCAGATCGGCGATGTTCTTCACTGTCCGCAGTCGCCGGGCCTCGGGGTCTTCCCCTGGAAAGATGAGGGTTAGGACTGCTTTAATTCCCAGCTAGATGGTGCACGTCACGGGAGCAGGAATTGTGTCCATGATGTAACCGTGGCCCATGCTCAGGGCCTGGCTCACCACGGGTGCTTCAAAAGGATTTGCGAAAGAATGAAAGAATGAAAGAATGAATGAATGAATGAACGCATGCCCAAAGGCGAGTGTTAAATCCAAGGAGAGAAGTGCTGCTTCTCCCTCTAAATCCCTCCTAAAATAAGTGATGTCTAACTCGTGGGAGAAGCATAGAAACTAGTCTGAGACGTAAATACACTGTCACACTGATTCCAATACAGACACGCGCACATGTGGTCCGATTCCCAGGAGCGCTTTCAGCCCAGGTGAAAGTGGGTGAGACATTTTGTTTTCCCATCCATCGGTGACACACACTGCTGTCTACCGGCCCTACGTGACAAAGGGACTTGGCGAGGCTACAAGATCTGTGCTTATTCATCACAAACATGTCTACCGAGAGAGGTTTGCCTTTTCTTTATTATGTCGTCTTCAATTCTGGCTCTTCTACTCACTGGCTGTGGTATCATGGGGAAGGTGCCGACCCTCTCCATCCTCCTGATGCCGCTACCCTACAGTGAGGACAGTAACGGAACTGACTTTGAAGGACCACTGTGGAGACTAAATGGCACAGGGCTGGGGATCCCGGGGCACAGTGCCCACCACCAGCTTCAACTCATGCCCATGCCCGCTGGTGCTGCAGAGCAGGGAGCCACTGGGAAGACTCAGGGACTCGCTTTGGGAGACAAGGGAATTCCATTCTCTGGGCACAATTTTCCACAAAGTACGTGGCCCCGGAGGGGTCAAGCTGGCACGGATGTCCCAGGAGACGCAGGCCACACAAGGCAGAAGCCATGTGCTCTCTCACAGTAAGCAGCCTTGCTTCAGTGCTCTGGCTGTTATAATTTGTTTGGGAAAGAGGAACAGGGGAATGACCACATAACAACGAGAGGGACCAAACATCTTTCCCCCAGAGAAACCTCAGGGGCCGCTGAGAAGACGGAAGAGCCACGATCAAGGGTCTTTAAACACCTGTGACCATCTCAAGCGTGAAGCAACATTTTTAAAGAAATCTCCATAGAGAACATGGTCTATAGCAAGTGGAATCTACATCAGATGCTACGTAGGACTTCCAGCATTGTCATTAGCAGAACAATAGGCAGCTAAGAAATGTCACGGGATTAACCTTCTTTCTGAGACAGAAGACAAACTACTTCAATTGTTCTTAGCATGGTGGTGCCCGGAGGCTGGGGAATGGATTAAATAACAGTTATGTGACTTTATGGAGGAAATTTGCTTTAGCAAACTCTGTATACTTGGATATGCAAGTGTTTTCAATTTTCTCCCTCTTTTTAACCAAGAAAAATTTGGAAGGCATTTTTTTTTTCCCTATTCTTATCTGAAAAGTGGTCAGACTTATACTTCCCACCCAATTCTTTAAAAGACATCTATGTAGGTATGTGTTTTTGAATGAAAGCAGTGACGGAATGGCCCTGGCGGAATGTAATTGCATCGATCTCCCGGGCCATAGTGAAACATCTGCTGCTGCCGGCGTGGCCACATTTCATCTAAGTAAGGCTGCCAACAAAGGTAAGATCCTACGGACAGCTCTAGGCCCTGCAGCCAACATTTATTTTGAAACTAATGACCTTCATTAATTAGCTTAATCACACACAATAAGTCTAATAATTATTGATCCATGTCCCTATTAATGACATGGTTACTTGTGCTAACTCTCCTTCAGAAATTCAAAGATCTTTGAGATGGGATGGCATCTCCCCTTTGCATTCAGTAGCCCCCACACATATCTATTGATGCCCAAGAAATATTATTGTCCAAAAGACGTTTGGCCAGTGCAGGGCTGAAGAAAGAGCGTGGGCTTTGCATTCCGAGAGATAAAGGTCTGAATCGTGGCATGGCTGCAGATTAGCCACTTGACCTTGGACAAGTCACCTATTCTCTCCAAAGGACATCTGTGAAATGGGGATAAAATCCTTCCTTTCGAAGGGTAGGAGGGGGATCAGATGAGATGACACATAAGATATGCCTGGCACAAAATGAGGGCTCATTGGATTCTACTGTCCTGGTTCCCCCTTGGGGGCGTCTGGGGGTCCTGCTGGGAAATGTGCGCTTCCCGCACAGCCCTATATACACCAGATTCCAAGAGCGATACAGAAATGCAAACTAGTAAAATCACTTGCTCTGCTTAGGGGGTCATGTTCTGAACTGTCAATTCTGCCTCCTTGGAAGATGCCTGAGTGTAAGATTCTCCCCAGCTCTCAGACCAAACAAAGTAATAATATACCTGGTAGCCATGCTCTAGTGTAGAGAGCAGGATCCTTTCAGCTCATGTAAAGAGATCATAAAAATTAAGCTATTCCACGTCTACCTGTGCCTTTCGCGTCTGCCAAGGGCAGCCCTCCCTCAAGTCATTGGCCATGATGGAGAGAACACCGCACATTCTGGGCTGTGTTTAGAGATGTCGGGTGAGGGTGTTGAACATGGAAGGAACCTGGGATTCTTACTTGGAAGAGGAAGGCTTAAGGGACAAGCTGCTACATGGCAAAGATCGACATTGTCTGTGGGCTTTAGGAAGCTGGATTCTATCCAGGGATTAGAAATATAAGAATAAAGAACCCTGTTACCCATTAAAGCCACAAAACATGGAAAGGCTGCTTTATGAAGGAATAATCTTCCCGTCACAGGAAATACCCAAGCAGAATCTGAAAGAGGAGTCATCAGTGAGTGACAGGCTGGATAGTAAACAAACAGGAGTGTGTGGTTCCTCCAAACTCTGCAATCCAAGATGCGGTCTTAACTGTAATGCTATGTACCTGACAAAGCACCTCGGGAAAATCCATCTATTTGCATAAGCACGGGGAAGAACTAAGCAACTGATCAAACAGCCTCATAAAAGTCCATTCCTAAATAAACGCACCGTTCGTTTCCATTTCAAGGGATCAGTTATGGAAAAGTTAAATTCAACCCTGTTGCCACCATGCAGCGTCTCCACAAAATAATTCACCCCACAGTCACACACGTGAGGAGTCCTACTGCTTGGATGTAAAGACCCATGAAGAACTGTTCATTAGCCACCAGCACCATTTCACTGAACGGGGGAGAGGCTTGCTCAGGCCCGACTGGCTGCACAGGGCTGTTCCCCGAAGCAGCCGACAGCACTCCGGATCTCTGAGCTCTCGGCTGGTTTCACGGTCCCGAGGCAGCGGAGCCCTGGGCAGGAGGAGAAAAGCTAGCGATCACAGGCTGCTATTGGATCACATGCTCCAGAATGTGTTATGCAGAATGTTCTCTGGTGGCTGCTTTTCCAAATGTGACGTTTGCTGAACCGCATGCCTGACACGCATCCACACTGCTCCTCAGGACACACATCTGATCCACGCGGGGCTCTGAAGCCTGGCCTCGCTCTCTTGATGTGTGCACATAGAACACGAGCTGGGATGTGTGCGGAGACCTGAGCAGGCATATGAGCTCCACACCTTCCCTTGGTCCTTTTCCTGGGCTATCTGTGCCCGCCCATGCGTGCAAGGGAGCTACAAACCCCGGAGAAAAGCAAGCAGAATCCATCCCACATGTGGGGCCCCAAACGATTGGAAGATGGGTCGCTCACAAACGGCTTGAGCACTCTCTGCCCCATTGCTGTGCCCAGCTGGCAAAAGCAGAAGGAAATAGTTAAAAAATTCAGATGATCGTTGGAAATTAATCCTCGGAGCTACTGGTGAGATGGGTAAGATTCGATCATATGGGCTGCAGACCAATGCTGCAGCTGGAGTGGCTATTTAAATGATGTGGTCATGGACAATGAGTCTGATAAATGGATTTCAAACACAGATTCAATAACACAGATTGAATAACACAGATTCAATTTTCAGTGCAACTCTGGAAGTGGTAAGATAGGAGAATAACAGTCACTGCTAAAAGTGCTTACCACTCATTTCCCTGGTTAGAAGTTGCTGGAACCCAGGGCACAGTGGTCGGGAAGAGAGACAGAGGTGGACACCCAGAATGCACTGCAGCAGGCATTCTAACTCAGATGCTAAATTTTCTCCTTTAAATGAAGACTGAAGGTGTAGCGTTAATATTTGTGGAATTAATTCCATGACAGCTGTGGATTCTATGTTTTTATAGAATGCCCCTTTAATCATCATGGCCCGTGGTCGGCAAACTGTGGCTCGCAAGCCACATGCGGCTCTTTGGCCCCTTGAGTGTGGCTCTTCCTAAGCCTTAGGAGTACCCTAATTAAGTTAATAACAATGTACCTACCTATATAGTTTAAGTTTAAAAAATTTGGCTCTCAAAAGAAATTTCAATCGTTGTACTGTTGATATTTGGCTCTGTTGACTAATGAGTTTGCCGACCACTGGTCTAGGCTATAGTTAAATAATTTTTTTTTTTGGTTTTGGTAAAAGCAGCGTACTGTAATCTTTCCAGTTAATAGAGGATGCTGAGAACAATGTTCAATCGGTGTTTCCATACAGGAAAGAAAAAAAAAGGCAGTATCTTGAGTCCCAACTTTTGTTGGAAAGAGATTTTAAGAGTAAACAAGGTGCTTCAAGTTCAGTGTCAGAGCAACCCAGTGCCCCCACACACGTGAAATGGGACGTAGCTTAAAAGATGCTTTGCCAACAGGTAAGAGGCTTATGTGCAGTTCTAAGGAGGAGGGAACAGACTGTGTGAGAGACAGAGCTGGAAAGAAAGAGAAGAAAAATAATAATAAAAATTATAAATTTGTTTAGCTCCGTGGTCGGCAAACCGCGGCTCGCGAGCCACATGCGGCTCTTTGGCCCCTTGACTGTGGCTCTTCCACAAAATACCACGTGCGGGCCCGCACGTACAGTGCGATTGAAACTTCATGGCCCATGCGCAGAAATCGGTATTTTGTGGAAGAGCCACACTCAAGGGGCCAAAGAGCCGCATGTAGCTTGCGAGCCGCGGTTTGCCGAGCAGCAGTTGGCCGACCACTGGTTTAGCTCATCGATCA
This sequence comes from Myotis daubentonii, assembly GCF_963259705.1. Classification (NCBI taxonomy): domain Eukaryota; kingdom Metazoa; phylum Chordata; class Mammalia; order Chiroptera; family Vespertilionidae; genus Myotis; species Myotis daubentonii. The sequence goes on along the minus strand of NC_081848.1, from coordinate 57,319,505 downwards.
ATGCCACAGCAAACCAACTTCGAATCATGCTGGGTTCATGCCCTCCCAGCAGGCGGTCCCACAGGAGGCCGCATCGCCAAGGGACACAGAGTTTCTGGGGCTCCACACTCACCGGTGAGTTCTTCCAGGGCAGGCTGTCCACTCTTGGAGTAGTGGCTGGGCTCCGTGCTCACCCCCGCGGAGCTGGACTCGGCGGTAACATTCCCTTCGGTGTCTGTCTGGGACCTTCACACACAAACCAAAGCAGAGATGCTTGTCACGAGCGGTAACTCCCACGTCTGGACCACTGCGTTCTTTCCACAGCCCCTCCCCTCCTCCCCAGCCCCTCCTGCAGCAAGAAGCTTTAGGATGGAGCAGACCAGCAGACTGACGCTAAATAATTCATTTGCGCATGTGGAGCAATGTCCTAGAAACAGAGAGAGCCACCAAACTGGAAAAGATGAAATATTCATCGCCCAAATGGAGGGTCTGCTCTCCTGCACTGGGGAAAGCTCCTCTGTGTCCCCATCAGGGCGCTGGGTCTGGCAGGAAAAATGCTGGAGAGTACTGGGTGGTTTGGACCATTTAGTCAACGCCAGACAGCGACTTCTACGTCACCAGCAACACCAGCAAGTCAAGCATAAGATGACTCCACTGGCAGCCCCCTTCCTCACCCCACCCCACCCCACTCCTCCTGGCATGGGCTCTCTGGAAAGGTGACTGTGACACACCAGTCAGGACTTCGTGCCAAGCAGGTGTGTTTGCCCTCCAGGTGTCTGATTCACAGCTCAGATCTGCTGACATGAAAGGTCTCATTGATCATTCTTTCAACATTTGACTGAAATGTGTACTTCCCCAAACCTTCTCCAGGCCCTTATTTGTCAAGACAATTGAGGCAACGGCTTCATGCAATGTGTGCTTGCCCTGACTACCCCTGTTCATTTAGGGCATGCAAATGTATAGCGGCATTCAGATGCATAACCCCGGGTGTAACATTATTAATTCATTAGCATCCTGAGCTAATTCACAACCAGACTTCACTGTCTATGAAGAAAGCATTTGCCAAGAATGAGAACTGTCTTAAATGTGGGGGATGTGCTGATAACCCTCAAGTCATCTATCTAGTCCTCCTCCCTTTGGCCTGGAGCCATCGGTTCCCAGTTCTGGTCATCTCTACCTTTAAAGAGTTTTCATATTCCCAGTGTTCCTCTGCATCCGCTGGCCAGAGGCCCAGCTCTCTTCATCTCTGCCTCGGCCCCATCAGGGCTTTGTAAACAGGTACGCTGCCTCCAGCCCGGGGGCTGTACGTGGCAGCCAGGTGTAAAAACCAACCCACAGATTATGTTCTCATTGGTATGCACACTATTTGAAAGCTTTTGAATTAGTTTCAACATTTAAAAATTGGGAGATTTCACAAGAAATAGCTGGAATTCTGCCTTCTCCAGTAAAAATAAGAAACTCTGGATTGAATGCGCTCCACCTGCCGGTGACACGTGGTGACTGCTCCATCCAGAGGCCTGGAGTTCCCTCCGCCACAGCCCGGCTCATCCTGAGACTCGTGTCTTTTTATACTGCCTTTGGGGCCCAAGCAGGAGACGGGCTCTATCCCAGGCTGCCCCTAGGCCTGCTCCTCTCCCACACCATCTCCACTGTTCTCTGTGATCCTGATGTGACCACATCACCCTCTGATCAAAGGCCACCAATGGTTTCCCATTTCCCACAGAATAAGGTCTACACTCCTTACTGCGTTAGAAGGTGCCCTATTGCACGGAAGTCTTCCTTCACTCCCAGCCCCATCTCCTGCCACTCCTGCCCTGTACACACAGGCCTGCCCTCTGCCCCACCCACACGTGGCTCCTCTCCATCCCCAGATCGTGCCATGTCTTTGGCGGTGTTGTCTCTGTAGTTGTTGTGAGCTCTGCCTAAAGGCCCCGCTCCTCTTTCTTCTTTAGTTTGCTCCTAATCTGCCTTTAAGATGCAGTCCCGAGTCATCTTGAGTTGGAAGCCCTCCCTGGCTTAGCCATCAGCCAGATGATCACGCCACCCCGTGTGCATGCCTACAGCATTCCTTATTCTCCTGAGGCCTGCTCGTTACACTCTGATGTAATTAATAAATCTTTCCTCAACTAGATGGACAGCTCTGCAGGCGAAGACTGGCTCTTTGACATGTGCCCATAAGAACACCACTTGTTAAGTTCACACTCTGAGCAGGCACTCAAGGCAGGATAAATGCACTGAATGAATGAATGAATGAATGAGAAACGTTTACGTCTAGGATGGCGCTGGGCAGCGGGAAGAACATCACACTTGGGGCCTGACCCTGTAGCTGGCTTCAGGTCTGGAGTCCGTAACTTGACAGCCATGCACATGGGAGTAAGTCACTTCACCTCTGAATCCCCGGGCCTGCATCCGTATAGTGGGAACAACGGCAACCTCTCCTGGCTACTACAAAAACCACATGTGGGATGACATAAAAGTGATAGAGGCGTTCACTGTTGCTTCTACATTGATAAACCAAATTCATTCTGAGTGATTCCTAAAATGATTTATCTTCCTTTCATCCCCTGGTAAAATCACTAACATGGAGAGGATATGGGGAGAGCCCTGTAGGTTACATACAGCGAGCCATCAACTGGAGAGAGGGATTTAACGCATCAAGGAAGTCTGCACCATTTTAAAAACCTGTTTGATCGAGTCTCTCTCTCTAGAGATGGAGACAATCAGTCGCAGAGATGCGCGATCTGCAGAGCGGAGACAGTGCAGTGGCCAGCAATGTTCTCTCTCACTGAGCAGAGGGGTTAAACACTAGCTCCCCTGGCTATTAGCTCTGTGACTGAGAGCAAGTTATCTAATTCCTCTAAGCCTCCACTTGTTCAGCTATAGAACGGGGATTTCAAAAAAGGTAGGCAGCTCATAGAAACGTGGGGATGAAGAAATGAGCCGAGGCATGAAGAGCTCTTAGCTGGGTCTCTGCGCACACATGGTGCTCACTCAGCGGTGGTTCCTGAGGCCAGTCCCAGGACCACACAGGGTGCTGCAGGAGGGACAGAGGCCAGGGGCCCTGGCTCCATCTCAGCGCTTTCCTCCCCAGCCTCTGCCTGGCTCACCTAAAGCGAAAAGGCACCTCGAGGGGCAGAGGGACATCAGACAGGGGAAGCTTAACGTGAGGCTTGACAGATACACAAGGAATTTTCTCCTTCCTCCTACTTGCCAGACGCTTGCTCTTTACCATTAAGAGTGTTTCCTCTCATAAAAAAGCTTGAAATGTTTGCCCTGGACAGTGTTCTCAGTGGTTAGAGTGCCAGCCTGTGCACCGCAGGGTAAAGGGTTCGATTCCCAGTCAAGGGCACGTGCCTCGGTTGCAGGTTCGATCCCTGGCCCCAGTCGGGCGCATGCATGGAACAATCAATTGATATGACTCTCTCATGTCGGTATTTTTTCCCCTCTTTCTCTCTCTCCTGCCCTCCTCCCCGCCCCCCATCTCTCCTTCCCTTCCACTCTCTCTAAAACCCAATGGGAAAAATATCCTCAGGTGAGGATTAACAAAAACAAAACAAAAAAGCTTTGAATTTTTAAAGAAAGGTTAGATATTTTATAAACTTGTAAATGATTCCAGACCCAAAAACAGGGGGGATAGGACTGATGGTGATCAAAGACTGCCATATATTTTAATTTTGAAAACTGTTCAGAGAACAACTGTATTAAAAGCTGTGCGTGCAGACGAGTGCTGAGTCGTTATCTAAGCCTTGGCCCTCTTCTCTGGACTGTTAGCTGAGCTGATGACGTGATTTAATAAAAAGATGACTAGCTCCCAGTTACAAGGTTCGGGCGTGACCCTCAGGCCTGACATTGCCTCACTGGCTGGACCCAGCTGGCTTTACTCTGAAACCACTCCAGGCAGTCTTGCCAGCAGCTATTGGCAGGAGTGCTAACAATCTCCTAGGACACCACTCAGGCAGGGAAGCAGGGGAATGGGCACGAGTCTAAGCCTATGAACGGCTATGTACACACGTGTGCATATGTGCACTAGCATTTTATATACAAATATGTACCTGTGCTTACACTTACATGTGACTGTTGATGTACTTCCACATACCTATGGGCGTATGAGTGTGTGTGTACAGCTGTGTATGTGAATGTACTTAGGGTGGAAACTATAAAATGAGAGCATAGGATATGGCATTCAATCATTCAATCCTTAGTCCCCTTTTGCTATGTAGAGGTATCGGTTATCATCCAGCTGTGCAGTGTGGTCAAGGACACGACACATCCGAAGCTCAGGATCGATCAACTGCCTACTGTGAGCACAGCTCTGGGGCTTCCTTAGGATCAGTGCTAGGGGAGCTGCCATCTGCTGGAGAGGACTCCTCCACATGCACCAAGTAGAGCCCGGCCAGTGTCTGCATCCCGCAAAGGCGTGTGGTGGAGCTGGGCAGCCAGAGGCTCTCACGGGGCCAGAGCCACACAGAGCAGAGCGAGCAGCGCCTGGCTCCACGCATGTTCCTATGGATGTGCTGCCATCAGAGTCAGAGACCGAGGGACAGATAACAGACAGAAGGACAGTCGGATGCAAACACCCAGGCTTGTCTCCTCAGTACACCCTGGTTCTTTCCTTCTAGAATTGGCCCCGCTCGCCGCTCCCCATCTCCCTCTTCCTGCTCTCTCCTCCGACACCCCAGCACACAGCAGGGACTGGAAACGTGCTTACTCTGTGTGCTGTGGTGAGAAACGGCGTCCAAGACCACACCTCTGTGAGGAGAAGCCTCAGCTACTCAGCAGGGTGGCTTCTGGGGTTTTCATTTTTAAAGTACATTCAGGATGGGCTGATGTTGGAGCCTGCTGAGTGACACCAAACCACCCCTCACGCATCTGCTCATGCTGCTGCTGCTTCTGAAATGCACCCCCGCACCTCTCCCGCCCCCCCCCCCACCCTCCGCCACCCAGTCCCCACTCCCCATCCCCACAGGCCTGGTGCACTCCTACTCATCCTGGGTCAGCTCAAATTTGACCTCCTCTCTTTAGCTTTCTCTGACTCTCCCCAAGCCCTGCTGTATTCATTGTTCCCTCAGGCGCACTGCCTATACCTCTGTGAGAGCTTATCCCTGGTACCTCAGTTGTTGACCTAAATGTTCCCAGAGGGCAGTCCTGGTTCCTGCCCTCAGTCACCTAGAAGCCACCAGAAAGCCCCCTTGTCCATGGCCCGGGGAGGGCGTGGCGGCTGCTCCTACCTGTACAGGAACGGTGCGACCGTGGCAGTGTTGGGGTGGCTGTACTGCTGCTGGGGCTGAGGTAGCTGAACACTGACGGTGTTGCTTCCTGTGGTCTGGGTGGTCCCGACGGAGCCGCTGACAGTCTGGCTGCTGATGCTGTGGTTCAGGGTGGTCCCGCCGGGGCCTCTGCCTTCCGAGGACGCCAGGCTGGAGGAGGAACTGGAGTGTCTGCCGTCCAGCTGGGGCTTCTGCTGGGGCAGCCCCGAGCTCGGCTTCCCACCCCGGCTCCGCTCCCCGTCCTTGGAAGGGGCAGGGGCACTTGGGGACTTCCCGGGCATGCTCTTCATCCCTGGTTTTGGTATTCCACTGAGGGAAGGGGCCGCGGCCTCCTTCTTGGCACTGCTGAGCTTGCCCCCTTTGGGGATGAAGCTGGCGATCTTGGAGGACTTTTTTGGCATCTCGGTCGCGGCTGCCCCGCTGGGGTCTTCTCTGGGCCCCTCTTTGAGGTCCGGCCTCTCCGTCACAGAGGCTCTCTTGGCAAGGTCCTTGCTTTTCTCCTTTTCCTTCTCCCGCTGCTGTTTCTCCTTCTCCTTCTCGTTGCCTTTCGGGGAACTCTTCTTGGTGGTCAGCGCCCGGCTGAACGTTCTCTGGGCAATGCCCTTGAGTGCGATCTTGGGGCTGCTGGAAGCGGGGCCCGCCGTGGAGAGCGTGCGGCCGGTGGCCTCCATCTCTTCGCTCTCTTCGACGCTGGACAGAATCTCCAGGCGCTCACAGCTCGTGTCCCGAGACCCCGGGCCCTCCCCTGCCTTGGAGCCCCCTTTGCTGTTGAAGAGTTTCAGCTTTTCCAGCATGGACTTCTGGGTGTTGGGCGCTGGCTTCAAGGCTTCGGGGCTGGGCCTGGGGGCCTCGGGCACGGGCTGCTTGACCGAGAGCATGGACGACGTGGCGCTGTGCTTCACGCTGATGGACTTGCTGCGCCAGGGCTTGGTGGCCGCGCCGGGCTGGGGGATGGCCGAGGAGACACCGCAGTTAGCAAGGGTGGAGCTGCTGCCACTCTCGAAAGAAGCAGGTGCACTTTCGCTCATCCCGGGGTGGGAGGAGGTGGGGCTGGCCAAGGGCTCTGCGGAGAAGGGAGAGAGAAGGGAGACTGAGTTACACTGGTGGGCCTGCCTCACTGACGGCGAGGAGGGTCGGCCATGGTGCCTCAGGCGCTCACTCCCAGCCCAAGTGCCTCAGAGCCCCACTCCCTGCTCTGTGCGTTACCTGAGGCTAATTTCAAATCCTTCCTCGACTTCCTCCTGCTCTCCATCACTCACAGTTCACATTTCCGCACGTGCTGTGCAAAGGCACGCTGATCTTAAGATCAAATGTGCATGCACAAAGCACAATTAACACTTATATTTACAGAAAAAGAAACAAACTCACACCTGCACCCCCACTGTGGTGTTGTAGGAAGGATGCAGGAAATGTCTACTGCTTTTGAGTTATTCAGCCCACAGCACCATTTCCCAGTTACGAGAAACAATTGAGCATTATCCAACCCAACTTTAAGAAAACAATATAGCAGATACATTAACACAGAACAGGCAAAAAAAGAAGAAAAAGAAAAGCCCTGGCCAGTGTGGCTAGTTGGTTAGGCACCCTCCTGTCCTATACATCAAAGGGCTGCCGGTTTGATTCTGGGTCAGGGCAAATGACCAATACATAGGGGGCATGCAGGAGGCAGCCGATTGATGTTTCACTCTCACATCAATGTTTCTCTCTCCCTCTCCCTTCCTCTCTCTGAAAATCAATAAAAATATTTTTTTGGAGGGAAAAAAGGAGTAGAAGAAAACCAAGCATCATCTTCACAGAAGGATGATTACCCACAGAAGTTGCTAAGTCCCATCAGAGCAGATCCGTTTTCCCTATGTTTGGCACTTTTAAAGAGTTACAAACACGATTCAGACTAGACTTAAAGTAGGAAAGACTTTTCAGCTTAGCGGATAAGCTGTGCACAGGGCTTCATTGTCGCGGGTTATCTGAAAGTCAAGGCTTCCCCCTTGGCGCTCAGGGGGGATGTCCCCGGCCAGACTCTGCTCAGAAAAGCCTCAGCATATTTCCAAACTGGAACTGGAATTTATTCTGGGAAGGGCGGGTTCCCAACTGGAGTTCTGCTCACCACCAAGGGGGCCCCTATCACGGACATGAGCACCGTAGCGCCCTCCTCAGGAACAGCCAGCACCACACAGCCCTGGCTGTGACTAAGGGGGGCGTCAGAGCCAAGGCAGCAGAAGGCCCGTGGCGGCTGAGCCCCGTGCCCACCCGCACCCGCTGCGCCTGCCCACCCGCCTGCCCAGTGCACAGAGCAGACGGATGCGGCACTTCAGACCCCAGAGCGCACATCCCTGTTTGCAGTCAGAGTGACAGGACTTACCGAGCGGCAGCCACTTTCTCCCGAAACAACTCCCTGTGAAAAGCTCTCCTACCAGAGAAGCTGTCCTTCCAATTGTCACAAGTGTTTCTGGTTAAACTGCTCATGTTTCTAATTAGCTTTTGTCATCCGTAACTGCTCCGGTGCCCAGAAGCCGGCGGGATTAACGGCTGCTTCTTCTGCTCTTTCTTTCCTTCTTTTCTTCCTCTCTCTCTCTCTAATACCTATCTTCCGCTGCCTTCTAGCAACAGAGTAAACTGTGTACAGAGCGGCTTTTTATGATTTAAAAGTCAACGGCCGCCCAAGCGGAGTGAAGGCAGCCCCTGTGTGGGACACGCGCAGTGCGGGGGGGTGGGGGGGTAGGGGGGGTGGGGGGGGGGGAGTGCCGGGGCAGGGGAACGGCTTCCCTCGCTCTCAGCTGCTCAGGGAAGCCACAGCCCAGGGTGATCCAAAGCAGACCTCCCAATGTTTTAAAACACATACATCTTCCTGACTTACTGGGGATTTGGGTTGGGATGGGGAGTGGGGGTGGGGTGCTGCACAATCCTCCCTAAGAAAACTCACGGGGCGGTGCTGGATCTTTTCCTGGGGAGGCCGGAGACTGGCTCAGAGACAGGCTCATGGCACCCACCCACACTGCCTGCCTTCCGAGCTCTCGCAGCCTGGTGCTGCTTCCAGAGGGCCTCGGGGTGTCGGGGCACAGTGTTTGGCACACACGCGGTGAAGAGGGGATAACTGCCCAACTTTAGGGATGAGGAGACTGAAGCTCAGGGAGGGCTAACGACAGACCCTAACTCATGCAGCTGGAAGCGAACGTCCCTGCAATGGGACCCAGGGCTCCTGACACAGTGCTCCTGTGGGACCACGTCACGGCGACCTCCTTTGAGGAAGAATACCTTTCAACAACAGCACGTGAAGGACGAGAGTGCTTTCCAGGCACCGCCTTTCCTATTGCCTAGGTGTGTTTATGACATCTGAGGTGAGGCCTGAGCCAGCCCAGACACTGGAAAGGAGGCAGCCTGTACCCCAGAGGCCGGCTCTCTGGAGGAAATCCTAATGCCCTTCCAATGCCCAATTCTATTTCTCTTAGGACAGCTGTTCTCCCTTTATCAGGGGAGGCTGAGACCTGGGCAGAGCATTCATTCATTCATTCATTCATTCATTCATTCATTCAATATATCCATTCATATCAATAGTCACTCATTCAATGAGCACCTTAGTATGTGCAGACATGGTTCTAGGCACTTGGGATACATCGATGACAAACAAAGATCCCTGCCCTCCTGGAGCATACATCCTAGCGGGAGGAACAAATGACAGTCAACACCATTCATGAATCCATTGTACCATCTGTTAGGAAATAAGTGCTCAGGAGAAGGGCACTTTGGGAGCAGGTTGCAACAGTCTTACAGGAATGACGACGTCACATCTAGAGGCACACTGCTCTTCCCCAAAGAAGTTTTAGGCATATTCCCCACTGACCATGCACTGACCATACACACATGAATCACTGGGCCGTCTCTGCTCCCACGCATTCCTTGGAACTCATAAGGCTTGTTGGAAATGGTTTCGATGAGAAATGCCCTTACCTAGCATCTCTGTGTATTTTTTTTTAAATGTTTTTATTGATTTTTAGAGAAGAGGAAAGGAGAGGGAGAGAAGGGAGGGGAGAGAAACATCGTTGAGAGAGAAACATTCATAGGCTGCCTCCTGCATGCCATCTACTGGGGATTGAGCCCAAAACTTGGGCATGTGCCCTGAATGGGAGTCGAAACAACGACCCCTCAGTGCATGAGGCGATGCTCAACCAAATGAGCCACACCAGCGGGGCAACATATCCATCTGGAAATTAGCCAACAACTAACTAGCTAAGGACTGACCCAGAGTTACACAGGCCCCGGGTTTGTCTAAGTGAAATGTGCAGACTAACTGAAGATGCTCGTCTCCCTCAGGAAAGATGTGTGATGGAGGGAAAGGGCTCACACAATGTAGGCGGGACAGGCACTCACAGAGTCACTTCTCAGGCCCTGGTGAGACAGCTCCCAGAAACTCCTACTTGTCTTTCAGACCCCAGCTCAGTGCCTTCTCCTCCGCCACTGTCTGAGACCCTCCAGCTGAAGGAACTGTCTGGCTTGCATCACATGGAACTGCTCCCTACTCTGTGTTTTCCTAGGAGACTGCCCATACCTCCCCATAAAAGGATTCTGGGGGGCCACCTAATTACACCAGGCACTGGAAATACAGAGTTGCATAAAGTGCAGCTGCTGCCCTCTACGAATTCACTGTCCAAAGGGGCAACAGACCTCAAAACAGAACAGAGCAATCACATAAAGGGCTGTGAGGGCTGTACAAGACCCAAGGACCGGGATCCACCAATTCTTCCTGGAGGGTTTGGGAAACTCTCACAGAGGAGGTGACTCGAGTTTGTCATGCTATGGGCTGGTTTTTTATTCCACTGGTCTGTGAGTTCCTCCAGGACAGACACCCCCGCCCCCTTCCCGATTCATCTTTGTGTCCCAACACCTGCCAGAGCCCCGGAAATGGTTATACAGTTAACCCTAGAAAAACAGCTGAATTTCATGTATAATTTTGACTCCCCCAAAATGTAACTACTAACAACCTACTACTGAGTGGAAGCATTACCAACAACATAAAGTCCACGAATACATATTTTGTATGTTTTATGTATTATATACTGTGTTTTTACAATAAAATAAGCTAGAGAAAAGAAAATGTTATTAAGAAAATCACAAGGAAGAGAAAATACGTTTATAGTATTTATTGGGGGAAATCTATGTATCAGTGGGCCTGCACAATTCAAATCCGGATTGTTCAAGGTCAACTATACATGGTTTCTGAATTATTGGTTGGTAGTTTTGACATTTGCAAGTTATAGTTAATGCAATGGGAGACACAATTTGTGATTAGTCATTAGGGTTTTATTAAAACTTCTCAGTCTAAACTCAGAAAAAAGACAAAACCCCACACCCCAGGATCAGGGCTTGGAGCTTCAGAACCCCTCCTCCCTGCCCCCGTTGGCCCTTAGCCTGGGCTCCCCTGGTTGTGAGATCCTGGGGGCATCTGAAGGACACTCATTACTGCTATAAAGGGAAGCACCTGGAGATGCCTGTGCACTTGCTTTCCAGAACTTCCCTAAGCAGGAGGACAAGGCAGCTGAGGTTCAGATCAATACTGTCGCTTGTGTCATGGCCAAAATCCCCTTAATCATGAAGGGGGCTCAGGGTCCTGTGTGGTCTGCCCAGGTTCACTTGACACGACTCTGTCACTCACTTCAGATGCTGGTGAAGTGGCTGGTGGGGCCTGCTCCTCTGTCTTTGGAAAGCAGCCATCTTTAATACCAGGTGCTGAGATTCTGAGCACGAGTTTTCTTACCAAGCCTCAGAGCTTGTCATCAACAAAGGGTGTGGCCCTAGATATGCTGTTTTGCCCCTCTACGCCCCAGTCGCCCCACTTGTAAGAAACAGGATGAGCTGTCTCCCTAGAGTCCTTTCAGCTCTATTTCTATCCCATCTCAGCGGGACTCCACGTGGCCCTGTGTGGCTGGGCCACAGCCAGGCCTGTCCCTCTGGCCCATGAACGCAGCCCACTCACCAAGTTCTACCATCACTCTCAGCTGTGACACACAGGGCTTCTCCACCTCCAAACAGTCCCCTCCAAAGTCCTCTCAGGATGTTTACTAATAAATGGAGAGACCTGGTCCAAGTATAGTCAACCTTGGAGAAGTTTCTAGTGAATTCAGAAATGCTAGTATTGTATGAAAGCAAGCATGGAAAAGAGAGGGTGGGGTGAGTCCTTTAAAATTAAGAGCACTTCTCTCCTTAATAATGGAAAGCTCATTTCTTTTCTCATGTCTGGGAACCTTTGTTAGAGCAAAGGCATTGAAGAGGGAGAAAGGAGAAAAGCCTGAAAGAACATCAGTATTTCCCCAACACTGCCATGTGGGCCTCTGAGGGAGGTGACCTTGTTTTACAGGGCACATGGGTGAGCACTTTTAGATTTTAAAAGTTACATATTTATCTTATTGCATATTAGGAAAGATAAATAGCCATCTATAAAGTTGCAGTTTCATGACTATTAAATGTAGATTAAATTTGAGTTGATTTAAGGAAAATAGGAAACAAACAAATACAAGTGGTTCACAGATTTGGCAAAAATCACGCGAAAGGTTTGTGAAAGACTAAAGTTGGGGAAGCACTTTTCCATTAAACAAGAAATATTTACGTTATATTAAATCTTTTTAAATGTAATCAACCAAATAGAAATCAAGTCAGAAGGCCCAAATAAAGGCAAGGTTGAAAACTAATCTAAGATGGCTACTTTTAGAACTTTATACATATTTAAACATGACATTTTGCTGAGAATGGCCAGATAGGGCAACATGACCGGGCTTTGTTTAGCCAAAGATATTTTTTAAAATAATCCCTTTCACAAGTTTTTGATTACTAAACATAGTAAGACTGACAGTTTACATCACACCCAACAAGTCTCAAAATACCGTAAGTCAAACTGATAAATACCAAGACACCCTCTTAGGATGTACAATGAACTCTGATAGGTGCTGATCACAGGGCCCCAGACAGACTTTATGTCCCACTAACGGATCTGCAGGCTGCACATCTCGGCCTGTAAAGACCAGCTTACAAGGTCCACCCACCACCAACTGACAAACCACAGCAAGAAGAAAAAGTCTCATTTGAAATATTGCAGACAGGATGCCTTTGAAGAAAGGCTTTTATTTTGCTAATTTTTTTAAGGGTTTAGGGAGAGCATGAATCCTCCTTCAGGAAGGGGAACAGCTTGGTTTTTCTGGCAACCAGCCTTCACCTTCCCAGACAGTAACCGAAATACTTTGTAAATGAAAATACTGTCCACCACAGATAAACAAGCGTGTCTTCCTCTCTCCCTCCACGAGGGCCAACACTGGCCCCGGGTCCCTCTGTCCCCAGCATCTCAGTTCAGATCTGAGTTAGGGAGATGTTGGTGGTCTGGTCCCAATGCCAGCAGGTACCCAGGGAGGGTACTCTAAACCTGCGGATCCCACCTCCCATCACCCTACTGTGATTGCAAGCCTGCCTCGGGGAGGTTTCCCTGCCTAAGTCTTCCCTGTAATCTTCAGGAAAAGGCCTGATTATTGGGCCTGGGAAAATGTTTGCAATTTCCTATAATTTGTTAAGGTGTCAATCTTGAGCATTCGAATGTGTTAGGGTAATTGAAACCAGTTGTGTGTGTGTGTGTGTGTGTGTGTGTGTGTGTGTGTGTGTGTGTGTGTATAAGTACATAGACTCCAGGCACATAGACTAGAGACTGTTTTCAGAGCTGCTTAAGTCAATTTCTTCCCAACCCTGTTAGCCACCAGACCACAGAGCCTCCCTCGATCCACTCAGTGGTGCTGCAGGATGCCCTGAGCCTGGCTGGAGAAGCTTTCTCAGAGCTGTTGTGACCAATGTCTACTATTAAGGGCACAGGCTTCAACACAGTCTTCTCTCCAATTCCTTCTTGGAGAGAACCCTTGGAGGTAGGGAGAGGGAGAAGGAAGGCATGAGAATCACAAGGACAGTGAGAGGGCATGGAGTGAGAAGAAGCTGGGCTCTGGGTCCATATGCTCCGAATCTTCTTGTGTCTACAATTCCACAAGCTCCTGGAACAACCGAGTTAGAATACAGATAGTGATTTATACAAACAAATCTTTTTTTTTAAGTTGTTGTTAATTCAACCCCTGTCAAAATCCCAATGATTGTGGGTTGTTTTGTGTGTGTGTTTTTGCAGAAATAGAAAAATCCACCCTAAAATTCATACAGAATTTCAAGTGACTCCAAATAACCAAAACAATCTTGAAAAAGAACAAAATTGGAGATCGCATAAGTCCAGATTTCAAACGTACTACAAAACTACAATAATCAAGTTTGTGTGATACTGGCATAAAGACAGACATATAGACCAATGGAGTAGACTAGAGAGCCCAGAAAGAAACCTTTGCATATATGGTCAAATGATTTTCAAGACTATTCAATGGGGTAAGGAGAGTACATTCAGGAAGTGGTGCTGGGAAAACTGGATATTCACAGGCAAAAAAATGAAGTTGGATTAATACCTTATACTATATAAAAAATAACTCAAAATGGATCACAGACTTAAACGTAAGAGCTAAAAGTATAACGCTTTTAGGAGAAAACAGAGGACAAAAGCTTCATGACACTGGACTTGGCAGTGATTTCTTGGACATGACTCCAAAAGCAGAGGCAACAAAAGAAAAATAGATAAGTTAAACTTCCAAAAATTAAAAACATTTGTGCATCAAAGGGCACTATGAACAGAGTGAAAAGGCATCCTATGAAATGGGAGAAAATACTTGCAAATCCCATATATAATAAGGAATTGATATCCAGAATACAAAGAGCCCCTGTAACTCAACAACACAACAAACTGATTAAAAATGGGCAAAGGACTTGAACAGACTTTTCTCCAAAGACGATATCCAAACAGCCAATACGCACATGGCAAGATAGTCACATCGTCAATCATCAGGAAACGCAAAACAAAACCACTATGATACACCACTTCATACCCATTAAGATGGCTATTAAAAAAACAAAAACAGAAAATAAGTGTTACTGTGGGAATGTAAGGTGGCACAGCCATTGTGGAAAACACAATGACAGTTCCTGAAAAAAATTAAACATAAAATATGATTCAGCAATTTCAATCCTGGGTAAATACCCTAAACAAAGTAAAAGCAGGGACTTGAACAGATATTTGTACACCTACATTCACAGCAGCATTACGCACCACAGCCAAAAGGTAAAAGCAACCCAAGTGTCCATCCATGGATAAACAATAAATATTGTTTGGATAAATGAATGGATAAACTAAATGTGGTATGTACATACAATGCAATGTTAATTCAGCCTTCAAAAGGAGGGAAGTTCTGACACGTGCTATATCATGGATGAACTTCAAAGACATGCAAACTGAAATGGACCAATCATGAAAGGACAAATACTACATAATTCCACTGGTAAGAGGTACCTAAAGTAGTCAAATTCATAGAGACAGAAAGTAGAATGGTGGTTGCCAGGGACTGGGGGAGGATGGAATGGGGAGTTATTGTTCAATGGGTACAGAGTTTCAGTTGGAGAAGAACAAAGAGTTTGGGAGATAGATGGTGTAATGTTGTACTACAGTGTGAATGTACTTAATGTTTCTAATGATTCTGAGAGAGAGAAACATGGATGTGAGAGAGGAACATCGATTAGTTGCCTCTCATATGTGCCCCAATCGGAATCAAACCCGCACACAACCTTTTGGTGTACGGGACGATGCTCCAACCAACTGAGCCACCTGGCCGGGGCCAGGGCATTGTATTTTTAAATGGCTAACATGGACAATATTATGTGAGATATATTTTATTACAATAAAAAAATAAGAGTTGTATTGGGTGCAGGTAACAGAATTCTGACAACCATGGCCTGCACAGGTGAAGGGTTCACTACTTTATGTCCAGTGTTTAGCATGGGTGTTGCATATACAAAGGGCTCAATAAATGCTGGTTAATTCTTTTTAAAGTTTCTCTGTTAGTTTGATGGTTAACAAATCACATGAAATTGTAAAGTTTTCAGTGCTATTTCATTCTAGCTTGAAAAACAATTGCATTAACGGACTAGTAGTCCTCTAATAAACCCTGGCAGGCACATAAATTACACCACTTGGCTTTTTCTCCATAACTTGGCTGTCATTAACTCTTTGGTCGAGCTCTTTCCTTGATTGGGATGCCTCACTGCCCGCCTCATCGCCTCACACCCATATCCAACCTTTGCCCCCAGTCCCCCTTCCCTGCTATTTCCTCTGGGAAACCAGAAGCCACGCCTTTTCATCTAAAGAGCCACAAGGCCCTGTGGGGCTTCTCTGGGGTCCCTGACCCTTGCTGCCCCGCACAGTGGTTAGCAGTTGCACTCAGCTTTCTTGCAAAAATGGCTAATGCACTAATAGGTGCCCAGAAATGGCTGTTGAAAAAAAATCAAACAACTAAAATCTATTACTCACACTGGACCCCTCCATATGGTTCAAAATTAAAATCAGGTGTGCCTGGCTTTCCCCTCCTGGCTAACCGTGCCAGCTGTTCTCTTTAAAGCTAAATGAACTCAGAAGACTAGAAACCTTGGTGATGTTTGTGATGCTTTCAATGATCTTTTTTTCTTCTTCTATGTATGGTGTAAATCTTCCTACACCGGCCACTGCAAATGTCATATATGAGTACTCCAGTGTCTGTGCAGGTGTGACCCATATCAATGTGCAGGTTGTAGAAGCGTGTTATCGTAACAATGAAGCTGCCTCTTTCTGCACGACCACAAAGTTCCCTGCTCTCCTGGCGACTTTCTCACCCAGGAGGCAGTGGGAAAGAGGCCCTTGACAGCTGGGGCAATGGTGGTGGTATTTCTTTTTAATACATGACAAGGTAATTCTTTTCCTTCAGTGGCTTATTTTGGAGAAAACCAAGTGAAACGAGGGGTAATGAGGTCACTCGCTTCCCTGTTGGTAACCAAAGAGCCGTAAAAGAACATAAGGAAGTATCATTTTCCTACACAATTTCCACTGCCTTTCCTCCAGTTTCACGGGGCACGTTTTCAAACCCCACTAACTGGCATAAAGAACCGGTAAAGCCGAGGAAAGGCTAGACTTGCTGGAAGCATTCGTATACAGCCGGACTTAAGTTTCACCTGTAATAGCAGCGTAGAAAGAGAATACATTCTTAAAATCTCCCCCTCCCTCCCCCACACCCTGTACCTCAAAAGGTGCCCTACACATATTTTTGAAATCTTCCCACTCAGCTGGGTAAGGAGACATTGTTCAACTGCTGACATTTCAAGGAAGATAACTTAAAAAAAGTGTTCCTGTTCTTTATCTTTCATTTCTTGAAGCCAGATCACCCATGAAACACCTCCTTCCTCTCTTTTGAACTTATTTGTTCAAAATCCCAAGCAATATGTTTCAGGAGAAAGCTTTTGTTCTAATTGGTCGAGCCATTTCTCTATCTTGTACCATATATGGCTGTGAAAAAGTACAAAACTGGCTGCAGAAAACCTTCTCCCTTTTTTCAAGGGTGTATGAAATTTCAGAGATTATAAACACTTTTCAGGGGGCCGGGCTCATTCTTGCAGGAGGTCACTGTCCACGCTAACAGCTCTTTGGCAGGGCGCAGTGGTTGTACACTATTGCCAATCCATCCCTCTAAGACACAGTGAGCTAAGGAGTTCTGCAGGCCCCTCCTCTCGGATCCCAGCCCAACCTTCCTGCTTTCTCCTGGGGCAAAGGCCTGACGCTCCGAGATAGGAGCCTCCAAACCAATGTTAAACCAAAATGCTTTCCACTGAACAACACAAGTAATAGAGAGCAGGGATTCTAGGGTCATGGAAAACAGAGGGCTAAACAGAGGCGTACCTTGTTTTATTGTGCTTCACAGATTTTGCTTTTTTATTTTTTTCCAAGTTGAAGGTAATACCCTCTCCTCCCCATCAAAAGAATTATGATTGCCTTATTGCAGTACTCTCTCTATTGCAGTGGTTTGGAAGGGAACCCACAGTATCTCCACGATAGGTCTGTAGTAGTCAAACAGTGTCCTTGCCTGCAGGACTTCTCAGAGTCTTTAATGTGCTTGCTGACACTGGAAATATCCAAGATGAGAATGGGATGGTGTGATTCCTTAAGTGTATTTTTGCTGCCATAGAACTGATGTTATGGAAGAGCTTAAGGAAATAGCCTATTATGGGACGCAATTTGGTAAACACGGTCCTAGTGGAGAAAATGGGCACAAAACTCAAATAAGAGAAGACAGCTGTTCAACAGGCTACAGCCACTAACCAGGAGAGCTATGCACGGGAGAAGGAAGAGGATCATCCCCTGTTACTTCCCGAGAAGTTACAATCTAATAGGCTGTGGAAGGATTTCATGATATGCACTCTGGGCATTAAACATCCTTAATGTGTACCTGTTCCCTTTTATTTCAAAAGGATTAGTGGGAGGCTCTTCACTGAAGACCATGACTGCATGAAAACAGGAAGCAGGCGTCTGGCTGCACCATGATATGCCCAAAGAAGAGATTTCTATCAACAGTCAGGCTCACTGCGACTCAGCCCTGGGACATGGCAGCCACAAACACTGATGTGTTCTTGGCCTGTATTAATAGAAGAATCACATTCTGAACAAGGGAGGAATGGTGAAATCTTCAGAATTTTGGACCTGGGAAGGCTTCTTAGAGATCTGCTATAAACTCACTCATTTCCCAAAACAGGGACAGAGCCTTAGGCAGGTAATGCCTTCTCTGGGGTCTTGCAGTTGGTAAATGGCATAGCTATTGTTGAACTTGGGACTCTGCAGCTGGTTAAATAAAGTAGCTTTGCTGGTCCTACTCCCCAACTCACCAATTCAGAGTGTCTGGGAGGGACCCAAGTGGCTGGAGTGCTAGCTGATCCCCAGGGGACTGTCGTCCCTGTTGAAGTGCAAAAACCAGGTATTTAAGAATTCCAGTCTTCCTACAACACTGAGAAATGGTAGCTTGCCCAGGACCAGAACTAGAATCTGAGCATGACCCTAATCACTCTCAATAAGGAGCAGCCGAAATTATTGAGACATTCGGTGTGGAGAAGAGAACTTAGGATAAGGCAAGTGTTCCAGGAACTCATATCACCAAGGTGGCTTTCCTGTCTCTTTGATTTTTCTGCCCACTGACCCTGAACAGAAGTAAAAAAAAATGGGCCCATGGTTCATGTCGGCTCTGAACAAGAGTGTGTGGACAGTGAGAGGCCAGGGATCCATGACAGCACTGGGGGTGGGGGTCGAGGGTTCCATGGAGAGACGTAGGGACAGCCAAGGAGGAGCCAGAGCTGGGGAAGGCAGTGTTCATAGCAACAGTGGAAAAGGGGAGCACAGCCAATCTGTTTTTATATGTTCTCTACTTCACTTCTACCAGAGCAGCTCTCTTTACATGCAAGATTTTATTTGACATAAGGTTTCCATAGGAAAAAACCTATAACAATATTAATAATTATATGTTAATAAGAATAATAGCCAACATATATGGAGCCTGCACTTTGTACCAGACACTGTGCTAGAAAGCATTTTCAAAAATATGTTTTTATTGATTTTTAGAGAGAGCAAAAGGGAGAGGGAGGGAGGGAAAGAGGGGGAGAGAGAGAAACATTGATGGGTTGCTTCCCGCACGCACCCTGACCAGGGATGGAACTTGCAACCTGGGCATGTGCCCTAACTTGGAATCAAACCGATGACCTTTAGGTGCACAGATGGCACTCAACCAACTGAGCCACAGCAGCCAGGGCTAGAAAGCATTTTTATTGTATTGACTTTTCATCAGCAAGATAAATCCAGTGAGAGAGGTAATGATGGTTCCATTTCACCAATGAGGAAGCTGAGTCATGGGGCTTTAGCAGGTTACCCAAGATCAAACAGATTAGGGCCAGCCAACTTTAATTCAAGTCCACACTCTAGCAGCTCTCCTAGTCTGCTCTGCCTCCAGAGGAGACAATGAACTGGACTCTCAATGCATGTGCTCCTCTCTTGGTACAAGATACAGCATTTTCATCAAGTCTTCTGTCAATGGTTTTCAGAGACTCGACAGCAAAGTTCTCTGACCTTTAACTCCATCCCTGAGGAAAAAGAGAATTTTTCCCTCCAGGAGGTTCTTTTAAAAAATGGGGCTGTCAAACACTAAGCAATAATTTAAGTATGGTTTTTGTTCTTCAAAATGTAGAATGCTGGCAAAATGTAATCTTTCTGCTATTATTTTTTCTGCCAATCAAAATCAGAAGCCAACCAAAGACCTAACTTACTAGATTTCTCGGGGGGAATCAATGCAGAAACTGAGAGCTGAATTGGACTATTATTCACTATCTGTGATTGTATTATGCCAAATGTGCAGAAACAGAAAGAAAAAGAACAGTCATTTATCTGGATTCTGCCAAGAGTGCAGACACTCAGTATCAGATAGATCAAATGATTTCGGGCCTTCGTGGATGTCACTGATCCACACAGCACTCTCCCAGACTTCTGAGCCTTTTCACCTGACAGTTGTCTTCTTAATGAAAAAACAGAATTTTTCTTCTGAAGAAACAAAATACAGCGAGGTAGAAAGTGCCCCGGGAGACTGCTCACAGGCTTGACTCACCCAAATCGGGAAGCAATTTCCTGCAGGTGTCTGCTTTGTTTTATGCAACAGGCCTGGCTGTGACAAGCTGAGGGTAGACTGCGTTTCCGTAAATGGCGCACTCATCCTAGTAACTCTTCTGTGAGGCTAAGACATCTTTTAAAAACAAGACAATTGTGATGAGGCGGGAAGCACGCCAAGGTCATTGCCATATTTTGCATGGTGCTCCTCGCACCACCTGGAGAAGTATGCAACAGCAGCACTTTGTGGATGGGTTCAAGACCAACTGAATAGCTTGGTACCCTGGAGTGGGTTACCTGGGCTAGCTGAGCTCCAGTTAATTCATAAGTGAAAATAAAACTAACACCAGTGACTATCACTTACTGAGTGCTGATCAGGTGGCAGGTACTACTGTGCTGTGCTAAGTGCTTTAAATTATTTCATTTAACGAATTCATTTAATTAGTGATTTCATTCATTCAAACATAAGCAAGCTATGAAATGGGTTTATTGCAGCTCAGACACGTTAGCAGCTTGCCCGACGCCATGACTAGCGATTGGTAGAGTGAGGCTTTAAACACGAAGGCCTGTGCTCCTCATCCATGGACTGCTCTGCGGGGCGATGGCGACCAGAGCGTTCTGCCTTCCCCACGAGGAGCAGAGCAGCAATGATGGGAGAGCACCCTGCAGAAAGCCTGCACACAGATCTTTAATCCCCTACAAACACTGAGCTTTCTCAGAGTGAGGTACAGCTGTGGCAAATGTTGGTAGAATTGTCTCCCATAAGCAGAGGGGGACCAGGGGACCCTCTAAAAGCCCTCTCTGACCCAACTCTATAGAGGAAGAGACAAGTGCCCTTTCCGTGGCCTCGTGCAGTCTAAACTCCCCAAATTTTGCAAGGAGCTCCCCACAGCACTGCCCAGGCAAACTGCAATCACTGGCAAGCTCCCTGTTCCTCTCCCCACCAGGGCCCCGTGTGCCTCGTCCACCTCACCAGGCTCGCTGGAGGCAGCCCAGTTCACACACAGCTCCGCTGTCTGCCGTGATGACTCAGACACTCCTGGCAACATCTGCTCTGTTTCCGTAAGACTCAAAAGGCTCTTCACATGAGTGCGGGTGAAAGGGATTCAAGGGGTTTCTCACCCATGCGCAGGGCTCTGAGACGTAATGTGGAAACCAGGCTCGCTCGAGAACCAGCTTGGAGGATTTAATGCGCACTTACTCATGCCAAAGCTCATTACACGCTGTACCAGGAGATCTCTGTCATCTTGAATAAAAAATTCTGGAGGTACAGTAACCAAGGGTATGATTCGGGCTCAAAGTGATTTGGAGATGTTTCTCCTCGGAATCTTAAAAGAACCACAACATGCAGTGTTTGTTCCTCCATCCATCCTATCCCATCCCAGCCCTCCAACATTTTGGACACGTCCGTTCCAGGAACTTTCCCAGGTGCTGGAGATACAGCAATGAATGCATGGTCTACGCCTTTAAGGGGTTCTAAGTCTTAGAGGTGAGAGAGACCATCAAGCAGAAGTAACAGCGAAGTGTGAAACTGTTGTGATGGGGGATGTTCATGGAGCTGTGGATCACAAAGTGGTGACTTAACCCTGGGAGTCAAGAAAGCCATTTGAGCCAGAGTTTCCCACCTCTGCATAGAACATTTAGAATGCAATTCTTCACAAAGCATTAAAATGAAGTGTCTAGAGACCCAAACCTAGTGATTCCAATCAAATTCCGAAGGACAAAATCCCCAGATTCTCCACTTGATCAGGGTAAAATCTGGTCAGCCAAATGCATCCCTGGTACTAATCACAATCAGTAACTTCAAGGGCATATCCACGACACCCTGGCATAATGAAAAACGGGACACACATGCAATCAGAATGTTATTCCTCCTGCTCACCCAGCATACACATACTCTCTTCATTCAGCACCCTAACTGAATTTACCTCCACATTGAAGGATCAATACTTACAGTCCCAGTCCAGGCTGAAGAAAACGGGCCTACAGACTTGACTCTCTCATTCTTTCCCAACTCTAGCTGACAAGCCAAAAGCAATGTTGATGATTTCAAATAATATCACTGACTACTGATCTAGTCTCTCCCTGCTATCAATCCAGACACCACAAGTTCAGGGCAAATGGCTAAACTTCCTCTATCAAGAGACACATATCGCCGTGACAAAGATGAGAATGAGTGACAGAGACCCCAATGCAATTTTATACTCTCAATTTGGGACTTAAAGGAGGAAATGAAGGCAGGAAACAACTAATATGAGCTCCACACTGGCCAGGACTGAGCTTGGTATCTGGTTTCTGTCCTTAATCTTCACAACCGCCTCCTGAGGAGGGCAGCATCAAGCCTGTTTCACAGAACAGTGAACTCAGGCTCAGGGAGGTTGAGTCACTGGCCTGACAGCACACAGCTGGTGAGGGCCAAGGTGAGATTCAACTTGAGTTCTGTGCAACATGGAGGCTAACAGTTCGTTGCCCTAACCGGTTTGGCTCAGTGGATAGAGCGTCGGCCTTCAGACTGAAGGGTCCCAGGTTCGATTCCAGTCAAGGGCATGTACCTTGGTTGTGGGCACATCCCCAGTAGAGGGTGTGCAGGAGGCAGCTGATCAATGTTTCTCTCTCATAGATGTTTCTAACTCTCTATCTCGCTCCCTTCCTCTTTGTAAAAAAATCAATAAAATATATATTTAAAAAAATAGGAACTGAGTGCTATAAATGGCCATTCCTTGGAAACTAACAAGAAAGTAGGCTTCTGTGTTTGGGGTATTGGGGTGGAATGGAGAAAACCTTCACAGAGAGCAGCTGGGGAAACAGTTCATGGATCTCCCGGAAATCCTGAGTGAGGTTACAGGCAGACATCAATCAGATCTCCCAAGAGCAGGAAGGTCTTTGCAAGGACCACTTACCTCTCAGTTACCCAGGCATTGCATCTGTCTGCATCAAGGGCAGCCCTGCATCTGCTCCTCCCTGCCTTAGTCTGCTCTCCTTTACCTCACAGCACCCCCACTTCCCTCCCCAACTTCTCCCTGTGAGGGTCGCAGCCCAGCTCACCCTCCTCTCATCTCCTCATCCTCTGCCCTTACAGGTATTAGCCCTCTGTGCCCACCACAAGCCTGAGACAGACTCAGCTTACTGTAAATGAATATCTTCTCTAGGACAGAGGTCAGCAAACCAGGGCCCAAAGGCCAAATCTGGCCCACCATTAATTTTTGTAAATACAGTTTTATTGGAACACAGCCATGATCATTCATTTACATTTTGTTTATAGTTGCTTTCTCACTATAATGGTAGAACTGAGCAGTTGCAACAGAGGCCCTATGACCCACAAAGCCCAAAATATTTATCATCTGGTTATTTAAGAGAATGTTTGCTAAGCCTGGCTCAAGAATATGAATTCCTTCAGGCCAGAGACCCTGTTTCATTCATCCTTTTATCTCCAGCACCTGATAAGAATAAATGTTACTTAAGTGGGTGAATGCATGCATGAGGGTTAGAGGAGCGTCATTAGGTCAGGAACCTAATACAGTGATTATTGCAAAAAGGATAATCAGAAATGCTCTCAACAACCAAGAAGAGAGAAGCTAGCTAACTGTGTTTTCTAGTTAAGCCAATTAACAGCAATAACAAAAGCCTTTCATGTTTTAATGTTCATTGATTTGTTTTGTTTATTTTCCCTCAAAAGCATGTTATTCCATTTGCCTTCCTCAGTAAAGATCTAATTGAAAATTCCATGTGATGCTTCAGGCTGCATTTCTGAACATCAGTGTCCATTACTGAAAATCAAAGATGTAGCTTTTACATGTACGGCGATCCATCTTCCAGTTAAATGCGGAGTTATTGTTTTTTTTATATATTCCAAAAATATAAACTTATTTCTCCATCATTTTAATTAGTAATAACAGCTCAATAACTTATTGAGCATATATTGTGTAAAACTCACTGTGCTAAGTACTTTACTTGGATTGCCTAATTTGCTCCTCACAATATCAAAGAAGTAGATACTGCTACATCCCCAATTTATAGATGGGAAAATGGAGGCCTGGAAAGATTAAGTAGCTTGTCCAGTGTCAGGTACACATCTTCTGGCTCTAGTGTCTGAGCTTAATCACTCTATAGCTCATTCACTCATTCATTCACTCTACCAACAAATGTTTATTTGAAGTCTCTACATACCAAGTTCTGTGATGGCAATAGAGAGAGGAGAACAAGGCCCAGTCCCCACTCTCAAGGAGCTCACCTGCTGATGGAGGACAGACAAGATAACCATAAGGCATGGGGAGGATGACTGGGGATTAAGGTCAGGGTGCCCTGGGAACTCAGAGAAGGAGTTTCACACCCAGTCCCAGGGGTCAGGAAAAGCTTTCTAGAGGAAACAGTCTAACCTGGAACAGAGGAGAGGAATTAGAAACTTGGTGGGAAGAATGAGGAATGAGGAGAGGAGAGTACATTTCCAACAGAGAGCAGATATGTGAGATATGTGAGAGCATACGTGCCCTGCACGAAACTGCTCACTGCTCCACGTGGCGGAAACTTCACATGAGAAGGCAGGCCAGCTCACAGGGGCTTTGTAGGCCAAGGTGGCAAGTCTCCACCCTCCAAATGGTCAAACAGAGAGGAGATGGTAATGGAGTGTTCCAAGGTCCATTCTAGAGCAGGGTAGGGAGCATCCGGCCCATGGGCTGTATCACTTGGTCTGACCCTGCCAAGGCAGCCACAGGCGTGTCTCAAAATTCAATAAATCTAGCAGCTTTTTTCATAGAAACATAATTTTTAAGTTGACAATTTTGTATGGCCAGCGAATGATGTTATAAATATCCAAAAGGCCCTTGGAAGAAAAAAGGTTCCCCACCCCTGCTCTAGAGGTTCTCTCGCCTACAATTTTTCCCCTCTCAAGAAAAATCATTTTCTTCTTTATGAAAATAAGGCAATTTCTTATTTGGGATTTCCCCCTACCTGTACCCTGCCAAAAACTAACCCTTGATGGACTCCATGGAACCATTAGACTAGTTGTGCCCCAAATTTAAAGCACTGAATTGGTGCAGCAAATCTGTGTCCCATCTTTGAGTTAAATTAAATTATTCACTGGAGGGACTCAGCTACCAAGCTTTGGAGAGGGAGGAATGTGAAAAAACAATATGATTTTAACAGCTGGTACCAGAGCTCCTCTTAGAAGCTTTGTTTGGGAAATACCTTGGATCTAGGCCACTCCAACTGTAGAAGATGAGGCGGTCGGGGTGGGGTTTGGAAGGAGACAAGAAGACAGAGATAAATTGCTCTGTATAAGGAAGGGGAGGGAGAGATGGACACTGAACAATGCAGTAGGTCCAATATTCCATTATAATCTGCTTGTATTGCAGCACTGTAACCCCTCCATGGCCCTAAACCTCCAGGAAAAATCTACTATGCGCCCAAAGCCTTATGTCACTCTTTTGAGGATCGAGTGAGTTGGGTCGGTTCCAATGGGCAAGAGAGGGATATTGCACATGGAATGGTAAGATACATGATCTACAAGCTCAAGTATTTCAGCAAAATAGGAACGAGGAACAGATACTGACCAATAGCGTGCTTACTGCTCAAGATCATTCTTCAAATTAGGAGCAGACCTGGGACCAGAGCTGGGGCTGCGTGGCTCCCTCCCTCGTGCCTCCAAGTCCTTCTCTCAGGGAAGGACAGGCACAGACTCGGCTGGCACTGGGCAAGGGCTCCCACAGGCAGCTCTGGCTAAACTTTCACATCTGACCAGCTTACCATTTGGAGAGATTCTGACTCCCCCTGCAAGAAAGGGAAGAGCTCCGCCAGGATGTGTGTGAGCGTGAGAAAGCCAGCCACAGACCCAGCCAACAAGAGAAGACTCACCTGGGGTGGTCAGCAGCAAAGCAACGAGAGGAGGAACAGAATTCTCCAAGAATTGCCAAGGACATGGATGGAAACAGCGTGCTGATGGCATATTCCTTACTGAAAGGAGCCCCCACACCCACGTTGATGGGCAGGGGATAAGAAGAGCAGAGAAAGGAGGCCCTTTTAGGTTCTTAATACACATCCCAACACAAAAATACAAAGTGTACAAAAGTGATGCTTCCTTTCATTGAAATAAAGATCAAATTAGGCATCCTCAACGTTTTTCAAAGGCTTTCTGGCCCGGTTATGTTACAGAAACCAGGCAGGGTGATTCAAACCTGCCGTCCATACAGAGGGAAGGGGAGAAATGCCAGTGATTCCGCAGCTGCCCGGCCCGAGTCCTGGAGAAGCCACTGTCACAGCAATGCTGATGCCGAAACAAGCCAGCTTCCAGAGCAGGACTTAACCCAAATAAACCCGAAGGCTATCGATTTAGGAGGCGAGCCTTAAAATAGCAGCCAGGAATGCGAGGGTTCCCTGGGACAACTCAGATGACCTGCCCCATCCCCGCCTTTAGTAAAACTGGGCACTGAAAGTGTCTGTTTAGTTGAGTTTCTAAGCTGCCAGTATGTTTTCAGGTCAAGGAAGACCATCTGGATGCAAACATACTTGGTGAGCAAATGCACAAAGGGATGCACTTGGAGGGGCAGGTAGGGTACCCAGAGAAGTGAGACCAAATTTGGGTCCCCAGGAAAACCATTCCAGAGTTAGGAAGAGGAGTACCCACAGTGTCATGCCCGCAAGGTGAGGATTTCCAGTGCAACTAATGGGATGGTCTTCATGAAGATGGGTATTTGAAATGGACTCTGAAGGATGCATTTTCTTTTAAAAATATATATTTTTTATTGATTTCAGGGAGAGGGAGAGAGGATAGAAACATCAACGATGAGAGAATCATTGACTGGCTGCCTCCTGCATGCCCCCTACTGGGGATCGAGCCAACAACCATGGCGTGCACTCTCCTTACTGGGAATCAAAGGAACCATGATCTCCTGGTTCAAAGGTCGACACTCAACCACTGAGCCATGCCAGCTGGGCCTTTATTTTAAGGAGTGTCTATTCGGTGACGGGTTATGGGACACAGCCATGAGCAGTGACCAGTCTCATGGGGGGATAAGGACAGTCAGGCATTCTGAAATATTACAGTTAAATGCTGTTTTTTTTTTGTTTTCTGTTTCATTTAATTAACATTTTAGTAACCAGCAGCACAGACGGTAAAGTCCAAATGTGATTGATTAGGTGGAATGTAAATATTTGCTCAAAGCTGTGGGTGTTTGAAAGCAGAGCAGCCCTTCTCAAGAGATACAGAAATGCATGAAAATCACTTTTTTTTTTTTCCTTTTTGCAGTTTTTCCCTCTACAAGTTAAGGGGGGGGGGGGGGGGCGGGAGAAACCTCCTAGGGTCCAGATCTCAATTTCATTTCTATTCTTTTTTTTTTTAAATTACAAAACCAATTGACCCTAGCCCAACTTGCTCTTGAGAGTTCACTAATCAACACACACACACACACACACACACACACACACAGAGTTCACTAATCTTTATTTAATTAGATAAAATTAAGAGTCACTACCAAATGGACATTTTGCTTAAAAATTAGAATGTAAGCACCAAAACAAGTTCCTCAGTGGAGCCCTACCCTGGCAGAGGCTCAGTGATGAAGTCTCTGCAGCCCACCACCTCACCAAGGAGACCTGGCTGCCACAGTGGCTGCAGGAGTCATCACGTGCTCACGAAGGCAGAGCTGCCTTTTGCTAAGAGCCACTGAAACTCCCTGGGATGCAGCTGGCCCAGGTCTACATCACCAGCGCTCCATCAGGGCCCTCGTGTCCACAAGTACACTTGTCACTGGATCCTGGTGGGCCTTCCCTTCTATTGTGAGCCCACCACCATGTCAGCAAAGCTCCTTGGGCAGAACTGTGTGTCTCTCTCCTATCCCAGGCTGGGATTCTCACTCCACAGTGCTGGGAAAATGTATTTCTACCCTGACTGGCCTGTGTGGGCCCACTGGGTCATTAAAAGGATTCTAGTACCAATTCCCATGTGTGAGTGTATGTGTGGGGGAGGTGTTCTCCGCCTATCCAAGCAATTCTCCATCATCAACTGGGTATCCTACAATTCAACTCAATTCTGACACTATCTGCCTGGAGATAGCATCAGATCCCACAGGTGAAGGGCTCCCACAAGACTGCCCCCTCCCTCAACCTCAGACACCAGCTGCAAACCCAGATTGCCACCTGTGCTTCTGACTGACTGGCAATAGATTGCAAGTTCCCATGATCCTCTTTCTTGGATCTAATTAATTTGCTAGAGCAGCTCACGGAACTCAGAGAAACATTTTACTCACTAGGTTACCAATCTACGTATATAAAAGCCTAACATGCAAAGTGTCCCCTCGGGAGTTCAACCGACTGGGAGTTTGATTGCTTGTTATGATGTGTGCTGACCACCAGGGAGTGATGCAGAACGAAGGAAGGCCCCGGCTGGCAGCTGGCAGCTGCTAGGGACCGTACCCTTGCATGAATTTCATTCACTAGTTTATTATAACAGGAACAGACAGATGGAACAGATGTGTATGGCAAGCTCTCTAAACCAAAGGCTCCATTACATAGGCATGACTGATTAAGTCATTGGCCATTGGTGATGAAACACAACGTCTAGCGTCTAGCCCCCCACCTCCCCTTGAAGCCAGGGGGTAGGACTTAAAGTTTTAACCCTCTAATCACAAGGTTGGCTCCACTGGCAACCAGTCCCATCCTTAAGGGCCTTCTCAAACTCATTAACCCAATAAGACTCCTCTATGCCACTCATCACTTAGGAAATTCCAAGGGTTTTAGAACCACTATGCCAGAAAAGGGAATGAAGACCAAATATATACCCATTATAGATCACAATATCACAAACATCCACTGTCCAAGACAGATTTGGAATTGTCCAGGAGTTTGCACAGTGAGATGACTGTGCAGAGCACTAAATAGACTGAGGAAACCTGGGTCCTAATCCCATTCCAGCCACCATCAATTTTTTCAATAAGGATTTATTGAACATGGCAAAATGTTACCTGCCCTCAGAGAACTCAGAATCTATCACTGATTTGCTGGGTAGAATTGAGAAAGTCATTTTGGCTGCTTCAGACAGACACATGCTCACACTCATCTTTCATTTCCTTGACCACGCCATGCTCTCTCTCACACCCTAGTCACTGGGCGTGTTCTCTCAGTCTAGATCAGCCATGGGCAAACTACGGCCCGCGGGCCGGATCCGGCCCATTTGAAATGAATAAAACTAAAAAAAAAAAAGACCGTACCCTTTTATGTAATGATGTTTACTTTGAATTTATATTAGTTCACACAAACACTCCATCCATGCTTTTGTTCCGTCCCTCCGGTCCAGTTTAAGAACTCATTGTGGCCCTCGAGTCAAAAAGTTTGCCCACCCCTGGTCTAGATACTCTCCCTCTATGCAGTTAAGTCGCCATACATCTAGTGTCTGCTGGTTCTGGCCAGAGCTGCCTCTCCAGTGATTAGTACAACCCCTGACCCACAAGAGGGGCTCAGTGAGGGGTGAACTTACTCAAAAGTAGCTTCTATGCTAGTATGCCAGTTAAAACCAAAATACCAACTTTGGAATCAGATATCCTAGTTGAAATCGGAAATCTGGCCCTTACCAGCTCTATGATGTAGGCAACTTGTTTAATCACACTGAGCCTGTTTTTGCATCTGTAAAATGGAGAAGATACCTCTGACATCTCCTGGTAATGGTAGGAAGGATTCAGTGAAGCTATGTATGCAAAGTACCTAACATAAGAATTCCTCAAAACCAGCCGCTCCCGTCACCATGATCTTCATTATTATTGTAGCAATGACTTCCTGGTCACAGTCTGTGGCCTCACCTACACTAAAAGCAGGTCCTCAATCATTCACAAGGCAGACATTTATAACATCTGCTTGTTGACACACATAGGGCTTTATGACCGTGATAAAGAGGGGGAAGACGAAGGTGATGGTAGCAATTACTTCCTCTGGTGCCATGATTTGTGACCCTTTGATGGACCTTTGTTTTCCCGAAACCCATAGAGGAGCCGGAGAGGGGGATACCCGCTCAAGCCTGCTCCTGAAGGAACGCACTTCCCAGAGGCTCCACGGGATCCCATGACCACAAACCACCAAGACCTGCAAGACATTTTACAGCCAAGAACCTCCGCCCTGCCCCTCGGGAACCCGCTGGCTGAGGGGATGGAGAGCCGCTCCTGTGCATTAGATCCACTGGCAACTCAGAGTCACAAGTGGTTTTTATCTGGATCAAGGCAAAAAGATACACATCTCAGCTGTCATTTGAAATTCCCAAACCTGCACCAAAGGCTCTCTGTACCACGGTTCCAGAGGGACTGGGCGGGGCAGGGCAGCCCGTTACCTGCCTCAAAGCTGCTGGCTACCTGGGCTCTCCTGGAACTGGGGCAGCTTCTGAATTTGGGTTCCCAGAAAGAGGGGGCTCATTCTCCATCCCATGGACCATCCCATCGGAACTGGATGGAAGTAAAGGGAGAGGAGGACCAGAAATTCTCTTCTCTGCTGCCTTTGACGCAAAGGCAACACCTTCATTTTAATCGAGGGGAAACTGAGGCCCAGGGAGGGGGAGGCACATAACCAGAAGCACTGGGCAGGGGCGGAGCTGAGGTCAGCACACTGGCTTTTCTATGGCATGAAAGCGGCAGTTTGTTTCAACTACTTTAAGATATAATCCACATGCTCTAACCCTCACCCACTCACAGTGTATGATTCCATGGTTTTGGTGCAAACCAGCACCACCATCTGATTCTTAAAAATTACAGCAAAAAGACAACAACACACAAAACCTCCGTACCCATTAGTAGTCACCTCCTCCGCACACATACCCAGCCCAACTGCTACCCCTGGCAACCACTCATCATCTACTTTCTGTTGACATAGATTTAGCTACTCTGGACATTTCATATAAATGGACTCAAAATAATTGGTCTTTTGTGACTAGGAAGCCATTCTTATTGATTTCAGAGAGGGAGGGAGAGGAACATCAATAATGAGAGAGAATCATTGATCGACTGCCTCCTGCACACCCCACAGTGGGGATTGAGCCCACAACCCTGGCATGTGCCCTGACAGAAATTGAACTGTGCCCTCCTGGTTCATAGCTCGATGCTCAATCACTGAGCCACATCAACTGGGCTAGGAAGCCACTTTTTAATGGCAAACTCAACAGCAGACCCTCTGGTTGCTCACTAAACTACTACCCAGAGCTGTGCTGTCAGATACTGTAGCCACTACCTGTGTGTGACCATTTACATGAATTAACAGTGCATATATTAAAAGTCTGTTATCAGTTCCTCCTGTCACCAGCCACATGTCAAGTGCTTAACAGCCACCCAGAGCTGTCACATTAGACAGCACAGAATTGGGATAATGCCTTCCCTGCAGACAGTACCTAAGTCCAGATGTGCTCCCTGCTCCTCCTGGTGTTGGGAAGTTACCCTCATAGCAGAGAGTGAGAGCCAGGAACAGCTCTTGGGAGGGGGAGGGCGAGAAGAAGGGAGGGAGTTAGCGCTAACCCCTCCTCCTGCCCTAGCCACCCCCACCTCAGTGCTGCTCTCAGTGCCAGGGAGCTCCCCCCAACTCTCCCCTCTAGGCCTGAAAAGCGCTCTGTTTAGTTAAGCTCATCCAAAAGGCAGATATGCCAAAGCCTTTGGACGCACTTCAAGGAATCCAGCCTCTACCTCAGCCCTTTGATGATTTCTGGAGCGTTTCATGCCAGAAGGTGATCTGAGGGGCTCCTTAATGAGACTGAACAGTCCTAACCAGTTTCCGGCCAGCAGTGGCTACTTCATGTGCCAAGACATGACCACTAAGGCTGACGACACCCCAAGGCCAGAGCCGTGGCACCCTGGCATGCTCAGGCAGAAGGGGACGCAGAAACCGCCACCCCCGCATCGCTCCAGGCCTTTCCTGGGGTTGTTCGTCGGTTCAGCCGCAGTGCCTTTCCTCTATTGACCAAAGATGCTTCAGTCACCAGCTCCCACAAACCGGGCAGCAGGTTGTTTCAAATTGTGGGTTTGGGTGGATTAAGATGATCAGAGAGCCCAGACTAAAAGATGACTGACGGACAAACAACAAAAAAAGGAATTACATTCAGAAAAAAAAAAACCCTTCACTAATCAAAGGGCCTTTTGTTCCAAAAACACTGTGCAAAAGTCATCAATCATGACCTTTTAAAGTTGTTTTAAAGGAATATAATTAAGTTGGCTAATATCCTTTGGTTTAAAACTCCGCTGAACGGTATATCTGCTTTCTTCTACTTTAGTAGCCAATTTATTTAAAAAGAAAGACAACCTAACAAATGCTTCTTCCAATATGTTTGCTTGTCTAAATCAATGCTTTTGTCTTGAATTCCCCCTTCTCAATGAGTGGCAGTAGGGGGATTTCAAGAATCAATAGGCTACATTTCTAAGATATAGGAACAAAAGATAACCAGGTGGACGGATATTTACTAAACTCTGATAAATGTTCACTTGCTAACAACCTGTTCTTTTAGTGAGGGTCACTGTGTTTTTCGGCCCCTTGGTTTTCAAAACCATCCTTCAACGAACATTGCCCAGAAGAGATGCAGCAAAGCAAGATGTGGTTAGGTGGTTGCTTTAGACATTTGATCTGAGGCAACACACCAGGAGTGGAGAAGTGGCTCTTTGGGGTTCCCAGTTCAGCTGTTCATATGTTCTATCTCATGTCATCCTCACGATAGCTTTATGAGGTTGGTGCTATTCTCATGTCTATTTTAGAGTGGAGGAACTGAAAGTTGAGAGACGTCAAATAATCCATCAAATTTACATGGCCATCAAGCGGAATTGCTGGGACTAGACCCCTGGGGTCCTGACCATTTTCATCACATGACAACTTGTGCCAATTGGTATGAAAAAAAAGTAAAAGAGCCTGGGTATCTGAGGGTCAAGGATCCCAAAGGCCTGAGAACAGGCTTAAGCAGAGCCGGGCCTGTTTTGCAAGATTTTACTTTCATAGGTAGTTCCTATCTTGGCCAAAGGGACCTCATAAAGCAAGCAGAGGTTGCGTCCCTTGATGAATGGATTATATCTGCTAGTCAGAGAGAACTTCTGTGAGACTAGAGTAGCCAAGGATGTTTCAGCCACTCTCCTACTGAGAGCTCTCAGAGCCACACACCCTCATATTTGTAGGGAACTATAAGTGTGTCTTAGCTTATCTTTTATGAGCTCAGAGTATTCCCATTTTCATGCGACCGCAGTGACTACTAGTGACTATTAGTTTGACAAGTGAAATCAATCCATAATACATATTTATTGGCCCCAACTTATATACGGTATAGTGGTAGATTGACTGCAAAACCAGCCCAAGTCTCTGTCCCTCTCTGCCTCACATATGCTTTGTAATGCGACTTTGCAGCACCTCCCTCAATAGGCAGAATTTTTGCCACCCCTATGCATCTGGGCAGGCCATGTGATGTTCCTTGGCCAGCAGAATAAAGCAACAAGAACTGAAGCCCCTTTTCAGAGCTTAGACCTCAGGGCCTTGTACACTTTAACCCTCTACCTTGGAAGTTATCCACCACCAAGAGAAGAGCCTCGACTGGAGTACTGGAGGATGAAAGATCAGGTAGAAAAAGCTGGGTTATCTCAGTACAGACCAGCCAGCATCCAGTCAACCACCCAGACAACCTCTGACACGTGAGCAAGGCCAACCAAGATCACCGGAGCCTGGCACACCTCGGCAGAGCTGTCCCGTCAACCTATAACCTTTCGAGAACTAACAAATGGCTACTATTTTTTAAACTATATTTTAATTGATTTCAGAGAGGAAAGGAGAAAGAGAGATAGAAACATCAATGATGGGAGAGAATCATTGATCAGTGCCTTCTGCACACCCCACACTGGGGATCGAGTCCATAACGCAGGCATGTGTCCTGCCCAGGAATAGAACCATGACCTCCTGGTTCATAGGTCGATGTTCAACTATTGAGCCATGCCGGCTGGGCCAAATGAATACCTGAAACCATAATGTTTTGAGCCTGGGGAGATAGGTGTCAACAAGCCAACTGTATCAAGGCTGGATGGTCCAAAAAAAGATTAGCTACCACAAGCTTCACTATTACTTACCATTTCCTAGGCAGTAACAGGTTCCATGATGCACTGGGGGAAATAATCGCTATTTCTGAAGAAAGGGCTTGAGACAGAAATGGCTCAGAATCGGCTAACAGAGCAACAGCTTGGAGGCAGGCGGCCCTGGTTACAACCCTGGTCCCAGCATGTATGTCTACATGGAAAAGTCACTCTCCTTCACAGGTACCCACTGGTATTGACTCAGAACCAGATGCATTTAATATAAGGCCCCTGGTTCCCTAAGCAGGCTTATTACAAAAGTGCCAGAGCCTGGTTTCTTCCCTGTAAGGTGGGCTCTCTCCCTGGTTTTCCCTAATGAAGGAATGCTGCCCCCTTCAGCATGTATGTGAAATAGGTTTTTTGGGGGGGAAAAATCCTGCATGGAGAACTGCCTGTAGTTATTTATAGCTGGCTCTTCTTAGGAGAGGGCAAGGAAATGAATCCAAGTGTTAAATGGCTGCAACCAGCCATGAATAACTCCTCCCTCAGTAGTCATGGCTTCTTCCACATGGCGGGGATCCTAGCCGGTGGCCTTTCTGATGGCCTCAGAGCATAAGCTTGGCAAATTCAAGACAACTTATCTGAAATTAAGGGAGAAGTCTTCCCTAAGTGTGTACATGGAGTCAAAGAAGTCACCACAAACTGTACACAGCCCACTATCTGCATGAACTGCAGCACAATCAAGAATCAAGGGCATTTTTGGAATGAATGAAGACCTTCAAAGGAGCCAATCCGAAGGCGGAGCGTTGGGAACTTTAATAAACTGTGGGGGATACAGGCCAGTATCAGGCCTTCCCAGGACCTACAAAGACCACACAAACTCTATCCTGTGCCTGAGACCATCAAATCCTCTATGTGCAAGGGATCTTAGAGTCTATTTACTCTGACATACCTACTAATATAAAACCTTACCTCTAGTAACCTCAGCAAGTGATGAGCTAGTCCAGCCGTGGGCGAACTACGGCCCGCGGGCCGGATCCGGCCCGTTTGAAATGAATAAAACTAAAAAAAAAAAAAGACCGTACCCTTTTATGTAATGATGTTTACTTTGAATTTATATTAGTTCACACAAACACTCCATCCATGCTTTTGTTCCGGCCCTCCTGTCCAGTTTAAGAACCCATTGTGGCCCTCGAGTCAAAAAGTTTGCCCACCCCTGAGCTAGCCTCTGCTCGGTTCCTCTGGGCTCAGGGAACTCCCTACTCCCACAACAGCCTGTTCAGCGGTGAGGAAGGTGAAATGGTTACTATTACCATCATCATTATTATTATTGATGGAGCCAATGTTTGTCTCCTTGTAATTTTTTTTAGTTCTACCCTCTGAGGCCAGAGACCAAAAAACACTGGCCCAGGATACAGACCTTCATTTGAAAAGGAAATTGTTTTCTCTCCATAAAACTGTTCCAAAAACATCCTTTGTTTCTAACCACTGGGTGGGAGAGTGGTGTTCTGAGCACTGAGGACCCCTGCAAACTTCGTCCCTGGGTCTCACTTGATGAGGTTCTACCTAATCCAGACAATCAAGTTCATCCCTCCTTTACTCTCCCTCAGAGCACCTAGCCTTCCTGCTAAGCAGTTACCACTAGTGTAATGAGACTATCTGCGTTCTGTTTAATATCTGTCTCTTCCACCAGACTGTAAGTCCCACGAGGACAGAGACCATTATCTCGTTTTCATTTTTGAATATTTAGTGACTAGTATGATGCCTGAGACATAGAAGGCCCCCAAAGTGTGCTGAATAGATGACAGATTGAGTCCGGAGGACACGATGCATAATCGAGGGGAGACTCATTGACTCCATTCCATACAGTCTGCTTGAAATGAGGTGCCTCTTGAAAATGAAGCCAAGTGTAGTGTAGCTTTCCTCACAGCAAAACTCTCCCAGTACCTCCAAGGACCCTCCTCCTCTGAGCCAGACCTGATTCTTGAATCCCCCAGCTGGCAGCGCTGAGGGGAGGGGTGGGAGCCTTGTGAAGAGCACTCTTAGCTCGGGCTTCCTCACCACCCGAAAGTTTTCCACCATGCCACAAGAACCTGATCACGCCCACAGTGTGGGTTTCTTCAGGCCACAGGCATTATGACAAACTGAGGAAACAAATGTGGGGAAGGCCCTGTCTGGAAGAAAAATATTTAGAGTGTGAAGTCTTTTATTTTCAGAAACAGAGTGCCCTGAGAAAGCCGGATTGGACACCAAGGCTCTGGTCAGAGGTGTGATACAAAACCTGAGCAGTAGAGGGCAGCAGAGACTCACAACGTGGACAGGCTGTGACCACTCTCTTGGTGATGAATATTCTGTTATCCCTCCTCTGACATCCTCATCAGAAGATGGGTCCCTGGTACATGAGTTGGAATTCCTGGTATTGGATTCCTAATGAATGGCACATACTGACAGAATCATGGAGGCACGCGGCAGCTGAAAACCTGGCATTTTATCATTTAAAGGT
Source organism: Myotis daubentonii (assembly GCF_963259705.1). NCBI lineage: Eukaryota > Metazoa > Chordata > Mammalia > Chiroptera > Vespertilionidae > Myotis > Myotis daubentonii. The sequence continues at coordinate 57,283,214 of NC_081848.1, read as the reverse complement.
TCAGTTAAGCCCGAGGAGCCATGTCCTCAGCACAGAGGCAGCCATGTATGTGCTCACAGGAAACTCCTCGCTGAGTTGTTGCAGCTACAGACTTGTTCGGTTATGTGGTTCTGGAGTCTCTCTAGTTCTGACCAGCATCCTGTTCTTGTACTTTGCATTGTGAAAAGGTAATTCCTAAAACATGTTTACCTTCTCATGCTGATGAACACTGTCACATACCTCACTTGGAAAAGAAAATTACTTTTTAAAAAGAACATTTAAATCAATGACTAAACTCAGCCCAGACTGCAGATGACACCTGGATAAAAATGACTAGGAGAGCATGCAGAGATGTAAATACTTCCCCTACCAATGGGCCTTGAAATTAAACTGAATCCGTGTATCTGTGACGCTTTCCACAGCAGACGGAAGCAAATGAAATGCTCTATCAGATTTATCACCTGGAGATCGGAGGAGCATCAACTAGTCATCTTCCTGACACAAGACAAATCAAAATAGATTTCGTCTTTCTAAATGATGTATTTTCTCTCTTTCCTCTACTCATTCTCCCTAACATAAAAGGCCAGAGAAAGAATATATGGCAGAACCACAGCTCGCACATTGACTGGGAAACACACCTGTAGTTACAGAAAGGCAACCATGGTTATATCCTTCTCATCCGGAGCTAAGGATGGCATTGCTATACAAGTTATTAATTTCACACATTAAAGGGATTGATGAGTCTCCTCTCACGGCTCTTCTGAATTACACAGGAGATCAAGAAAATGGTTTTCAAAGGTGCCCAGAGAGACTGTCCCAGATACAACTGCTTTTGCCTTCATGGCTTTAGTGTAATGGTAGAGGTTAAGGACAAGGTCTAGGATGGAGTGTCGGAAGGAGGGTGCAGCCCTCGGGCTCCTCTCTAGGTACTTCCCTAGGGCTCACCCTTCCTCTGAATGAGAGAGTCTTCTCATACAGAGTTAACACCAAGCTCTTCAAGGGATGAGTAGGGCAAGAGCCAGAAGACGACTGTCCAATCGGGAAAGTGAGCTGACCCTCTCCCTGGGAGCACCCCCTTGCATTGTATTCCTTCTGCTACCGTCTCTAAACCCCACAAGGATACTCTCTTTTCTGTATTTTCGGCATGGAACCAAAATCCTTTTCCTTATTTACTATCACCTCAACAAAAACAAGGCAGCCTTGACATTTTATAAAACTAAAATCAGAACTTCACTAAAGATTCGTGAGGCAAGAGGACAAAACCAAATGAAGACATGAAGACCTATGGAAGTCAAGTTCAGTTTACAGTAGAAGCTGCTAGTTCTGAGGATGAATTTAAATACATTTACAGCAAAATTTACATGCAAATATAAATGGTTTCCTATTTACTCAGCTCCTGCTCTATACCAGGTAGTAGTCTGGGTATCTTCCATTCCCCAACACAACACACTGCACGGGAGAGCTGAGAACTGAAGGGCAGTTAGAAGGCGGCCAAGCAGCCCTTCCCAGGAGAGGGGTTCTCAACCTTCAGTGCTTTGAGAATGACAGAAATCTGAATTAGAACAATGTTTGCAAAGCCTCGGGATTTGGGATTTTAGCAATGACCTCAAGAGAATATCATGTTGATGGTCCATCAATCATACTTTGAGAAACAACAGCCTACAGGACTGGAGCTTCAGACTTAACAGAGACCTAACACTCTGGACCTGCTCCCTCTGAGGTCACATGTGGGCAGACTGCATATACTGTGTGGGAGTGGGAAAATGCGACTGTTGAGGCATTATTTTGGAGAGCGGGGCTGTGTGTTTTGGGTCTTTTCATCTATTCAGACGGACAAAGTGAATAATTTATTACAAAAGGAAAATGGTATGACATGCAAACTAGAACAATGAAACCTGCCTTTACTGCAGGAGGCTTTGAGCTCCACCCGCTCAATGAAAGGGCATCACCCACAGAAAGCAAATGAAGTGAGGATACATCTCAAAAGATCAGAACTTGGCAACTTTTTCATGCCACGAATAGGAAACCGATGATGTCATAAACTCCAGCTATCAGGAAAAAAGTCACCCCCTTCATGGAAATGTCTACGAGCAACAGGTGACGGACACAGAAAACTTGAATTGGGCTATAAAAAAATTAGAAAGAAAGCATCACATCTAACTTTCTCCCATCACATGGATTATAACAGCCTGTTGCCACTTCATAGGCAAATGCCCTGAATCTCTGAGAGGTGAGCTGACTCGTGTTGGAAAAGGATGAACAGAAGCTTTTCCCTTTTTGTGTGAGATTTTGACCTTGGGCTAACCTGGCAACACTGTTCCTCTGGAAACTTGATAAAGTCAGAATGTCAGCTGTTACTAAGCAACATTGCTCCTGGTGAAAATGACCCTGGAGAGTGAAACCCATCTGGACTGGGAAGAGCTATAACTGAAGTCTAAGTCCTTCTTGGGGAACACACCATCATTTGTGACTCTACTAATGGGGCTAGTCCTTTGGGAAACACTGGAAGTTATGCATATGGAGCTGTTATAAGAGGTCCTGGCTCCTGTGGGTTTTAAGCTAAAGTGACTCCTGTACCTGCCCTATGAGAGTCTGGTACCCTCACACCTGAGCTATCACCTGAGGTGGGAAGGGGCAGCAATATCACCTGGATGGCGGTGTGGGCTGCTGCAAGGACCACTCCACTGGTACAGAAACACCTGCCCTACTGTGCCCTGCCAGGCACCTATGATTCCTACCTATGTCCTTCTGGTGGAACAGAGCTGTGTGTAGCCTGGAATGCTCTTCCCAGGGTGACTGAGCAGATGCCCTGTTGAGCATTACACTTGCCCAAAGCCACACCCCTGGGAAGTGACAGGGCCAGAACTCACTCAGTTGTCTGCCTGCAAAGTAAACTGCAGGACCCTAAACCTTTCCTCCCTCGATAACTATTCTGGTTCAAGAGATGGGTGCAACTTCTCACACATACGAGGCTTTTTTTCCCTCCTATGTCATGTGAGTTCCCTAAGTTTGGTAGCTTCTAATTCATCCTGCCTGCCTGGCCTCAACAGCTGGCCTAATGGTTCACTGAGTTCCATTTCCAGATAATCCCCAAAGACTTCTTCAAGTTCAACGCTATGCCCCTAGCTCAAACGTCTAGGCTGGCTTTCTAAGCCCTCAGACTCCAAGGGTCTCTGGTTGAAGGGTATGGTGACTACACAGCTGATTCCCACAGAGATGATCACCTGCTGAGCTCTGACGGGCATCACGCTCTCCCTGGCCTGGTGCACAGCTCTGGTATGGCAGAGGTCTCCTGATGACCAAGGGAGGCCCTACCCCAACAATGAAATGATCTTGCAGAAGTTTCCCCTTGACAGGCCCTGCATAGGACAAGAGTTTATTAATAGAGTGACCTCAGCAGATGTCCTCTCAGATTAGCTCCTGGACCAGAGCAGCAGGATGAGTCATTCCTCCCAGCCTTCCCTTCCTTTTCTATCATCAAAACTCTGGAGAGAGAAATCATCGCAAATGACATCACTTCTCTGAAGCCCTCCCCAAGCCTTCCTGTCTATGTTCATCTCTTTCCTCGCAACTTTGAGCGTGTCCCTATTACAGAGCACCGCCACCCCCTCCTCCCTCCCGTCCCCTGAGGCTATGAGACCCTGAAAAGCAGTCTCAGTTCTCTCTGTCACTACAACAAGCAAAATGCTGGACATAAAGAGTGACAAAATGAACAGATGAAACAACAAGAAACAGAGGCACCCCAACCCATAATCTTTTCTGTGTGACTCGGACCACTGAATTCATTCCATCTCGTCTAAATTTATGTCAGGAATCCTGGCTAATGGCAGGGCAAGGCAGCTTAGTCATGGTTACATCTCCCGATCACTAACTCAGATAAATCACTTGGTTCACCAACCACAAAGTGACAAGTTTATAGAGATTCTAGATCAATGGGCCTAATGTGGCTAGGACATGACATCGTGCTGAAGGCTGTAAAACTCTGTCTCCAGCCATGTCTGACTCTCCCCTTCCCGGTGACAGGCCAGAGTGAGCAAAGAGGAAGGGAGGGCACAGAATGAAGACCGGAGGAAGAAACCTACCAGGAAGCACCAACAGGGCGCACATCTGACAAGGCTTTGTGGCTAGTGAAACCTGAAGACGTCATTCACACTTCACAGTGACATGGTGACGGATAACCCCAGGCTCACTTTACAGAAGGAGAAACCAAGGCCGGCGAAGGTGAGTGCCTTGAGTGAGGCCATGGTAGCCAGCAGAGAGAGAGCTTGATCTCAAGTTCAAGAGCTTTCGTGCCCTGCCAAGGTCACTGGTTATAACTCATAGCACAGGTCAGTAAAAATGGCCAGTGATCTTGTCTTATTTCAAATAGCTTCTTAAAATAATTTACTTCATTTCAAAGAGTATTTTCTGCTGAAGGGAATGAAAATAAAAGTGGTGTCAAGTGTGTAGAGAAACAAGTCCCCTCATACACTGTTGATAGGAATTAAAAATAGATATAACCTTTTGGGAGGGAAATTTGGCAATGTTAAAACAACTGTAAAATGTGCATATCCTTTAATGCAGCAATTCCACTAAAACTGTTGTATACATGCAAAAGAAATCTATAAGGATGTTAATTTTAGTACTATTTACAATATCAAAAACATAGAAGCAACCTAAACCAAGTATTATAAATATTAAGGTAAATTCATAGGGTTGAGCACCATGCAACTATTATGAAGAAAGAATGACCTGTGAAAAGCTTATCCTTGATTTGTTGATTTTACTTATAAGATTTTAAAAGTCATATGCACATGTGTGTGAGAGTATGTATGTATGCAAGTGTATATTACTCCTGTAATAATTAAACAAACTGTTACTTATAATGCACTTAGAATAGTACCTGGCAAATAGTTAACATTAGGAAAAATTTATCTACCAAAACATGATAATATAGACATGAAGAAATACAGAAGCTACAGTGGCTATTTCTGAAAGGTGGGATTATGTAGGTTTCTTTTTCTTTTAATAAATTTGTGTTGTTTGAATATTGTTAAATAATTTTTATAATGAAAATGTAATAAAGATACACTTTCTATAAGATGAAGAAAACCATATTCTTCAGAAGAAAACATCTTCCACATGCACAGAATTCAGTCTAGGAATACGATACATTTCAAACCCACCTGGCGGACCACCTAGTTCCGCAACGTATTTGCTATCTGGCAGCGTTAAACCATTCAGAGGATGTGAGGAAAGAAGAGGAAGAGAAAACAGATAACATCACAAATACTGAAAAAGACAGGTAATTCCTCTCCCCTGAAAATCTGCGATTCTGGTCTGAAGCCCAGAGCCACTCGGAGCCAACAGAGGAAGAGAACAGCCACCGGGCGTCCGGCATTCCTCGACCTGCTCTGCAGTGCAACCCGCTGACACCTCCCCAGGCCAGGCAAGGCTGAGCCTGCTCGTGCCTGCGGGAGTGAGGGGTGGAAACCACCAGGGGGCTTCAGCGGGAGACCCAAAATGACAACCAGGGAAATTACCAGGCTGTCGTGCGGTACAGGAACATTTCTGGTTTTTATGTCTCGGCTGTGTGCTTGGTCACCTCATGGAAAGAGCTAAGGTATTTTGGGTGAAGTATGGCTTTTCTTCCATCTCCCATTTCAGGTGACGGTTTGCTGTAATCAGAACTAAATTTATAGATGATGACAAGAGGGGACTTACATGTCTGGACAAGAAATCTTGGGGAATCCTTTAACATTTCCCCACAAAGTATAAAGCACTCCAGGGCTTTAAAAAATTGCCGGTTACAATGTCCTTTTATTCCTCTCAGTTCCTTTTAAAAAATGTGACTGTGTGTTGAAATATTTTTGTCATTTATTAACAGAATATTTGAAATTCTCCCTTGACTTACTTATGTGATTAGATCAACTGGTAGGCGTGGAATTCCCGGGTCAATGGGTTACATATAAAATCTGTGAGTTTGTTCACCAAGGAGTGGAATGCCAGAACAATGCACCCAGGGCCTGACTGACTCACATGAGGGACAGGTGAAGAGATTATATCACAAACCTCATCTGAAAGTGGTCCGGACCTCAACTGCAGCACCAGCCACAATGAAATGCAATTTATCTGCTCACAAGTGTGTGTCTCTCTCCAAGTGAAGGATGCTCTCTTATGGCCAGGTGGTTGAGTTATTTCTGTTCCCTCGTCATGCACTATATTTTGTGTGTACGCTGGCTACCTCATAAGCTGTGATCAAGATCGGATTCAAGGGAGAACAGGGGACCATGAAGAAAGGAGGAGGAAATACAACAATCACACTGACTTTTCACCCCAGGATGGTGAAAAAGTTTCAGTATAAAATATCCAGATCTTCCCTAAGCCTGCTTTATCCCAGATCCCTCACACCTGGAACCATGGTCAATTGTTTTTATCCTTCAGAATCCTTAAAAGGACTTTGTGAGCGTCATAGCTCACCAAACATTCTCACATGAATTACCCCACTGCATCCTCATTTCAGAGATCCAAGGGCTCGGGCCAGAGGCAGAGGTCAAATCAGAGTTGAACCTGGATATGAATTCTAGGGCTCAATGACCAGGAAATACAAGTTACTAAATTAGTCTTTTATCTGTAAAATTGGATGAGTGATATTTATGTCACAGAATGTTTATGATGACCAAGTAAGAAAATGAACATCCAAGTCCCTGGAAAAATAGTATGTGCTCAATAATTAAGTATGACTTCTGACACCAAAGTCCACCCCTCGGGCAATGCCTAGTCACAGCCACAGTCCTTTAAGAGGCCTCCTGGCTCTCTGGCTTGGTGCATACATGGCAACCCCTGCCCAGGACAGAGGTAGGTTGGTGGCTGTCTCATCACTGATGGACAGCAACTGGCTGGGCTGCCTCAGTAGCCCTGGGTATGTGGTAGGGACTGGGACACGGTTCCAGCCACCAACTCTGCATCCTCCCACACCTGTTCCATCCACAGGACTTTCTCTTTATTTCCTCCATTTCTTGGACTATGGTTTCACAACCATCCTTCATATTTTTACATGACAGTTTCTCCTTAAATGATCATGAGACAAGGGTAAGCTGGCCCAACAGAGGGTACAGGTTTCCCTAACATCTTCCCAACTCTCCCTCTAGCTCAACCTGAACTTCTCAAACTAACCTTTACTGGGTCAGGCCTCCAGCCTTTCCTTTCCGCGTCCATGAAAAGCACAGTATTAATCATGATTCTGGAATCCAAGTGCCCGGGCTCACTTCCCACTACACCTCTCACTATCTCTGGGTGATCTCAGCAAGTACTTAACTTCTCTCTGCCTTGGTTTCATCCTTTGTAAAATAGGAATCAACATAGCTGGTTTGGGGGAATTCAGTGAGGCACATAGTAGGTTCTCATAAAATGCAGCTATTTATTTATATATAAAAACCAAAACCTTTCTATATATTTTATATGTGTGTACACACACAGAGACATAATATATGGTGAGCGTTCTGAAGGGTACGCATAGGGCGGTTTATATTAGAATCCCTCAGGGAGCGTATAAAGGAGAACTTTTATTTGATACATACTTGTACCAGTTTAAAAGCATATATTATTTTTGTAATTTAAACACACTTTAAAAAAAAAACACACTTTTAAAAAGAACACTCTTGGGCATTGTGAAGAAAGGAGGGAGGGGAGGGGAGGAGAGGTTGGGGGGAAGAGAGAAAAGAAGAAAAATGGTTTGCTTGCGGCAGAAGCCAAGGGCTGGATCAGTCTTGACTGGGTGAGACAAGACTGGTTATAGCTTCGCTGCTAGTTGCAGAGTTCCCAATGCCGTGTCTGGGAAACTCCTGCCGTGTGTCTCTGTCAGCCTTAGAGAAATTCCCTGTGCATTCTCTTGGGTGTTCTGGGAGGAGGGACACCCAGCTCCACTAACCAAGTCATCCTGAGCTGGAGGGGGGCGGGGGGTGAGGATGTTCTGATTTCATCCACAGTCGGAGGGCTGCCCAGGCTCCAGGGGCACTTGAGGCCGTGGGAGCAAGCTCTCCTGGGTCTCAGGAGAAGAGGGGCACATCCTGGACAAACCGTAGGAAGCAACCATGAGGTAGGAAATGCTTGTAAGAGCCCTGAGCATGTCCTCCCAGCGAGTCTAGACCATGCTGCCTGGGAGAAATGAAGGAGAGCTCTGCCTAGTGAGAAAAATCTTCTAAGCTGCCTCAGTTTCTCTGTTTCTCCCGTGCCTAACGAGACACACACTGAAGCAAGCAAAAGTTTGTTTCCTTGGCTCTGTGTAAGAGCCCCCACAGGGCCACTCACGTTTTATCTCCGTTCTACAAGCTCAGTGCTATGTATAGTAAAAATCATACCCTTTTTTGGTAAACGTTCCATCATCAGAACACTAAGAGCAATGTTGCCTACTCCTTATATGTAGTCAAGATCTTCATTAAGCCAATCCACATTTCTGACTTTTCTCAAAGGGTGAAAACTCCTTGTAACTCTCCTCACATCACTCCTGACCGGTAAAAAGCTTTATTAGCTCACAAAATGCACAGCCCAAGAAGCTTGCCCTTCTGGACAACCACCAACTCTACAGAGCATGCTCTAGGAAACTTTATTTTTAAGTTGCAAATCTACATTGCTTTTATCTGTAGCCAGGTTTCGTAAGGGCCCCACCCAGACCAATACAGCTATTCTCGCTGGCAGTGATGTCTCTTAATGTCTTTGCTAACAAAGTTCCTGCCAGGCAAATATGTCCTATGACCTGTCCCCACCACCCTATCAGCAACCCTGCCCCAACTCAACTCCCCCAAAGGAACTGGATCTGCTCTAAGAAAGATGACAAAAAGGACCCCAAAGAAGGTGACTCACCTTTCTCATGGCTGCTTGGTGGTGGGGGTGGGGAGGTGACTGGCTTGGACTTGTCATAGTTGTTAAAGCTCTGACTGCGTCGGTTGTTAGCAGCGGCCACCCCTCCACGTGTTTTGGCGTCGCTGCCTGCAGCGGATACCCTTGTGGTAGGACCTGGAAGTCTAAAATGCAAAAGCAACAGAGTCACAGGTTCAGTCTCAGAAGAACAGAAGTGTCCCAGGAGAAGGAACCGCAACCATGCGGGAGGCAGAAGAAACTATTCAAGATGCGGGGGTCTGTGGAAGTTTGCCTATCAAAGGATTTAGCGGAACCACTACAAATAAACAACTAGGCCAATAGGGACCCCAGGAAACTCCAACAGCAAAACGTGAGCAGTTTTCCTTTTTCCTTGAAGCAAAGGGAGACAATTTGAAGCGGAAAAAATAACTACACGAATATACTTGCTGATTAAAAGTACAAAGCTCATCTTCCCTTTTTTCTTGAATGCATATTTTTACTTTATAATAGGGCCAATCCATGTCCTCTCTAATTCTATCAAGCGTGGAACACAAAGGCCCATTAAGACTCCAAACTGTTGGCCTTGCGTGTGTATCACTTCTGGTAGGTGCTGAAAAGGGTGTTTGCCATAATCTAGATATATATTAAGAAAAATATAATTTATAATAATTAGAAAGGAAACTGCTACCACTCAGAACCCAACACGTCTGCAATGAAAATGTACAGCCTGGCTGGGAACACTGCTCAGACACACATTTTCCTTCAACACCTGACAACCTGTCTCCATTGGCATTACTCTAGGGCTGAGGCCCAGCTTCTCTGTGCAGTGGATGGAGCAAATCATATGTTCTTTCTGTGAAACCAGGAGGAATCTGTTAGTCTAAAGACACACACACACACACTTTCCCTTTAAATAAAACACCTCATTTTGGGAGGTTCGGGGAATAAACTCAGCAGGCCTTTCTGCAGTGTGTTTAAAGATATTGTGGTCCATTCCCCAAAGAGTTAAGGGTAAGACCCCACATCAGAATTTTGGTTGAGGGACCACTAAACAGGCTGTTTCTAATCATCAAAGCTGAAAGATGAATAAATGGTGAAATATTTAGTTCTATCTTTCTGGTAAAGCCTACTTAGCTGTGTTTAAAAGCCACTGGAACCCCAGCAGACTAGCATTAGATCTAGTGATAAGTCTGAATTTTCAACTCATAAAACTTTTAGCTTTCTCTTTCCATGCAAATCTGCAAGCACCAAAGAAGTCTGCAGTCTGGAAGCATTTTAGATATAAGCAGGCAATCACTTGAAACTTTTCCTTGTTGGCCAAGCAAGAAAGATGGTTGGGGGCAAACAGAGAACATGAGCTGGTGTGAGAGGACTATAAATTTGTACAGTTAAGAAGCTGGCCCAGTGCCCTGACTGGGAGCTGGGAGAGAAGGAAGGGGCTGAGCTCTTCCCCCAGACGCATCACTTCCCACTGCACTAGGAGGGCTTGCCCCTCTGTTCATTTTCCCTCTCTTGTTTGGAGAAGATATTCACCCATAAAGACAGGCCCGGAGTGGGGTGCAAGACCAGCAGTGCCAGTGCCTGTGCTTGGGAACCAGATGTGGCCAGCACAACTGATCGAGGCCTTGGTAGCTCTTGGTTCTGCTTCCAATGCAAGCAGCATCCTGCAAGTCCTCCACGTCAGTGCAGAGTAGACACAGCCAAAGGTAGAGCTTCTGTAGGTACAGACGTGGGCTCCTTTGGGCTGGACTCTGGAGGAGTCTTTATGCCCAGATAGGCCATCACTTGTTCCAAGAGGGTGACACAGCAACGGTATTAAGTGGCGCTGGGTACCACGGGGCACAGCATTCTACTCCAGTGTGGAATTTGCAAAGAGCGGGGAAGCAAGAAGCAGCGAGGAGGGAAAAGGTGCTTTCCTTTCAGAATTGTTGGGGAGTCCCCACTGCCCTAACCTGGGGCTGAACTGCAGGTTTTTCATGGCAGCACAGGGCCTTTGGAGAGGCAGGAAATCAAAGTATTGGATGGGATGGGTACAACCTGGAGTTAGGTAGGCAGTCTGGTCCTCTGTGAGGCAGCATGGAGAATAGATAGAACATGGGCTTATGACATTGGACCAGTCTTTTAACCTCTCTGAGATTTGTGTTTCGTGTCTGTAACTTTGGAATAATAATAAACTACCCGATGGGAATAGTTGTAAACTTGAAATGGGATTTACTGTCCAGCCTGTTGTCAGGACTCAATGCATGTTGGTTCCCCGAGACCCATCTTTCCAGCCGAGCATCCAGATTCATAAAGGAATTGGGCATTGCCACAAAGGACACATGCTATGGTACAAAAAAGGATCAGACAAATTAAGGAAATAGAGGAGTCTGGGTTAAAGTATCAGAAGAGAGCTAGACAAAAATCATCGTAAAGAGTCCGAGATCAACATTTCCAACGAGCAGGATAGGCTTGGGCAGGCAGGACTTGCCATCTCCCTAGGGGACATTCCAGAAGAGAATCTGCTTCATCAAGTGTCTGTGACTGACTGAGACCTTATACTTGGGATACCTCTGACCCATCTGTGGGCCCCACTCCCCAGAGCGAAGCATTCTGGCTTTGGATAACAAAGAAAGCTTTGGTTTCTCCATGGGACAGGGGTGGGTGGTGGTCATCGCCAGGTGCTCTTCACTGAGTCAGGGCCTACAGGCACCCCTTTGATGGGAGCGGCATACCCTTCGAATGGCTGCAGAGTGGTGCTAAGGGTACTGAGACATGGAGAAGGAGGTTTTGAAGGCCTCGAGGGCAGCTGATATAGCAAATCAAGGATGGTTGGCACATATTCAGCCATAGAAAGCCACAAAGCTCAGGCCAATGTGTCACCGTCTGCCCCCATCACCACTGCACCCTAGTCAGGACAGCTCCCTGAGCTTGACCAACTGGAAAACTGGGATGAAGACCTAGTAATTTCTTCCACGTTTCAGAGGAAATCAATGTCAACAATGAGCTTTACAACTTGGGTTCGTCTGTGAATGGGTTTGGACAGTTGCTGCTCCAAAATAAGCCTCCTCCCCCTCTGAAATGTTTAGCAACGTCCACCTCACACACACAAGCCACGAATGAAGGTGTGGTGAATGGAAAGTACAGAAAAGGGCTTAGATGGATTACCCCCGAGGGAACCTAAACATTCTTTGGGTTTGAGTCCATTTACAAACCAAATTAACTCAGACCGAATTATCAGTCCACGACTTCAAATACAGGCTTTTAAAGCCAAAGGTGACCGTGAGAACCTAAGATACCTGAGCAATCACAGGGAGGGTACTAGACTTTCTACAAATTGAAGAATGGGTTTGCTGTGGTCTGATTGTTTGTGTTCCCCAAAATTCATCTGTTGAAATCTACTGACCAATGTGATGTTATTAGGACCTGGGGCCTTTGGGAGGAGGTGATTAGGTCATTAGGTGGAGCCCTCATGAATGACATCATGCCTTTATCAAAGAGGATCCAGAGAACTAACTTGCCCCTTTCACTACATGAGGACACAGGGAGAAGTCAGCAGTCTGCAACCCGGGAGAGGGCTTTCACCAGAATCCACCTTGCTGGTGTCCTGCTCTTGGATGTCCAGATGCCAGTACTGTGAGCAATACATTTCTGTTGTCTATAAGCTACTCAGTCTGTGGCATTTTGTTATAGTAGCCCGACAGACTAAGACAGGGTTCTAGCTCCATCTTGTCCAGACCTTAAGGAGTTAATTGGCCACAGCTGACATCTAAATTACACGCATATTGATAAAAGAATATACAAAGTTCAGAAGCAACTTCAAAGGAAAATGATAACCTTGGAGGTTGGTGGAAGGCGAGGAAAGGTTCCAAACAAAAGCAACCAGAGAGAAGATGTGGCACCTGGACTGGGAATGTGAGTAGAGGGCAAGAAGGTAGGGAGTCATGGTGAGAGGCAGAGGTGTTATGCAGAGGGATGCCTATAAAAGGGAGAGGAAAGAAAGGTCGGGTCCTAGCCAGTTTGACTCAGTGGATAGAGTGTTGGCCTGTGGACTGAAGGGTCCCAGGTTCGATTCTGGTCAAGGGCACATGCCCAGGTTATGGGCTCGATCCCCAGTAGGGGGTGTGCAAGAGGGAGCCAATCAATGATTCTCTCTCATCATTGATGTTTCTATCTCTCTCTTCCTCTCCCTTCCTCTCTGAAATCAATAAAAATATTTTTTTAAAAAAAAGAAAAAAAAGAAAGGTCTGCTGTGTGTTGGGGCTTGGGGAACAGAGTGGGAGGAAGTGAGGCTGGAGAAGCAGGTGGGCCCAGAGTATGTCAGTAGGAATCCTGGACTTTGTCCTGCCCCCAGCAATGAGGCATTAATTATGGAGTCTGAGAGCGGAGTGGAATCACTGTCTTCTAGTTCACAGTGCCGGGAGCTGAGCCTCTGGCTAGCATTTTGAAATTCATTACTGTGAGCATCCTTATGCGCCAGGAGAACTCCTACCAGGCCCCAGCCCGGAAGCAGCCGCTGTCTGCACATTAGATTCCCTCTGTGCTGAAGAGCTGGGTCTCGCTCCTGTGGAACAGCTGCAAGTATCCCAGCAGATGCTGCCAGGGTGCCCGCCTCGCTGACGCGAAGCAGAGAGAGAGGAGCATGGCCAGCCAACCCTGTGTCATTCACTCCCCGCAGCGGTTATAGTGCCAGAAGGTTCCAGCGGCTCCTCGGGAAGAGCAACTCCAAACCTCATGATCATTCCATGTCCAAACACAGGTCCAAAGTGACAGAGGATACAGATGGGTTCTTTCAAACATACACATGTGGCTTTTTTAGAAGAAAAAAAAAATTAAGTGTAAAGGAAGTGGTGGAACAAAGAGGCGGAAGAAAGACCCTGCTGCTATCGGAGCCGTGGTCAATTTCTGCAACATGTGCAGAGCCCAGCAGGCAGGGCGGTAAAGCCAGGGTTCTTGGCACATAACCTGCGAGTGCATCCCGGCTCCTCGCGCTGTACGTGCCGATGAGAAGAAAGCTGTTCCCCCCAAAACCACTTCAAAGGCCGGGAGCAGAAGATGGCCCTCCCAGGAAGGATGCAGCTTGTGTGCACATGCTCGGGGCCGTGGGGGAACCGGGGGTCATAATCAGAGATGCTTTTTGCTAGACAAGATGATTAAATGCTAAATCTCTCATCTCCATGGCATCTGCTTTTCAGCAGCCGGGCCGAACTTCTAGCAGCCCAGATTCCTCTCTGTAAGACGGTCGTGTAGAGATCAGCTCCGTGGGACTTGCTGGAAGTGGCCTGGTTGCCTTACCTACCCCAGGTCGACCCCAAACACCAGCATCAACATATCTGCTAGCTATGGTGCACTGACTGCATCCAAGTGTTAGAGGTTAGAAATGACTCTGTAAACCACAGCGTGCCATGAGGCAGGACTATCCCACATCACCAATAAGGAAACACGGGTCATGGAGAGTCAATGATCGGCCTGGGCACCACAGTCAGTGGTGAGCATGAGCTTTCTCTCAGTTGAAATGAAAAGGTGCACTCAAGCCACTGTGCTTCTCTGCCTCCCGCAGGTAGAATGAGCCCAAATACCTGGTGCTCACCAGGGGTGCCGAGAGACGGTAACAGTGGTCAAAGGCAGGACTACATGGAGACCCTTCCCTCCTGTACCAGTTCCCTCCATAGGCCCTTCCCTGCATCCAGATTTAAGGATGCAATGATAGGACAGCAAGCACTGAGTCCAGAGAACTAGCTAATGAGCAAGCCCACTTGTTATTTCAGAAGAACGAGGTGCTATCTCCATGGTACACAGGGCATCTAGAATCAAAAATGAGATACAGCTGCCTTATTGCTTTGTTTCCTCTGACCAGTTGGAGTCATGCTTCAGGTCTTTGTAACTCAAGAGAAAACCAATTGCACATTAGTAGTTTTAACAACAACAAAAAGCACACCACACATAAATGAGATGCAGGTCAGGTGGGATCAGGGTCAGGACAGAGCAGGGAGCCAAACTCATCATAAAACCACTGCAAAAACCACCTAGACACTTGCCTCTCCCTAAGTCAGAATGGATTTTGATGATCAAGCAATCAGCCCAAACCAATGAAATGCAGAAACATTACACACTCAACCTCATTTACACTCTGTCCCTCCCCACCCCACCCCTTCACACACACACACACACACACACACACACACACACACACACCCCAAGGACCCCACACCCACTCTCAGAACTCTCCCAACATTAGCCAAAGCATGTTTGGTTTTCTTGAACTGCAAACATGAAGTGGGGAGAGGGGCCAACAGGAAACATAGCAGGAACAAAGGAAACAGGGGGTTGGGTTGAAACCATGCTTTGCAGGACACAGAGGAAGTCTAACCTAGAGATCTTTTTCTGACCCAGAGTGAAGCGGATGATTTTGCTTTGAGATGAATCCTTGGATGATGCACTGCATGATGGGAAAAGAAAAAAGTGGAAGAGCTGAGTGAGGGGAGAGAAGATACATTAGACACACAAATAAAGGACGGCAGTCTTAGGATAATGCAAGCTCGGGGTTTTTCCACTGCCCGCCTTTCCCACAATATGCAACTTTCTTTCTAGGTTTAACTTTCCTGATTCCATGAGTTTCCAATGTAAAGAAACTGCTACCAAAATTACCAAAAAACTTTTGAGGTTTTCTTTCTTCTTCTTTTCTCTTTTAAACACCAAATACCTTTTTCTGCTACCAGTCATGATAAGGCACTTTTCTCACAATGAGATGCTAAAGCAAGGGGTCTCTGACAGGTAAAAAACAAACAAAACAAAACAAAACAAAACAAAACAAACTTTACACTTTTCTAAAGTGGTTTGATGCTTCTACTTCACAGGCTTTTCTGGGGGCTTTTCTGATGAATGTCCTGAATGTCCCATAAAGTTGACCCCCACCCCCCCAAAAAAGGGTATAGATGTTTGCAAGTTTTGCCAATCTTGAAAACTTTTGCTCTCATTGGCGTAAAAATGATCATTTAAAGTATTATGAGTGTACGAAGTTTTGGGCTATGGGCCATATATTTGTACATCTGAAGAATCTTGGTTGGGATTAGTAAAAGTAAAAGTTAAACTTATGTAATGCCTTATGAAAGATGGAAATACTTACCTTTTTTGAATCCATGTTCCTAAAAGGATCTGAGGTGAGAAATACATTGTTGGTGCCATTAGAAATGCAATGTTGGCTCCATCAATTAAGGAGAGTTCTGTGGCCAAGTTTAAAGAATACTTTCTAGACTCCCTTCTGAAGTGAAGGGAGAGACAGAAGAGAATAGACAAAAATGAAGGAAGGAAGGGAGGGAGGGAGGGATTTTCTGGATTTTCCCTGAACAGCTGAATACTGATACTATGCAAGGTAGACACAGATGGAGAGAGAAGCAAGTCCTGGGTACTAGGCTCCTCGCCTGGCCTCTAGACTATAGAGGAGCTTTGACAGGTAGAATGTGGATCAAGTCCTCAGCCACCACATAGAGTAATGAGAAGAGCTGTGGTAGACAGGCAAAAGTGTCTCCATGTGGCCATGATTGGAAACTTTGCTCTGATTCCTTCCTGCTAACGTTGCATATGTCCTTGGCCAGCTTAAACAACTCCTCTTCGCAAACATCACAGTAAAGTTGCCTAGTTTTAGTATTTCTTATCCAAAGAGGTACAGTATGTAGGCATGTTCATATGTGGCAAAATTCGAACACGGGACCAATAGAAACCTAGCATTGGGGGCTCACATATGACATTGATGATCAGGGACTCAAGCCATTACCCCTGGGATTTTGGTTACTACAGGCAGAATTTGGGGAGAGTAAGACAATGGAACTGAGCCAATGAAGCAATTTTACTATTTTTTACACTTATAGCCAGAGGGCTCGCATGGGCTGCCATGTCCCTAGGACTAGAAGAGAAGATTAGAGGAATGATCAGTATATAACGATGAAACCAGTCATATGCAGAAGTAACTCAATTGGGACAGGACAAAGGATGAGCGAGGAAGGACAGCAACTCCAAGACCAGCCCTTGTCACCACCACGATGGCAGGAACCCTTTGCAATAAATGGATATGAAAACCTGGCTTCAGTGAGTTTGGCTCGTCATTAGGTAAAGCATTTATTAATAGTAGGATGTTTTTTCTTCCTGGGAGGTGGGTGACCTAACTGGAACATCTGGTTCTTTTAAGAAAACAAACGCCTACCATGGAAATGGCTGCCTCAGGCTGGCCAGGTGACACAAGCCCAGTGTTTCTCCAGCCGTGTGCCTTGGAACCCTAGGCCGTGAGATGCATTATGAAATAAGAGTTCTGTGGCCACGTTTGAGGAATGCTTCCTATGCCCTCTTCTGAAGATTCACAGAGCACACATGTCCCTCTCTCCAGCTTCCTCATCTCAATCAGTGCCACCATTTCCCTCGATGCTCAAGCCAGAAATCTAGGCTTTATCTGTGAATCTTCCCTCATTGGCTCCATAGTCACTCTATCTGTGGTCCCGTTGGCTCAGCCTCCAAAATATGACGAGTTGGTCCATCTCTTTATGTGTCCCAACACCTTGACCCCAGCCACTATCATCCAGACACCACAGAAACCACTTCCTCCTATTCTTACTCCCCATGATGGGTGGCCTCCCCCACTTCTTCCCCCTGCAACCTCACTCTCCAAAGATAAGCAAGATGGCTTTTTTAAACACTGCAAATGAAGTCAAGTCTCTCTCCTGCTCAAGACTCTCCCATGGCTTCCTGCCCCCTTTAGAATGAAGTACAGACTTCTTGCCCAGCTTAGCCAGCACTGTGTGACCCGTCCTCAGGGCCACAGCACTGCTCAACTCCAGGGGCCACCACTCACACGTCCTCCACATGAACAGTGGCAGGCCTCTGCCACCTTTAACTTCCCACCTCCCAGCACCCACTGCACTCCAGCCACACCAGCCTCCTTTCTGCTCCTCCACCTGCCAAGCTTCTCCTATCGCAGGGCCTTTGTGCCAGCTGCTCCCTCTGCCTGATCTATTCTACACCCATGCTCTGCGTGGCTCACTCCTTGCCAGTCATATTTCAACTTCGGTGTCATGTCCTCAGAGAGACCCTCCTATCAACCTAACCAAAGTTACCGACCCAGTCCGTCTGAATCCAATCATCTCGTTGTAACACCACCATCTGATATTTTTCTTCCCCCATTTATGTGCCTGCTTCCTCCCATAGAATGTAGAGAGCAGGCACCCTGGCTATTTCACTCATCCTTGACCTCCCAAGTGCCTGGAACAGTGGCTGGCACACAGAAGTCATTCAAATACTAACTAAATAAAGGTATGTTCCAGATTCAAGGATCTGAGAACCTCAATAACAGTTACAACAACTTAACCCAAATTATTTCCCAGTTTCTTCTCCCA
This sequence comes from Myotis daubentonii, assembly GCF_963259705.1. Classification (NCBI taxonomy): domain Eukaryota; kingdom Metazoa; phylum Chordata; class Mammalia; order Chiroptera; family Vespertilionidae; genus Myotis; species Myotis daubentonii. Next base: position 57,265,035 of record NC_081848.1, on the reverse strand, counting down.
TAGGACCCTTCCCCCAGCAAGTCATCACCCAGGTAATAAGCACACTGCAGAATCAGTCCTGCTTACGCGGTCATCCAGCTCAGCTGGGAATCTCTGACCTGAGAATGGTCCCCAGGGCAGGGTGCAGAGGCTGGCTGCCTGGCTGGCTAGTCTTCCTTGGGAGTCTAGGCATCTCTGCTAGCTCACAAATCCCCATAACATGAATTGGACACAATTAGATAATTCACGAGGGGGTCTGATGTCCATCACATCCAGCACTGCTGGTTTTAACAGCACAATCGGGAACCAGCACTTCTCATGGGAGCATGAAACCGTCTGTGAGGTACCTGCTGTGTGCGAACCGCTCTGTGCTCTGCCTAACCTCAATGGGCAGCTGAGGGTGTGAAGGTGCGGGACGCCCTGTGCTTATGAATGCTAGTACTGGGGCCTGGAAGCAAAGGCCTATGCTCTTTAGCACAAATTAAATGAGATCAAGTAATCAATTTGATTGGTGACACTGAGGTTTGATAAAGGTTTACGACTTAAAAACAATCATTAGAGGACTTTTCTCTAACTTTACTATGAGTTAAAAAAACTTTCTAACTCCTAATCTCCTCTTTTTTTTTTTTTTTTTTTGCCATTAAAACAAATGCTCCACAAGGTGATTTGCAGAACTGTTTAGGAATACGCTTTCCCACTGTAACACCCTATACAGAAACTCCCCTGACCCTCAGCTTGTACGTCACTCTATGGTGAGTTTCACTGGCAAGCATCATCCCTAAAATCCGGGACCTAGTCCTACAGAGCAAAGGGCCACAGCCGACATGAGTACTACCACTCTAGGGTCAACAAAACCCAGCACATTCTATGGGAACTGCTCCCAGCAGGGATGCTGGTCCCCAGGAAAGGGCTGTTGCTGAGGACCACTTGCCATCTTTCGTCTTCGTTCCTGACATGTCTCTCCTGGCAAAGCAGAGCTATCTGCTGGAGAACTATGGCCTCCAACAGGGAAAATTACTTATACATATAACACCGAACACCCAGCGTGTAGGTCAGCCGTGGGCAAACTACGGCCCACGGGCCGGATCTGGCCCGTTTGAAATGAATAAAACTAAAAAAAAAAAAAAAAGACCGTACCCTTTTATGTAATGATGTTTACTTTGAATTTATATTAGTTCATACAAACACTCCATCCATGCTTTTGTTCTGGCCCTCCGGTCCAGTTTAAGAACCCATTGTGGCCCTTGAGTCAAAAAGTTTGCCCACCCCTGGTGTAGGCAAACACGCAAGAGAAGTTTGAAGTCTATTTTAAAGGCTGTTTACTGCAGACAAGCGAGTGTGTCATAGGCCAGAGTTAAGGCAGGAGCAGCTACTTAGCTTTGGCTGCTGGCGATTCTGACTTTAAAACAGTACACGTCACCGCCAGGCCCAGGAGGCCGCCTCCGTCTCAAGGTCGTGCTAACTTCTCACTAACTATCAGTAGTTCTCAGCAGGAAGAAGCTCACATAAATACTATGTGCAGCACAGGCTAGAATTTGGTCGGTGGGAAGGAGGAGCCCTGGAAAAACAGAATTATCAGTTGGCAAGGAGCCCCCACCTGGACTGCATTTCGGCTTGTGCTTTTGACTGCTGATGTGGTGCTGGCTGGTGAGGCTGGCACAGGGCTTGGGGAGTGGCTGGCACCTGTTGCTGAGGAGTGCCAGCCTGGCACTGGAAGGGGGCCCCGGCCGCCTGGGACACAGCTGGCGGCAGTGGTGAGGAGAGGTGCTGCTTCTGGGGCTGCTGCTGCTGCTGCTTGTACCGGGAGAGGCTGAAGAAGAGGCCTAGGATGGCCTTGAGGTTTCCATTCCTGATTTCTGCGGACAACAGAGAGAGCGGTTAGAGGAGGAGTCCTTTCTTACTCCGACCCAGTGGGCTGCCTCAGCCCTCACCTGAGTGGCATTCCTCTAGGTCTAGGATATGACAGATTTCCTGAACACTTGTGTCATTGGTATCACAGTCAATTAAAACCAGGCCTAAACCACAAAGAAATTAGCTTATTTTCCCGCTGGCATTAGAGTGGATACATGAGGCAAGTTGCAACTGGATGCCTGCAAGTGCCAGGCGGAAACTCTCAGTAAGGGCGGAGCCAAAAAGGTAAGCGTCCCCAGCAAGCCCATGCTTGTTCCAGGGGCTGGGCGATGATCGGGGACACAGAAGGCCTCCGGCACTGGGGAAAACTCACTGGTCTTTGCAGGGCACTGCCAAGTCCGTGTTCTGCACTTTGAGCCACCTGAGTTGCCAAGTGGCTGCTGCTCTACCTGGTCCTCACACCGCTCTACCTGGTCACCCTGCCCTCCAACACATGGTTCTGGGTCTCTCTTGTCCACCGAATAAACAACTTCAATTTGGGATGAATGGGGGGGATAGGCTACAGGACTTACTTCTATGAAGAACTCATGCAAAAACTCTCCTCTATTAAAAGAAATTAGAGCATAGTGTGGAGATAAGACAATTTTTATTCCAGATGGAGTTTTTCAGATGTTAAAATGCATTTGACTCAAGACATGAATAAAGAGCTGCAGAGAAGGAATGACATACTTATTCACAGGCAGAGGCTGTGGGTGTGAGGGTGCTTCTCCCAGGGCAATCTCTTCTTGTATGCAGGGCCTTTAACACCAGATGCAACAGCCAGGGTCTAAACGGACACTGAGGGAGAAGGAAGAACTTTGGGGGCTCCCTCTGCTTTGCTTTGACCCTAAGCTGAGGGAGTGGGGCTGGAGGAAGGGAAGCCTCACCGCATAGGGAACGCCTTCCCCCCAGGTTAGCGGCAGGCTGGGGAAGTGGCTGCTGGTAAAGAAATAGAGTTTCCTCCAAGGACCAGTTGAAGAGCAGTTGAAGAGGCCTCCCATCCCACTGAGCCAAACCGGCTAGGGCCAAAACTTATTTATGACAAGAACTACTACTAATTAGCATGTCTTGGGTTAAGCTTTCTGGGAGCAATCTCAGTCAACCCCTACAACCTGGGAAGTGAGTATTACCACTCCTCTCTTACTTAAGGGACGCAGCTCAGGGAGGTTTTATGATCTCCCGAGGTAATAACTGCTGGAGCTGGGATTTGAATCTAGGTTTTTCTGCCTGGAAGCGTGGACTCCTAACACTGAAGAACTTGGCTTGCTTGTATACTCATCATGTGTGGTGAACTGAAAGGCACGCCAGACAATGTTTTAGTAAGCTAGCTGGTGGTCATGTAAGTACTCTTTATTCTTCTTCTGTAAGTATTCTTTTGTTATGGAATGTGTCAAACATTCCATAATACATTTTTTAAACCCTACAAGCAAAACAAAGAAGGGAGGAACTTGCAAATCAGCATATCCAGGGCTCAGAGGTTGTTCGCTGTAAAAGGTTGGCGTGTCCACGTCAGCATCCTCATAACCTACCAGCCCAGCCCATGGTGGACCAGGGGCCAGCTTTGTCACATTCTCCGCCTGCCGTGGTCCTTAAGGCATTTATTCTGCATAATGGTTTGTTGCATTATTCCCTAAAACATCTTTTTACTTGTCAAAGAGCACAATGGCTCATAAACACACTGTTTTGGGGAGTCAGAAAGACCTGGGTTTAAATCCCCAGTCTCGCATTTATAGACTGACTGACTATTCACAAGATTCAACTCTGAGACCCAGTTTCATCTTTAAAATGGGCGGATGGGTGCTGTACCTCTCGCACCAGGTTGTTAGGAGAAGTAAATGAAGAATAAATAAGGAAATGAGGGCACAGCACCCAGGACACTGCCTGGCTCAGCCTTCCCTCTTTGGCTCAGAAAACAGAGTCACTCTACCTGCGGCATTCTCAGAACTCAGCACAGGAGCCACTGAAGGAAGCCGGGACCGCTGCCCATCCCCCTGTGCCACGCACAGGGGTCAAGAAGGAAGCCAGCCACGAATAATCTCATGTTAGAGAAAACTCAATGGGGAGCTTCTATCTGCTTTTTTTTATTTTAAACAGTCTTTTCATTGAGGTATAATTCACATCCAAAAAATTAAATAGACAATGATCTTTAGTAACATTCTAGTTTTAAACTATATCCATTACCCTGCAAAGAGTCCTCATGCTCATACACATCTCACTCCTGCACTGTCCCCAGGCAACCGCTCATCTGCTTTCTGTTTCCACAGATTTGCCTTCTCTGGACATTTAAATAAATGGAATCATGAATGATGTAGTCCTTTACAACTTCACTTAGCATAATGTATTTAAGGCTCATCCATGTTAGAGCACGTATCATTGGTTTCTTTATATTGCCGACAACTATCCCATCATATGGATGTACCACAGTGTTTATCCATTCTCCAGTTGATGGGCATTTGGACTGTTTAATTTTCTTTTCAGACCACGAAACTCAAAGAGTGGTGAAGGATCTGTTTGGGGTTGAAAGCCACCCAGTTTATGCTATGGGTGGTCATGAACAGACAGTATCCAAAATAGCTAGAATTGTGTTCCTTCCAGAGTTCTAAATGTCATCTGTCTGTTTCCTGGGGCCTGGGACACTGGCTCCACTGGAAGCCTAAAAACAAAATGTCGTTCTGCCAGCCCACAAAAATGTTTCCCTCGTGACATTTCCCAAGGCTTTGGAAAGAGTATTGCTTTGCATCTGATCAACTATCCTCACACTCGCTGAAATAATATAGACCTAGAGAGAGTTGACTTATCCAAGGAGACAGTGGCTAGCTTGTGTCTAAACCAACACAGGAATCCTGCTCTCTTTTCTCCTCTGGTGGCCGCCCCATGTAAACTGAAGAACAAAGTACCCAGCTGTATTCCAGTTTCCATCAGAAACCGGATTGCCTTGACTCTCTGGGTTCCGACTGATCTCTTTGTTCCCATTAGCTGGGACTAATCTGCATAGATGCTATAGGGAATGTGGCACAAAGGGTAGAATAAATAGGAGAGTTATTTTCTTTCAACATTATTTAAGAGAAACCACAGGCCTGATTTACAAAGGCACAAGCACTGGAATAATCTAACACAAAGAAACCTGCTTTGTAGGGAGGAAGGGACTTGGAGCCAAAGGGAGGGTTGCCTCTGACCGCAGAGTTGCAGGATCCCTATTCAATCGCCTTAAGCCACGGTGGGTGGTGTAAGGCTCGCCCAACTGATTGGGGACTGTGGGTTGTGTGGCATTATTCCTCCAGCTGGGTCCTCTCCACAACCTACATTCACCATGTAACTTTCCACCTGACTCTTGCAGCCCTGCTGTGTACTGCCCGCCATGCTGTCAGTGACTCTCTCCACAGGGGAGTGGCAGAAGGGGGTGGGAGCAGAGCCCACAGGCCCCTTCTGGTGAGGGGCAGCAGCAGTCCCACGTGCACTGCCACTCAGGTGATGTGGGTAGGAAGAAACAGAAAAGATCCACTTGTTGCTTTTATGCGAAAGGTCCAGAGAGACCTCCTGCTTTCTGGCTCAGGATGAAAGAAGCTCAGCATCTACATCTGTGGACATCAGAGCAGGAAACCCAGGTCTGAGCTCATCAAGTCAGCAACCGATTTCACTTTAAAAGCACACACTCCTTCTCAGAGGCATCTGGAAGGGTCTTCCTGCCTCTGTTTCTCCAATCTGCAAGATTTGTCCCCATTATATTACCTATGTCCCATCTCATGTCTAGATTTCTCTGCACCTTCCTTTGGTCTGCTGAACGCCTGTGCATTCTGTAAAACCCAGGGGAAACATCACTGCCCCTCTGAAGCCCCCTTGACTGCCCCAGGCAGAGCTGATCACTGCCTTTCTTTGGGCGCCATTGGACTTTGTACATACCATTAGCACAGCTCTCTTATTAATTGGAATAAAGGCTAGTTTTGTATGACTGGCTGGACTCTGTGCACTCCAGTGCCTAGTCCTGTGTCTGGCATATAGCATGTGCCCAGCAAACATTTGGTGAACGAGATAGGATAAGCCATAGCTCCGGACTTCTGCTTCTCCAGTACAGGAAGATGGGCTCAGGGCCAGGTGTTCTCAAACTCCCAGGGATAAAGGCCTTACTTCCTCACAGGGACAGGTTTACAGATGGCCTTGACAGGTGGTGTGTGGGTTGGGGAGGGGTTGAAGGGATCTTGAAAAGCACCCAGGGCAGGGTAAGGCCCAAGCTCACAGGACTCTGGCAAGTCTCCAGGAGCAAACGGATGGGTCCAACTTTTGGGAGCACCGAGGGGGCAAGGAAGCCTCGTCCAGGGCCTGTGCCTCACACCAGCAGCATCTCCACCTGGCTCACGCGGGCCTGTAGCCTCCACCCGCAGGCATCTGCTGTCTGTGCCCTGGAACAAAGGCTCTCTGCGGCTCCCTAAGAGGCAGGTCAGGGCAGGACCTGAGCTGCTGAAACGCTTTGAGGACAGGTGCATACACCCTCCCGGGTCCAAAACCAGCTTTAGTCACTGGGAAGGGGTGGAGATGCACCTACGGGGCTTTCCAACTGCTGATGTTATTTTTCATCGGGAGGAGCCTTAAGGCACTCAATCGTCTTCAAAAGGAAAAGAAAAAGCATTAAAACGACATTATTTCTTTAAACACTATAATGCTTTCTAGTACTCAAGCAGGTGGTTAGAAGTGTGGGCAACAGTGAGCAGTAGGAAAGCAGGAGGCCTTCAAATCAGCAGACTGGGAAGCTTATCCACGGCTGGCCTTGGGGCCTCCCTTTCCCCACCGGAACTTAACCTCTTTGGGCCGCGCTTCCTCATCTGTGTGAATGGGATAATGTGAATACTGACCTCATAAGGTTGCTGGGGACACTACATAAGATAAAATGTTGTGGCACTTATCTCAGTGACTGACACAGGGTGAGTTCTCAATCAATGGTTTCTATTCCTATGATTTAACAGTATGTCATGTGAGATTCCTGTAACCCTAAAATTGTGAATAAAAGGCTCTAAGTACCCTTGCTTATAAGTTCAAGGACTTGACAAAGGTTGGGCCCAGTCATTATCCCTTCATACTGTACAAGTTCAGAATCAGTCTTACCACCAAATACCATCATCATGATCCTTTACTTCCCCCCAAAATCAATATAAGTAGATCTAGATGGGAGAATGTCATGAAGGGTACGGGAGGTTGGCAATGGGAAACAGTCACAGAGACAGGGTATTTCCTCCTTCACCAAGGAGCAAGAAGGTGGGGTCCCTGTACTCCATGCAAAGGCAAGGAGGCTCTAAAAGAATCACTGCAAGTGGGAGTTCTGGCTTTCTAGTCCCCAGTTGGACACCTGCTTAGTAGAGACTTGGCAGGTCTGCCCCTTGCCCACCTAAGTGAGGGGAAGCTGAAAAGAGAGATCATATGGTGGGGGATTTCCTGATGATAGGAGGCCTGTGCTACCTAGTGCAAGTGGGAGACTGAGCCCACACATTCCTGCTGGTTCTATGGTGGAGCATGGAAGGATCATGAGCCCAAGGTCTAGAGCAGGGTCCTCAAACTTTTTAAACAGGGGGCTAGTTCACTGTCCCTCAGGCCGTTGGAGGGCCAGACTATAGTTTAAAAAAAAAAACTATGAACAAATTCCTATGCACACTACACATATCTTATTTTGAAGTAAAAAAACAAAACGGGAACAAATACAATATTTGTATTTGCATGTGGTCCATGGGCCGTAGTTTGAGGATCCCTGGTCTAGAGCCTTACCAGGACCAGTGTAGTGTGGAGACAAAGGTGGCCTGAATCAGGAGGTTGGTACCTGAATGCTACCAGCTGGAAATGAGCTGCAAGAGCTGGTCAAATCTCACACACACCACAGGGCCCTGGGAGCAGCATGGGAGGGAGTGTCTGGTCAGCAGGGAGTGCAGAGACTCCCAGCGGGGACAGTAGCAATTATCCAGGAGGGGACAGCACCTTCACCACCAGCACAATTCTGCTTCTCTGTGCTCTCCCAGTCCTGGAGGCCTGGCCTGGGAACCAGGGAAGGGAAAGAAAGTCACTTTATTATGCCCCACCCCCTTCAACCTCCAAAGCCACCTGCACTGGTGGGGGAAAAGAGCTTTGAGGTTGAAGTTTAAAACTGAACAGGACTGAGTCATAAGTATTGACATAGAACTGTTCTAATAATGAGCGTGACTGAAGGGTTATAAATTCAGCCAAAATATCATTACATGAGTCTCGACTTGGCAGGAAAGATGGGGAACAACACAGAACAGTTGGGGCAATTACCGAAATACCATAAACCCAATAACTGATACCTCAACACACTGGTTATAACTATGTCTCTCTATGCCCAGACTCACAGGGCTACATTCCAACATCGACGAGGGGCGGAGGGCAGAGTGCCTCTGCATGACATGCCTCCATGGTCCAGCAGAGTTCTCAAACTTTTCTGCTTTCTTGCACCTGTGCATGGCATAGATTTTATCCATCTGTTGTCCCAACAGACACCATGAACATGAGCTCTGAAATCACATAGACCTGGGTTCTGATTTTGACACTAGCTACAGGGCTTAGGGATGCCACTCATAATGCCTTTAAGCCAAAGTATCCTCATCCGTACACTCAGCTTATTATAAATTCCAACTTCAGTTGTGAGAGCTGGAGCCAATGCACATAAGAGTCTTAAAAGCGCAGTTGGTATTATTCATTCAACAAATACTTATTGAGTAGATTCTCTATGCTTTAAGATATAGAGAGGATGAGGCAGGTGGCAGGCAGGTAGGTAGGTAGGTGTAGGTGTGTGTGTGTGTGTGTGTGTGTGTGTGTGTGTGTGTGTGTGTGTGTAGATGAATGAGGCAGAAGGCAGGGCAATGGGTAGATAGATGGCAGAATGGCCAGGGGTTCACATTCCGAAGAGCCCTTTCTGCTGAGCAAGACTCAGTAAAGTCCCTGCTGATGCTCTGCTGGACGGGCTCAGGCCTGTGGTCCAAACACTCCCAGAAACTGGGAGGAGCATGTGCCTGCCATCTACTGGCCAGGACAAGGACTCTCTACCAGGAGGGAACAGGTTCCTCAGAATGGGAATTTGCATCTCCCGACCTATCCATGGAAACACCACAAATCAATCACCCCATACCCCAGCCATGTGCACACCACGTGTCATTCCACCTGCATCTCAACCCGGGGGAAGAGGCTCACATCCCAGGGGCAGGGGAACCCACCAAGAACCCTCCTCTCAGAGCTGGGAATAGTCCTCACACTCTACAGCTGCTTCAGAGGCCTCTGGCGGCAGTGTGACCATGCCTGACTGGGGACAGGCGAGGCACACTTGAGTTCCACGGGGGTATTCCAACAGCCCCACTCAGAGACACGAAACACCCACGAGGCACCAGTGGTAGCCAACCCCTCCCCAACACTGGAGGAGTCTGCAGCTCAGAAACACAGCCAGGAAAAGCAAGCTTTCACTGCAGAGCAGAGCAGAGGCAAGAAACAGGTCCCAAATGGAATCCATCAGCAAACTTACCTGCTCCATTGGACTGCTTCCTTCCTCATGCTCCCCCCTCCCCACCCTGACCACTGGAGCGGATGCCAACCTTGCTAAAGAAAAGTGGTGTCATCTGAAGCCCAAACTGCTTACCTGTTCTGGGAAAAGTGGAGGCAGGTGCAGCCTAATGAGTTTGGGAGGATGCCGGGGCCTATGGCAGCTTTGGAGCTGGCAGCTGCTTGTGTTTACAAGCGAATGTTTCCAGAGCAAGATGTTGCCCGAGGAGGCTGAGAATTCAGACCAGCCACCTCCAGACCAATAGCAAACCACCAGCAAACACGAATGTGCTAATTAGCCACCAAATTTGAGTTAATTAAAAACTAATCAGGATGTCAAAATGTAGCGTCTCATTAATACATCAAACGCTTTTATTTTTTTAACCTGGGAAAAGTACTGCTTCTTCTCATACAACTAAGAGATAAGGATTCGGCCTTTCTCCCTGGGAACTGTGCAGTTTAAATATGTTCTGTGGTTAAGTGTTCTCTCTCCCACAGATAAGGCCCGGCTTGATAATTAACTGACCTGCTCGTCAGGTGACTAAAATCAGCACTGGTTGAGCCCTTCCCCGAGAAGCCGCTGTCTTCACTACTCCCTGCCGTGCCTTGCAGACATGGCCAGTGTGGTCGAATTTGCATTCTTGGAGGGATTCTTTAGGATTTCAGAAAGTTGGCACCCTCAGGCCTAGACATGCACTGAGATGCCTCCAAACCAGAAGGAAAACAAAACCAGAAGAGCCCACCAGCGTCTCTTGTCTTTAGCGCATTCATGTTGTCAATAAGAAACAGGTGGGTATTTCTAATGGGGAAAAGACAGCCTCGTGACAAGCGCTGACTCACCTTCTGCAGACAGCCCCTGAATGTTTATTCCCTTAGCTGCCAGGAAATTCAAGCAGGCATCTATGTTTTCAATCTAGGAGGAAAAAAACACAGCAGACACTCAATCAGTGCTCAGCCTTCTCCAGAGCCATCTCTTAACTAGAAACGAACTGCTATGTCAGAGCGAGGGTTCAACAGGCATCGCTGAAGTTCTCAACAAGGAAACACAGGAGGACATGAATGGATGCAGGTCAGGACTCTACTTTGTCTGTACTTGCACAGGAAAAGGTTACCTAATATCCCAACAGCCCAGAGCCAAAAGTCGAGGTCTTGGATTGCTCATGGCTGCCAAAAATAACCAGGGTGGAATTGGAGCTCTTCTGTTGATCACTGTCACCAGTGCAATCCTGAAAACTTGAGCAGCTGCCCGAAAAATGGAGGTGGGGACGAGGTTAGCAGACCCACCCGTCTGCCAGCAGCTGGGAGAAATTTCTAGCCACCAAGGCGGCCAGCAGTCCAATGCGCAGTGAATGGGAGTTTCAGCTGGAATCTGGGTAGTGTTTACTCACAAAATTCTCAGGATGGCAGGCATTGCAGATGACCAGGGAGGGCAGCGACCTTGCTGAACCCCTCTGACCTTTGTGTTTTCTGTGGCATAAAGGGGCACACCCCACAGCCACCTTTGCCAGGGCTGATCCCACGGCCAAGGGCAAGCCAATGTCCAGCTCTCACAAAAGACCCATTAGGTCATCTCCAAAGGTCTGATTTGACTTCAATTGTCAGGGCTAATTATCTTTTGGTCTACAGGAAAATGTTCGGGCTTGATTAATGTCAATGGTGACCATAAGTAAAGGCAATTGCTTTTGACTTGGCACAGGGATCTTTGAATTTCACGCAATTTATATGTCACAATGGAGATCCCCCTCACCTCCACAACTACCCACAGCCTACCTGACCTCCTCAAAACTCTACACATTCTTATGAACTCAAACAAGTATTTAACCCATGGAATTAATTTTTCATTAATAAATGACTGTCTTTCACAGTGTACATGTAACCATCTGCCTTCCCTCTCCCCAAGCAATATCCTGATGATTCCTTCATAGCCACTGAGGGTGAAGCGTCCGCATGTTAAGGGCTCTAATTGAAGTAGAATCTGTTCCAGGCTTCCAGCAGTCTTCCTGAAAGTCATGTCCACCCTCCCCCTGATGTCAGCATCCTTCTTCTCTACCCTCCGTCTTCACATCTTCCAGTGCTTTAAATTAAGCCTTGAGACACCTGAATAAAACTGCACCCATTTCAGAAGAATCCATCAACCATGAGTGTGAGGAGTGACACCAAATTAAAAGAGACTCACCAACATATTTAAGAGAAGCACTGCTTTGCTACCACACTGTAATTCCATAAAAATTTTCTTCCAATGAGCATAAGAGCATTTACTTGTCCCATTCACAGAGTATTCAATGCATACACTATCATTTAAAGTAAGTAGTAACTTCTTGCAAGGCTAGCTGTGGTATGCTTCGATTCAGCCACCTACTGGGCTTTCTTTTAATGTTAAAATCTATTAAAGGAATGAATAATTATAAATAGGTTACCTAGAATATTTTTTCTTCCTGTCGATTTTTTAAAGCCCTGTTGCTCTTTTAATGCATTCCATAATTTAGATGGGTAGTTCTCCACTGGGTGGGGGAGAAAGGGAGAGAAGGAGCAAGGATTTGGTCCCTCAGGGCACATGTGACAATGTCTAAGAATTTTGTCCCTCAGGGGACATGTGACAATGTCTGAGAATTTTGTCCCTCGGGGGACACGTGACAATGTCTGGCAACATTTTGGGTTGTCACAATGGGGGTAGGGGGCCTCCTGGTATCTAGTCCTGAACACACTACACTGCACAGGACAGCCCCACAACAAAGGATTATCCAATGCAAATGTCAATAGAGCCACGATGGATAAACCTGAGTGACATGATCCTTTCAGTCACTCATCCAGCCAACATATTGTTGGGATGTCTGCTCTGGGCCAGGCACTATGCTTGACTCTCCTGACAGCAGCGGTCAGAGTCCTCCTCCCTGTCCAGCAGCCCACATTTCTATAATGCTTCTCTTTAGGGTCCACAGAGACATTCCACACATCCCTACATCCCTCCATTCCAGGGAGAGTCAGAGCATATCCACAAGGGAAGCATTAGGAGCTTCCCTCATTAGGTGAAGAGAGGAGGCTAAGGGAATCGAGGGTGTTTTCTCCTAAGAGGTGAAGCAGGGAGCAATATGCGATGGCCAGATTGCACTCCCTGAAAATGTTAAAACCAAAAATAAGAACTTGGGTCATCATTTAAAAGACGATTCATAAGCCCATCTAATGCCCTGAAAATTTCCCCCCTCCATTATGAATTCTCTGCTCACAGAGGAGCTCAAAAAACATTCCTGAGCCTCAAATCCACTCTTTAATAATGTTTCATTGAGGTTAGAAATCACTCCTGACAAGGCGGCCGAGACCCACACGCTTTTCATCTGCACCCCGGGAAGAGAGCGGAGCCGGGCAGCAGAGCAGGGTCAGCCCTGGATTCCAACCTCCTGGCTGCGCTTGGAATGAGATCAGAAGGGGAGAAAGCTTCTTTGATCCAGGCTCTTGTGATTAAATTTCACCTTAAAGTTTCCTTCCAAATACTGCCCAGGTAAACAACCCATCTTCATATGCCATGAGACTGCAAACTGCCACCAAACCTCGAGAGGGGACCGGCCTGGTGGCAGGAGCCCAGCTCTCATACAGTACGAGGGCGTCGTCCGCGGACTCATCTTTAACGAGGCTCATGTGTGATCCAGACACGCAGTGTGAGATGAGGACCCGGTTCAAATTGGGAGGCAGAGCAAAGGAAAAGGCTCTTAACCAGCAAGTATGTAAATACAGCCAAGGCTGTTCATTAACACATAGCGGCCAATATAAACTACTTTCCAAAATTAGCTGAAGAAATGTGTGCTAAGTTTGACATTCCAGTGATGTTGAGGGGGCAGGCTGAGGAGGCTGTTGTTCTTGTTGCCATAGCTCTGGGATGGAGATCCTGGGGTTTACAGCATTAGCTGGGGCAGAGGCTGGAAGCCTGATGGTGGAACCGCGATGTGGCTCAGAGACCCTGGGAGCAGAAAGATGCTGGATGAATGAGGAGGTTTAGACCAAGATGCACTTCCAAGGGCTTCCCTTTGTTTGGTGCCATACGTGGCCTCCACCCAGTGTGGTCCATGAACACCCAAGAGAAAAGGGCTGCAATGAAGCCTTTCTCCCTGTCTCAGCCAGAATCTCCATCCTGAAGTTGAATAGTTTCTCAACAGTCTCTGAACTTTAGACTTGGCAGAGCAACTTCCATGCACTATGTATGTTGCAGCCTTTGTCTCTCACATCCAGATGTAGATCTCCACCCAAGATAGCCAGAGAGCAAGAAAAACCAAAACAAATGCCAAATAACTGGAAAGAGAAGGAGGGATAAGAGGCAAATGGAAAACTTAACATTTTAATCGTGATTAAGGCTGGACTGGGTCTCACGATAGCATAAAATATGCAAGTCTCAGAAGCGCGGCTGTATAGCTCCTTGGTAACTTAGAGACTGATCAAATACCATCTGTTGTGGCAGTTGTCATGGCAGCATTTTTCTCTGAATACCAGCGTAGCTGAGTGCAAAGCACATGAAAATGATGGATGCAAATGAAGACCATGGGCACCACCACAGCCCAGGTGAAGATAGGACTGCGGGCACACTGAGTAAATGGGGTGCCAGTTTTTATGAGTTAAGAGTGTCTCCTGTCACCAGGGATTCCCTTGGAGATCTCCATCCAGGGAGGGTGAAACTGGGAGGGCAGGCAAACAGCTGCTGGCTGAAGTCAGGCATGGTCACAGCCATTTTTAAAAATCATGAAATGCCTAAAGCTTAGGCAATGGGAGATCCAGACCCGACAAGGATGCGTGAGAAACTTGTAAGTTCTGGGACTGAAAGCACAGTGCAGTTTCTTCATGAGCCTCATAGATCAACAGAAACTTCCTTTCAGATATATGTGATCCTCACACCTGATGTTGCTACTTGACAACAATATATATATATATATATATATATATATATATATATATGTATATATATATATATATATATAGATAGATAGATAGATATATAGATATATAGATATATAGATATAGATATATAGATATATAGATATATAGATATCTTCATCACTCATCCATTCGTTTATCCATTTCTTAGCCCATATATACCGAGCACCTACTGGGAGTCAGACAATGTGCTGGTACTGGGTATACAGTGGTGAATAATAGATGTAATCCCCACTTTGTAGAACTTACAGTCTAATGTAGGGGAACTGGCATTTAATTAATAGTGCACAAGTAACATCTGTCATATATTAGAAGACTTGCCTGGGGGATGGGGGGCAGGGAGAACTTCTCAAGGAAGAGATAGCAAGTGGGTCCACAGAAACAGGGCTTTTTGTCTGTTCTGTTCAATGATATAGCCCCAAGCACCTCAAATGGCATGGGACAGGTTGTAGGAGCTCAAGAATATTGGTTGACAGAGGGGAATTTGAGCTAAGACATTGGAGTTCGCTGGGTATCCAGAAAAGGTTGTACCCACCATAGGAAACCTGATGTTTGAAAGCTTCCAGGCAGCAGGCAATGTACCACTTTTGGGAACCAAAAAAATGTCGAAATGGCGGAAGGCCAGTGGGCAAGGGAGAGCAATAGAGAGGACACTGAGTGCGAGCAGAGGGCCAGCCACATGGGGTTGCACCCAGAAGCTGTCTTGGTGAAGGAGAGAAAGCAGGGATCCTTCCAGTTCTTAGGGAAGCCTTGCCACTGCCCCTATCACCAAGGCAACACCAGGGATGCCAGGGATGGCTCAAGCAGTGTCCAGAGACATCTGGGATGGTAACAGAGACAAGGAGGAATGGAAAAGGAATGTCAGCATCTGTGGTCACATGTACTAACCAGGAAGGTCTGTTTCATATCTAACCTTTCTGACACTCCTTCCTCTGCGCTTTCCAAAAATAAATATAGAAAATAAATCCAATCATGAAACCAAACCAAAAAGCAAAATGCACTTTGGGGGAACACCTTCCTAAATGTCTATCTTACCTGTTGTCTGTCTCTTTCCTCTGCATTCCTGGGGGCCACCACCTGATGCATAATTTGCTCAGCTTCATTTTTTGTGTGTGTGTCCACCTATGTCAGGGTTGGGGCCCAGCATCATCATAGGATCACATGGCTCATGAACCACAATGTGGTCCTGGAGCTGCACAACCCCACAGGATAGAGCTGGTGGAGTCTGACACTATAGTTGTGATCTTAGAAGGGGACCCCAGAATAAAGGCAATGTATGGTGGCATTTCAAATTCTCTATGTGGGAGAATACTCAATAGTATCTCCTCTTGTAAGCCCCACAGGCTGCCACTTGCTTGGCTGATGCTTAAAGCCAACATTGTCCAGCAGTATGAGGGGGGTTCCATACCTTCTGTCCCAGCTTGGGCCACTGAAGCATCAAAGCTTCCAGCAAATCAGCTCTAGCTCTCTTGGTGGCTTTGAAGCAGAATGCTTAAGAACGTGGGACTCGGGCTGGATGAGGCTTGAGTCCTGCTGTCGGGTCTGCTTAAATTTGGCAATATTATCCACCTTACCTTTTATAGTACATATAACTTCAGCTTTCCAACAATGTTGTCAAGAATCCCTTTAAAAAACATTGTAGGAGTCTCTCTGCTGTTATAGCAAATGGGTAAGTCCATATGGATACAAAAATTCTCTCTAGAGGAGAAAAAATATTGATAACAAGAATCTAAAATTCTTCCAGTGACTGTCTTTCCAACTGCCTAGGATAGCTCATGTTCTTATTGTTTTCTGACTTCTCAATTTTTTTCTTGAAGCAAAGAGAGAAGCCTAGGAAGGGAGTTATAACTAAAGGTGCAAACATCAGTCCTTATACTGGAGGCTCCCATAATACGCCCTCACGGTTGAGCTCTGCAGAGTATCCCCTTGAAGAGATGGCAGTCATTAAGAGGAGGAAACTCCACTGGGGATCATCGCTGTCAGAGAGGCTGAATGAATGCCTTTGTGTGCGAACATAACACAGGCTTTGGGGTCAGACAAACCTGGATTCAAATCCTGATCCTGCCATTTACTAAATTATGATCTTCAGAAAGTGGGCTAATCTGTAAAATGGGCATTATACAACCAATAGGTAGAGTAGTGGTTGTCACTAACTGTGAGGATATAAGTGTGATGCTAAGAAAGATCCAATCACCGGCTGTTTTGTACTGTTGTCATTTTTGATGAGAATGTCTCTGAGGAATAGTTCTAAGGTCATGACATGCCCAAAGCTGTGTCTGGGACTGAACCCTTGGAAAACAGAGAATTAGACTAGCTCCTCTGGGCTGCCTTCCTTTCCTGCTCCTGGCTTTCCTCTCAAGCGCTGCTGTCCAGGACTTCGGGGCCTCTCCATCATCCGATGTCATACCTGCCCCTCACCAACCTCTCTCTTGAAAAGATACTGATTCATTCTCAACAAGGCAACTCTAGGAGGAGAGGAAACAGCGGTGAAAAAACAGCGTGGTCCTTCTCTCATGGAGCCAGCCTCCCGGGCAGGGAGCACTGTAAACAAGTATCGCTCCACCAAACATAGCTCACAAACGTGATAAGCGCCAACTTACACCTATCGAGTTGTAGGTGTAAGCCTGACAAGCCTGACACTGACTCACTATGCTCTTTTTAGAAGGCCCAGGCTCTTTTTGAGTCACTGCCATGTGTACATGCTGAAACCCATAAGCTACCACAAAGAGGCAGCAGAATATAAATGCAAAGTAAAACGAAACAGCAGATCCTGGATATTCCCCAGAGTGCAGTGAATCCTCAGTTTTGGAAATATCACTAGAACATATCATTTCACCCACAAAACAAATACACAGAAAGGAACAGGGGAATGGGGTAATTTGTAGATGAACGCCAAGAGCTAGACGTGCTCACCAGCTTGGTGACTAGTTCCCACACACAAGCTGTGCAATTCAGTTTTGTGACTCAGCCAGTTTGCTGTCCGTAGCTCATGGATCTTCTGGGTTGCTCATGGATTTCTACTCTGCAGTTCCAGGGATAGCTAGTACAGAAGTGCAAGGCACATCCCAGAAGCATGGATTACCAGGAAAGCAAAGCCAAGCAGGTAAGTTTGAATGTTTAATACTCAATTCAGAATCCTGCAAGACTTTGCCCTCCCCATGTGGTGACAGCCGGAATGAAGGCGACAGCTCCAATGAAGATGACAGCTCCAATATCCTCTGCCTGTGTTTGTCACGCCATAGTGTTCATTTCCACAGAAGATGTAACTCAATATTGCCCTTCCCTTCTGTCTCCAATTCCTGATGTTCTAGCAATGAGTAGATGATTATTATACGCCAGGCACCTCTGGGACTTTTCACACACATTATCTGTATCTGTTTTTGTGTGTTGTTCTTTTTTTGTTTTTGTATCTCAAAAGCTGTTTGTGGGTATGGCTAAAGAGCTGAACCCCAATTCTAGACTACTGTTGACCATTAATATATAATTTGGGAGATTTTTGCAAGTAGTAAACAAAATACTTTACACCAAGAAACTAGATTTGGCAAATAGTTTCATATTCTAAAATCTCTGACCAAGGCAAAGAGCTACATTCTAACTAATCCAGAATTATACAAGATTAAAGATAATTAAGAATGTGATTAATATTAAAAATCATTCTCAGCTCTGTTTACTGCCATAGCTGGAATGTCAGAGGCATGGCAAAATCCACCAGAGGAGGAGAAGAAGCTATACAAGGAAGGTTTCTATTACAGGATATACTGAGCTTCCCAAGATACAAGATATCTGATGCACCTGTGAGGAAATGGTGACAATTTCTCACTTGTCACATAATGCTAAGCTCTGTTACTCTTTCCATCTTTGTCAAATATTCAGTTGAATCAGATAAAATGGCAATTGTTATGAGTAAAGCATGGCTAAATGTTGGCTATTTCATACAGTTCTACCTATATATCAATGTGTTAGGCAGACACCCTCCTCCTAAAGGCTACAATTAAACTGCTGGGTGATTATAAAAATGGAGTCATTTATAGACAGCATCAGTAAATTCTGAAACTCAGAAGAAAATCTCTGCAAGGCTCTCTCGAAGGAGTCTCACAAGCCTGATGATGACATACAGAAGAAAGGATCAAGTTAGAAGAAACACCCCATTGCCCTGGCCGAGTGGCTCCACTGGTTGGAGCATTGTCCTGTACACCAAAAGGTTGTGGGTTTGATCCCTGGTCAGGGTGCATGCAGGAGACAACCCCAGTCAGGAGGGGACATGCAGGAGACAACCAGTTGATGTTTCTCTCTCACAATACAATACGTTTCTCTCTCTCTCTCTTTTTCTCTTAAAAAATCCATAAAAGCATATCTTCGAGGGAGAATTACAAAAAAAAATTTTTTTTTAAAGAAACCCTCATCAGCAGGCTAACCCCTACAGGCCTTTTGCTTTAGCTTCAGTTAGGATTTCTTCTGCACAATCCCCTTATAGAAGCAGATGGGGACTGGGGAAGGTTTAATTCCAAGTTGACTCATCTCAAAACCTCCATGAAAGGTAGCAGGTTATCCTTACAATATTTAAGGAAACCCAGGTTGCTTGCCTTTCTCCACAGGCCTTCCTGTTCCTACAGGGGAAAGTGGGAGAACGATGAGATTTGGTTCTGGTTTGGCCACCCCATCCAACCCTACATGGCTGCTACCATGCCCACACCAATGTGGGAATCCCTGTCACCCATCAAATCTACTCCATAGGAAAAACCAACTCATGTCAAAGTGCTATCATTTGCATTGTGAGTGGAGAAGACATTCCTGGCTATCTTTGGGCAAGGTACTTTATTCCCCTGAGCCTCAGTTTTCCTTTCAGTAAAATGGATATACTGATTCCCTTCTTGAAAGCCTATAAAGGCCTCGAAAGTAACTAGTATTTGCACTCTTAAAAAAACACAAAGCACTGGGCTAGATTATTTTCCATACATTATTATTTCAGTTCATTTTCACCATTAGAGATGGGGAAATGGAGGCACAGAGTGCCTTCCTGAAATCGCAGTTGTAAAGTGGCAGAATTAGACCTTGAACACTTAATGGAAAACGTTTTAAAGTTATAAACACGGAGATTGAACAACCAAAAAGCAAGAGCTTCACTAATGCTGGAGAAAAATAACCACTGTTTGGTCACTGTCCTTGCCCTTGTCCTCAGCAGTGTGACAAGGCAAGTAACCAATACATCCAAACCAAATCCAGTCTTTACATAAAAAGGACAAAGGACACTTCACAGAGGAAGTCGCTCCTCGAACATCCTTTTGGACATGTTTTGTGGAAGATATTTATGTTCTTTACAGTGTTTTAAATCGTCAGGTGCAGGAGGAGATATTTAAGGCAATATAAACACAGGCATTATTTCAAACTCAAAATTTTCCCCAAACAGGTATCTTTCAAGCCAACATGACAGTGCTTATGATTTCTGAGGGAATTCATGACACTTATAAAAACAGAATAGCTTGGGGCTGAAAAACCTCAAATGTGTGCAGGGGGCCGGGAGGTAACAAATGACTGAAATGGTCTGGGTATAAGGCAATAGGGAGTGGTGGGGAGCATGACAAACACACCCCATACCTACCTAAAGGGGCAGCTGCTACCTATTTTTCACCAACTTTTGCCCGGGGAGTGACAACCCAGGGTTGCCAGGATATCAGATCTTTTCTTTAAAAAGCTGGAAGAACAATTTTTATGAGGTATATGGATCTTCATCTAACCATTGGCATCTGTTTTGTTGTTGTTTTTTTAAACTAAGGGACCCGAACTTAGCTTGCTGGCCACCACTCTCTACCTTTTGCTTAAGTGGGAACCTTGGCTCACACATTCACCTACTGATCAGCTTCCAACATGCAGACTCCATAGGCTAACCATACCTTAACAAAGTGCAAACAGGAATTCATTGCTAATTCTGTTTCATGAAAAATAAATTAAAATAAACACACATACAGAAGACACCCCTTTGATGCTAGGCTGAACCCTCAGAATTCCATCAAGACATATGCAGGGAGGTGGATCCCAGCATGAGGCCCAGATGGCTTAGATATTAAACCATAATCTACATGGTTCTAAATCACCATCCAATTTTCTCTTTCAGCTCAAGATTTGTAGCTATTCTCCCCCTGCCCATCCTCACATTTGCTAAGCTCTTTAACCTTATTGACACCATGTTGCCACTCACAACAACACCTCAGTCCCAAGGTAAGTGTGATGGGATTATCTTGGAGCATCTACCAGGTGCCAGGTGGTGTGGGCAGATGGACAGATGCGACCCCACCTTCAAAGAAGTTCATGTCTAGTGGGATGCAGACAGTTAAGTACATACAATGTGCTAAGCTAAAGTACTATCACTGCAGTTTTTCAATGGAGGACCCAGGGTCACAGAGGTTAAGTGAGCTGGAAAGGGTAGAGGGGCCCATGCAAACTCTCAGACAAAGGCACGTGCACAGTTCAGACCTACCAACTTAGATCTTCCTACAGTTCCAGACAAGAGGATGTCCAAAGCATCCTAACCTTTCCAAAAAGCAACTGATGGGCTCATTCAAAATATTTAGTTAAATTTAAACAATCCCTCTAGCAACCTTGTTAAATTAAAAACATTTTAAACAACTTTGCAAACTAACATAAGTTTAAATGCATGTTTTTGCAGGCATGTCTCAGAAGAGGCTTTTTGTACTTGGCTCTAAGACAACGTTGGCAAAATGTGGTCACCAGACCAACAGCATCAGCCTCACTCAAGAGCCTGTTAAAAAACACATTTGTAATACCTTAACCAATAAAGAAATTTTAAAAAAATGCAAATTCTCCGGCTCTTCCCCAGAGTTACCAAATCAGGGGGGACGCAGCAACCTCTTAGCGAGCTCTCCACACTAAAGCTGAAGAAGCATAGCTGGAGGCTTTGCCAAACCAAACACTTCACTTGTTAATGAAAATAATGTCATTTTGGTATCTTTTCCAGACACCTTGGTGACTAAGTTAAAATACAAAATTGTGAGAGAAGAGACTAGTTTGAGAGAATTTCTTGGCTTAGGATGACTCAAGTTTCTCTAAAGTATTTAAAAAGTAAATAGTGTATTTGACATTAAAATTTGATACGTAACATCATCCGCACTCTCTAAGAAGCTCTTGGGTAGCTGGACCCTTAACTGTTTAGCTTATTCATCAAAGAAGCATTAGCTTAGCACTTCCCATGTATTTAGCACCAGGTGCTGGGAAGATGGAAATTTTTATTGAACTAAGAGATGAAAAAACCACTTATATGTATTACAAAAATTTGATATTATTAAACAGTATAGATGATAAATCTTTCACAAAATTTATTCATATGTCATATTAATTACAAGACAAACACATTCTTAGGAAACATAGTACCCACATGTGAGTTTACTTTTGCATCCAAGAGGTCAGGAATACCTGTTATTTACTTCTAATTACCAGATGAAATGGCACTTGCCACTCACATGACAGCTCGGTGCCACTCACAATACAGGCAAAGCTGGGCCTCTGTCCTCCCTGCTTCTCTACAATGACTCTTCTCTGAAGAGTTCTAACGATGGAGACAACCTGCAGTCAGCTTAGCAACCCAAAGGCCTCACAGTAGCAAGATGAACCTCTGCTATAAACCCAGATAGCTTACCATCTAATATAGTAAAAGTTACTTTGCTTAAGGACCTAAATAGACACCTTTCAAAAGAGGACATTCAGAAAGCCAAGAGACATATGAAAACATGCTCAAAGTCACTAATCATCCGAGAGATGCAAATCAAAACAGCAATGAGGTACCATCTCACACCTGTCAGACTGGCTATCATCAACAAATCAACAAATGACAAGTGCTGGAGAGGATGTGGAGAAAAAGGAACACTTGTGCACTGCTGGTGGGAATGCAGACTGGTGCAGCCACTATGGAAGACAGTATGGAGTTTCCTTAAAAAACTGAAAATGGAACTCCCATTTGACCCTGTGATCCCACTTGTAGGAATATATCCCAAGAAACCAGAAACACCAATCAGAAAGGATATATGCACCCCTATGTTCATAGCAGCACAATTCACCATAGCTAAGATCTGGAAACAGCCTAAGTGCCCATCAGTAGATGAATGGATTAGAAAACTGTGGTACATCTACACGATGGAATACTATGCTGCTGTAAAAAGGAAGGAACTCTTACCATTTGCAACGTCATGGATGAAACTGGAGAGCATTATGCTAAGTGAAATAAGCCAGTCAATAAAGGAAAAATACCACATGATCTCACTCATTCATGGACAATAGAGACCATTATAAACTTTTGAACAATAATAGATACAGAGGCAGAGCTGCCTCAAACAGATTGTCAAACTGCAGCAGGAAGGCTGGGGAGGGTTGGGGGGCAGGAGGTAGGGGGGTAAGACATCAACTAAAGGACTTGTATGCATGCATATAAGCATAACCAATGGACATAAGACCCTGGGGGATAGGGGAGGCTAGGGGACTGTCTAGGGCGGGGGGATAAAATGGATACATATGTAATACCCTTTGTAATACTTTAAGCAATAAAAAAAAAAAAAAGTTACTTTGCTTGAATCCTAGAGCGTATGAGTTTCCTACTACTGCTGTAACAAAATGCACTTCGTGGCTTAAAACAACATACATTTATTATCTTACAGCTCTGGAGATCAGAGGTCCAAAATCAGTTCACTGGGCTGACATCAAGGAGTTGGCAGGCTGCATCCATTCTGAAGGCTCCAGAGGAATCTTTCTAGAGGCCACCTGCATCCTGCATCCTTGGCTTGTGGTCCCTTTCTCTATCTTTAAAGCCAGCCAGCCGAATAGCATGCATTCATTCATATTCTCTCTCTCTCTCTCTCTCTCTCTCTCTCTCTCTCTCTCTCTCTCTCTCTCTCCATAATCACATCTTCTCTCTCACTCTCCTATCTCCCTCTTACAATATCTTTGTGATCACATTGAGCCCACCCAGAGAATCCAGGATGGTCATCCCATCTCAAAATCCTTAATTATAACTAAAAAGTCTCTGTTATCATACACAGTAACATACACAGGTTCCTATAGGGATTAGGAGGTGAACATTCCGGGAGTGTGATTGCAGCACATTGTTTAGCCTACCCCACTGAATGCATACTTTCTGGGCATGAAAAAAAACCTTCTAATGCACAAGTCAATAGAGTATATGTGACTTGTAAGCAGGGAAGGGCACAACCATGGAGAGGACACTCATCATGAGCAAGGTTTATGCCAGGTGCCTTTTGTGCCATCTCTCATTCATCCCTCCAACAACCCTAGGAGGCAGCTGCCATTATTATTCCCCTCTTACAGCTGAGGAAAAGGACTCCTCGATTCAGTCACTTGCCAGCACACATGCCCAGTATGTGAGGTCCAGATCTGCCTGATTCCAGAGTCTATGCTTATTCTTCACCCCAAATC
Organism: Myotis daubentonii; assembly: GCF_963259705.1. Lineage (NCBI taxonomy): Eukaryota > Metazoa > Chordata > Mammalia > Chiroptera > Vespertilionidae > Myotis > Myotis daubentonii. The sequence continues at coordinate 57,241,284 of NC_081848.1, read as the reverse complement.
TGCTTCCCATGATGTAATGAATTATCTCAAGGCTCAGCCCACACCTATATGAGGGGCTAGTATAACAAATGTAATTTTTGTACCTCCACATCACAGTCAGCATTTTTTCCTTCTTCAGCTGATTTCCTTATATGTAGAATAGCCTAACCGTTAAGGGAATGGACTCTAGAGCCAGGCTTCCAGGGTTCAAACCTTGCTTGTCACTTAGTAGCTGTGTGACCTCAGACAAGTTACTCAACCTTTTTCTGCCTCAATTTCCTCATTTGTGAAATGGAATGATAATGGTTTTATGAAGATAAAATCAGTTAATGCAGGTCAAATGTCTAAAACAGAAACAGTGCCCAGCTATAAGTGTATATAATAACTGTTTGCCATTATTATTATCATTATCTATAATAATAAAAGCATAATATGCTAATTAGACTGGACATCCTTCCAGGTGACCTTCCAGATGACCTTCTGGACAAAGCTGGGGCTGAGTGGGAAGCCCGGGTCCCAGGTGCCAGAGGGAAGGCAGTGCCGGCAGCCGGGGGAAGGAAGGCCTACTCTTGCAAGAAATTTGTGCATCAGGCCTCTAGTTATTATATAAAAACATGGACAGAACTGGGGCCAATGACAATAACCCTAGGCTCTCCAGCAGAAGGGGAAAAGATAAGATGTTGTTTAGCATGACTCACAGCCCCTGGCAGAGCACAGAGCACAGAGCACAGAAGAGACATCAGGGTCTAAGTTCTCCAGACCCTTTAATGGAATGAACAGAATATATTTCTCATTCCACAGGGTTTTTATGAGAATAAAATGAGTTAAAACCCATAAAGCACTTAGAAGAGTGCTTTGCCATTTTTATTATTAATATTAATTTCTGGAAACTATAAAAATGTCTAAAAATACTTACCTCAAGCAACAGAAAAAAGTCAATAAACTGAAAATTAATTGAAATGTCCTATTTGGGTCCTCTGGATAAACCAAGGAAGAAAGGAATTAAAAGAACGGAAGATACTTTCAGAATAGTGCTCAATACCCACTGCTTAAAGGCCATACAGAACTACCAAGCTAATACCCACTGCTCAAATCACTGCTCAGCTATAGATAATGATGTGAGAACAATGGTATGTTTCAGTCCTCTAGCCACATGGCCAAGTCCAGGCAGCTCCCTCCATGGTCTTTCTAGCCACCCATCTACCCATCCAACATTTGTTAAATACCTACCATATGCCAGTCATGCAAGCCATGGGTGCTTACTCAGGACATCCAAGTGAAAGACATGGTGTCTCCTTCAAGAATGTAAGTACACAGACAACCACAAGAGAATGTGTTATGAGAAATGCAGGCACAGGACACCAGGGGACACAAAAGACAAGTGGCACCTAAGTATCTCAAGTACTTCAAGTAACAATTGACCTGAATATTAAAGGTTAGGATATCTAGGTGGGACAATTGTAAGGTCTTCCTGGCAGACTGGACAGCATGCCACAAAGTACAAAGGCATGAATGCACACAGCCTTCTTGGAGCACCCCAAGTTCTAGTATGTCTGCGGTATAGAATCCGAATGGCCAAGTGGCAAGAGATTATAGTAACTGGATCATGAAGGCCCTTCCCTCTCTTGTGTGGTCAAGTATTTGGGGAAGGAAATGGGGAATCAGTGATGGGGTTAAATAGAGGTGTGACCAGGGAGGCAGAGAGACAGATGTGGAGGTTGTCACCATCTTTGAAAGGCAGTGATGGTGGATATATCACCTTGAGTAGGAAATAGTGGGTGCTTCCTGCTGATCTCGGCCCTGGACACTTTCCACTTTGCTTTAAATTCGAAGTGGCCTGTGGGCTTTACCTCATGCCTTCCTGGAGCTGTAACATATGTGCACCCTTAGGGTCATGTAAAAATAGGCCTAGGGGCCCAGGGCAGAAGCACCTCAGCTGCCCAAGATCTCATGCACTGCCCAGGCATGTGGCTGGCTTTCTGGCAGCTGTTGGGAGGGCTCAAGGTCACTGGGCCCAGAAACCTGATCCTGTTGCAGACGGCCTTCCCTTGGCCCAGGAGGCTCCGTGGAGATACTTAGGTGCCACTTGTCTTTCGTGTCCCCTGGTGTCCTAGCGCTAGGCTCTTCACGGCCATCTCAATAAGCTGCCTTTCACTAAGGGCCACCTGCCCTTTTTCTTGAGTTCCCATCAACAGGCCAACTTGGGTCCTTTCCATAAATAATCAATTTCCCCCCTTCTTGCTAACTCCTGGCTAAACCCAGCTGATTCTGCTGTATCCACAAATGAAAAGTAAGGAGAACAGGGATTCGTGAGGCGAAGATTATTCTTATTTCACCCTCTCTCTGTCACTCAGTGAACACCACATACTCTTAAGCTAGACAGACTTGGGTTCCAGCTCCAACTCTGCTTCCTAGGTGAGTAATCTGGGGCAAAAAGTAACCTTTTAAAGCCTCCATCTCCATGTGCAAAATATAGACAATAATTGCATCTACTTCAGAGGATTGCTTTGGGAAATAACTAATAATTAGGTAAAGCTCTTAACATGTTCCGTGCATTGTGAGTGCTCAGAAATGTAAGTTTTCTCACTGAAACCTCACAACAGCCCTGTGAGGCAGGTACTATTACTATTCCCATTATAGAAACTGGTACCCTGAGAGCCTAAGGAGTTGCTCCAGACCATAGGCAGTCAGTCCTCAGAGCCCATGCTCTAGCCATCATGCCCTGCAGCACCCAGAGGTCAGAGGTGAAAGGAAGACCTAGTCCAGTGGTCAGCAAACTCATTAGTCAACAGAGCCAAATATCAACAGAACAACGACTGAAATTTCTTTTGAGAGCCAAATTTTTTAAACTTAAACTATATAGGTAGGTACATTGTTATTAACTTAATTAGGGCACTCCTAAGGCTTAGGAAGAGCCACACTCAAGGGGCCAAAGAGCCACATGTGGCTCACGAGCCACAGTTTGCCGACCACGGACCTAGTCTGTCTTTTCACAGAGGAGACTCTGGACCAGAGAAACGTGGGCTGGATCCAGGAGCAGCGCTGGGACCTGAGGGCTGGAGCGCCCATGCTCCTTCCCAGCTTCATCGCACTGCGTCTTCCCAGGTGCCGGCCTTCTGATAGGGGACTTCAGGGGCACCTGTGACAGTGAGGAGGGGTGGGCAGGACAAAGGGAGAGGCTAAGATGGCTCTGCCCTGAGCCACTTACTCCTGTTCATAGCAGCAATTCCTCTTTTCTCACGTTCACATATGGGCTCCACATATGCTTTTATTTGTTGGGGGGGTAGCAGGAAGAGACTCTGCTCACGGAATAGAAGTTTGCAAATCACAGACATGTCCTTCTCTGTGTTGAAGTGCAAACTCCTATTGTCTTGAGAACTCGGGTGCTGGCATTTTCCACAGGAGCCCCTGAAAAGACAGGGTGGTGAGCAGAGCCATGCCTTCAGCAGCGGGAGCCCTGAACTTAGGGGTCTATGGAGCCTCAGGGGACACATGGGCTGGCCTCTGGAATCCGTAATCTGCCCAGGCTGTGTGCAAAATTCTGGGGTATGTGCCACATGGGGAGGAGAGGGCTGGTGACTCTTCTCAAATTTTCAAGAGGTTCCATGTCCCCAAACAAATGAATGGCTACTAAGACCATCGTTACCATGGAAACTACCATGGGCTGAGTGCTGACCCTATGCTAGGAAAATGGGGATAATAAGGACACTTACCTCAAAGGGCTGTTGGGAGGATGAACCAAGAGGGTATATGTAAAGCACTTAGAATGGCACCTGCCACAGAACCAACACTCTACAGGCTTTAGTTATATTGTAGCGTTGTAATCATTACTAACCATTATTATCATTTTCATTGCCTCATTAGTCCTCACAAAACCTTTATGAGCTACATATTATTATCAATCCCACATATAGGGCAGGAAATAGAGGCTTCAAAAGGTTAAACAATTAGCTCAAGGCACAGACTAGCAGAGAAGGGACTCCCACTTGGCCTGCCCGGCTCTCAAGCCCAGGCTGGCCCCCAATCTGGATGCACCGAGGGACGGCGGCAGGAGGACTCCCTGAGAGCGCAGGAGGGAGCAGGTGGGCAGGAGGCCCCAGGTGACCCCAGGCCTGAGGTCAGCCAGCCAGAGGGGAAACAGGCCTGGGGCTTTCCACAGAAAGGGCCAGCAGGCCTTGCTAACGTTGCACCTCTCCCAATCAACAGCAAAAAGCCAAGCCACTCAGAATAACAGTGACTTAAAAAGAAAACCACCCCTGCAGTGGCCATCCCTGCCCCAAAGTGAGCCCATGTCCCGGAGCTCCACGGGTTCCAGGAGCAAGGCAGGCCGCCCCAGCACTGGCTGGCCGAGTGCCAAGCAATGTTTCTCCTTCCAAACGAACACATAACTCTGCTGAACACACCACTGGAAAGCCAAAAGGATGCCCCTAGGTTGCCACGGCAACGCTAAACAGACAAAACAGTTAACCAGCTCTGACGCACACACAAACTTACTAAAGGCCAAAAGGACTGATTTGGAGCAGGGAAGGGGCAGGAGAGGGGAGTGTTGTTTCTGCAGTTCCATCTCCAAGAATTTGGCGCCCAAAGAATCTAGGTCAGATTGAAACAGGGCAAAGGACTCAAACATAAGCTGAGACCAAGCTTGTTGGGGAAAGGGAAGTCACTGCACGCCTCTGCCCTTCGGTCAGGGTCACAGTCCTATTTCACAAGGGCTGGGAGATGGGCGCTCCAGAGTTACAGATGCCAATGATCCCAGCTCTGCCTCTGCCCGGGGTAGCGGAGGGGACAGCGCTCCGCTACTCGGCATTCCGATCTTCTCACCCCAAAGTGCAGAGTGCCATGCCGGCCACAGCAGAGTTGGGAGGATCCAGTGGGTAAACCTGAAAGCCCTGTGTGGAGGCACATTAGAGCTGATGTTAAAAATATTAACCACCATTTCCCACCCGGTAGGGGTTTCCTTTTCCAGATCCCCTGGTTCAACTCCTACCCACAGGAGTTGATGATGGTTATTTTCCTTTTGGAGACTTTGCTCCCGGGTCCAGGGGGGTTGCTCTGTGAGCTGTGGCAATTTGGGGAGCAGGGATGAGCGCAGGCTTGTGCTGGGTCTGAAAAGACCACCATGCCTGTGGGGTCTGTTGTAGTCTGGGCTCGTCCATGCCTCAGCCCTCACCTCGGATGCAACATGACAAAGGGTTGATGTTGCTGGGAGGCAGGGAGAATGTCACCAGACACAGCTCACAGCACTCGGGGAGGATCGTTAAAAAGATATTGCAAAACCTTCTTCAGCAGGGTCGGTGACACCCTCAGGGAAATTGATTCTCCAGAAATGGGAATGCTTGTCCACCCATCACTCCGCTGTGGCAAACCCTCTTGCCTTTGAGACTCACCCCTTAGAAGTTATGCTAAAACCTCCCCAGTGCCTGTGGTGGAATGGGCCCCAGTTCCCCACACAGGAGCCTGTGGGAACAGCTGCTCTGCCCCGTTGTTCTCGTTGTCCTCTGGTCTCCTGCCTACTCATCACTGAGTTCCCTGAGGGCAGGAATCACATGTTGTTCACCAAGGGTATTCCCTTGGCCTAGCCCAGTGCCTGGCATTTGTTGGCACTCTGTGAATGTTTGTCAATTGACTGGCTAAAAGTATGCAATGTCATGCCCAGGGTTGTGCACTGAGACCCCTGGAATCTAGTCCACATGCCACAACTATCTGCTTTTACATCCCCATGGTCTGGATACAGAGCAGGACTCGACGCAGAGCCTGGAGTGTAGGATTCAGACCAGGGAACAGAGCCTGGGCTCTGGTGCGTCAGGAGGAGGAGGGTAAGTGAGAGGGTTGGAGCAAGAGGTGAAGGCTTGTGCCTCCCACCACAAAATCAAAGCCCCCATTCCTCCCCACTGGTAAGCCGACGAAGTGAATTTCCCCTTTTGTAACTGGAATAACACCCATTTTTCCTGCTCTGGGATGAAATTGCTTTTCTTTGGCTCCATTATTAAAGGGCCCTGAAGATGCTCTGTTTTCTTAGAGAGTGAGCACATTAACTCCATGCTGGTTATTTTCAAGGGACTGACAGTTACCCTCCCAACAGGTACATTCCCCACCTTCTTAACTCATTGTGCGTCATCTTCCTTTTATCCGCACGATGCTCTCCACATACCTTTTCCTCTGGACTCCTCCAACAAAGCAACATTCAGCAAACAACACGTCTCTATCATTAGCCACCCTAAACAAGGCCTAAGTTAACCTAGGAATCTAGAAACGGTGGCCCATCCACTATGCTATATTCTCAAAGTGTGCTTTCCAAGAATAGAAATGCTCCACTCTATATGCTCTTGCTGTCTCTCTCTCTCTCTCTCTCTCTCTCTCTCTCTCTCTCTCTCTCTCACACACACACACACACACACAAACACACACACACACACGTGTCCTATTAGCCAGAACAACACCAGGCTTGTCTATAAGAACTTCCCGTGTGCCCCAGGCCAGTTCTGCCTTATGAATTTGTCACTGTTTTGTAATATAGGGGAAAGGACAATGGCCCTGTTGTCCTTATTATCATCCTTCTCATTTCCTACAGAGTGGAATGACTGTGGTGGGGGTTCTTACATCTTCCTGGACTCGCATCCTGTAGCTGAACTGTGTTCTCTGCTACATTTGCCACCAGATCACGTCTGCCTCCCTGCCCCTAAGCTGGAACTCATCACCACAGGCAATTATATAATTTTTATATCCTTGCATTCTAAAAAAAAGTCCATAAAACAAAACAGTACTTCCACAGCTGAAAGAGTTATGGAGAAACCACAAAATTGCACTGGTACTAGGATGGTTTATAAATAAGATATTAACATATACAACTGAATTTTCACAAAAGAACCTGAGGTGAGAATCTTATTTTATAAGTTTGAAAGTGGACTTTAACAACAGACAACACCTCCAGTAGAAGGTGCGGAAAATACAAATGTTCCCAATAGAATAAAAGGTTCACTACCTTCAAATGTCAGTTCTACATACGCATTAGCCTGAGCTGGGATGCAGGCATTGACATCTATCCCAGGGGGAAATACTGCATCTCTTCCATGTGAAGATATAACTGCATGCGTAAAATGCCTGCACTAAAATTAAGTCTTCTATCCTCCAAATTTTCTCAATTATTAATACACTAGACAGCTGCAGTAGCTCTAGCAAAAATAGCAGCCACGCTTTTCCAAAAGTCAAAGCAGCCACACTTTCCTATGTAAGGACTGGTTGCTCCCTGGATCAAACGAAAAGAAACAATCTCCAATGGGACAATAAAACAAAGAAACATGTTTCAGAATGTACACTGAAAAGCGACTTCCCCTCACCACACACACACACACACACACACACACACACACACTCACCCTCTCTATTATGAAAAGTTGTGTACATGAAAAAAAGTTGACTGAACAGGCTATCTGTCCAACTCATTGGGATAACAACAATTCAGAAAATTAGATAGTGCAGTCAAGTCATTTTGGTGCATTCTGGAATGAGACTATCAAATTGTGCCTACTCAACTGGAGTGAGATGAGGTTAGAAAAAAAATTATCCTTTTTTTTTTTTTTAGATTTCTAGAAGCAAATTAATGTGTGTGTGTGTGGGGGGGGGAGGAGTTGTCCTTAAGTTGCTACCTTCATATTAAACAGGCATTAACATTATTAACAGACTCTGATAATAATACATCCTTTGTGTAAATATCCATGTTTGAGGGAAAAGCTAAGCACTCAGAGCATCACAATTTAATGTTTTCTCAACTCAACAGTGATCATGGATTTTAATTCAATGGTTACATGCAGAACATGCAACAAGCAAAAAATAGATTTTAAAAGATTCTTTTAATAAAAGCTTTACTATCAGAGCTTAAGCAAGCACATCACAGCAGAGGGAATATCACTTGTCAAGGTTACGTTGAGAATGATCTGCATATAATTCATTTCCCATCACAGTTCTGATTTCACATTGTTCCAACCTTTAAAGAGAATCAGACCACATACATGCCTTCATTTCTGAGTAGGGAGATACCACCACCTCATCCAGGCCTCAGCTTCATACACAAATAGAAATTGCTGTGGGTCTTTAAGGAAGCAGAACAAGTCAGAACAGTCCAAGTTCTAAAGAAGCATATGTTTGCACCAGTTCTGCACAATTTGTTCCTAAGAGCAAGCACCATATTTCGTTGCTGCTGTCTCACCATCTACATAAAAATCACAGCCATTTTGCAGTAAATGCTAACAAATGTCAGAAGAGCAGACCGTGGCTACTTGGAAATGGCTGTTAGTTTATTAATATAATCCCCCAGAGTAAAGCTTATGGCGTGAATGTTTTCAAGATGGTCAATATCATTCAGAGGCAGGACTAACACGACACCAGCACTCTCTACCCCTGTACCACTTACCATTTGCGATCTGTTCTTCGGACAGCCATTGATGTCTTCAATCTTCTCATTTGCTGAAAAAGGAAACACAAGTCAGAAAAATAAATCACCACCACAGACACTTGAAATCGTGATGTTCAGGACCCTTGAGGCCAGCCAAGTCCTAAGGCCTAGACTGGGTTTGTCCAATCAGCACAGGCATGTGAAATACTGAGAGGCATCTAGCAAGCTTTAGGACTTACTCATCCAGCCGCCGTCCTCCAGGGACAGCTGGGCCAAGGTCATCATCTAAAGCAGAGACAACTGCATTGACGACAGTTTTGGAGCAACGGGGCATCGTGGAAATTAAGACTGGGACCGTGCTTTAGGCTTTCAGACAGGCAAGAGCAACTTCCCCACAAAAGACGGGCTGGTTCAGAGTGCATCAGTCTAGCTACGACTCAGCTCCCAGGGCACAAAAGCTATAGATGATATCATGTCACCCCATCTTTAGGCAGAAATACGAACATTGCTTTATACTAACAGGATTACTAATAATCCTATTCCCAACTGGTGGCAAACAGGGAAAATGAGACAGTGAGACTTAAAAACGGCTCATCCAAGGTGCCATGGTAAGTCCAAACTAGATCTGGGATACTCTTGAAGTGATAGTAGCTTTTACCTAGTAAGAGAAGTGAAAGCAAGTGGGTGCACTGAATTAACTGGAAATCAAATACCAATAACATGGAAGAACGGGCCAGTCTCCCATGGTGAAGTGTGGAGGACCCCCTGCAGAATGAGCCCAGGATATCTTTGAGGGTGGAGTTTGTGATTGCAGCTGCCCCAAAACAACAGTACATGTGGAGGTCAGGACACTGGCTCTAGGGGCAGATACTCCAGTCTGAATCCCACCTCTACAGATTCTCAGCTGTGTGAGCTTGGCCACGTCACTCTACCTCTCTGGGCTAAAGTTTCCACATCTATGAGATGGAGCTCATGCTACCTATGTCACAGGAGGAGCTATGAGAAATAGATTACATAATGCCAGTAAAATGCTTAGCACAGTGCCTAGCACACAGTGTGTTCTATAAAGGTGGGATTATGACCCACCTGGGGAGATCTTCAAGGACCCAATGAGTTTTCTCAAGAGAACACTGGATTAGGCATTTTAGAAAGTCTCTTCCACCACTGCTTCTCCTACTCCCAAAAGAGGTGTCACAGAGCATTTAAAAGCACATAAGCCCTGGTCAGTGTGGTTCAATTGATTGAAGCATCATCCTGTCCACTAAAAAGTTGTGGGTTCGATCCCTGGTGGGAGCATGTGCATTCTCTCTCTCCCTCCCTCTCTCTCTCTCTCTCTCTCTCCCTCCCTCCCTCCCTCTCTTTCTTCCTCTGTCTAAAATCAGTTAAAAATAAAAAGCATGTAAAAGATGCACAATGAACAGGATTTAAATGAATGGATATTGGTTCTTAAGTTCACCAGAAAACACAGCCAGAATATAACATTCCTACGTAAACTCCACAAGAACAAGGACTTCCATCTCCTTTGTTTCCTACTGTAACCCCAGAGCTCTGGGCAGTGAGACAAACAGTGACCACTCAGTAAATATTTGTTGAGTGGCACTAAGGAATGAATACTCTGACCATTTCAAACAATCAAAAGTGTTACTGCCTGTTTTGTCCTCTCACTTGTAAATATAGATGTGCATACTGAAAATTAAAAAAATAATAATCCTTGACGAATGTCACTCCTGCATCCATGAGAAACAATGGCAGGCCTGCACTGTGACCGTAGATTTTGATATACCACACTCGAGAATAAACTGTGGCTTTGGAGCATCAGTGACACTCAAGATATCTTCCAAAGTTATGACGGCCAAAGTTATTGGATTCTGCCCAAATCAGCATTAGGTCATTAGTGTCCATTAAAGCAAAGGATGGATAACTGAGATCTAAGAAATCATTTTAAAGATTATGTATCTTCCGGATAAATGAAACCAAAAGCTTGGTCTAATTACTTCTCTGATTCCTTTTCATGGTCTGTCCCTTAAACCATAGTCAAGTGCTCCTTGAATTCAAATTATCACAAGTCTTACGAGCCTAATTCTGCCATTTACAACATTCAAAATAAAACAGTGGGATGGAGCCTATTCCTGACCACGCTAAAGGGTACATGGGAAGAGATCAAACGACTAAGCCCAAACTCAAAATAAACACTGAATAAAAATGCAAGCAAGTCTTGGACATCCTGGCTTCCAATTTCATGCAATTTAAAGACTTCTCCTTTAAATTCTCAAGTATGTCCAAGGTTGTCATAAATACTTAGAGTGATAATAGCAGTTCTGATTCTGCTAGTAAAAAGGAAGAAGAACTTGGTCTTCAGAGCCAAATTTATTAAATCTTGTAGGGGGTCTTTGGCTACAGCCCCAAAGCAGATAACCAGATGCAAAGGCATTGGTCCCCAAAGTCCTCAACTGTGATTACAACCAGCATTCAATGGTAATTTATTCATCCCAGCATGCTCAATACATTCTTAGCCCATTAATGTAGTAACTTATCAGCACACAAGGTAACACTTTAGTAACTGGAAAGCATTAGTGCACTTTTTAAATAAGAAAAGTGGCATCAAACTCATTACTTTTCCAAAGATCTCCTCTGATAAGTTCAGAGCAATTCACCAGCCCATGCATCCATTCATGGTCCTATGTATGTGGGAAAAGAGAGAAACTGGCTGCCCAGAAAGGCAGGTGACTTACCCAAGATCACTCAATGCTAGTAGGTCATCAAGAGAAAGAAGGTACACTCCTGCGTGTTCGAATTTCCTAGTTGTGCTCAGAGGCAGCCCAGATGGTGATAGAAAATAAACTATCAGCTCTCTTCAAGTCTAACAGGAAAGCTGTTCCTCTAGGTCTTGGCTTCCTCCTTCTTTCTAATCCTCTCGGTTCATCCTGTTTCCCTCCTTCTCTCTCACCTCTTTCTTGTTCTCCTGCCTCCGCCCCTTGCTTGAATCCAGCCCCTTCTGGTATCCTCCCTGAGTGACAGAGGAAAGGGGAGCTGTCTCTCCCTCTTGATTCGTGCTAGTTATCCTGGCCTCGTAAACCTTTCTACTAACTCATGGAGATGGCACCGTGATGGCAACTGCTGGCTTTGGGCAGCTCATGACTCAAGAAGGTAATCACACTAATAAGGGGTTGAACTCAGAGAGAGCCAGCCCTCGGTCACTAAAGGAAGGACGCAAAGAGGCAGCAAAGGTCCATTTCTGCCCCACGGGCGGATGGCAATGATGGAAAAATGGAGACCCAAATAACCCCCCTATCTAGGAAGCCCACCTCCAGGTGGAATAGATGAAGACTTAGATAGGAGCAGTGTCCGTGAAAAGCATTTAGCTTTTCCTTCAAGTCATTCCCCAACCTGAAAATCAGCTCTTTCAACCATTGGCTCTTGTACTGAAGCTAAAGCTCAGAACTCACTGCCTGGTACTGGGTAGCCCTGCCTGACTTTGCCTTGTTGACCCTCTGACTCTATGCTCCAGCTGTTTTACACATAGTTTCCTCCGCCAGGAATGCCCTTCCTGACTGCTTCACCTAGTAACTCCACCCTAACTGACTCCAAGTTTAGCTTATAGGAAATAGGAAATTACTTAC